>NC_140503.1:7098862-7795112 GCF_964339955.1 Pipistrellus hanaki
CAAGGGGGCGGGCCCGGCCGGAGGTGGAGTCTCCCTCCCGCCAAGGGAAGCCTCGGCTATAAATCGAGCTCCCTGCACCGCTCCGGCCAGATGCCGGGCCAGGCCGCCCCGCCGTTGCTGGGGGGGGAGGGTGGGGGGTCCCAGGGGGCGTGGGGGGCCGTGGCTACCATGCTCCGCTCCCTCTTGCTTCACGCCCTGAGGCTGTGCGCCCAGACGGCCTCGTGCCTCACGCTCTTCCCGCGCTTCCTCTGCACGGCCTTCATGCTCTGGCTGCTCGATTTCCTGTGCATCCGCAAGCATTTCCTGGGCCGGAGGCGCCGCGGGGGTCGCCCTGAGCCCGAGGTGGAGCTCCAGGGCGATGAGGAGGAGGAGGAGGCGCCCCCCGACGACCCGCCCATCTGCGTGTCCGACGACAACCGCCTGTGCACGCTGGCCTCGCTGCGGGCCGTGTGGCACGGCCAGAAGCTGGACCTCTTCAAGCAGGCGCACGAGGGCGGCCCGGCGCCCAACTCGCAGGTGGTGCTGCCCGAAGGCTTCCAGCACCAGCACATCCTGGACTTCGCGCGCGGGGACCGCCCGCTGGTGCTCAACTTCGGCAGCTGCACCTGACCACCATTCATGGCGCGCATGAGCGCCTTCCGCCGCCTGGTCACCAAGTACCGGCGCCACGTGGACTTCCTCATCATCTACATCGAGGAGGCGCACCCCTCGGACGGCTGGGTCACCACGGACACCCCCTACATCATCCCGCAGCACCGGAGCCTGGACGACCGGGTCAGCGCGGCCCGGGTGCTGCAACAAGGGGTTCCTGGCTGCGCCCTGGTCCTGGACACCATGACCAACGCCAGCAGCTCCGCCTATGGCGCCTACTTTGAGCGCCTCTACGTCGTGCAGAGCGGCGTCATCATGTACCAGGGCGGCCGCGGCCCCGACGGCTACCAGGTCTCAGAGCTGCGCGCCTGGCTGGAGCGCTATGACCAGCAGCTGCAGGGCGCACTGGCCCGGCAGGTGTAGGCGCCCGAGGGGAACCGAGGAACCATGGACCGAACTGGGAGGGCCCCGCCTTCGCGCCTTCGAGGCCCACGTGCCAACGAGGTCCCCAGCCAAGCCAGCTTCGGCGAGGGCCCCCGTGGTGACCAGCTGTGCTGAGCCACAGGTGGCAGGCTGGGTCTGCACCCTCAGCCGTCTGAAGACCCCCACCCCCAGCCCCTCCTCTGCTCCTGTGACTGTCCCTGCTTCTGCGTGTGGATGTGGTGCTGCCCTTTGCCTCGTGCCCCTGGACTTGTCCCCCAGAGACCCCCTGCGGCGTTCTCTGGCGCCCCCTCCCCAGAGCAAAGGCCAACAGAGCCTTTGGCAGGGTCAGCGCTGTGGCCTCTGCAGAGAGACTCCTCTGGCCGCGCCCTGGCACCTGCCCCATCGCCCTGTCGCCACACCTGCCGCCGGGGGAGGGGGTGCCGGCTGTTCTGTGTCTGTGTCGTGTCCGTGAGGTGGGGGAGGGGGGTGGGCAGGGTCGCTTCCCCCCCTGCGTTGCGGCGCCCCGGAGCCCCGCTGCTGATGATGAGCTGCCTCTAACTGGTCTTGACCACGAGCTGCCTCTGAATTGCAGGGGGGCCCCCAGCGGTGCCTGAAACCAGCGGGGGGAAGAGCCCTGGGCTTCCGCG
Organism: Pipistrellus hanaki; assembly: GCF_964339955.1. Taxonomy (NCBI): domain Eukaryota; kingdom Metazoa; phylum Chordata; class Mammalia; order Chiroptera; family Vespertilionidae; genus Pipistrellus; species Pipistrellus hanaki. Next base: position 7,100,524 of record NC_140503.1, read on the forward strand.
AGGAAACCACCATCGAGGGGGCGGGGCAGGGGAGGGGGTGGGGACTGTCTTGGGACCAGAGGAGAGCGGGGTTCAGGGGGTTCGCAGAGGCCCCCGGAGAAGGGAGAGGCCAAGGCTCCCAGAAGTGGGGTCTGGGGGGCCTCAGTGGGAGGCCTCCTGTGCAGAGCTGCCATGGAGGGGTGGGAAGGCGGGGGGCGGGGGGGCTCGGAGGGCATTCGGTGTTGTGCTGGGAGCACTCCCTGTGTGTAGACTTGTGTGATGTGACTGTAATAAAGCTGATGTAAACTGCCCTGGTGCTGCCTCTGGTCCCTTTGTGTTTCCTTCCCCCTGAGCAGCGGCAGGACTCCCACCAAATCCTCTCCCCCGGGTTCCCATGGCGCCCCTGGGGGGAAGGGAGGGTGGGGTCGGGGGGAGGGGCAGCGGGAGGGAGAGGGGGAACCTACAGGGAAGGTTCTGGGGCGGTACCGGTACCGGGGCGCGCGCCCGTGCGCGGTGCCGGCTGGAGGAGTTCGGGTCCGGAAGGGGGGCTGGGGAAACATGGGGTCCTCACACACACAGACACACACCCCTGCCCCGCGGGAGGGGAGCTAACTTCTCCCAGCGGCCGGCCTGCGGGGAGGCGATGCATCAGGTGGGGCCGGGCTCGGCCAACCTCGGCGCCTCTGCACACCTGGCTCCTCCCGGCTCCCTGCCAGCATCTGGCTTCCCCCTGACCGCTCCGCACCTGCCACATTGTCCCCCCACCCCGCCATCCCCTGGGGCAGCGGAGGTCCGCGGGGGGCGTGCTGGTGGGGCTCCGGGCGGTGGAAGAAGAAGGGATGGGAGAGGGAAGGAGGGATGGGAGAGGAGCGCGCAGCCACCGCCATCACACCAGAGGCAGCACCTAAGGCAGAGCTGGGGTGGCCCGGCGTGCGCCCCCCTCCCAGAAACTCCCTCCTCCTGACCCTCCTCAGCTTCCCCAAATTCAAGTCACACAACACCTCCCCCCCCCAAAAAAAAAAAAAAGGAATGGGAAGCGAAGGAGGAGGAGGAGGAGGAGGAGGAGGAGGAGGAGGAGGAGGAGGAGGAAAAATGAGGCCAGAAAGAGGGGGGGGGGGGGCTTGGGAGGAGGGAGTCGCAACGTTTAGCACAAATCCCCGCCCTCAGTCAAGGCCAGGCGCCCCCAACCCCGCTTCGCTCCCTCCCCTGCTGCGCCCTGGGGGGGGGGGGGTGACCCCGGGACCCAGGAGTTAGCACGGACCCTCCCCTCCGCCCTCTGCTAGCCACACCTGGAGCGGGAGAACGGGCGGGAGGAAAGAGGAACAAACAAGCGCGGAGGCGGGGGTCCCGGCCTGAGTGGGGGTTGGGGGACAGCCCAGCTTCCCCGATGGGGTCCCAGGGCCTCCGAGGGAGGAAGGGGGAGGCGTGTCGGTGCGCTCACTCTGGATGGGTCCGCGCCGGGAGGGTGGGGGAACCGGGCAGCGGCGGGAGAGAGAGAAGAGAGAGGCCCCGCACCACCCAGGCTGCCTCCAGCTCTGCACCCAGCCCAGCGCCTCCTCCTTGAAAACTTTTTGAAACTGACACCCAACACTTTTTGAGACTGGGGGAGGGGGGGGGGGAGAAGGAGGGTTTTGCTTTAAAAGTATTTATGAAAAGTAACTTCTAAGAAAATTGGCACAGATGGGATTCCTGCATCTCCTCCCCTCCCCTCCTCCTGCGCGCTGCTTCTCATCCCCACCCTCCCCCAAACCCCCAGGAGGAATCCGGAGAGAGAAAGCGGGAGAGAGAAAGCGGCGGGGACCCGAAAGGGAGATGGGGAGGCCGTCCCGAGCTGGCCTGGTGTGAGTTTGGCGGCTGGGAGGAAGCGGAGGGCCGCCAGGGGCCACTGGGGTGGGGGGTGGGGGTGGGGGGCTCACTGCGCGCTCTGGGGATTCCCGGACCTGCCGGCCTCTTGGGGTCCAGTTAGACCCGCTGAGCGACCTCTCCTCCCCAAGAAGGTTCACCCTTGGCGCTGGGTCCAAAACGTGGAGCGCTTGGTCCTGGGACCCGTGGCCCCTGCCACTGCCCAGACTGGCCGCCCAGAAGCATCTGGCACCTCATCACCACCACCTTTTCCTCTCTTCCCCTTCCTTTCTCTTTCCTTCTCCCCCACCCTTCATCTTCTGCTTCTTTCTTTTCTCTCCTTTTCTCCATCCTTCCTTTCCTTTCTTTTTCTCTCTTGCCCTTTAAAATCTCTCCTGCCTGTAAAAGCAATGCGAGCTCAGTGCCGAGATCGCAGAGACCAAGCCGATGCCACCTCTGGGTGGGCACTTTCACCCTGCCCCGGCCCGGCCCTCACACTTGTAAAGAGAATCTTTAACCACGGAGCGGGATTAGCCTTTCCTAGCCTGACAGTCCCTTTGGCTCCTGCTACCTCTCCTGTCAGCGAGGGCTACGAGGCCAGGTGTGAGAGCTCAGGAGCTGGGAGTGTCCTTAGGGCAGCTGACACGGGTCTCAGGGAAATTGCTCGGTCAGGGCATGTGCACCTCCTTGGAGATGTTTGCTTTGCCACAGTTTGCTCAACTCCCTTCCAGAAAGCCTGTTTGATTTTATTACTTTTTAATGTTTCCCCAGTGCTCGCTCTCTCTTATGTATGTATACATGAAATGTGCAGATAATACATAAATCCATCTTCGATATTAAATTTTAAAAGCAGGAGAACAGAGCAGAAAACACAAGCCTAGCTTAGAGCAGGATTTTTCCAACTGCAAGTGGGGGCCCAGCAGTGGGCCCTGAAACCAGCTCCTCAGAGGACTGGAGAACTGGGACAGAACAGGCACTGTGAACGCCACACACCTTTCACCTGGGGCCACCACAGCTTTTGGAAACTTTTGTTTCAGGTGTGTGTGTGTGCGTGTGTGTGTACAGGTGGCTGTGTTTCAGGGGTGTGTGTGTGCGTGTGTGTGTACAGGTGGCTGATGTGTTTCAGGGGTGTATGTGTGTGTGTGTACAGGTGGCTAATGTGTTTCAGGGGTGTGTGTGTGTACAGGTGGCTGTGTTTCAGGGGTGTGTGTGTGTGTGTGTACAGGTGGCTGTGTTTCAGGGGTGTGTGTGTGTGTGTGTGTGTACAAGTGGCTGTTTCAGGGGTGTGTGTGTGTGTGTGTACAGGTGGCTGTGTTTCAGGGGTGTGTGTGTGTGTGTGTACAGGTGGCTGTGTTTCAGGGGTGTGTGTGTGTGTGTGTACAGGTGGCTGTGTTTCAGGGGTGTGTGTGTGTGTGTGTACAGGTGGCTGTGTTTCAGGGGTGTGTGTGTGTGTGTACAGGTGGCTGTGTTTCAGGGGTGTGTGTGTGTGTGTGTGTGTACAGGTGGCTGTGTTTCAGGGGTGTGTGTGTGTATGTGTGTGTACAAGTGGCTGTTTCAGGGGTGTGTGTGTGTGTGTACAGGCGGCTGATGTGAAATGCATTTCTCCTGAGGGATCTAACAGGCTTGGACATGGTGGAAAGCCACCACCCGCAAGTTCCCATCCCTCCCTGGTCCTGGACACCCCGAGACCTGTGGAGTGTTTCCCTCCAGACTCTGCGTCACCTACTGACTCCCCAGATATGGGTTCCCTAATCAAGACCACACTGCACAGGGGTGACCGCCACCCACCCCACACACCATCCTGCCATCCCTTCTCCTGGCACCTTCCCCTGTCCACACAGCTACAGGCAGCAGGTCTGTGCTGCAGAACCCCCTGTGGCAGCACCATCCGGCTGGGGCCCCCGCCCCACCCCACCCAGGAGGAACGCAGCTCTGCCCTCAGCCTCAGGCATTAGCACTTTCAAGTCTACCATCAGCCTAGCCCATTGCTTAGCCTCAAGCAGGGCGAGGGAGGTGGGCATTAAGCAAGTTGGTAGACAGATCATATTTGTCCCTCAGAGACACAAGTGCCTCCTCCAGGAAGACATGGAGGAAGGGCACACTGGGTGGAGGGTGCTGCTGGGGCCAAGTAGAGGCCCAAAAGTAAGAGTTGTGCTCAGAAAGCGGGGAGTCCCCACCACCACCACCACCACCCCACTGTCCCAAGGTGGCTGCACAACAGGAGGGTGGGAGGAGAAGCCTTGGGTACCAGCCTAGAATCCCTGCTGAGCCTCAGGGGTGGGAGCCTCAGACCTCAAAGAGGGGAAGGGGGAAAAGGGAGAGGGAGAGGGAGAGGGAGAGGGAGAGGGAGAGGGAAAGCAGAAGGAGGATGGATGCCTGGGAATTGGGTAGTGGGCGCATCCACCCAGCCTCAGTGACAGAAGGTGCAGCTGCACTCTCAGGAGACAGGCTAGCATCTCTGCCTTGCACCCAGCAGCTGTCCCGAAATACCTGAAAGAAATCACCCAGCTATTGGCCAAAGGGGTAGGTAGATACCAACAGGTGCGTGGCCTCCCCTTTGTGGTATCCAGACCCCTGCCTGTAGGAAAATAACATCCCTAACCATCCCCCACAGGTGGAGCAGTACAGAGCGACATCTGTGTGCTTGCTCTGGGGCCAGGCACTGGGCAAAGTGTTCCATCAGGAGCGTTTGGTTTGGTCATCCTCACAGCCCTCATTAGCCCCATTCCATTGATGAAGAAACTGAGGCTTGGCATGGCTGGGGTGTGATGGGCTGAATTGTGTCCTCCTCCAAAATCCTCATGTGGAAGTCCTGACCCCTCCTCCCTGAGGAGGCGCCCTGGCTTGGAGATGGATCTTTAAAGAGGTAATTAAGCCGAAACCGGTGTGGCTCAGTGGATAGAGCGTCAGCCTGCAGACTCAAAGTCCCAGGTTCGATTCCAGTCAAGGGCATGCACCTTGGTTGCGGGCACATCCCCAGTGGGGAGTGTGCAGGAGGCAGCTGATCCATGTTTCTCTCTCATCGATGTTTCTAACTCTCTATTTCTCTCCCTTCCTCTCTGTAAAAAATCAATAATATATATATTTTTTTAAATTAAGAGGTAATTAAGTTGGGATGAGACTGGGCCCTACTCCAATAGGACCGGTGTCCTTATAAGAAGAGATTAGGACAGAGGCATACACAGAGGGACCACCGAGGGAAGACAGTGAAGTGGCAGCCATGGGCAAGCCGGAGACCGAGGTCCCAGGAGACCCAGCCTCCTGAGCGGCCAGGAAGCCATTGATGCCTCAGCCCGCCCACACCCGGGCTGTGGTCCTTGGCTAGGGCAGCCCGAGCACACAGAGGCACAGGTCATGCTCTAGAGTTTAGAGTCTGGAAAACAGCTTTGAACACGGGCCTCTCCAGCCCCAGTGCTGGGGTTTAGCGTGGGCTCCACAGTGTTCCTCCCGCGGGAGCCAGGACGCTCAGACTTCCTGCCCTCCATGAGGACACGCGAGGACAGCCCAAGCCAGGGAGCACACACACACAGAGACACACACACACACACACACACACACACACACACACACGCACACGCAGCTCTAGAAAAACCTCCCGGGAAGTTCACGGTAGCTGTCTCTGTGTGGGTGGACGTGCGTGTTTTCTTACTTTCTCCTCGTCTGTAGCCTGTGATTTTTCTGTAGTGAGCATGGATGGCTCTTATGACAGAAAAATAAAGCTACGAGCAGCGAGAACAAAGGCTGTGGCAAGTAGCAGCCTGGAGGCAGAGAGGCCAGGGCACAGCGAGGTTCTGGCCGGAGGTGGCAGTGAGTCCTGGACCAGGCCCAGCGGTGGAGGTGAGAGGTATTGGCTGGCGGTGCTGAGAGGAGAGACATTTGGAGGGAGGGAGAGGAGGGGATAGGGCTGCCTAATAAGATACAGGGCACCAGTTACATGTGAATTTCCGATAAGCAGCAGGTAATCTTTCATTATTAAGAAGGTCCAGATATTGCATGGATATACTTATACTCAAAAAACGTATCTGTTGTTTATCTGCACCTCACATTGAGCTACACATCCTGGGCGGGTTGCCTGATTTACCCAATTTGACAATCCCACGTGGGGGTGGGGCAGTCTGTCTGAGGCCCAGGGAGAGGCAGCCTCAGAGCTTGAAGACCACGGCTGGAAAGGTGGATCCACAACCTCTAAGGTCTTCGCTTCCATCTTCCCAGGACAGCTGGACCCCCGTGGCCAGACAGAGGCGCCCAGACGCTCCAGAGCCTGCGCTTGGTGACCTAGAGCCGAGGAAGGAATGGCCAGCGGCTCAGCCAGCCGCACAGTGTGCAGGGCCAGATGCAAGATGCAAACGCAGGACCCCTTGTTCAGGGGACAAAGTGCCAGTCAGGTGTCCAAGGCAAAGCTTTGTTCTTCCTCCTGTGGTACCTCAGCTTGCTGTGGGATTTATTTGCTATTTCATATCATAAACAAATTAAAAATTAGCATTTAAAATGATGTACTGGTCTGGGTTCTCCAGAGAAGCAGAGCCAATAGGTTACATGCAGAGAGGTTTCCGTCAAGAATGGGCTCACGTGACAACGGAGGCAGAGAAGTCCAAGATTTGCAGTCTGCAAGCCGGAGGCCCAGGAGAGCCACAGTAAGCTCCAATCCAAGACCAAAGGCTGAGACCCGGAGAGCCAGTGGTGTGACTTAGGTGGGGCTCTGAAGGCAATCGGCAGAGAGAACAAACGCGCCCTTCCTCACCCAGCCTTCCCTGCTACTCAGGCCTTCAACGGGTTAGACAAGGCCCGCCCACATCGGGAGAGCAATCTGCATCCCTCAGCCCACCCAGGCAAATGTTAACCTCGGCCCAGCTGGCGTGGCTCAGTGGTTGAGTGTCGACCTATGAACCAGGAGGTCACAGTTTGATTCCCAGTCAGGGCACGTGCCTGGGTTGGGAGCCCAATCCCCAGTGTGCAGGGCAACCCTTGCATGATTCTCTTTCATCATTGATGTTTCTATCTCTCTCTCCTGCTCCCTTCATCTCTAAATTCAATATATATATATATATTTCTGGATGAGGTTAACATTAAAATATATTTTAATGTTAACCTCATCCAGAAATACCCTCACAGACATGCCAAGAAAAATGTTCCACTAAATTTCATGGCACCACACAGCCCAGCAGACTTGACACAATTAACCATCACACATTACTATCATGAATTATACCATTTATCTTTTCTATTTGTTTTTATTTTTTTAGATTTCTTTTTTCTATTTAATAAATCTTTACTGTTCAGAATATTACAATTGTTCCTCTTCCTCTCCCCTCCCCCCCTACCCCCCTGCAATAGCTCTCCTCCACCCGGTTCCCACCCCACCCTTTGCCCTTACCTCCCCCCTACTGTTCTCATCATAGGTGTATGATTTTTGTCCAGTCTCTTCCCACACCCCCCAAACCCTTTCCCCCTGAGAATTGTCAGTCCACTCCAATTCTATGCCCTTGATTCTATTATATTCGCCAGTTTATTCTGTTCATCAGATTTTTAATTCACTTGATTTTTAGATTCACTTGTTGATAGATATGTATTTGTTGTTCATAATTTTTATCTTTACCTTTTTCTTCTTCTTCCTCTTCTTAAAGAATACCTTTTAGCATTTCATATAATACTGATTTGGTGGTGATAAACTCCTTTAGCTTTTTCTCATATGTGAAGCTTTTTGTATGACCTTCAATTCTGAATGATATAATAGCTTTGCTGGGTAGAGTAATCTTGGTTGTAGGTTCTTGCTATTCATCACTTTGAATATTTCTTGCCACTCCCTTCTGACCTGCATAGTTTCTGTTGAGAAATTAGCTGACAATCATATGGGTGCTCCCTTGTAGGTAACTTTTTCTCTTGCTGCTTTTAATATTCTCTCTTTGTCTTTTGCTCTTGGCATTTTAATTATGATGTGTCTTGGTGTGATCCTCTTTGGATTCCTTTTGTTTGAGGTTCTGTGCGCTTCCTGGACTTGTAAGTCTATTTCTTTCACCAGGTGGGGTAAGTTTTCTGTCATTACTTCTTCAAGTAGGTTTTCAGTATCTTGCTCTCTCTCTTCCTCTGGCACCCCCATAATTCTGATGTTGGTATGCTTAAAGTTGTCCCAGAGGCTCCTTACACTATCTTCAAATTTTTGGATTCTTTTTCTTTTTGCTTTTCTGGTTGAGTGTTTTTTGCTTCTTTATATTTCAAATCTTGATTTGATTCTTGCAGTCCTCTAGTCTGCTGTTAGATCTCTGTATATTTTTTTTTTTTTATCTCAGTCAGTGTATGTTTAATTTCTAGTTGGTCCTTTTTCATATCCTTGAGGGTCTCACTAAATTTATCAGCCTTTTCTAGGAAATTCTTAAAAAACCATATAACCATGGTTTTGGACTCTATATCCAGTCATTTGCTTTCCTCCATTTCTTTTGTTTGTGATCTGTTTCTTTGTCTCTGCATTTTCACTGCTTTCCCTGAGTTGGTAGAGTAGCTTTGTGTGCTAGGTGTCCTTTATGACCCAGTGGCCCAGCCTCCCCAGTTACCTGAGGTGGACACTCTTGGTGCACCCCTTTGTGGTCTGTGTGTACAGCCTTGTTGTATTTAAGTCTTGATTGTTGTTAGTATCACTGGGAGGAATTGACCTCTGGGACAATGGGCTGTGAAGATCAGCTCTGTCTGTGCCAGGAGAACTTCTTTGCTGGAGACAGCCTATGAGACAAGACTTGCAAAATTACAATAGCCTCTGTACTCAGCTTGGATGGGACAGAATCTCAGGGCCAAGCAGACATCCTTGGCATCTCATAAGCCCTGCCCCTTGAAGCCCCTGGGTCTCAGTGTCCCTCGGTACTCATTGCAAGTACTTCTGAGAGAAAACCGCCATCGAGTTTTGCCTGATGCCAGACAGTCCAGCTTCTCCCCCAATGAATCTGGACTCCCAGATTCTCGTCCGGAACTGGAGTTCAGCACAGTAAGGAGCCTCCGTCTCCTTCCCACTAGAGAAAGCCAGCAGCACACTCAGCAGTCAGTCCTCTCTGCGCGCACTCACACGGGTGCCTCCAGAACCTCTGACTCTTGCAGCTCCCCTGGGTCTCCATGTGCCTCTCTCTTTTCCTGACAGTCCAGACTCTTCCTGTATGAGTCTGGATCCCCAGGGTCTCTCCCAGAACTGGGATTCAGTGCAGTCGGGACCTCCATATCCCTCCCACTAGAGAAAGCCAGCCAGGCACTCAGCCACCCGTCCTCCCTGTGTACGTACACATGTCTCCATACCTCAGCTTTTTGCATCTCCTTTGATTATCCATTGCTTTTCTCTTTCCTTCTAGTTGTAGAATTTCCACTCAGCCAGCTTTCTTGTGGTCCTGGATGATGTCCATTTTGTCTTTTAGTTGTAGTTTTTAAATTGTTGTGCGAGGCAGCAGTTTAGGTGTTTACCCATGCCACCATCTTGGTTTCTCCCTCATCTTTCCTATTTTAAATGCAGTATAAGATCCTTTACTCCATATGTGGAATCATTGAAATGCCACATTCCTATTTCGTGGCTCATACCTGCACGTGGATTTTATTCTCACCTGAATAGCGGAAATGCCATACAAAGTGGACTCATCTGTTCTTAGTAATATTTCACTTCTCCTGGGACACACACATTCAGCAATACTCTCGGCCTTCGGTTTGCTGCTGAGCGTGGAAGCGCTGGAAGAAAGGCAACTATGGGGGCCCAGTGCTCCCTTCCTTCCTGCACCAGCATTTCCAGGGCTCTGGGTGCCGACTTCCTCACACCCACCGACCTCGCACTCACCCTGAGTCTCACTGAACTCCTGCGTGTTGTGGGTCCGCTGACGGGTTCTGCACACGGGATGTCACCGATGCTATGTGTGAGCAGGGTGGCAGGGAATAAGCTGAGCTGTCCTCCTCTGCCTACACATGCTCCAGGGTCCCATCCGGCTTCCCTTACAAGCGCAAGTGCAAAGACAAAAATTAGTAAGAATGCCTAGACGGTGACAGCAGGGCTTATACTCAGGCCCAGGGCCTGTGGAGCAAGGGGCCCTCCACCACTGCCTGGGTGCACCCATGAAGCCCGCCCTGACTGCCAGGCCCAATGGCAGACCTCCTCACACCCTGTTCAGGACTGCACACACCCATGCACTCACATGCTGGGGCGCACACATACCACATGCACTCACTCAGACACACCCCTGTGCGTCCCAGCTGGCTCCTCGGGTCGGCACAGTGGGCCAACTGATGGCTGCTCCCAGCTCTCCCGGGAGGAGAGGAGCTCAGAGATATTAGCTAACGGCCCAGGATACATGCGTGTGGCCTCCAAAGCCAATCCCTTGACTCTTCCCACTGCACTTGGCTGCCTCTCAGGGGACAACCCCTTCCTGGCCGTTGGCTTGTCCCAGCCAGGTCCCATGAAGGTAGCAGGTAGACACTCACCATCAGGGTGCGGGAGCCTCTGCTGCTGGGGCGGGGAGGGGGAGGTGCGCGGCAGAGGAAGCCACAAAGGCCAAGAAACGACACGCAGCCCGTCACTGCGCCAGAGAGGCCGTGCAGGTGTGTGCGTGAGGGTGTGAGAGCAGGCGTGCGAGCCTGGGTGAGGGTGTCCCACACAACCGTTCTGCAGACCCCACTTCCCACCAGGCGAATGCCGGACACTGGAGGCCTGGTCCCGTCCTCACAGAGCAGTCCCACTAACTGGAGAGACAGAAACCAACAATGCAGAAAGCCCAGGAGGTGGGGAACCCAAGGCAGGAGGTCAGGGAGGGCTTCCTGGAGGAGGTAACCATGAAGGATTGGGAGCCAGGTGGGAAAGGGCCTCAAAGATGCAAAGAATAGCAGGTGTGGAGCCTTGGCAGAGGGAACAACGTGCTGGCAGGACTGGGCCATGGCAGTAAGTCCATGAGGCCCGGGAGGGGCAGGCAGGGGAGAAAAGTGAGTTGATGCTTTACCTCGAAGGCTCCGAGGGAGGCAGGAGAGTGCCCTGCGGTGAGTGGAGGAGGTGGCTCAGTTCAGGGTGGCCATCCCTAATGGCAGCCTGACCATCCAAATGAGGATGCTGGGCTCTAGCCAGTCCAGGCTACAGCCCTGCCCTCTCTGGCCTGAGCTTCCTCCCGCTGGTGCCCAGCCACACCCTGTGGGAAGGCAGGACCAGCCACTCTGCTCTGAACAGAGCCCAGGGCTGCCAAGCTCAGGGGTAGAACAGCCCATGCTGGAATCCCCTCACCCCCCACCCCCCCACCCCCCACTTTTTGCACCCTCACCTCAGGAGACAGCACAGAATCCAGAAGCACAAAGCACCGGCTCCGTGGCCTGGGCAGGGCTCCAGGGAGGAGCCCAGAAGGGAAGCCTGCTGGGGCAGGACTATGAACCTGCTGTCTTCCCAGTGGCCGCAAAGGCCTATGCACCCCAAGCAGCCCACACACAGCTGCAGAGGCTGTGCTTGGGCCCACCCGGCACCCAGGGGAAGAGTGGGACCATGGGAATTTGGGAGGAGAAAGAGTTGGGGAGACCCCATGCATCCATTCCTCCCTTCGACAGATATCCATTCCAGGCCTGGCGTGAGCTGGCCACATGGCTGCCCCACGGGACAGAGCTAGCACGAAGCTCATTCCGTGGGGAGAACCGTGATCATATACAGAGAAGCTCTGGATGGTAACAGCCAGCAAGTCAGAATGGAGTAGTCACATACAATAGCTGTGAAGAAAAATAAGCCCAGCGTCGCAGCCACCCATTGCTGAGGAGTGCATCACCCCAAAGCGGAGTGGCTTAAAGCTGGCCTGTGTTCCGTCCTGGCTGCCGTTGCTCCCTGGATGGACCATCGGCCCACACACCGAAGGGTCTTGGGTTCGATTTCCGGTCAAGGGCATGTACCTGGGTGGCAGGTATGGCCGTCAGATGGGAGCTGGGATTGGTGTCACCTTGAGAGCTTCCGTACTCACATTTCCGGTGGCTATGGCCAGCTGCCAGCTGGGAGCTTCCTGGGCCTGTGGCCACAACATGTATGTCAGGGTCCCTATGTGTGACCTGAGCTTCATCCCAGTATGTCAGCTCGGCTCCAAAAGCCAGGGTCCAAAGAGAACGAGACGGAGCTGTGAGGGCTTTCCATGACGTAGGGTGTCACGTGGCATCGCTTCTGCAAACTCTGTCCAGGAGGCCACAGAAGCCTGCCTACTGGAGGGGAGCGGACAGAGACCCCACCGCCGGAGGAGAGGCAAGTCAAGGTCACCCTGGGGCAGCGGGCTGCTCTGTGGCTGCTACCTGTAGGGAAAACTCCTGGGTCAGGGGTCGTAGGCAGCGAGGCAGCGGCCCAGGAGAGGCAGACAGACCACAGGCCACAGCCTCCTGCCCTGCAGGAACCCTGGGGATGACACGGGCTGTCAGCAATCACCGAGGATGGAGGGCCGGTCAGTAACATCGCAGGGGCCAATGAGGAGGAAACCACCATGGTTCCCTGGCCACACAGCACACAGAAAGAACCTGCCGGGGGGAGAAGGCCCGGATATGGAAAGAGAACTGCCAGAACTTTCGGAAGGTTACATAGGGGTACAGGTCCAAGCCATGGTGAGATCCCACCTCCCACCCACTGGGATGGCGACTAGGAAAAAGGTAAGAGCAGAAAATGTTGGCGAGGATATGGGGAAATTGGAAGCCTGGGTTCTACTGATGGGGATGCAAAATGGTCTGGCTGCTAGGGAAAACAGTATGGCACTTCCTCAAAAAAAATTACCCTAAAATCACCGTCCGATCCAGCAGTTCCTCTTCTGGGCTTAAGCCTAGAAGAACCGGCAGCAGGATCTGAAGGAGATCGGTGTGCCCCTGTGTCCACAGCAGCGTTATTCACAAGAGAAGAAAGGTGGACGCAAGCCGGGCGCCCATGGGTGGATGAGCCCACGGTGATGGCTCTAAAATGGAACATTTTTCAGAAGGGAGGACACTGACACCTGCTACAGCATGGATGGCCCTTGAGGGCATTGTGCTAAGTGAAATAAGCCTGTCACACAAGGACAGGTGCTGTACAATTCCACTTCTATGAGGCCCCTAGAGCAATCACACACTGAGACAGAGGGTAGAGGGTGGGTGCCAGGGGCTGTGGGAAGAGAATGGGGAGGTGGTGTTGAATGGGGACACAGTTTCAGTTTTGCAGGGTGAAAAGCATTCTGGGGATGGATGGTGGGGATGGTTACACATCAGTGTCAATTTACCCGATGCCACTGAACTGTACACTTAAAAATGGTGAAAATGGCCCTAACCGGTTTGGCTCAGTGGCTAGAGCATCCATAGAGCATCAGCCTTCTGACTAAAGGGTCCCAGGTTCAATTCCAGTCAAGGGCATGTATCTTGGTTGCAGGCACATCCCCAGGAGGAGGTGTGCAGGAGGCAGCTGATCAATGTTTCTCTTTCATTGATGTTTCTGACTCTCTGTCCCTTTCCCTTCCTTTCTGTAAAAAATCAATAAAATATATATTTTTTAAAAAAAACAATGATGAAAATAGCTGAAACCAGTTTGGCTCAGTGGATAGAGCGTCGGCCTGCGGACTAAAGGTCCCAGGTTTGATTCCGGTCAAGGGCACGTATCTTGGTTGCGGGCACATCCCCAGCGGGGATTGTGCAAGAGGCAGCTGATCGATGATTCTCTCTCATTGACGTTTCTAACTCTCTGTCCCTCTCAATTCCTCTCTGTGTAAAATCAATAAAATATATATTTTTAAAAATGATGAAAATAGTAAACTTTGTTATATGTGTTTTATCCCAACTTTAAAATACAAATTCATGCGCGTGTTTTACAAAGAGTGACCCTATTGTTGTCAGGCTGGGGGAAATTTCCCTACTTAAAGAAGAAAAGACAAACATCAAGGAAATACTGCTGGATGGCAAAACTATTGTCTTTTCTGTAACCGAAGATGCTATCAGCGCGCTTGGCCCTCCGCTGGTGTGTTTGCCTGACCCTCCAGACTCTGCCCACCCGCTGGCCTGCCTGGGTCTCCATCCACAGACCCTCTTCAGAGCCCACAGTCCTCGGGGCCTGTCCACTCTCTCCCCCCCCCCCCATAAGCCTGGAGGTGGTGCTGGCTCCTCCGTCAGCCGCCAGGCACCGCACTGCCCCTCGCTGATTTCTGAGCCTTGGCAAACAGTCCCCTTACTAAAGCCTCCTCAGTATCCCACCTGAGCATATCTGTTCATTCCTGCTGTTCAGCAAGGGCCCAGCAGAGACTGTGGGAGCAGGTCTGTAGCTCATACAGACAGTGAACGTGTGCACGCAGGAGAGGGGCAGACAAAGAATGGGAACCAGCAACTCTCCGACGTGGAAGGGAAGACAGACAGCAGGGAGCAGGTGAGGCCATCTGCCTCCCAGAGATGCGCACGTCCCGGCCCTCAGACCCTGTGCATGTGTGTCCCCAGACGTGACAAAGGGGCTTTGCAGATGTGAGGAAGTTGAGGACCCTGAGAGGAGAGATGAGCCCGGACTTTCCCAGTGTCATCACAAGGTCGTCCCGAGACAGAGGCAGGAGGGTCAGGGGAAAGAGAGACCGGGTGATGCTCTACGGCTGGGTTTGGAGGAGGAGGAAGGGGCCACAAGCCAAAGAATGCAGGCGACTCTAGAAGCTGAAAATGGGGAGAAAGGAAAGGATTCCCCCTGGAGCCCTCAGGAGGGCAACCTTGGCTGCAGCCCCGTGAGCACCTGTCAGACTCCTGACCCCCTGCCTGTGAGAGAACTCATTTGTGTCATTTAAACTGTGGTAATTGGTCACAGCGGAAATAGGAACCCATCACACCTTGGCTGGGGGTCAGGGGAATGCAAACCGGAATGGTGATGTCACACCTCTACCCTCCTAGGTGGGCAACAGGTCGGGGCGCCCCCAGGGAGACGGGGGGCGGGGCGGCAGGATTGCCCTCCCCAGTTGAGAGGGTGGGACAGGAGAGGAGTTCTGGGGAATTCCACGTGCTCACACCCAGGACTCAGGGAGCCACTCCCCGCCCCACGACCCGCTCCTCCCTCTTCTCAGAGAGACAAGGGGGCTCTGCGGACATGATGAAGTTGAGGACTCTCGTGATGACACTGGAAAAGTCCAGGCTCATCTCTCCTCTCAGGGTCCTCAACTTCCTCACATCCGCAAAGCCCCTTTGTCACATCTGGGGACACACATGCACAGGGTCTGAGGGCCGGGACGTGCGCATCTCTGGGAGGCAGGTGGCCTCACGTGCTCCCTGCTGCCTGTCCTCCCTTCCACGTCGGAGAGTTGCTGGTTCCCATTCTTTGTCTGCCCCTCTCCTGCGTGTGCAAGCTCACTGTCTGCATGAGCTACAGGTCTGCTCCCACAGTCCCTGCTGGGCCCTTGTGAGCAGCAGGAAACAGAGATGAGCCACTCCCAGCCCCACACACAGGCTCATCTCTCTCCTCAACGTCATCACCTTAACGGCCCTTTGCCTCGACTGGAGACACACTCGTCTGCAGCAGGGTCCGAGGATTCCGATGTGGACATCTTTGAGAGGTGGGCGGCCTGACACCCTCCCTTCCACTTTGGACAAATGGTCCCCTTACCAAAGCCTCAATACCCCAGTATTGCTAGTTTCCAGCGTAGTTCCTCAGAGATGGCCCCCTGGGAGCATTCCTGCTGTGCCCCCCACTCTTCACTGGCTTTCACCAGCAGGAGGGACAGTCTGGGCACCCGGATCCAGGCCTGAGGAAGGCCTGACAGCTTCTGCGTTCATGCTTTTGGAGGTCTGGAACCACCATGTAAGGGTCAGGCTCCTCTGCTGAGAAACAAGGGGGGCCCGCCACCCCAGCGCCCCTGGAGCCGCCCTCTGACTACAGGAGAGAGTCTAAGCGAGACCAGAGAACCCCACTGAGCCGGCCAACCCCAGAAGCAGAGAAATAATGGAACGCTGAAGCGCCCCCGTCTGGGCACCCTTTGTGCAGCAGTTGGGAAGGAGAACACTGGATGGGGGCCCCCCAGGAGCACAGGGAGCCCCCCCAACGGGGATGCTCTGTAAGGTCCGGTGGCAGGGGTGGAGGTGGGTAAACTATAGAGCAATGGACCCCCTTCTGCTGCTGGAATGAATGGCGGGGTCCACGTGTCCCCCCAGGGCGGCCTCCGGAACAGGTGTGTGTGTGCAGGAGTCACGCAGGTGAGGGGGCTCCACCGAGACAGAACGGGAGCAGCTGCTTCGTGAGGACGAGGGAGAGGCCTCGGAAGCAGATAGAGGTGGTCACGGTGCATTTCACATTCTGTGAACTGCGTGGCACGGGCAGGCGGGGTGCAGAAAGGTAGGTACGAAGCGGAAAGGGCACACATTATCCTAGGTGCACTTACGGGCATGCGCACACAGGACAAAGCAAACAGCATCAGGTCTCCTCTCCTCCTCCACGTCCTGAAGGAAGGTGAGGGGTCCAGCCGTAGCCAATGTGGATTTCACGTGTAACAGCCGAGAAGAGAGCTTGCAGAGCGCTGGATCTGGGCGGTGGCCATGGTCACGGTCACAGTTCTCTCTGCTGTTCTGTATGTGAGAAATATTTCGTAATTTACCATGAAAAACAGAGTCCACTCCCTCTGCCCGACCCCACCTCACCTCCCAGCACTGGAGGGAAAAGCCCTCGGTTCTCAGGGACCCCTCCTGGCTCTGACGTGGACACATCGGCCACACGTGTGATCCGGGGGCTCTCGGGATCCACCGGGCCGTGGGGGGCCGGGGTCCAGCCCACCCCGAAATTGCTGGCAATTCGACTCCCTCACCGAATCCTCACAGCCACACGAAGACCAGGTTACAATCGCCACTTTGCAGGTGGGGAAACCGAGGCGTGAAAGTTCCATACCCAGCGCCCTAGAGGCAGAACCGAGGACCTCCCCAGGCGGTTGGGCTCCTGGGGTGGGGGAGCTAACCTGCAGGTGCTGCTCTGCCTGTGTACCCGTCAGGCCCCAGTGCTCTGTGCTGGGCGGCACCGGAACCGAGGCCACAGATCCTTTCCAGACTGGGCGCCGCCGTCCCGTTTCCAGGGCCCATGCCCGTGTCTGCGAGCGGCCAGCGGCGCCTGGGCCAAAGGACGGGCAGAAGCAGGTGCCTGGCCCTCACCGTCAGGCCCCGGCAGGGTCCTGTGGTCGGCTCCACGGCCACCTGGACCCTCGCCAGGCAGCACCACACTGTGACCCAGCGTCCTGCACTCGGGGTGTGTCACATGCAGACGTGGAAGGAGGAGCTTCATACCGCTTCTCGGAACCTGGATGGAGGGTCAGGGGCGGGTCCGAGCTGTGAGCTTCTGCCCCTTCCGCCTGGGCCGCCTGTGCGGTCTTGTTTGTCTGTTTGTAATCTTTGTTGTCGAAAGTGTGACATGGGTCCTTCTTTTCCCCCATTAACCTCCCCCAGCCCGCTCCCATCTCCCCCGGCTCCCAGGCCCTCACCACCCCATTGCCTGTGTTCCGGGGGATGCATATATGCAGGCAAGGCCATTGGTTGGTCTCTTCCCCCCTCCCCTCCCCTGCCTTCCCTCTGAGGTTCAATAGAGGGTTCATGCTTCTATGTCTCCGGGTCTATTTTTGATCATCGGTTTATTTGGTTCATTAGATTCCTAAGTGAGATCATGTGATACTTATCCTTCTCCAACTGGCGTATTTCACTCAGCATAATGCTCCCCAGGTCCCTCCACGCTGCTGCAAAGGGTAAGGGTGCTTTCTTTTTCACTGCCACGTAGTATTCCAAATGGCACGGCTGGGGTCTGCCCAAAGGGAAAGAGTTCTGGGCTCAGGACCCCAGCTGCGGGCTGGGCTGGGCGGAGCAGTGGGTGGAGGACAAAGGAGAGGACCCTGGGCCGTGGGCAGCCCCCACGCACATCGGCATGAGCTCTGAATGCCAAGTGCAGGGCACATAGTTACACCCCCCCTTGACCTTGGGCACCTCCCCTGCCCCTCCAGGTGTGCAAGGATTGAGCGAGCGGATGTCTGTGAATGGCCCACAGCCCTGTGAAGAGTGGTCGGTGGCCATAGTTCCACACGTCACTGTTACTGAGCACGTGAGGCCTGGGCCGGGCCCCTGACCCTTTGCTGCCACTAAAGTCTGGCTGGTGAGCTCCTCCCCTCCCCGGCCTGCAGCTCCCGCCCGGGCAGGGGGCGTGGACAGCTGGGGTTCCTGTGAGCACGGCTCACACTTCCAGGAAGCGGCGGAGGTGGGATTTGAACTTGGGGCTGTGAGCCCAAGCCC
The DNA here is from genome assembly GCF_964339955.1 of Pipistrellus hanaki. Taxonomy (NCBI): domain Eukaryota; kingdom Metazoa; phylum Chordata; class Mammalia; order Chiroptera; family Vespertilionidae; genus Pipistrellus; species Pipistrellus hanaki. The sequence goes on from NC_140503.1 coordinate 7,118,539, forward strand.
AGCCCTCTCCCCTTCTGAGGAAAAGAACACAGTCCTGTCCACCCAGTCTCTGGCCCAGACTGGTCAGCCCACCCCTGGCCCTACCACTTAGGAACCGGGGGCCAAGGGGGCGCCATTGTCTCCCTGTGTCTCAGTAGCCTTATCTGTTAAAGGACATTTTCTATTTGTTAAAGAAAATAAAAGATCTTATTTGTAAGAAATGACAATAGCCCTAACACCTCCATCGCGGGGTTTCTGGGAGGCGCGGAGGGCGGATACAGGAAGGTGCGAGCTGCGGGGCCCGCGCGGGGCAAAGCGGGACAGAGAGGTGGCTGTCCCTGAGCCACTGGGACCGTCACCCTCGCCGACCCCTCCCCCATGCCAAGTCAGTCCCCAGGCTCCTCAGTGAGACCCAATTTGAACCATATGCCCAGGTCTAAAAGCTTCCAGATGTCAGAAGCGTTTGCAACTGCCATGACACATCTAGAAAATAAATCATTTACAGAAGGAATCTTTTTTTCTTTTTTCTTTTTTTTTTTTCACCGCCTTCCATTCTCTCAGATATTGCACAGGCCACTCGAGAAGGAGAAGCATACGGCGGGTGTCAGCAAATAATTCCTAGAGTTATAAATAGTCTCCGGCTGCCTGAGCAGAGAGGGGCTCGGAGGGGAACGTGCACAAGGGGCAGCCCTCCTCCTGGGCGACTGGAGGGACAGGGTCGCCCACCCACCCGCCCGGGGTCAGGGCGGCTGCCACCCCGGCTCCGATCTCCCCCCCACCCACCCCCGGGCCCCTGCAGTCCCAGCTGGCAGGAGGCGGGCAGCGTCACTCATCGGAGAAAATGCATGAATAAGTGGCGGTGGGACAGGGCCAGGAAGTCACTCCGGGGCTGCATCCCTCAGAAGCGCGGGGTGGCCAATGCCATGGGCATGGAGACAGCATTCTCCAAATGCTGGTGGGCTTCTCGGAGGAGGCATCGCCGCTGGTTCTCTCCCCTCCCTCACGGAGAGGCAAAGGGGTTTGCACGGCCAGAATCTGTCCTCGTGGAGGCAGGTTTCTCTCGCCGATAAACGGATGAGCCTGGAGCTTCCGCAGCTCCGGGACCCTGAGCCACGGGGCAGGAGGGGCGCCAGCGGATTAGGCTAAGGCAGGGGTCTTCAAACTTTTTAAAGTAGGGGCCAGATCACGGTCCCTCAGAGAGCTGGAAGGCCGGACTATATGAACTACTAATTCCTACTGTAACACCTTGGCTGCGCTCACTGCCCAAAAAACCTGGCGGGCAGGATCAGACTCCCCTGGGGGCTGCATGTGGCCCGCGAGCCATAGTTTGAAGACCCCTGGGCTAAGGGCTGCAGGGCTCCTGAGGTCAAGGGTGGGAAGGTGGGGGCCGGAAAGCATTTCCCTGTCTGACTCCTTTCATTTGCAACCACTCGGGGTCAGTTGTCCTGCCGGTTTCCTGGGTGCCTGGGCCGGGCCCGGGGCTGGTGCTGGCCACCCGCTGAGTTGGGCTGGAGGAGCAGGGCTGGAGGGACCCCTGAGATGGGGACCCACAGGGAGAGAGCGGGGCCAGTGCAGGCCGGCGTCGCCCCACGGGACAGATAGTGGGGGAGCACTTCCCAGCGATGTGGAAAAGAGCATGGCGGTGAAGGCGGGCATTTGGGGGTGGGAGTGGGGGGGCAGGAGGGCATAGTTGGGTTGTTCAGAGCCAAGACCCTGGAGATCAGTGCAAATCGATGCTCCCCTGCTTGTAGCTGTGTGGCCTTCAGCAAGTAACGGGACCTCTCTGTGTTCTGATTTCTTCCCTGGGAAACGGGGTTGAAAGAGGCACCAGGCTGCTGAGGCGGTTGTGAGCGTTTGGGGAGAGAGGATGTCAGAACCCTGCAGGTGCTCATTGAACATCACCTGCCCTGCTCTGGTGGAGGCCTGCCTGGCCTCTTCGCGTGGTCTCCAGGCATCTAATGGGTTTTTAGCAAAACCTGTGAGGAGATTCATGCTGGGTGTGGGTGGAGGCAGGTGGAGGGTGGGGGCGGGTGGAGGCAGGTGGAGGGTGGGGGCAGGTGGAGGCGGGTGGAGGGTGGGGGCAGTTGCAGAGGTGCTTAGTCATGGCCAGAGTCTAGGGGAGACTGAGTCAGGGAGTGCCAGGACTCCAACAGAACCATGGGAAACAGGGAGAGATTTACAGGGTCCATGAAGACGTAGATGCCCGGACCAAAGAGGGGGACCAGTCAGAAGCCCTGGACTGGCCCATCAGCAGGTAGGAGACCTGGGCCCCGCCAGAGCTGGCAGTGCTGCAGCCGATGGCAAAGGCTACCAGCCCCTCCACCAACCTGGACCCCTCGGCCCCACCCCCACCCTCTATTCCCAAACAGCCCCCGCCTGTGGCCTGGGAGGCTTCTGGCTGTGTACAGCGTGGCTTCTTGTTTTTAAGAAGTTCAGAGACAGCTCTGGGCTGCCTGCGGCCTGCAGAGAGCCATGGTTATTTAGATGTAAGTGGATCTGAGACATATGGAGTTCAAAGCCCTAAAGAGAGTTTCCGTTCAGAATAGAGCAGACCCTGCTGCAGAGGGTGAACGGGAGAACTGACACAGAGACCCAGACACATGTGTGCACACACACACACACACTGGTGCACACACAGGCACCTACGCATAGGCCAGCTCTAGACTCTCACACACAGTGTCCTCCAAGGGTGACAGGCCCGGAAGGTCCCCTCCAACAGGTGCCACCAGGATGTGCTGGACAATCTAGGAAGGGCGCTCCCATGAGTTGCATGGTGCTGAGATCCTGGGACCCCTGGATTTCCTGATGTCATAGCCACACGGAGGCCGATTTCTCGCTCCAAATGTCCTGCCCAGGCTTTTCCCTGCCGTGTCCAAATCTACCTCTGTTCTTTCATCCCAGCCCCATGGACAACTCAGCTTCTGTTCCCTATCCTGGAACGCATTGCTGGGATTGCAAGCTTTCGCCTGAGTGGGCCTGAATGGCCGGGGGGGGGGGGGGGGAGAATCTGCCTGGACATTGCATCCCTGTCCCTCACGCTCTCCTCATCTTCTCTCCCTCCTCCCCAGCCTTCCAGTTCGGAGCCTGGGGAGTGTCTGGGCAACGTTGTCGGACCCTGATCTAGCGAATGGAATACCCCCCTGCCCCTCTCTGAGAGCTGTCGGAGCTCGGGGTGTGGGTGAGAGGACGTGGCTTTGTTGCCTGGAGAGGCAAATGTTGGGCTATCCCCAAGGTCTGGATACCTGCTTCCCAAATCAGAGGGCTTGACTCAGGAAGTTACACCCATCTACCCACCCATCCAAAACCTACCATTCAGCCACTCATCCATTCACCCCCACACTCATCCATCTATCCATCTACCCATCCACTCAACCATCCATCTATGCACCCACTCACCCATCTCCCCATCCATCCACCAATCTATTCATCCATCCATCCACCCACCCATCCATTCATTCACCCATCCCCTCATTCATCCATTCACCCATCCACTCATCCACCCATCTACTCCTCCATCCATCCATCTACTCCTCCATCCATCTATCTACTCCTCCATCCATCTATCCACTCCTCTATCCATTCATCTAACCATCCACCCAGTTCCACGATCCAAATGGGTGCAATGGGGAAGACCATCAACTCAATAAATATTTCAATGATCCCCTTGTTCTGGGCTGGGCTCCAGGACTCAAATAATTAATAAGACTAACGCGGTAACTGCCCTTATTCAAGCCTCCAGATGTCACTGGGCCTCTTGGTCTCCCCTGGAGAAGGTGGGGGCTGCAATTCTGACAGGTCTGCTAATTTCAACATCTGGAGATTCTGAAAGATTCAATAGGAAACAGGATCCCTTCTGCACAAATATTATTCACACGCCCCGGGGACCCCATCTGTGCAGCAAAGCCCCTTCTTCGCACAGGTTGTGGGGTGGAGCTCGCGCGCAGCCCCCATTCCCAGATGAGGAACATTTTCATAAGTTCCGGAAATGAGAGAGCTGTCAAAAGATTATGAACTCAGCTAGTAAATTGTGAAACAAAAGTCTCAGCTCCACTCGGTGCCACAGAAAACATGCCAGCTGTTATCAATTAGGGTTGTTTCTGCCTCGAGTCATGGCTGACTCCGATTCAAAAGGGTTTCCTGACAATGAGCCAGGAGCAGGGGGACTCCAGGCACCATGGGAGCACCCCCTGGCGCGGGGGTCCCCGAGGACCCAGGTGCTTCTCCTCTCCCTGCACGCTCACCCTCAGAGCTAGTATCACACCCAGCCCTGACAACACCCAAGCTAGAAACCCACGAAGAGGAGGCATCTCGTCCCAAGATACTCTCGGGGGGGGGGGGGGGGGGGGGGGAATTTCCCAGAAGCCCCCAGAAGAACCGAGTCACGTGACTTTCCAGAACCCATCACCTGCTGGCAGGATGCTGGGTGGTGATGGCTCACACCCTGGAGGAAAGGATGAGTTTGGGGGTCACTGTTATAAACGCCTCAGAGAAAACCATTGCTGCCCCTTCCCAGTGTCCACGTTTCCACTGACCGCGTAGGAAATGGACATGTTCTTTGCTTTGCCCAGCACCCTTCTCCCTGATTCGTGATGAACCCCTTTTCCTGTAGGAAAAGCATCCAGCATGGCTCACCAGGCCGGCCCTCATTGCCCACAGGACCTGGTCTTCACCCTCCCTGGAGATTCGCTGCATGGGCCCCTTGGGGGGTCTCTGATCTTGGCTATGATCAGAAACTATAATAAAAATAGTGTCAAGGCATTCTTGTCCCCTCTGGACAGAGAGCCAAGACAGAGGCCTGCAGCAAGCAAGAAGAAAGAGGGACAGAGTGCGTGCGATGGCACAGGCTGAGTTCCTGGATTCTGCTGCACCTGCGGCCACAGGTGTGAAAGCCATTTTTTGTTTAAACTGGTCCGAATGGTGTTTCTCCTGTTTACAATAGCGTGCCTGACACATTGTGGCATGCTGTACGCCGCCGTCCATGCCGGGCACTGTGACAGGGCGAGGAGTGAGGCCCACTTTGTCCCACCTAAACCATCGCCACCCCTTTCCTGTCTCTAGGGGAGACCCTTACAGGGACGACCATGGCAGACCTTGGACGTTCGCTTGCAGCAACAAGGGATTCACAGGCGGGTCCGGAGGAGTTGGAGGCCAAGCCAGGGGCACTGGTGGGGTTCAGAAGGACCACAGGGATTACCCGGTGTGCAAGGGGGGCTGCTGTGGGTGACGGGGATTTGCCGTTTCTGAGAACGCCAGTACGATAACTTCGTAAGGTCATTGCTCCGGCTGCTGAAACTCTCCCCCTGCGGAGTCAGCTCCTGCAAAGGCCTCGAGGCTCGCGGGCTCAGGGGCCGTTCAGTATCCGTGTACCTGTGTAGTGAGCGGCCGAGAAAACCATGCGCGTGTTGTGGGGTTTTGTTGGCCGTGCTGGTTGCTTAGATTCTACAAACGCTCGGGGCTCCCAGGGGCCGGGCAGCATGTGGGGGCGGCGGAGCTGAGAGGCAGGCGGTCTGTTCAGGTCTTGCCAGCTCTGCGGCCTGGGCCAGCCCTTCCTTTTCTGACTGGGTGATTGCTCCTTCCCCTCCTGCTTCAGTGATGGGTGACCTTAGGTCACCCCGCGACCACCCTCCCATCCCCACCGCACCCCCATTCCCTGCCTCAGCTTCCTCTTCTGTGAAACGGGAGCAGTCTTCCCGATAAAAGTCCCTGTCCCTGGAGACGGGCCAGGAAGGGAAAGCTCGGGAGCGGAAGCTCGGGTTCATCCTCTGTGCCAGGTCAGGTGGTGGCTGGTGGGTGCCCAGCTGGCGGGGGTGCCCCGCCTCGGCGGCGTTCTAAGTCCCTCTCCCTGCCCATCAGCCCGGTTTGCTGGGCCCGGTCTGCCTGCAGGCACTCCGCAGGCCGCCTCCCTGTGTTTGGTCTGCATCCGGTTCGATTTACATAAACAGCGCTGTGTGGTGGCTCACGTGCTTTCTCTTACTTTTTCCTCTTGGCTCGGTGTCTCTGAGATCCATCTGGGTTGCTGTCTATGTGGTCTGAGCTGTTGCTCAGCATCCATGGGGCACATCCTACCCACCCACTCACCCCTCTGCCACCAACACCTCTGAGCTGGGTGCCCTCACCTGCCCCTGTCAGGGTAGCTTGAATCACTGTTGGGATATTTCTGGGAGTGGATCCCTGCACGGAGAGTGGGCCCAGGGGTCCCCGCCCCGTGTCTCTGCAGAATGGTTGTCCCCGTCTGCATGCCCACGAGGAGCCAGAGCCATCGGCTGCGTGGGGTCAGGAGGGTGAGACTGGAAGGTGAGGTGTTGGCCAGCTGGCATGGGGGGCAGGGTGTGCAGAAAGGAGAGGGTGACCAGGGCCAGGGGCAGGAGAAAAGAGGCTGTTATTGAAATATGTCACAGGGAGGCTGAGGGGGAGCTCGTGGTGCTGTGTCCAGGGTCCCAGGCAGGACCTCTGGGACCCGCTGTCCCCAGGCCCTTCTGGGAAGGACCCCTTCCTGCAGGTAGCTCGGTCAGCCAGAGCCCCCAGCTGCTGCTCCTCTGCCCACCTGGCCAGGCCGCACTGGCCCCCAGCCCAGCCCAGCAGAGGGGCAGCTCCAGGACATGGTGGAGGCTGTCGGGCGGCTCCCAGCTTCATTCTTCTCCTGTCCCCCCTCCTTCTCATGGGGGTCAGCCCTGACGCCACCCTGCACCCCACGGACCCTCAACATCTACTTCCAGATCAGCCCACCTGGGACAGGTGGCACCAGGCATGGCCCCAGCGAACAGGGAGCTGGGCCCCTTGGGCACCAGGCTCAGGGTCAGTGGCAGGGCCGTGACGGTCCAGGTGCTAAGCTGTCCGGGAGGGGTGACACCCAAAGACACGGGAGGGGCAGAATCTTCAGGAGGGGCAGCGGCCTGAGGGGAGCTCTGAGAGTGTCCTGGATCACGCCTCTGAGCCGCGCGGAGGACACAGAACACATGAGGACACCAGCAATGGTGGCTGTTGCTAAGCACCAGGGTGCTCCGTGGAAAGGTGAGAACAGCTGCTGGGGAGTTACCCCCAGGGCCTCGCCCAGGCATCTGCCTCTTGCAAGGGCGGGACTGAGGACGTGCAGACCTGGCCCGGGACCCACCAGTGAAAGGCTCAAGTTCAAGGAAGGCGAAACACCAGCCAAGGCTGGCGGCTCTCCCCTGGCTTGGGGGAAGGAGCGGCTCCGTGGGACCCTCAGAGCTTGAGGAGGTAGCCACTGCCCCTGGCGGCCCAGCAGCCACAGCAGTGCAGGAGAGAACAGGCCGAGGGCTGTCCCCCTCCAGGCAGCACCTGCACCCCAGGATCGGCTCCCTCCTGCACCATGAGGCCACTGACCAGGGTTAGTGACAGGCTGGGCCTGACAAGGGAGTAGAGGGACTGGACCCCGAAGACCTGAACAGAGACTGGAGCCCCCTGTGTCGGGGGCACATGTTAACTCAGCAGCACTCGCCTGAGATTGGATGGATTTCAAAAAATCCCCCCCTTCCTCCCCCAGGAGCTGGAGCAGATAGGTGGATTGTGGGCCCCCAGAGCCCGAGCCAGTGCTGGCCACTCTGAGCTGAAATGCCAGGACTGCCACGGCCGACAGTGCGGAAGGGACTCGGGCTTGGGGACGGGGGCACCTGGTGGGGACGCACTGTCAGGCCAGAGGGGCCCTGTGATTGTGTTCCAGGGGAAAGGCCTGGAGGACACGCCATCTCTGCCGGTGGGGGCTGTCTTCTGAGAGGAAGCCCGGGCTCGGGGCAGGAAAGGCTGGGTCCGAGCCCAGCTGCTGCTGCAGTGGAGGGAGGACCCGGGCAATAAAGCCAGGTGGTGGCATTCACCCATCAGGCGGCGGGACGGGGATGGGGGCGATGGCTGGCCAGCCTCGGAAGCCCTGCCCACAGAGAGCTGTGACCGGAGGACCGGACAGAACAGACATGGACATTTCTTAGTTTGTGCCAATAGAAGTCAAGTACAGGTGACCCGGAGGCTGAGGGAGTAACCAGCAATAAATGGGCACAGTCCCCTGCCCTGTTTCCATTCCGGAGTCAGCCTTGGGATGCAGAACTCATTGCCTGAAGAGGCGACTGAGTCCCGAGGCAGAGGGGCCCCCACAATATCACAGCAAGGACACCTGGTCATCTTTCCCCTGACCTTTCCTCCAAAGGGACCCATGGCCACTGACTCAGCTGCCAATGCAATGGGGGAGGGGACACCAGGTAATAAGCAGAGTCCTATCCAAGGTTCACATTAGCCCACAGACCCACCTGCAAGTGATTATAGGATCCCCAAATGGATAGTTGGAATTTCCATACTATTGGTGTCCTTCCCATGTGGGCCTGTGGGCAAGAGCTGTCAGGATGGGGGGCCAATGGGAAGCCTTCAAAACCAATCCTTCCTTGACCAAAAAGCCAGAAACAATATCACATCCCAGGAACGGGGGGGACAGAGGTTAGTGCCACCTCTGAGGAGACAGAAGGTGCAGGTGTCGGTCTGCATCTTATCTCTGGTTAATTCACCAGAAGCCTACGGGATCCTGGAGGACCATGGAAACCCCCAGAGCTCCCCCAGGAGTACCCGTGGCTGTGCAGAGGTGGTGTCCTTGCTGGAGCAGATGACCGTGGCCACAGGGATGTACTAGGCAGCCATGAACTTGACATGTGCTCTGTGGTTGAGGAGTTTCTGTGAGGGAGAAAGTCAAGAGGCGAGGGCAACACAGGGCTGGGGGCACAATGTGCAGCCCCAGAGACTTCGGGAGTAAACAATGTCCTCTCCAAACTGATCCCAGCCCTGACCTTACCACCCCAATATGTTCCTCTTTCCACATTCCCCATCTCTAGCACAGACTTCCAGTTCTCTTTTTGACTACCTAATAGAACCCCCAGTTTTGCTGGACATATGGCCATCCATAAGAAAGACTACATTTCCCAGTGTTCCTTTGCAGCCAAGTGTGGCCATGTGACTAAATTCTTGCCAATAGGATGTGAGTAGAGTGAACTCCATGTTCCTCTTCCAGGTCATGTTCTTAAAGGGGCAGTGAGTCTGCTCCTTTTCTCTCCTCCTCCCATCATTCCCTACTCCTGGGAATGCAAACCTAGTGGGAGCCACCTTGGACCATGCAAATGAGGATGAGATACCAAGGATGTCAGGGGCCATGACAGGAGCTCAGCTGGCCCTCACTGGGCTTCTAAAAAAGGGAAATCAATGTCTCCCCCATTTCGGCAACAGTTATTTTGAGTTTGTTGCATGCAACCTATGTCCCAACTAAGAAACCATCTCAGTTAATGGCCACTCTGTCCCCTCATTTCCCAGGTCAAAAATCTGGGAGATCTCCATAGTTAAGCCCCATCTGTTAAAAATACACATACCTGCCAATTTCTGGGTGTTTGTTACACACACTGAGGTCTACGCATACGTTTCTTCATGGACATCTTACGACAACCCACAAAAAAGGCACCATGACTTAGAGTTGAGAAAAGCTGAGACTCAGAGATTAAGCAGCTTGCCAAGCTCACACAGCTAGCGGCTGACAAAGCTGCCATTCAGAGATCACCAGACTGTCACCCCTTCTGTGTGGCCCTCAAAGCTACTCCCTCTTGTTCCTCAGCCACCACCCGGCCTGCCCACCGTGGGCCCCTCCCCTCGCATGGCCTCCTCTCCCATCCCAGTGTGGGAAAGGGGGCGATTCACCTCCCTCCTCTGGTTCTGTTGGCTGGTTGAATACTCGGAGTAGCAAGAGAAAAATCAATTTTCAGTTTGTACACACAGGAACCCCACGTGCATGACCCTCAGAGACAGAAAGTGAAGACTGTGTGTGTGACATTCTGAGAGGTATGTCTCCAGTGGGTAGAGTTTGCCCTGTCCTGTAGAGGTGACCTCTGACCATCTCGAATTATGGGCAAGGCCCCTGTTCAAATTCTTCCAGGTAGTCAAGAGGGGTGGGGGAGGGTGGCAGAACTTTCTCTTGAGCCCAGAAGGTCTCAGTTGCCTTTAGCTCAAAATAATGCCCCTACCACAGAGGCATCTTGAGGTGACTTGTTCTGAACCCCCAATGTCATTCTGCCCAATGCAGCTTACACACCTTGGGCAGAATGGCATTAAGGGCAATCTGGGGTCATCGCCACCCTGCTTGAGCGTGCCCCGGCTCGCCATTGCCTGAGGGCCAAGGCAAACACCTCACCATGAGGTTTAAGGTCCCTGCTGGCCTGCAGACCCGCCCACCCACAGCTCTCCTGACCCCCACTTCCCACCATGAGCTTAGCCCTGTGCTGGGCTTCCTGCCAGACACCAAGGGCCGAATACCACTGGGGGTGGGGCTGCCACCCCATTTTACTGGGAGAAAACAGGTTCTCGTGATTAGGTGACTCATTGTGGGACCCCAGTCCCAGGTCCCTTGAGCTGGGACTTGAATCCGGGCCGTCCATCTTTCGTGTCTATTCACTCTCCGTGTTATCTGACTCGGGAGGCAGTGAGGCCTGAGCCGGACCCCTGTCCTCAGGGACTGCAGCCACCTGTGTGGTGGGCAGGGAGGTGGGAGCACGTCAGTCACATTACAGGGCACAGAGACTCAGAGAGAGGTGCGCAGCTGGGGAGCACCCAGGAGGGTGGACGCGAGGAGCCAGGACACCGGGCTGGGCCTTGGTTTATTCGGCAGAGGCCTGAGCCCCACCTCCTGTGGGTCTGCACATGGAAAGCTCAGGCCGACCCTTCCTCCAGCAGAAACCTGGTGAGGCTGCCCCGGAGCCTGCGTTTCCCCACCGGTCCCGCAATCGCTGAGAGGTCCGACGAGGAGGGAGGCGCCTGCCTGTGCACGGCCTGCAGAGCGCATGCAGCCTCTCCTGTTCCGCTGTCCCTGACTCCCGCCTCCTGGAGGAGGGGGTTCCCGGCAGGCACTCCGTGTGCAGAGGCCCTGTAGGGCCTGGCAGCTCTCCCCCGTCCCCCCCCCCACCCCCCCCAGCAGCGAGCTCTCCCCACAAAGCCTCTGGCTGGCCCCGAGAATGCCCCTCTCCGGGCAGGGGCTCCTGCTCAGACTTGCCGTGGCCCCAGGGCGTCCTGCTCAAATGGCGATGGGCATGCCCTCCTCGCCCTCCTGGCCAGGAGCGCTGGGTCCCCCACCCCTGGGAGCAAGTGTGGGCAGGAGGTGGCAGAAAGGCCCGGACAGGAGGGCCCACGTGAAGGGCCTGTGCCTGGGAGGAGGCCCAGACCCCACCACCGCCCAGCAGCTCCCCACGGCTCAGAGACCTGGAGCCCCTGCCCCGCAGGACCTCGATTTTCCCAGCTGTAACATGGGAGGGAGCAGCGGGCTCTTCCCTGCCCGAGGACATCCCAAGCTTGGGAGGGGGCGCCTTGTGGCCTGGGCAGGCAGGCCACCGCACACACCCGCCTGCCAAGGGGGCACCCACTGCCGCTAGGGCCCATCGCCGCCTCACCCCCGCCCTTTCGGAGGATCTCAGAGGGGAGGACGGAGAGCAAGAAGCAGGACCAACAGCAGCGTCCTGGCTCCCAGGCCTGCGGAGAGGAAGAGAGGAGGCTGGAGGCAGGGTGCATGGGGGGTGGGGGCACTGATGTCGCCACAGGGGTCACCCCTTCCCCTCCCTGCCAGGGGTGGAATCCCCGTTCTGTAGCTTGTTTGAGGGATGCACTACCAGGAGACCCTCCCTCCTCTGTGTGAAGGGCTGTCACCCCCCAGCCATCCCTCAGGACCATGCATGGGGTCTGTAGGCCTCAGCGGAGCAGCCCCGAGGCTCAATCCCAGTGCCAGGCGCAGGGCCTGAGAGGGAGTGGAGCAGGGAGCGACGGGGGAGGGCGGCTCTTCCCCTTACTCGGGCCGCTGGCCCAGCAGGGCCACCCCAGGGCCAGGTGACCGTGGACCTTCCAGCACAGTGTCCATCCGCGGCCTCCTTGCCAAATTGAATGGACTGTGAGCCCTGAGAGGGAACCGAGGCCATTGGAGAGCGGCCGTGCAGCCCTCCCACCTCCTGTGACCTGCCTTGGGGCTGATGCTTCCGCAGAGAATCCTCTAGCCTGGTCTGTGGTCTGCAGGCTCAGACTGAACCCTGGGCATCTGACCTCATGGAAGGACCCCTGGCAGAGAGAGTATGAGGGGCAGAGGAGGAAGGGGAGGAGGAAAGGGGAAGAGAAAGGGGGAGGAGGAAGGAGGGGGCCAGGAGGAGGAGGAAGAGAGAGGAAGAGGAGAGGATGGGTGGGAGTTGGGAGCCCATCCCAATCCCCAGGGCCCTTAGAAGCAGCCAGAGGGCTAGGCCCAGAGCAGACCCTCGCCCTTGGGACCCGGCCTGGAGAGACCCCAAAACTCTGTGAGCTTCGTCCTCACACCCAGCGCTTCCTGGGTCCTCCCTTCCCTGGAGCAGGGGCTCGCCTGGGTGCCAGGCGGCTTCTGACTGCTCTCTGGAAAGGCCTTGCCCTTCTCTTCACTCCTGGAGCACAGGAGGTTCCCTATTAACTAGAGTGGGTGGTCCAGGGCCTGGTGAGTGCCCCACCCCCTGACACATCCCAGACCCCAGCCCCAGGTTGCTGAGGCGGGTAGCAGGCCACACCTGTGGAAGGAAACTTCCTACCCAGTACCCTCTCCCTGGCCATGCCCCTGGGGTAGCAGGGGGAAGAAATCTGCACTCTTAGAACTCACCATTCTGAGCCTACTGCCAAAGGTCAGCCATCATCCATCCATCCATCTTCCATCCATCCATCCATCCATCCATCCATCCATATCCATCCATCATCCATGCTTCATCTATCTATCATCCATCCATCATCCATCCATCATTGATGTGTTGAATCAATAACATTCTCTATTCACCTGCTCTGGCCAGACCCTCCTGGCAGCTTCAGGGCCCCAGGGACACACAGGAGAGGATTACCATGGTCCTTTGCCACATCGGCAGATTAAGGTAACAATGCCTGCTGCAGGAGAGCTGTGTGCCTAGTGCAGGGGGACCTCAGAGAAAGAACCAAAAACAATGCACAGGAGCCAGGGAGGCTTCCCGGGGAGGGAGAAACCAGCCTGGGCCTCGAAGGGTGTGTAGGAGTCCATCCGGTTGGCAGAATGGGATGGAACATTCGAAGTAGAAAAGTGTGAGAGGAAAGCAAGGGCAGGTTTGGTAAGGCCGGGTGATAGGCTGGGCATAGGGGAGGCTGGGGACAGAGAGCTCTTTAGCCACGGGGCCAGACAGAACAGGGCCTTTATCCTGGTCTGTCTAGAGTCTGGGGCTCCAGGGAGGAGCCTTGTGGAGGTGGCGGTCTGTGAAAAAGTGATGTAAGAAATTCCTCTCTCCCAGCCACCGGGAAGCCCCATGCCTTACCTGCACTACAAGCTTCCAGCTAGGATTTCTTCTGGGGGGTCAAGAGGGAGGGGGGACACTGTGAGGAAGGACGTTTGGGGCTTTGATTTGCTGGGGGGAGGGGTGCTGGTAGATCAGGGGCAGTACCATGATCCTCCCAGGAGGCCCCGGCCCCAGGCTCTGAGACCCAAGTCTCCGGGGCCAGCCCATGGGAACTGCAAGTCACAAGGTGCAGCTGCGGGGCCCTGCTGCCCACCACACCCACCTGGGGGTGTAAGTGAGACCCTCCCAGCTCCTGCACCCTTCCTCTCCATTCACTCCTCCAGTGGCCACAACCTCAGAACTCCAGGGGCCTGGAGGCCCATGGCCTTCTGACTCATTCTTCACAGGCACATAGCTCTTCCTCCACACCTCTCCGCCCTCACTCCAGCCCTGTGTCTGTCCACAGGGTTCTCAGAGAACGTGTCACGTGTTGGATCAGCTTGTCTCTGAAAGTGTAAACACTTCTAACCTTTCCAACCTCCCTCGTTGATCTCTACCAGAAATTCTTCAATGGGCCGAAACCGGTTTGGCTCAGTGGATAGAGCATCGGCCTGCAGACTGAAAGATCCCGGGTTCGATTCCGGTCAAAAGCATGTACCTTGGTTGCGGGCACATCCCCAGTAGGGGTGTGCAAGAGGCAGCTGATGGATGATTCTCTCTCATCGATGTTTCTAACTCTCTATCCCTCTCTCTTCCTCTCTGTAAAAAAATCAATAAAATATATATTTTTTAAAATAAAGAAATTCTTCAATGGTGCAGCTGCCAAAAGCATACTTAACTCATTCACAGCGAAGGTCTCTCTGTGGCTCCTGTATCTCTCTTGCGTCTGTCTCTCGCGTCTTTCCGGCAAACTTGACTTGCACATTACTCTCTCTCTGCATTTGCTCAGGTTGTTCCCACAGCGGAGAATGGCTTTACCACAACCCCTTCCTCAGGGAACTCCTATTGATCCCTCAGAACCCATCGCTTTCTGGCAGCCTTTCTCAGTCCACCTAAACTTGGATGTGGTGCTTCCCTCCTGAGGACCCTCACACGTCCAACTGCGTTCTGGTCTGACATGTGGGCAGGTGCATAGAACATAGAGACCACTATATAAATGGTAGCTGTGGCTGGTCACTCATCTTTCCAGTGGGTTTCCAGGGTTTCTCTTGTAGCTCTTTGTATATTCAAGACGTGAATACCCGGTCAGTTTTAGATGGTGCAGGTGTCCTGTCTTCATCTGTCAGTCACATCCTGTCACACTGCCTGTGACAGATTTTGAAATTATCAGGTCAGAAATTTAAAATAACGACGATCCATACCTAAGAGTTCTAATGGAAAAAGTAGACAACATTCAAGAATAGACTTTAAAAATGTAAGCAGAGAGATAGAAATGCTAGAAATGAAGAATGCCTATGATGTGCCCTAGCCAGTTTTTGCTCAGCAGACAGGGCTTCGGCCTGAGGATTGAAGGGTCCCAGGTTGGATTCCGGTCAAGGGCATGTACCTCAAGGTTACCCGGCCCTAGTCAGGGTGCCTGCAGGAGGCAACCAACAGAGATGTCTCTCTTACGTTGATGTTTCTCTCTGTCTCTCCCTCGCCCTTCTACTATCTCAAAAAATCAATGGGAAATTATCCTCAGGTGAGGGTTAACAAAAAAATAAATTAATTCGTTAATTAATTTTTTTTAAAGAATGCCTACAATGGGCTCATCAATAAACTACACATGACCAAGGGAAGAATTAGTGACTTAGTTTGAAAATATGTCCATAGAACTTCCCAAATTGAAACACAAAGAGGAAAGAGAATTAAAAACGAGAGCGAGAATGGAACATCCAGTGGAATGGTTTCAAAAGGTGTACCAGACACATCCTTGTAATGCCACCGGAAGCTCAGAAAACACAAAGCAGGAAAATAAAAGGTAAAAAAGTCCTTACCGAGCATATCATATTCAAGCTGGAGAAAAAGAGAAATGTTGAAAGAAACAACCACAAAAAAGACACATTACACTAAATGGGGAAAAGAGTTTGAGTTACATCAAGCTTCTCTTCACAAAGCAAGTCAAAAGAAATAATTTAGAGTTTCTAGAAAAACCCACCAAGCTATCATTCCATATCCGGAAAATTTATCTTTAAAACGTGAAAGGGAGTGCCTGGCCAGTGTGGTTCAGTAGTTGAGTGTTGACTTATGAACCAGGAGGTCACAGTTCAATCTCCTGTCAGGGCTCCTGCCCAGGTTGCAGGCTCAGTCCCCAGTAGGGGGCTTGCAGGAGGAAATTGGTCAACGATTCTCTCTCATCATTGATGTTTCTATCTCTCTCTCCCTCTCCTTACTTTCTGAAATAAATTAAAATGTGAAGATTACAAAATGTTCATATAGGATCAAAAAAAAAGTGAATGAGAAATAAGAATTGAAGGAATTCATCACCATTAGGCCTGCCTTGCAAGAAATGTTAAAAAGAAAAAAAAAAGTTAAAAAGAAGTTCTTTATGGAGAAGGAAAAATACATACAGGTCAAAAACTTGGTGCCCAGCCAGAGTGACTCCGTTGGTTGAGCATTGTCCTGTGTACCAAAAGGTTGCCTATTTGATTTCTGGACAGGGAACATACCCAGATTGTGGGTTTGAACCCTGTTCCAGGTGTGTACAGAAGCAACTGATTGATGTTTCTCTCTCTCTCTCTCATTGATGTTTCTCTCTCCCTCTCTCTAGGCATGTCCTCAGTGTGAGATTAAAACACACACACACACACACATTTTGAAAAAGAAAAGTATCATAGGAATTTTTTATTGACTATATTGGGGTGAGATTGGTTTATAGCATTATATGTTTCAAGTGTACAATTCTATAATACACCATCTGTATAGAGTATTGTATGCTCACTACCAAAGCCTCGTCTCCTTCTGCCACCATATATTTGACTCCCTTTACCTTCGTCATGCTTCCCCCACCCTTCTACATTCTGGACTACCATTCTGTTGTCTGTGTCTATGAGTTCTTGTTTGTTTGTTTGTATGCTTATCTTGTTTGCCCATTTGTTGCTTTCAGTTTCATATTCTACATATGAGTAAAATCATATGATCTTGACTTTTTCCATCTGATTTATATTGCATAGCATGATACTCTCAAGATCCATCCATGTTGGGTCCATAAATGGCACTATTTCATCTTTTCATATGACTGAGTCATATTCTATTGCATGTATATACCACACTTGCTTTATTTAATCACCCACTGAAGGACATTTAGGTTGCTTCCATGTCTTGGCCACTGTGACTAATTCTGTCAGGAACATAGGGGTACATATATCTTTATAAATAAGTGTTTTCAAATGTTTGTGGTAGATACCCACAAGAAATATTGCTGGGTCATATGGCAGCTCCATTTTTAAAAAATATATTTTATTGATTTTTCATAGAAAGGAAGGGAGAGGGATAGAGAGCTAGAAACATCGATGAGAGAGAAATATCCACCAACTGCCTCCTGCATACCCCCTACCGGGAATGTGCCTACAACTAATGTGCATGCTCTTGGAATTGAACCTGGGACCTTTCAGTCCACAGACCAATGCTCTATCCACTGTGCCAAACCAGTTTCGGCAGTAGCTCCATTTTTAAGGAGTCTCCATGCTGTTCTCCACAGTGGCTGCACCAGTTTCCATTCTCACATCCTTGCCAACACTTGTTATTTCTTGTCAGGGAAACAAATTTAAGGTAAAAATAAAATCTTTTCTTTTTCCTATTCTTAATTAATCTATTAAATGAAGGTTTATTTAAACTAATACAAGTAATAATGTATTTTGTGCTGATAGGAAGTGGATAAGGGAAATTAATGATAGCAACCTAAGATACGGATGAAGACAAGGGGAAGATTGTGTTATAAGGTACTTGCACTGCGTGTGAGACACTATGGTGTTATTTAGAGATGGATGTAAATTAGTTATAAATGTCTATTGCAAACTCCAGGTCAACCACTCAAATTTTTCGAGTATAATTGATAGGCCTAGGAGAGTAGAGGAGATGAAATCATGAAGAAAATGCTCAGTCAAAACCAGAAAAGGCATAAAAAAAGAGGGGAGAAACAAAGAACAAGTGCAATACATAGAAAAAATTTCTTAACCAACTTTGTCAATAATCACTTTATTTGTGTGTGTGTGTGTGTGTGTGTGTGTGTGTGTGTTTGTGTTTAATCCTCACCTGGAGATATTTTTCCATTGATTTTTAGAAAGAGTGGAATAGAGAGAGAAAGACAGAGAGAAATATTGATGTGAGAGAAACTCATTGATTGGTTGCCTCCTACAAGCGCCTGGACCAAGGCTCAGGCCGGGGAAAAGCCTGCAACCGAGGTACGTGTCCTTGACTGGAATCGAACCCAGGATCCTTTGGTCTGCAGGCCAATGCTCTATCCACTGAGCCAAACCGATTAGGGCAATAATCACTCTAAATGCAAGTGCTCTAAATACTCCAGTGAAGAATAGGTTAAGGAAACAACCCAACCATATGGCAGCAACAAGAAGCTCACTTTGAATATGACACATACGACGCTAACACAAATCACAAGAAAGTGGAAGTCACTTTGTTCGTTTCAGACAAAGCCAACTTCAGAGCAAGGAAAATGATCAGGCATAGGGAGGGACCTTACGCAATTATAAAGGGATCAATTCTTCAAGAAGACATAATAATCCTTCCTGTGTGAGCACCTAACAACAGGGCTTCAGAGTACGCCAAGCAGAAACGGATGAAACCACACGGAGAAACAGACAAATCCATGATTATAGTTGGAACCGATCCATGATTATAGTTGGAACCGTCAACACGCCCTCTCTGTAATTGACAGAAGAAGTAGGCAGAAAATCAGTAAGGACGCAGTTGACCCGTGCAACACTATCGATCAACTTCATCTAATTGACACTTTTATAAGATTCCATTCTACAAAGCAGAATACAGACTTTCTTCAAGGTCACATTCACCGAGACAGACCACCATGTGGACCATAAAACAAACTTAAACAACCTTTGATACTAATTCTCGTCTCAGGCCATCATGGAATTAATTAAATAAGAAATCAAAAACAGAAAGACCAAAAAACAGTTGGGGATGAAACAACACCTGTCTAAAGAACACATGGGACAAGTAAGTTTCAAAAACATTTTTAAATGCGTTCAAATAAAAAATACAACTCTCAAATGGGTGGTATGCAGCGAAAGCAGTGTTTAGAGGGAAATGTATAGCATTAAATAAAGGTATTAGAAAAAATATCTAAAATTCAATCATCTAAGCATCCATCTTAGGAAACTTGAGAAAGAAGAGTAACTTAAGCTTTAAGAAAGCACAAGAAAATAAGAGATTAGAGCAGAAATCAGTGGAATCAAAAACAGGAAAACAGTATAGAAAATCAGCAAAACAGTCCTGGCTGGGTAGCTTGGTTGGAGCATTGTCCTGTACACTGAAAGGTGGTAGGTTCGATCCCCTGGTTAGGACACATATGGGAGGCAACCAATAAGTTTTTCTCTCTTGCATCAATGTTTCTCTCTCTCTCCCTCTCCTCAGTAAAAACATATCATGGAGTGAGGATTTTTTTTAAAAAGTGGTGAAACCAACAGTTAGTTCTTTGGAAAGATCAATAAAACTGATAAACCTCATACTTAAACAATAAAAAAGAAACTGATAAACTCTAGCTAAGCTAGCCAAGAAAAGGATAATAAGACACAAACTACTAATATCAGAAATGAAAGAGAGATGATCATACCTGACCCCACCGACATTAAAAGGATACGATAATAAAGTAATGCTAGGAAAATACTATGAAGAGCATTTGGCAAAGTCCAGTACTTATTCATGATTTTTTTTAAAATAGGCTTACAGATTTATTAAATTAGATGAAATGGACCAATTCCTTGAAAGACACATCTGTAAAAATTCACATAAGGAGATTAATATCATCTAATTAGGCCTCATCTTATTTGTCAATTAGATCTCAGTAAGGCTGAAAAATGGGCCTGCTCTATAGCTCTCTTGAGAAATTGAATGACTCCAAGAGAAAGCACCAGGCCCAGAGAGTTCCACTGGTAATCTGTCAAACACATAAGGAAGAAGTGATACCATTCTCTATAATCTCTTTCAGAAAACAAAAGCAGAGGGAATACTTCCCAATGTATTCTGTGAAACCAGCATTATCCTAATGCCAAAGTCAGACAAATCCTTTATAAGAAAGTAAACTGCAGATCAATGTCTCTTGTGAACATAACAGTAAGAATCTTCAATAAAATTTTATCAAATTAACCTAATAATTCATCAAATAATCTATATTAATAAAAGGGTAACATGCTAATTAGATTGGACATCTTCCAGACATCTTTCCAGACAAAGCCACAGTGGCGGGGGCCGAGACAGAGGTGATTAGGGGCCATCAGGCTGGCAGGGGAAAACAGTTGGGGGCAAGATCAGGCTGGCAGGGGAGGGCAAGTTAGGAGTGATCAGGCAGGTAGGCAGAGAGGTTAGGGGCAATCAGACAGGCAGGCAGAGGCAGTTAGGGGCTATTAGGCAGTCAGGCAGGTGAGTGGTTAGGAGCCAGTGGTCCCAAATTGCAAGCCAGACATCCCCAGGGGATCCCTGATTGGAGAGGGTGCAGGCTGGGCTGAGGGAACCCCTCCATGCACAAATTTCATGCATCAGGCCACTCGTTATATATAATGATCAAGTGGTATTTACTCCACATATGTAAGACTGAATCGGCATTTGAAAATTAGCTAATGTAATGTAACCATCATATCAACAGGTTAAATAAGAAAATGTAACCATATCAACGAAAGCAGAAAAAATTTTGACAAAATCAAATAACTCATTTATGATTTTTTTAAAATCAACAAACTAGGAATAGAGGGGAACTTCCTCAATTTGATAAAGAATATCTACAAACAAAAAAAAAAAAAACACAGTTAACATCACACTTAATAATAAGAAATTAGAGACTTTCTCTCTAAGATTGGGAACAAGGCAAGGATGTCCCTTCCCACCACTCCTATTCAACATCATAACAGCAGATCCAGCTAAGGCCCTTTTAAAAAGGAAATAAAAATGTACAGATTGCGAAGGAAGAAATAAGTCTTGAGAGCCAAGATGGCGGCGTACGTAAATGCCAGTACTCGCTGTCTCTCACAACCACAACAAAATTACAACTACGATACAGAACAACCATCATTCTAAACCACCTGAAATTTGGCTGAATGGAAGTCCTACAACTAGAGAAATAAAAAAGAAAGCACATTGAGGCTGGTAGGAGGGGTAGAGGCACAGATCTGGCTGGTCCCAGGTGTGGTATTTTTTCAATCAGAGGGGATATCTAGCCTGCAGAGGCCTCCCAGGAGAAGCAAGGGGTCCCAGCCCCACACCAAACCCTCAGCCCAGGGTTCCAGAGCTGGGAATAGAAGTCCCCATAACTTCAGGTTATAAAAACCAGCAGGGAGAATGGCTGAGTGACTCGGAGGCTGCTGGGAGTTCCAGGCAGTTCCTCTTAAAAGGACAGCTCATAGACTTACTCAAAAGCAATCCCTCTGAGCTGCAGCACTGGGGCAGCAGCTTGGGGGGCTCCAGGGACATACAGAGAAGAATTGGATTATCTGGACTGGAACAGCTTCCTCCCAGAGAGGGGTGCATACAGGATTCATGATTCCTATGCTGAGACTTTCCCCATCCTAGAACTGACTGGCACCCATATCTGAGTCTCCATCAACCTGGTTCCCACTGTTCACTCCGCCCTGGTGATTCCCTAAGACCCTGCCCCATTCAATTTGCAGCTCCACCCAAGCTGTTTACAGCAGCTTTTCCATATGATTGTCCCGTCCTGACCCAGGCTTCAACCTAGAAGCAGCTGGCAGCAGTGTCCCCCATACCTATCAATAAGAGGCCCAAGATCTGGCAGTAGCAGCAGCCTGCCTTACTTTACAGCTTGGCTCTGTAGCTCCTGCTATGTGGCCCTCGGCAGTGTCTGTCCTTGCACATCTTAGGAGGCCCCAAAGCCAGTGTACCTAGTGGACAGCTTCAAACACTAGATTACAACTCTACACATCAGCGAGCAACACACTCAGGGGGCAGACTCAGTGAGCACCAAAGCCCCACTGAAACAAGTCCAGCAGCTCTTCCAACTGGTCCTCACAGCCAGTGGGCCTGGAGGTCAATTCTTCCCAGTGATTCCAACAGCAATCAAGGCTCAATTACAACAAGACTGTGCACACAGCCCACAAAGGGGTACACCTAGAATGATGCCCAGCTCAGGTGATCAGGAAGGCTGAGCCACTGGGCTCTACAGGACACCTGCTACACAAGGCCACTTTGCCAACTCCAGAAGACATAGCAGCTCTACCTAATACATAGAAACAAACATGGGAAAACAGCCAAAATGCAGAGACAAAGAAACATGTCACAAATTAAAGAACAGGAGAAATCTTCAGAAAAAGCACTAAGTGAAATGGAAACAAAATACTAGATACAGAGCTCAAAACAATGGTTATAAGGATGCTCAAAGATCTTAATGAGAGCTTCAAGAGACTTAGTGAGAATTTCAAGGATCTTGTATTTCCAAGACAGGAAAATGGACCAGACAAAAATTAAGCATAAAACATTTAATTTTTCATGTTAAAAATAATTAAGCAGCCCTAGCTGGTTTGACTCAGTGAATAGAACGCTGGCCTATGGACTAAAGGATCCTGGTTCGATTCCTGTCAAGGGCACATGCCCAGGTTGCAGGATCCATCCCCAGTAGGGGGCATGCAGGAGACAGCCAATCAGTGGTTCTCTCTCATCACTGATGTTTCTATCTCTCTCTCCCTCTCCCTTCCTCTCTGAAATCAATAAAAATGTATTTTTTTTAAATAACATAATTTACACTAGCACCAAAAACTAAATACTTATGTATAAGCCTAATAAAATATGTCCAGTATCTATTTGCAAAAAAAATTTCAAAATTCTGATGAAAGAAATTAAATAGCTTTAAATAAATGGGAGGATATTCTGTGTTGAAGGATAGGGAGACTCAATTTTGAGTTGTTAATTCTTTTCAACTTTATAGATTCAACACAATCCACAGCAAAATCCCAGCAAGCAGTAGATATTGACAAAATGATTCTAAGGTCCTATGAAAGGGCAAAAGACCCAGAGTAGCCAAAGTTATACTGAAGGAAGGGGAGTTGGAGGACTGACTACCTGATGTCAAGACATTCTATAAAGCTACAGTAATCAAGATGGCTCAGTGTGCATGAAAAACAACAATCAGAGCAACAGAAGAGCCTAGAGAGCCCACACAAATACAGCCAACTGACCTTCCCAGAGGGAGAGGCAGGTCAGCGGCTAGCATCAGAAGCTGGCGAGACAATGAGAATCCCTACGCAGTTATAAAGAATCTAGAAACAGACTTAGCACCTCTCACACACAACATTGGCTCACACGGCTCACAAATCTACATGTAAAATGCAAAACTACAAAACTTCAGGAAGAAAATGTAGCAGAAAGAAAACCTAGGTGATCTTGGATTTGCCGATTAGTTTTTAGATACAACACGAAAAGCGTAATCCATTCAAGACAAAATTAGAAAGTTGGACTTTGTAAAATCAAAACCCTCTCTGCAAATGACACTACTAAAAAGAACTGGAATGCAAGCGACAGGCTAGGAGAACATAATCACAAAACACATCCTCCAAAATAGACAAGCAACTCTTCAAGCTCAACAAACAATAAGAAAACAACCTGATTTAAAAATGGGCAAAAAATCTGAACAGACATCTCACCAGAGAAGATACACGGCGGGAAAATAAGCATATGAAAAAAATGCTCAAAATCATTGTGATTGGCAATTATAAATAACAGTAAATCAAGGAGATACTACTTGCACACCTACTAGAAAGGCTAAAATACAAAAAACTAACGATACTAAATGCTGGTGAGGATGCAGAGAAAAGGAACTCTTATTCAATGATGTGAAAGTACAGGATGTGACGGCCGCTCAGTGGACAATGCGGAAGTTTCTTTTTTCTGTTGAACGTATTGGGGTGACATTGTTTAATAAAATTATACAGGTCTCAGGTTTACAATTCTACAAGACATCATCTCTGTATTGTATTGGGTGATTATCACTCAAGGTGGATGTTTCTTACAAACCTAAATATAGTTTCCCCACCTGATGCAGTGATCACTCCGAGGTTCCAATCCATGTCTCCACAAAAAACTGTACACATGTGCTTATCCCACCTTTATTCACAGTCACCCCAAGCAGGAAGCAGCTAAGATGTCCTTCCACAGGTGACTGGGTAAATAAACTGTGGCATATCCATAAAATGGAATGTTATCCAGCAATAAAAATAAATTAGTTCTCAAGCCACTAACTTAATGTAGAGAAAACTTAAGTGTGTATAGCCAATGGAAAGAAGCCAGTTCGAAGAGGCTACGTAGTATGTGGTTTTAAGTCTATGACATTCTAGAAAAGGCAAAATGATGGCCCAGTGTTTGCCAGGGAAATGGGTGGGGGGATCCAGTAAGCACAGTGCAGGGCCAATAAAGTGGTTCTGCACGATGCTTGAATGGTGACTGCATGGCAAAAACCCATAGGGCTTCACGACCTAAAGAATGAAACCTCCTATATGCAAATTTCAAAAGTCACTGAGGAGGTCAGGGAATCCCAGAAAGGAAGGCAGACTGTCACAGGAGAATCTAACTGTATTATAAACGCATGAAACAACATCCACGGAGGGGGTGGTGGGAAAGATGCAGACCCAAGTAATTTTGGAAATGAGTCTCTAAGACAAAGACGAAAGGAATGCTGTGTTCTCAGGGACAAGGATGCTACTCCAGGGCTGCTAGGCATGGACACTAGCGCTGGACAGAGAAGTCAAGGGATTGTGGCTGGTAGCATCCAGGTGTCTCCTATTGGAGGGGAATTTATAGATGAGCGAGGGGAGGAGGCTAAAGTGGTCCATGCGGTGATGGATTGGAGCTGGAGATGTCAGCATGAACTGGAGTCCAGTATAGACAGAGAGGGTTCCACATGGAGATGTTTATGGTATGTGTGCTTACATACACACCCTTCCCCTCTTTTGTCAACCGAGAGAGTCCAGACGCAACAATACCCAGTACCATGAGCACATTCAGTATGCAGACCTTGTGTTGTTGTTGTTGTGGTTGTTGTTGTTGTTGTTGTTTTGGGGGTTATTTTGTTGTTGTTGTTGTTAATCCTTACCCACAGATTTTTTTTTCCATTGATTTTTAGGGAGAGTAGAAGAGAGAGGGAAAGACAGAGAGAAACATCGATGTGAGATAAATACATCCATTGGTTACCTCCTGTAGGAGCCCTGACCAGGGCCCAGGCCCACGAGGAGCCTGCAACCAAGGTACTTTGACTGGAATAGAACCTGAGACACTTTGGTCCCCAGACCCATGCTCTATCCACTGAGCCAAACTGACTAGAGCCAGATCTGGGTTTTTAATACCATTTTCGAGTCAAAGGAACCCAGGTTCCTTGGAGAAACAACTGATTCTGGGGCTGGAGGGACGCAAACTATTCAGCTCGAGTCTGGAGCACTTGTAGTGCCAGAGAGTAAGGAAGCCCCAAAGGAAAAGGCCTACAAAGGCACAACAATTGGAGCAACAAAGTCAATTATATCAGATTCTAATTCAGAGGATGAAATAAATATCCGTGCATCCATATTCCTGTCAATACATGATTGAATCAATACGGGGTGGGGCAAAAGTAAGTCTACAGGTGCTCCTATGGAAAATGGCATGCAGGTTATAATTGTTACAACAGCTTCATGAACCCCATGTTTTGCCTAATCAGGACAGAAAACCTACCATTTGCCCCCCACCCCTGTATGTAAACACAGGAGACAGTCTCCCTTTCGGAAGAGTTCCAGGTAGTGTGTCCTCAAGGAGAAGGACTACAGCCCTCTACTCCTTAGAGTGAGTGCTGCAGAGTGACCTCCTTCTAAACGATACCATTTGGAAAGGGGGAGGGTAACCTTACATGGGAGAAATCTGATAAACACCTCAACCAGCTGACCAAGGTCAACATCAGCAGTGATAAGTCATGTGGTATACTACATACCTTCCCCCACTCCAGTCCCCAAATTCTACCTCTACTCCCCTCTAAGAAGAGAGCTCCTCAGCCTTCTAACCTGGAGCTTGTTGTCACATGGGTTGTGGCGTGGTTTCTGCTTTGTTTTGTCTCTCTAGGGAAGCCTAGTCCATTGTGTGAGGATGTGATGAGAACGGTGCTTTATCTCTGGTTTTTATCCCAAAACCCATAAGTTCAGCAGCAGCAGCAGAAAAAAATGTCTGACAAATCCCAGTTGAGGAACATTTTATAAAATATCTGACCTGCACCCTCAAGAGTACAAACATCATCAAAAACAGGGAAAGTCTGAGAAACTCTCACTGTCAAGAGGGGCCTAAGGAGACATAATGAGTAAGTGGAAGAGGATGCTGGGCCAGGAACACTCATTGGGTAAAAGCCAATGACGTCTGCATGGACCACAGCCGTCCATTAATAATAATATGCCAATATGGATTCATTAACCGGATGAAAGAGGAAAGCATCAGTAACCTCAAAAGAGATCAATAGAAATTACCCAATCTGAAGAACTAAATGAACAGAGCTTCTGGGATCTATGGGGGCAATAGCAAATCACCAATCAGACATTTAATTGGAGTCACACAAAGGCAAGGGAGAGAAAATGAGGAAGAATAAATATTTAAAGAAACAACACCCAAGATTTCCCAAATGGGGTGAAAGGCAAACATTTAAGGATTCGAGAAGCTCAGCAGATCCCAAGCAGAATGCAAAGAGCACACAGGAGATGAATTGCTGAAAACCAAAAGTAAAGAAGAAAGTCATCAAAGCAGCCAGAGGAGGCTACCATCTCATACAATAGAGCAATCACTCAAATATCGCTGATTTCTCATCAGAAACTATGGTGATGGGACGATAGTAGAATCTCACCTATAAAATGTTGAAAGGAAAAAAAAAAAAAAAAAACGGTCAACCCAAAACTCTATATCCAAAGAAAATATCCTTCTAGAATAAAGGTGAAATGAAACTTTCAGGTGAAGGAAAACGAAGAGAATCCATCCATGCCCTACACGAAATCCTAAATGATTTCTTTGTTTTGGCAACATGGTGTTCTCTCTGGCCAACTTGAGCAGGAGAGTCTGGAAGGCTGAGACCCGAGGCTGGGGCTGCAGGAGGCTGAGTTTGGTTCTGTCGGGAAACTTCGGGGTGGGATAAACAAGCAGGGTCAGGAAGTCAGACCCTTGCTCACAGTGGGGAGGAGGAAGCCTTGGGCCCCTCTGTCCCCTCACCCAGAGGGACAGACCATGAAACAGATGGAGAGAACAGACCAGAGCCTCGGAGAGAGGGGTGCCACCATGGCTTCGGAATTCTGTGCACAGCAGCAATGGGACCTCCTACTCAGGCACCCAAGGGCGTCAGCTGCCTGGTGGGCAGGGACGCGAGCTGGGCAGTGGGCAGCTGGGAGGAAGCACTCCCTGAAGCCTGACCAGGGGCTTGCCATGGGTATGGTGCCCCTGAAGGTAGGTCGAGGCTTGTTCCCGATAGACAGAGCAGACAAAAGTCAGCCGCTGGGGCCATGGGCCTGGGGTAGCTGGGTGGTGTGCAGAATAGGCCCAGCCCAGAGAGAGCCGTTAATTTGAACCAAATGGCCAAGGGGCCTCCTGACACACAGCTGTTCCTGAATGCCCGCATCCTCTCAACTAGGACGGCAGAAAATCAGAGGCAGATGCTGAGGCCAGTTTTGGGGGCTAGGACATACTTCCAGGAAGTCGGAACTGGGGGCAGGCCGGGTAGCCTGAGGCCGGGCCTGGGGGTGTCTGAGGACACAAGTCACCCTCCAGGGACTCACAGGCAGAGATACAGCTTCTGGGGGAGGTGAGAGCCAGATCGGGTGGAACCAATGGAGTATACAGTCCCAGGCCCACCCCAAAAGCCATGCCCGCTCTCCCCCGCACCCTCCACCCCCCTCTTTGGGCACTCCGATCTTGGCCTTCCTCCCAGGTACCTTCCCCAGCCCCCTCTGGCCCCAGCACTTGCCTCTAGATTTTTCAGCTACTTGGACCTAGGCGTTCCTGGAATGGCGTGAGCCAGTGGGAGTCCTGATTTGCATTGATTGCACCCAAACGTCCTCATTTGCATTGATTGCCCCTGAGCCAGGGCTTGAGATGGGGGGCTGGTCTGCCGCAGAGGAGCAGTCATGTGGCTGTGCTGACATCATTCCCGTGCAGGTCCCAGGGCTGCAAAATACTTCAAAGGGAGGGGCCTGTGACCTACAAGCAAGAGCCGAGAGGGGAGGGCATAGGCCAGGCCAAGGCCCCAGGCATGTCAGGGGTGGGAGAGCTCCTTCTGGCTAAAGTGCTGACAGCTGAGGGTGCCCTCCATGTGCTCCTGCTGAAGAGCTCCAGCCTCTGCCTGAGGGAAGGGGCAGGAAAGGCCAGAAACCTAACTCTCCCACCACAACCCCGAGGTATGGGCTGCTCCGAAGTCAGCCTGAGGCCTCTGGAGCCTGTCTCACCTGTTTTCTGGATTGACAGGGTACTGACCACTCGCCAGATGACAGCATCAGGAGTCCTGTGCAAAGCCCAGCCTCCATCCCTATCCCCGCATCCCGCACCCGTCAGAGGCCCCGTGTCCCTGGTCCTGGGGTCATCTGCTCCAGCTCTGGGGAAAGCTCGCATTTTTCATCACTATGATGACATCACTACTCCACGTGACCACCTGCGTGCCAGATGCCCCATGGAAGGGTGAATGGGTAGCTCAAGCCTAACCTGGCACGGCCCCCCCAACCCCCCCCACCCCCGCTCCCATCCCCTCCCCACCTGTTTGACCTTGTCCTCCCCATCCTGGCACATGGCTCCATCTTCCTTCTGGGGCTCAGACCCAACTTGGAGGGTCACTTTTGACTTCTGTCTTTCCCCCCAACATCTAACCCATCATGCACTTCTGTTTTCTCCTCCATGTTCAAAGTTCACCCCAAATCCAGCCAGCCCCCGCCTCCACAGCCACCAGCCTGGCCTGAGCCACACTGACCTCACCCACCACAAACTGCTTCTCAGCACCCAGAAGCGCCCTGAAATCCTCAGTTAAATCACATCACTGCTCAGAACCCACCAGGGGTGTCCCCGCTGACTCCACAGCCTCACTCCTGTGGTTTCCCCCTTCTATTTATTCTGTTTAAATGTCACCTCTTCAGCTCTTCTAGGACCCCCCTTCCCATTATTCTCCATCCATCCCCAGATGGCCAGATTTTCACCATCCTGGGTCATTATTTATTTACTAGTGGCCTGGTGCATGAAATTCGTGCACATTAAAATGGGGATCCAGAGTCAAGTCCCTGCCCATCCACATGCACCTCAAAATCAAGTGAGATCCAGACCAGGTCACACACACACACACACACCCAATTGGGCAAAATCCAGACCCAGCCAGTCCCACCCTTGTCATGCCCAGCCAGACAGGGGATGTAGCCTCAGGTCCGCTAGCCCTGCACCAGGATGGGGGGTGTGGCCTGAGGTCCCCAAGATGGGGCAGGGGGTGTGCCTTGAAGTTTCCCGTCAAGCCCCGCCAGGTAGGGGACACTGTCTGAGATCCCTGTCAAACCCCGCTGGGTGGGGTACATGGCCTGAGGTCACCATCAAGCCCCACTGGGCTGGGGGTGCAGCCTGAGTTCCCCCGACCCAGCACTGGGGGTGCACCTTTCAGTCCCCTGTCAAGCCCTGCTGGGTGGGGATCATGGCCTGAGGTCCCCTGTCAAGACCTGCCAGGCAAGGAGGCACGGCCTCAGGTCCCCTGGCCCAGTGCTGAGGCAGGGGGTGCACCCTGAGGTCTCCTGGTCTGGTTCCAGGGTGGGGGACATGGCCTGAAGTCCCCTGTCAAGCCCTACCTGGTGGGGGCATGGCCTGGGGCCCCCCGGCCTGGTGCTGAGGCAGAAGGAGCAGCCTGAGTTCCCCTAGCCCAACACCAGGATGGGAAGCACACCTTGAGGCCCCCATCAAGCCTGGCTGGGCAGTGGGAGTGGCCTCAGGTCCCCTGGTCTGGCGCTGGAGCAGGGGTCATGGCCTGAGGTCCCCAGGCCTGACACCAGGGTGGGAGGCACGGCCTGAGGTCCCCTGTCAAGCCCCATGGGGGTGAGGGAGGAAATAGCCTCAGGTCCCTGCTGATTGCTCATTAAGGCTCCTTAAGAGAACTTGACCTCAGCTGTGGGTGCCGCCATCTTTGTGATGGAGTGATGGTCAATTTGCATATTCCCTCTTTATCAGATAGGATTCGCTGTCTGCCTCCCTCTCTAGATTGTCAGCATCCTGAGGTCAGGGTCCTGACCTTCTAATGCACTGCTGGAACCCCAGGGCCTAGAAGGGGCTTGGCACACAGTAGGGCAGAATATATATTCATTGAATGAATGAATGAATGAATGAATGGACCAATGCATGTCAACTTCATTTTATTTTATGTTCCTGGAACTTTCCCATCCATTGCATTCTTTCATATCTGTGGTTTCTCTGGATCACCCTCAAGAATGGAAGGCTCCGAGAGGGTGAGAGATTTGTGCAAAGCCACACAGCTCAAACTCAGTCCCTGAGTCTGTCTGGGCTTCCTCTCCCCCCTTCGGGGGTTTCAGGGATGTGTGGTGGCTCTCAGGGCCTGTGGGGTGAGGGAAAGAGGCAGGGAGACCCATAGTTGCTACTCCAGGACCCTCAGGGGCGGGGAGGGCCTGGAAAGAGCCGGCCTGAGGGTGCCATGGGCCTGAATTCTTCCCTGGGTCCCTGACATGTCAGGATCCCTGCCTCCCAGCTCCTAGTCTGTAAAAGGTCGGTTCCTCTTATAAGAACTAGACTAAGGAGAACACCCATCCCTGTAGGGTCAAGAGCATGGGCTCTGGTGTCAGGCTGGCCAGTTCCAGTTTCAGACCCCACACCTGCAAGCTGTGTGACTCTGGGCAGGTTACACAACTGCTCTGTGCCTCACTTCCCATCGTTAAAGTGGGCACAGGCGTTTCTACCTGCTGGGCAGGGCTGTGGGAGGATGAAATGAATTGATACGTGAACGGGTTTAGCATAATGCCTGGCCCATGACAAAATCCCAGGAGGTATTAGCACCAGCAGCAGCAGCAGCAGTAATGGAGTGCTCATGGCTCTGTGTGGACCCCCAGTTAGTTCTCACTAACTTAGACCCCTGAGAATAACAACCACCGAGTGTCAGCACAGGGCCTATACTTCCCATTTGTTCCCACCACCCCCCCCTTCATCCTCACTGTCCTGAACAACCCAGCTTCCCTACCCACAAGTAAATTAGAGCTTGTTCCCACTAAGGTTTCTTTTATTTTACTTACTTATTTTTCAGAGAGAGGAAGGGAGAGAGAGAGAGAGAGAGAGAGAGAGAGAGAGAGAGAGAGAGATCAGTCAGTTGCCTCCCGTACGTGCCCCGACCAGGGACCGAACCTGCCACCTCTTGGTGTACAAGATGATTTTCCAACCAACTGAGCCACACCAGCCAGGGACCCACTGAGGTTTAGAGAAGGAAGCGGGGTGAGAGGTGGGGGGACTTGTCCAAGGTCACACAGAGAGGGCAGTGAGGTCCAGGATTCATCCTCCTCGGGAAGGGTTCCCTGACCCTTGCCCTCTGCCCCCACTGGCCCCAGATCTCTGTCATATGCTCCTATGACAGCCTAAACCTGCCCGTGCACCTGAGTCATCACTCCATCGTCTTTCCTTAAGGTGTGCCTGCCTTGCAAGAGCCAGAACTGTTTGTGCAAAATTCCCTGCCCTGGGCCCAAGTCAGAGATGGTTCTCAATAAAAAGTTACCGAATTGCTGAGTGGATGCATGAATGGCTGAAGGATGGATGGATGGATGGATGGATGGATGGATGGATGGATGATGGATGGATGATGGATGGATGGATGATGATGGAATGATAGCTATATGGATGGATGGGTGGGTGAATGGATGGATGGATGGATGGATGGATGGATGGATGGATGATGGGTGGATGGATGATGGATGGGTGGGTAGATGGATGGATAATGGATGGGGGATGGATGGGGGATGGATGGATGGATGGATGGATGGATGGATGGATGGATGAATAAGTGGGTGGATGGATGGAAGCATAGGTGGGTAAATGGGTGGTGGGATGAGTTCCTAGACAAATGAGTGGATGTGTGGATAAGTGGGTGGGTAGAAATGGACTCTAGAAACAGTGCTCTCCCTATGATATCTCACTGAGTCCTCTCCATCATCTGAAACACCAGGAGGCTTTAATATCCCCTGAGACCTAAAAGAGACTCTAAAATTTCATGAATCAAATGTACTTGACCTCAGTGGGCCTCAGCGTCTCTGCGTGTGACATACCCTTCCTGTATTTCCCGGTTCCCGGGCTGGCCTGTGCAGGGACAGGGACCGCGGTGCCTGGTAAGTGCTGCAGAGAGCCTGTGGGAAGATGACGCCGGGCAGAGGTGCCAAGGGCGTGGCGGTGAGGCGGGCCCTGCCAGGCCTGCGGGGAGGGCGATGGGTGTGCCTGCTCGCAGCCCGCTGGCAGAGGGAGCCAGCAGCCTTCCAGGCACTCGTGCTCTCTGACCCAGTGATTCCACTTCTAGGAACGGGTGTAAGGTAATCCAGGACTCCCGCGGGGGCTGGCCCAGGATGGCCGCCGCACCGCCCGCCGGAAGGTCCCGCAGTAACGGAGCCCAGCCTCAGCCACGCAGTCTCTGCGAGGAATAGCACGCAGCTGGGCACACGAGTGTTTGAGGACTGACTCGATGACACGGGGAAATGCTGGATATAGAACGTCAGAGAAAAAATCAAGGTAAGAAGCTGCAAGTGGAGGAAGATGCCAGTCTGTGCATGAGAAAGGCCCTGGGGGGGGGGGGGGGCAATACCCAGTGCCTGGTTATCTGGGAGGGGTACTTCCTGGTAGTGTTCCTGATTACCCATATGGGCTATAAACCAGAGGGCTGGCCCTGGGGGGGCCTTGACCTCTGACCTTTTACAAGCAGGGCGGCCCCCTGCTCTGTTCTCCCAGAAGAAGGGGGACCAAGTTCAGCAAAGCAGGGCAGAGAGGTGGCACCCCCCCCCTGCACCCCCCTAAGTAGGGGCCTTCCCCTTTCCAACACCGGGTGTGTATTACCCCCCCCCCGCCCCCCGCCCCGGCCCTTCTGTGTGCCTCGGGATGGGATTATGGAGTCTTGCTCACTCGCTTGCTTTGCTGTCTCCACTCCCCCCCCCCCGCCCCCGCCCCCTCTCTCTTTTTTAACCTTTCCCATTTTCTACAAAGACAGAGAGCTTTGCTGATGGGGAGAAGCAAAGCCATTGGAAGCCAGCCGTGGGCGTTGGCTGCTTCTGGATTTGCCAGACCCTTCTCCCCCCCCACCCCCCCTCCGCCACCTGCCTGCAAGGGGCCTGCTCCAACCTGCGTTGGGCAGAAGCCAGAACCAGCTGGAGCCAGCAGGCAGCGTGGAGCCGGATCCCCGCTCTGCTCCGGCCAGCTGAGGGTCACGGAGCCTCGACGGCTCAGACTCAGTTTCCCCATGGGCACAGTGGACATTTGTGAAAGGAGGGGATGGGGGAGGGCTGGGACGTGAACTGCGGAGGGTTCCTCCTTCCCTGCCCGCCCTGCTAAGGAAACATGGGGCACTGGGGAGGGGGGAGGGGAGAAGGGGGGACAGGGGAGGGACAGAGAAGGCAATGGCTCTGTGCCTGTGGGGTCACTGGGTGGGTCTGGGGCCCCAGTCCCTGCAGAAACTGGAGCAGAATCGAGGGACCCGCTGCCTCTTCCTGTGTGTGTGTGTGTGTGTGTGTGTGTGTGTGTTGGGGAGGGGGGGGAAGAGCTGTAGAATCGAGGGAGCAGCTGGTTCAGAGCCGGAGACAAAGGGGGGTCAGGACCCCCGGTGAGAACATGGTCCGTGCCTGAGCCTCTGTAATTAACACACTGCTGTCTCCATTTACGAGAAAAATACATAAGACATGTAATTGCCTTTGTATTTTGGACACTCATTAGGAGAATAATAAATGTTATTATTTATTAATATGGTAATGAATCATTCAGTTTCTTTTAAAATTAAACATTAAACCGCTCGCAAATTAAATGTAAATCACGGGGCCCGGCGCTGATGGAGAGGGCTGGCTCCCCGGGGAAGGGCCGCTCGGCTCCTCCATAGAAATGAGCCGCGTGGCCCTTTAATGAGGCGCGGGGCTGGAGGCGGCGGGGTGACCCGAGGACACGGCTGCTCGCGGGGACAGCCTGCCCCCTGCCGGCCGCGCGAGGAGCCGCCGCGCCGCGGGGGCTGCCCACCAGGCTGCTTGTTGTGTGGATCTTTCCAGAAGCAGCTCATCCATCCGAGCTGGGCGCCGGCACCCCTTGCCTGGCAGACAGCCCCCAGCACCCCCTCCAAACCCCTGTGTCTCTCCTGAGCTGTGTGGCACAAATCTCTTAGGTGTGGGGGTTTGGCCCCCCGAAAGCCCTGCTCCCCCAGGGGGAAAATACAGCTCCTGCTGGCAGTCAGGCTGGGGCAGGGCTCCTTGCTGTGCCAGCAGCACTAACCCCTGTGCTCGCCGCCCTTGAGAGAAAGGGGCTGGGACCCCCATTGGACACGGGAGCAGAGCCACTCAGAATGGGGTGGGCTGGCATTTCAGCCCAGCAGGGCCCCCTCCCCATCAACCTTCAGGTTCAGACTGAGTGGGGCATGGCCCCTCACCCCCATGGATCTGACTCTGCCTCCCCTTCAGACGATTGCCATGGCGATGGCCATGAAGCCCTCACTGTTCCCCAGGCCAGTTATCAGAACGTTTGACAGGCCAGGAGCCTGCCAAGGGGCCGGGCTGGGCTGTGACCGGACCCCAGAGCCCATGCTTTGTCCACGGGGGTCTCCACCACCATTTGGGCCGGCAAGGACACAGCCCCTCAGAGCCGCTCAGGAAGTGTCTGTGGCTGAGTCACTGAATGCACACAGGAAGGCTCCGGTGTGAGCTGCGGCCAGGAGTCCCTTGAGGGCATGTGGCTGAGTCACTCCTATCGGACCTGCGTCACCCCCGGGAGGGGGGGGGGGAGGGGGGGGCCTGGGGCTGGGACCAGGAGCTGCTCTGCGCCCGGAGACAGTCCCCCCACCCCCGGACTTCTCTGTTCTTGGATCACCCCCACCCTCACCCCCCAATCAATGGATGAGGAAGGAGTGCAGCCACGGGTCCCAGCCAGCCGGGCAAATCCTGCAGGAGCATAAAGCCAGAACTGGCTGTCTGCAGGCCCCGGGGCCATCTCGGCTCCTGCACCCCTGCCCCTGAGAGCCAGGTCCCCAGTCTGATCTCGGACCCCTCTTTATCCAATATCTGGTTTGGGGGACCATTTCCCCAGCCTAATAATACGACCAGGACTCTGTTCTCTGCCCTCTGCACCCCAACCCTGGGCAGAGGGGCCCCCAGACCTGTCTCTGCCCGCCCAGCTCCTGCCTCGGGACAGACAGCAGCTCCTGTTGTTGCTGTTATCTCTCAAGGCTGCTCAGACACCAACTAATTTGTTTCCATCTCGCCCCCCTCCCTGGCTGATCAATGTTTTAACCTAGCCGGTGTATTAAATGACTTGTTCCCATGGCAACCATCAGATACACGCGTGGATGTGGCTCGTCTGTTTCCTGAGCCGGAGCGCCTTTCTGAAAGCTCAGAGGGAACACATCTCCTTTCATATCCGCTGCTGTTTGCGGAGAGGCGCAGGGTAGTGTTCAGCACAAGTCATTTGAAGAAAAAAAAAACACACACACAATATTAAAAAGAGAACTTAACCAGGTTTCTCGCCAGATATAAAGTTGTTTCATAAGGGTGCATCACTCCCAAGAAATATGAAATCAGATTTAAAAAAAAAAAACAAAAAAAAAAAACCCTTGGCCAAGTTAATCTTCCTTCTGAGACTCTTTCTGGGGAAATAAGCTGAAATATGCGCGCAGCTAGCTCTCTGCATGCAGGTGCCCGCTGCCTCGTTTGTAAAAGAGAGGAATTGAAAACAGCCTGAAAGTTCAGCCACAGGCGGGTCTAATAAACTGCGGTTCACAGGGATGCTTGGGATGCTGCCTGGAGAAGGAGACGGATGTGTCAAAGGACACAGAGCGAATGAAACAGGATGAGAAACGGTGTCTGCCAACGGGGAGATCGGAATGAACGGGAACAAGCCTAACCAGTGTGAGGAAAAGCCCGAAGACACACGCACCAGGGTGGTGGCGGCGCTGTCTCTGGGTGGTGGAGGGCCCAGGCTAATTTTTTTTTTTCTGTGTTTCTTTTATTCAACAAATATTCATGGACCAACGGCTGGGGCCCGTCCTGTTCAAGGCGCTGGGAGCCCCGCAGTTAATTGCA
Source organism: Pipistrellus hanaki (assembly GCF_964339955.1). NCBI lineage: Eukaryota > Metazoa > Chordata > Mammalia > Chiroptera > Vespertilionidae > Pipistrellus > Pipistrellus hanaki. The sequence continues at coordinate 7,154,213 of NC_140503.1, forward strand.
TTTCTTACCATTCCCCAAATGTGTTTAATGAAGATGTTCCTCTTCAATAGGAAAAATGTATTTTTAAAAAAAAAGAAGAGAAGCTAGGGTATGTTTCATCTATCACGTTGACAGCATAATAAAGATAACATATTCCATCGGCGGGGAAAGGCGGTGGGGACACAAGCCCCCTACTGGTGGAAGTGTGAACTGCAGCTACCTATGAAAGACATTACAGACACACACACACACACACACACACACACACACACACACACAACACACACACCCCAAATAAAGGCATCTAAACAGTCTCATTCTCCACTTCAGATAATTTGGGGGTGAAGCACTCCCCCAGATGACATTCACTGCTCTTCCAGGAAGCCTGAGCCCCCGCGGCCGGCCTCTGCAGAGAAGACAGTGCTGGCAAGCAGGCATCGCCCCAGCGGCTGCTGGGCAGTTAATCTCCGGGCGGGGCGGTGGCCTGGGGAGATGGGTTTTGGCAGGTTCCCCTTCCAGCCCCATCCACCTCCCTGCTCCTGGGCACGTCCCTCCTTCACCCCTCCAGCCTCAGTTTCCCCATCTGCACAGCGAGGGCGGCGAGGCCTCCTGGCCGGCTTCCTGTGCTGATTGCAGGAGGCATTTCTCCCGTGACATGCCCTCCACACACAGGCACTCCAGGGCCTGCTTCTTCTTTTTTGCTTCCTGAGATAGAAACAACAATGAAGCCGAGTCCGGTTTGGCTCGGTGGATAGAGCGTTGGCCTGCGGACTATAAGGTCCCAGGTTCGATTCCGGTCAAGGGCATGTACATTGGTTGTGGGCACATCCCCAGTGCGGGGGGGGGGGGGGGGGTGTGCAGGAGGCAGCTGGTCGATGTTCCTCTCTCATCAATGTTTCTAGCTCTCTATCCCTTTCTCTTCCTCTCTGTGAAAAATCAATAAAATATATTTTTTTAAAAGAAAGAAAGAAAGAAAGAAAGAAAGAAAGAAAGAAAGAAAGCAAGCAAGCAAGCAGGAAGAATGAAAGTCGGAGCATGGTCCCAGCAAGCTCCGAGCTACACGCCCCCTCCTCCCCTCCTGCGGACCCCTCTGCAGTCAGGGACGGGGGGCCTCCACGCAGGAGGTCCCTGCACGCTAGATGGAGGGCTTTCGCTGGGCCAGGGCCCACAGCCATGCCTGCAGCATAACCGCGATTGTTTCAGCCGGCAAACACCCGGCTGGCATTTTCTAGTTTCAACGTGCAGGGTCTCCGGGGAAAGCGGCTGCCTCAGGGACCAAGGCTGCCCCTTCCCCTCCATCCCGATCCCAGGCCACCAGCCTCCACCGCCCGCCTCTGTCCCCTCAGACCCCGCCGGCGGGGGCCACCCCGGAGGCTACTTTCATGCCTAGTTTGTTCAGCTGTTCCAGGTTATTTGACAACTTCTAAACCCTCGTCTTCTTAAAGAAAAAAGAAAAAAAGCAAAGTCCTGTCTTTAATAGTCCTCGCTCAGCAGCTGAAGGAATTTTCCAGACGTGAAAAAAGAGGAAAGAAGCGATCACCTCTGGTTTCTGACAGAGCATGCACAGTCCTGGCTGCGAGCCAGGCGGAGAGCCGGGGAGGCCGGGCGGCAGTGCTGCCCCGCGACCTTCTGCTCAGGACCGCTCCCCCACCCCACCCCACCCCACCCCCACCCCGTGCTGGAGGGTCGGGACCAGGGGCCTGCGCCTCGGCGGGACAGCGGGAGAGGGGGTCCCTTGGGGGAAGCTGGGGAGAAGATGGTTCCGGTCGCCTTTTCTGAGTCTGTCCCACAGACGTGCCTGGTGACAAGGACCGAGCCAGGTGGGAGGGGGGCCGTGTGTGCGCCTGACCTTGAACTGCGTACGGGGGTGATGCTGAGGAGTGGGTCGGTCGTGTGGGTCCCTCTGGGGTCCCTGGAGGGCTCTGGCGCTGAGCCAAGCCTGAAAACCCTGCACGGCCTTGAACCTGGCAATCCCACCTCAAGGGATGAACTGACCCCCAGAAGTGAGGGAAGGCCAGAAGGACGAGGGAGCTCTCGCCATGGTCACTGCCACTGCGTTGAAATGCCTAACGGACACAGGAGGGTCTGAATTATAAGCCAATTGTGTGCAGCCTGACCCTGGAATAGAAATAAAAGTATCGTTGTAGCTGAAACCGGTTTTGCTCAGTGGATAGAGCATCAGCCTGAGGACTGGGGGGTCCCAGGTTTGATTCCGGTCAAGGGCATGTGCCTTGGTTGCAGGCACATCCCCAGTGGGGAGTGTGCAGGAGGCAGCTGATTGACATTTCTAACTCTCTATCCCTTCCTGTAAAAAAAAAAAAAAAAAAAAAAAAAAAAAAAAAAAAAAAAATCAATAAGATATTTTTTTAAAAAGAAATAAAAGTATTGTTGTAGATTAGGGGTGTCGAACTCAATCAGAGAAGGGGCCAAAATCTAAAATCCAGCCTAAATCGTGGGCCGAATGGTTTACTGAACAGTCATAAACTGACAATGTCGTAAACTGACAGCGGAGTGCAGTGATGACAGCGCGGTGCGTCCACATTGCAAGGCCTGGCGGGCTGGATTTGGCCTGCGGGCCTTGTGTTTGACACATGTGTTGTAGATGATACCAGGAAGAGGTGGTCTAAGCCAGTGGTCGGCAAACTCATTGGTCCACAGAGCGAAATATCAAAGGTACACCGATTGAAATTTCTTTTGGGAGCCAAATTGTTTAAACAGAAGCCATCTGGGTAGGTACATTGTTATTAACTTCCTGAGGGTCCTCCTAAGCTGGCCTTCGCGAAACACTCAAGGGGCCAAGGAGCCGCACGTGGCTAGAGAGCCGCGGTTTGACGGCCACGGATCTAAGCCGCAGCCCACGGAGAAAAGCAGGTTACCGGATGGTCCCGGCCGAGTTTAAGAGAACACATAGCAGGGACATCCGATCTCTCTCTGATGAACCCACGGATGAAGGACCACACTGAGGAAGAAATACACCCAAATGTTAAAGATCTGAGTAGCTTCTGCCGTCCAGGTCTCTGCGTTTCGGATTATTTCCCACGAGAATTGGCGTCGGTTCCTGTCCATTGCTGAGCGGGGCCTGGAGGTCAGATGGCCGGGGCCCAGCCCTTGCTGTGTGCCCCTGGGCAGGTGCCTCCGCCCCTCTGTGCTCCAGGGCCTCGCCTGTCCCCGGAGGCCGGCGCCTGCCTCCTGGGCTGCCCAGGCTCTCACGTGCAGAGTGCTCAGCCCTCCGCCTGGAAGATGAGAAGTTCCCAAACGCGCGCTGGTTTTATTAACCGCTTGTTTTTCTCCGTATAAACACGTCCTTGTCTTTGGTGCTGAGACGAAGGCACGGGACGCTAGCCTCCAGGGGCGGACCGGCGTGGAAGGGGCGCGTGGTGGATCCATTGCCATCGGGAGGGAGCGGCGCTGCCGGCACCTGGCGGGCACTTCGCCGGGGAACCTCATGGAGGGTTTGGATCGTCATCTTGCATACAGCAAGCACTCAATAAGTGCTGGCGGTGTTTCGGAATAAAGCGATGGAGTGGGGGTCAGCACGGGCCCTCGCACCCCCCCCCCCGCCCTCCCCGCCGGGGCCGTGTGGCCTGCCGGTGCGGAGACGCCTGGGGATGATGTACGTCCGGGAAGGATGGCTGACAGACCTGAGCCGCCGTGACAAGTTAATGAATTCGGCCTCCGGTACCCAAGGCGCTGTCTGGGCCCGGCCCGCCCGCCCGCCCGCGCTGACCTTTAAAGGTGAGCCTCAGCCGCCATCGCTCACGGCTGATGGAGCAGCGGGAGACGGGCCCTGTCTGGGAGACGAGCCGTCACCCCCCACCGCCGCCCCCGCGCCCAAACACTGTCACTCCCGGCTGAGTCCTAAGAAAACTTTGCAGAACGGTGTGGTTCCCTCCCCGGCCTTTGCCCTGACAACCCAGCCACTCTCTGATGTGCCCGCCGGGGAGTGCCAGCCCGGGGGGGCTCCGTCACCCACCAGGACCCGCATGCACTGCCCCGGTGGGGACAGGGGATACGGCATCTCCGCAGCTCCCATTCCGGTCCTTCATCGCCTTCTCGTCCGATTCCCCCTCTACCTGCTGAACATTCGCTGAGGACCGCCTCACGTCCGGGTTTCTTGGGCTGCAAGAAGCAGAAAGCAGTCCTCGCTGGTGTGGCCCAGTGGGTAGAGCGTCAGCCTGCTGATGGAAAGGGTCCCCGGTTTGATTTCGGTCAAGGGCACATGCCCAGGTTGCGGGCTCGATCCCCAGTAGGGGGTGTGCCGATGAAAGATCCTCATTGTTGATGTTTCTATCTCTCTTCCTCTCTGGAATCAATAAAAATGTATTTTTTTTTTTTTTAAAGGAAAGAAAATAAGCAGAAAACACCAACTGAAGCTAACGCATTCTGCGTGTCACAGGGAGTCCGGAGGCCATGTGGGTCTCGGGCGGGCCGATTCAGCATGTCAGTGTTGTCCTCAGAGGCTAGGGTTCCTGCCACCTCTCTGCCCGGGTCCCCGCCTCTCTCCGCGCACCCCCCCCCTCCTTCCCCGCCTGGGCTTGGCCTGCAAACTGCAGCCCAGGTGGCGGCTGCCCGGCCGGCATCCTAACGGGACCCCATCCCTCCCAGTGACGCCTTTTCTCGGGGAAGAATCCAGACCAGACGGCAATTCCAGAACCTTCCTCCCCCCTCACTATGATCCTGGCACCTCAGACCCTCGGGGAGCCCCTCCTCCGGGGAGCACCCCTGGGCTTCCCCCAATGCAGCACCCGCCCCCCCCCCCCATCACCCCAGAGTCAGGGTCCCACCTCAGCTGCCCACGGCTCATCAGTGAGTCTCTTTGTTGTGCAAAGATTTGAAGATATATGCTTTTACTTTGGGTTTGCTTTTGTTTTGCACGATTTCCATTCTATCGGCAGAAATGTATTTTTTTTTCCTTTATCTCAAGGGGGATGAGTTTGGTATTAGACGTTCCCAATAAGGTATAATTGGTTTTGTTAACTTTCCTGATTGCTTCTTCGTTCTTTAATTTATTCTTTGTTTTTTTAATTCTCCCCAGAGGATATTTTTTTTTTCTGATTGATTTTTTTAGAGAGAATGGAAGAAAGGGGGAAGAGAGAGGGGAGAGAGAGGAGAGAGAGAGAGGAGAGAGAGAGAGAGAGAGAGAGAGAGAGAGAGAGAGAGAGAGAGAGAGAGAAATGTCAATATGAGAGAAACATGGGTTGGTTGTCTCCCACAGGAGCCCTGATGGGGGCCAGGGATTGAACCTGCAACCCAGGTCTGTGCCCTTGACTGGGAATTGAACCTGAAACCCTTTCGTGTTCTGTCAGATGCTCTAACCACTGATCAACACTGGCCAGGGCTTACTTTATTCTTAAAAACTGACTTCACAGTTGGCCAAAGTCTGATTCTTAATTAAACTTCATCATGAATTATTATTTGATTTTAGAAATTAAGAAACAATGCTTACATGTTTAAAAAAAAATAACATACTTGAAGCAAATAGGTTCCTTAATGTGGAAATGTACAGCATTTTTTGAGATGTGTTTATTATACATTGCATGTGGGTCACCGTCACATGTTGTGGTGGATCTCATCCCAGAGTTAGAAACAAATCAACATTTCACTGCCTTCTATCTTGTTCGCCACGGGCTTAAGCTTACGTTCCCTTTTCCTTGTATTTCTTAGCATTTAATAATGCAGACAAGCCTTTTGGAAAACTTGATGTTCGGAATCTGCAGAGGCCTCACTCAGGTCTTCCTGCGTGCCTCACTGGGCGTCCCTTTTTACAGACGTTTCTGCTCCCTCCACCACGGACGTTTCATTAAAGCCGGAAAGTTATCGTGGTCCCCAAACAAGCAGGAATTCCTCTTCTCCGCACCCCAGCCCCCGGAAAAAAAAACTCTGAGTCGTTAATTAAGCAACATAATGAGAATTGTTGCACATTGCGGGCCCTGTGCCCTGACAATTACACACACACACACACACACACACACACACCTGCTACGTGTGCTATTGGTTGGAAGAATTGCCCAGCCCTGCCAGCACCTGACCACGCACCGCCCGTGTTGTGTATGGGGGCGTGGGGGGGCGAGCCCTGGCCTCTGGCAGCATCCACCAGCCTCGAGAAAAGTTCCTCGCGGCGATCAATCGCCCCGGTACCCGATGGGGCCCACGGAGCCGGTTCCAAGGTCGAGCAATTAAGAGCCGAAGCCGCAGCGACTCCCATAATTGCGGAATCGCTCATCTTCACAGCCTGATTGGAAATTGTCAACACTGTGTCTGGGACTAATGAAGCAGAGGAAATGGAAAAGGTGACATTTTCGAATAATATTATTAGTAAACGAATTGACGACGTGTCAGATAACAAAGACAGTCCCAATCCAGGGGTTTATTAAGTCCCCAAAAGTTTTCCCGGCAGATTGATGAGTGGAGATATTAACGCCTTACTAATTGGGCTCCGAGCGCAGCGCTAATTAGAATCCCTGAAGGAGAGAGTCTGGGGAGGCCCTGCGAGCTCTTTCAAACGGTCCCTAAACAAATTACTGGGGACGGAACGTTTAAACTGGCAAATGGATGCTTGGAGAGCGGGCTCATCACACAGGCCCTGCCTCTGCGAGCACACACACACACACACACACACGCACGCACATGCGCGCACACACATGCACACACAGCCGGGACAATGCATGGTGCAGCCAGCTCTACGCCCAGGGCGTGTTCTGGGACGCCCGGGGGTCCCAGTCGCGCGCGGCACCCTCCACAGCCTCTCCCAGCACAGGCCTGCGCGCAGAGCTGACTTTCCGCCGTGAATGACAAGATCAAACGGGTGACTAAGTCCGAGCTGTGACAGTACCATCTGTCTCCCCGCGTCCTGTGGGTGGGAAAATGGCATCAGAATAAGGGGGCTCGGCTGTTTCGCCCCCACCTCCACCGCCCCCCCTAAGTGGCTGTCCACGGAATGATATGTGTCAGGAGCTGAAGAGCGAAGAGGAGATCAGGGGGTGGAACATCGTAAGTGACTCACTTAGCCCGCTCGCGCGGCTTGAATAAGTGGTGTACTTACCCTGACAGCGTAGGACACCTGCCATGAATGAGCGTCACTGGAAATTGCCGAGACGATCAGGCAGGGAGCGGCCCGCGCCCACGCGGGCTGAGAAACACAGGCTCCGGTGCAGGAACCCAGGAAACAGACGCCCAGCCCTTGCCCGGAAACTACTAGAAAGCTGGGGATGAGCATCCCTTAACGTATGTTTAACTGCAGGTCTGGAAGGATATACGAGTCGGTGGTATGTGCTCTGACAGAAGGGGAGACGTGCCATCCGAGGCGGCAGGCGCGGGAGAGAAAAGAGGAAGCGGAATTAACCTGTGGATTATCACCTAAGTCTTAGGCGGGAGGCCACGGAGGCCACTTCACGGTGACAAACCACACGGTATCCACTTGCACGGTCTGAAATGGGCAACGCCTGGTCACGTCTGGCCCACAGAAATGACAGTTTTACAGGGCGCAAGCTAATTACACACGGTGAAAGGTACCAGAGTAGACACATCCAATGAAACGGAAACACAGCCTTCCGTACCCATACCTTAATCAATACAGAAATTAAAATAAATAATAATAAATAAATAAATAAAATAACCCAAGAAAGAAAAAAGAAATGCAAAAACTAAAGCGTGCCGGAGGTGGGAGTGCCTTGACGTGAAATTGGGCCGGCCGAAGGACAGACACTGTGTGACTGCCCCTGTCAGAGGTCCCCGGATCAGTCCGGCGAAGAGACAGGAGGTAGATGATAGGTTGCCAGGGGCTGGGGGGGGGAGTGGGGAGGACAGGGGGGTGTTCTTGCTTAGTAAGGACGGCATTTATGTTTGGGTTGATGAAAAAATTTTGGAAATAGTGGTGATGGTGGCACAACATTGTAAAGGAACTTTATGCCCTGCGTTGTACACTTTTAAATGGTTAAAAAGGATACGGTTTACATTAAATCCTTTTTTTTCACTAAAAGACATTTATTCACTAAAAATCCTAAAGGAGAGAGTCTGGGGAGACCCTCTGAGGTTTTTAGAGAGAGAAGAAGGGAAAGGGAGAGAGAAATAGAAACATGGATGAGAGGGAAACACGGACTGGCTGCCTCCTATACCCTCCCCACCGCTAGGGATTGAGCCCGCCGCCTGGGCATGTGCCTGGACCGGGAATCAAACCAGTGACCTCTTGGTTCATGGGCCAATGCCCAACCATTGAGCCACACCGGCTAGGCTCCAATTTTTTTTTTAATCTACTTATTTTTAATCCTCACCCGAGGACACATTTTCATTGATTTTAGAGAGAGAAAAAGGGGGAGAGAAGCATTGGAGTGACAGTGAGAGAGTGAAACACTAACCGGTCATCTCCTGAATGCACCCTGACCAGGAGGGAGCCCTGACCGGGGGTCAAACCTGGGATCTTTCCCTGTAGGGTGCAACGCTCCGATCGATTAAGCCCCATCAGCCGGGGCTACAATTTTAAAAAATAAAATAAACATTAATAATGCAATATACCAAAACCCTTTGAACTGCACGCTTTAAATGGGTGAATTGTGTGCTATTTGAACTACATCTCAAGAAAGCTGTTTGCTGAAAAGGGAGAAAGCAATCCTAAGTTACACTTTAAAAAATGCGAACAAAGAGAGCGGATCACCGAGAGGAGGAAACGGAATCTCTGTAACGCGATATACGCGGCCAGCATTGTGCACAGCAGCCCGGCAGCCGGAGACCAGCGTGTCAGTCATCGCGATGAATGCAAATAGGCTCAACTCATCTCCTCAGAGGAAAAGATTTCCAATCAGCCAGAGAGCAGCAGCTCTAATCAGAGTGATTTGGGGGACCGAGACTCCCAGGACGGGCGAAGGCACGGCGAGCGCCGGGAGCCACGCACACTCCGCGGCCGGACTCCGATATCAGACGAGGGAGCCGCCGGGCCAAACGCACTTACTGTGACCAAGGCGTCCTGTGGTCAGGCCCACCAGGGTTAACGGTCCAGCCTGCAGCAAGGACGGAGCCTCTGCCGGGGCAGAGCGCCGGGGTGCGGGGGTGCGGGGTGCGGGGGGAGAAATGGACAGAACCCTCTCCTCCGGGCTGCAGACAGCGCCCTGCTCCTGGGCAAGTGAACCAAACCCAGTCCGGGAGGGCAGGAAGCACTGAGCACAAGCAGGAAGGAAGGCCTGGCAGTACAGCCAGAGGGAATATGCATGCCTTCTCCAGCGTACGTGCGGCACACACACCACACACACACACACACACACACACACACCACACATACACACACCACATGCACACACACACCACACACAGAGACACACACATGCACACACCACATGCACACACACACACATCACACACACAGACACACACCACACAGACACACACCAGACACCACACACACCCCACACATCACACACATACCACACACACACACACACACACCACACCACACACCACACACGCGCGCACACATGCACCACACAAACCACACACACACCCCACGCATCACACACATGCATGCACACACACCACACATCACATGCACACACACCACGCACACACACATTGCCACAGTGCTTTGCATTAAGCAGACCTGACATAGATCAACTCTGTTGATCACATCGTGGGTTAAAAGTTGAGAATGCAAAACAAATTCAAAAAGAAGCCAGGTTTCTGCCTGGAATCCTGTACTTTTTTTTTTCTCTTCTGCCTGGAAATGTAAAACGCCTCTCAACAACTCTCAGGTGAAAGGCAAAGTACAAATTGCAGCCGCAGGGTTTCTCTAAAAGCGCGGAGGAGGCGCAGCATCGCGGGGGGAGCGGGGGAAGGCAGGGAGGGGGGAGCCACGGCTTCCAGGACCGCTGTCAGCAAAGGCAAAATAATGAAAATGCATCAGCCACACTCCCAGCTCCAAAGCACGAGATGAGCCACCGAGTCGCCGGCGGACTGCACAAGCAGCAGGCAGCCGCGGCGGGCATTCTTGGGGCGGTGGGCATGGCGACCGTCAAGGGGGGTAGGGGGGGTCTGGCAGGTCCTCGGACGCTACCCCCTGAGTTACCCTGTGCCCGAGCAACTCCACTCCAGGGATCCACCCGAGACAGACGATCATATGCATGCACAGGGCCGGTGACACATTTTGCATCCAAAGGGAGCGGCGTTCGCACACCATCGTGAGCACTAAATACCGCCGACTGGTACCCGTGAAAGTGGTTAATTGAACGCGATGCGGCTTGCACCTCCATTAAAAAAAAAAAAAAAAAATTAATGAGGTAGAGAGTAGAAAACGCTATAAGAGAACTAATAAATCAAAATCTTGATCTTTTTTTGAGGGGAAAATAACACAGGAGAGAAGCCTTTTATTACCAGGAAGGAAGGGATGAAGCGTGTGCGTACAGAGAGAGCCGGGGAGGAGGTTACAGCTGCCGGGCAGGAGTCGTTAAAAAACCTTAATAGACCGCTCTGCCCAACTCCGTGAAAACAAATGAAAACTCGGATGAAACGGAGAGTTGTCTAAGACAGTGCCATTTACCAAAATTGATCCCGGCAAAGACAAGAAAATTTAAACAGCCTATTTTCACAAGAGAAATAGAGAAAATTATGAAGGTCTTCAGAGAGAAATAGGAAAGAAAAAAAAAGAAGAAGAAGGAAAAAAAAGAAAGAAACGGCTGAAATTGGTTAGCTCTCGGAGCAGGAAACTTAAATCGATTTTCAAATGCTCCGATTCCCTCCATGGAGGGAGCGCGAGGCATCTCTGAATATACCTTTTCAAATGATGTTGAAGTTGAACCATCTTAATGCATTACATATTCATACAATTTGAGATTTGGGGGTGGGGGGGGCCTCTGAAATTGAATACAAGCAGGAGCGAATGGATATAACTGCATATTAGTTTGATAACATCACCGAGGAAGAGATACAGGAATTAATCCAATTGCTTTTGAACCACAGGAATCCGCCCGTGTGCGGATAAGGAGAACGGAAGGAAATCTGGGACTTGGCTGGGACGTTTACGGCTGGCTGCTGCCGTGCTTAAGCTGTTTTCTGTGGCTGCAGCACTGAGCAGAAACTGAACCGGCGGGTGTTATGGAAAATCAGGGTTCTTTGTGGGAGAAGGGTTTGCAAAATGCAATAGAGATGAATGGGAAGCACATACCACCACCACACACACACCCCAGTATTGGGGTGAAATTAGAAGGATTTGTATGCGCTAATTCTACAGTGTTAGCTCTCTCCACTGCATCTAGAGGTTGGGAACAGGCCTGGGACAAGAAAATCCCAAATTGTGTGTGCCAGGCAGTGAGAGAGCATTCAAAACTGATGGAGCCGGGACCGGTTTGGCTCAGTGGATAGAGCGTCGGCCTGGGGACTGAAAGGTCCCGGGTTCGATTCCGGTCAAGGGCATGTACCTTGGTTGCGGGCGCATCCCCAGTAGGGGGTGTGCAAGAGGCAGCTGATCGATGATTCTCTCTCATCGGTGTTTCTAACTCTCCATCCCTCTCTCTTCCTCTCTGTGAAAAATCAATAAAATATATATTTAAAAAAAAAAAAAAAAAAACTGATGGAGGCGCGTGGAGATTTCACAAGAGCCGGCGTGTTTGTTTAGATCACGAACATTCCATTGGGTTTGAGCTTCTCCTGATCGCTGTGTCCTGTTCCATCCGGTCTCTGGGCTCTTTCTCCTCGACCTCTGCTTCCTTTGGGGGCTACTTAAGTATTGTCCGTGGTTCTATTATACCTCCATTTTTATTTTATTTTATTTTTGCCTTATTAAACCTCCTCATGGTTTCTGTGCTCACTCGAAAGACTGCAGCACACACCTCTGACTTCCTGCGGTCTCCCCTGAGGGACATGCCGTTTTGCGCGTCTCTTTCAACGGCAGACGTCCATGCCTTTGGCCTTGACCTTTGTGCTGCTGCTGCTGTTGCACGTTGCTCCTTTATACATGTGGGTAACCACCTATTTACCCTATATTCAGGTCTATATAAAGGTATGTGGTTACTCCTTTTCTCTCGAAAGGATTTAAATGGTGTTTGGCGTCCCCTCTGTTTGCCAGGACCGCTGCCATTTCAGACACATCCTTCCTGCGTCTCCGCGCCTCATCCCGTTTCCCTCCCCTCGGTCGGCATTTCCTCCGCCGCTCCCCCGCAGCTCAGTTTCCGTTCTCCCGAAAAGGTCTTTATTTCACCGTCACTTTTTGAAAGATATTTTCATTAGCCCTGGGAGCCTAGGGTTTTTGTTGTTTTTTTTTTTTCCCCCCCGTTTCACGCTTCAAGGGTGCTGCTCCACTGTCCTCTTGCTTTGATTGTTTCTGATGAGGAATCTGCCGTCATTTTCCGTCTTGTTTCCCCGTAAGTGTCTCTCCCCCCACCCCACCCCACCCCCCTTCCCGCCTCTGGCTGCCTTGGCAATGTCCTCTTTATCACCGGCTCCGGGCAGTTCGATAACGATGTGCTCTCCGAAGGTCTTTACTCAGGCTTCCCGTGCTCGGAGCTCATTGGGTTTCTTAGGGGGACGGGGTTGATCGTTGTCATCAAATTTGGAAACAATTTCAGCTGTTATTTCTCCAAATGCCTTCTCGCGTCTTCTCCCTTTCTCCTCTCCCCTCCGGGATTCCAATTACCCGGCGTATCAGGCGACTCGGAATTGCCTCACCGCTCACCAAACGCGCTTGTCATTTTTCATTCCTTCTCCCCGGCCCCGCCGAGATTGTTCTGTCGCCGTGGCTTCCCGTCCCCGCATCCCTTCTCCCCCCAGCGCCCAAACTTCTGCTGATGCCATCCAGAGTGGGGTTTTTTTCTTTCTTTCTTTCTTTCTTTCTTTCTTTCTTTCATCTCAGGAAGTTTAGCCGGAGCCATTTATTCCCTCCGTCTTCTGTACTTAACTTTCGGAGCATATGGAGCACAGTTCTAATAGCTGCTTTCACAGCCCCGCCTAACGCGAACATCTGTGTCAGATCGGGGTTGGTTTCGGCTGATGGATTTCTTTCTTCTCCGTGGCGGGCTGTGCATCTCTGCTTCTTTGCACGCGTGGTAAATTTTGCATAACGATCAGGCATCCAGTTTACCTGGCTGGGGGGTTAGATATTGTTGAATTCCTTACATATTCTTTCCTTCCTGTTTGTTGATTTTGGAGAGAGATGGGAAGGGAGAAAGAGGAGACAGAGAGAGAGAGAGAGAGAGAGAGAGAGAGAGAGAGAGAGAGAGAGAGAGAGAGAGGTATTGTTCCACTTAAGGATGCATGCATTGGTTGCTTATGGTATGTGCCCTCACCTGGGATCAAACCGGCAACCTTGGCCTATCGGGATTATGCTGTAACCAGTGAGCTACCTGGCCAGGGCTGTTCCTCAAGTATTTTTTTTTAAATATGTTTTAATTTTTTAAATATATGTTATTGATTTTTCACAGAGAGGAAGGGAGAGGGATAGACAGCTAGAAACATTGATGAGAAAGATACATCGACCAGCTGCCTCCTGCACACCCCCCACCGGGGATGTGCCCGCAACCAATGTACATGCTCTTGACCAGATGACTCTCTCTCATCGAACCTGGGTCCTTTCCGTCCGAAGACCAACGCTCTATCCACTGAGCCAGACCAGTTTCTGCCTCAAATATTCTCGAGCTTTGTTCTTGGATGCTGTTAAGTCCTCAGACATGTTGTGATCCACTGGGTCTCCCTTTTAAAGGGTTGCTAGGTAGACCAGAGCGGTGCACAGTCTAGAACCAATGCTCTCCCACGGCCGGCCGAGGCAGAGCCCACTGTGCTCTCCGCCGAGGCCTCGGGGATCTCTGCGGGTTCCCGTGTGGCTGCGTGGAGCGGGCACTGCAGACCGGCCCCTGCCCTTGGGGAGGGGGGGGGTCTCTCTGAGATTCCGGCGGTCTCTCCTGCGGGCACAGGGCTCGCTGCTGAGCTGAGCACTCAGGGGGGAGACCCGCTGAGCTCTGGGGCTCTGTCTGAGCACGGCTCTCGCCTCTCAGGTCCCCGGACCTGAAGACACGAGGTGCCTGGTCCTCCTAACTCTCCCCACCGCACCCCACCAAGCTCCACCTCGGAAACTGTCAGGCCGAAACCGGTGTGGCTCAGTGGATAGAGCGTCGGCCTGCAGACTGAAGAGCCCCAGGTTCGATTCCGGTCAAGGGCATGTACCTTGGTTGCGGACAGATCCCCAGTAGGGAGTGTGCAAGAGGCAGCTGATGGATGACTCTCTCTCATCGATGTTTCTAATCTTCTATCCCTCTCTCTTCCTCTCTGTAAAAAAAATCAATAAAATATATATTTTTTTAAAAAAAGAAAGAAAGAAAAAGAAACTGTCAGGGCAGCAAGCTGGGGCGCTAGCACAGCTCCCCTAGCTTACTGCCATGGCTCAGGGATCGCCGACCTGGAGGCCTGACTCTCCTTGCCTTGAAAACTGTGGCTTCATGTTTCTGTCCATTCTCTGGTTGGTTCAGCCGGCGGGACATGGCCACACCCTGCCCTTCCGCCGTGGTCAGAAACAGAAGCCTCCAGCTGTCCCCGCGGCGGCGTGTACCTACCCATCTGTTCAGGTGTGAGTACACATCACCGCCGGGGTATTTGGGTTTAACGAGTCCTTTACATGATCCCCCCCTTGATGTATATTCCTTTTTCTCTCTTTTACAACCTGCTTCCAATGAATTGTTTTTTTATTATTCCAATTTCTTTGTGCTCTATGAGCTTGGAAGTGATGCAGTCTTTTATTATTCTTTCAGCGGTTACCCTAGAGATTATAACAAGCTTCCTGAGTTCATAAAAAAAAAAAATATCTCATATTAAATGGTACTTTTATGAAACGGTGCAGAAAGCCGTGGAGCATTTTAACTCCAGCTACCCACGCGCAAATTACAGGCCCACGTTGCTGTGCATTTTCATCCTGCCGGTGTTTTTAACCCACCAGGGCGTTACCGCTGCTCTGTGCTTCCAACGCTAACTTCTGTTTGCCTGAACGTTTGCTGCCTGATTGGTCTCGGCACCTCCCTGCCCCGCTAGCCTCCCTCCCGAGTCCATCCTTTTGCCTGAAAAACCTTTTCCGTATTTCCTCCGGTGTGGTCCTTCTCGAGCCAAACTCTCCCTGCTTCTGTCTGTTGGGAAGCATCTTTGTTTCACCTCCCGTCTCGAAGGCTATTTTCTTGGCCTCAAAAACCCCATTTTTCTTGCAGGAGTTAAAAGGTACCATTCGAATGCCTCCGACTCCCCCTTATTCCTGGTGAAAAATCCGCTGGAAGACTTAAGAAAGGAGGTGGACCCCTGCCCCTTGCCTTGGTGGGGGCCGGTGGCTGGTGTGAGGGTACCCCAGAAGCATTCCAGCCTGTTGGGGTGAGGAAGGAAAATTCACCTTAGTCATCCTGCTCCCTGGGCCCAGTGAGGGCGACCGTGGAGTTCTGGCGCCCTCTGGTGCCTGGAGGGAGACTTACTCCCAGGTCTAAGAACTTGTGGGATATGACAAATACAAGGTCAGTCCCCCAATGATCCTACAAAGAGACAAGACCAAAATGGGAGGGAAAACAAAAAAGTCACAAGACCACCGGCACCCAGATATGGAAATGACCGCAAACTGTCACCCACGGGTCTCAAAAGAAATAAGTTTAGCCAAAACCGGTTTGGCTCAGTGGATAGAGCGTCGGCCTTCAGACTGAAAGGTCCCAGGTTCGATTCCAGTCAAGGGCATGTACCTTGGTTGCGGGCGCATTCCCAGTGTGGGGTATGCAAGAGGCAGCTGATCTATGTTTCTGGCTCTCTATACCTCTCCCTTCCTCTCTGTAAAAAATCAATTTAAATTTTTTTTAAAAAAAATAAAAAGAAATATGTTTAAGGAGATAAAAGACAAGATGGAGAATGTTGGCAGAGCTCTGAAAACTGTAGAGGCAGGATGGTACCCTAGGCCTGTCCAGACCAGCGCAGACTCTCAATCTCACTCAGCCCAGAGCCTCTGGCCTTGCGCCTACCTCAGCGCCCACAAGGCTGGCTGGGCCCAGGGGGCTGCACCTGACTCCTCCCCCAGGTCTTCCCGGCCACCACGCCCAGGACTCACCCGCACTCACACGTGTGCAGCACAAGGTGGGGAGATCAGCTTTCCCCCGGGAACCATCGATGAAGGGTGGGGCTCTGACGGGTGAGTAGACGCTCCCCCTCCTGGAGCAGAATCTGCTGAGACTCAGCCATGACACAGCCTCAGGGAAGATGCTGTTGAGAGAGGGCGACCATCACACCCAACACCAGCCCCATGCCTGCCGGGCCGGGCACAACAGCCCCTCCCACTCCTGATCCCCCTCCATGAGCCAGGGCCTCCCCCTCTCCCCAGCGTGGCTGGTTTCCTGCGGCTGCCATCGCCCAGGACCACACCGGGCGAGCGCGCTGATCAGCAGATGCTGGCAAGGCTGTAGAGAGAAGCAGGGTGATCAGACCCTGCTTCTCTCTCCTGGCTTCGCCAGCAGCCAAGCTTTTCTCTCTCTCCCAGGGGTCAGCAGTTCAGCTGCTGGCCAGCAGCCTGGGGTGACTGTTGATCAGCCCCACCTCTATGATCAGGCCCAGAGATATACCCAGAGATGCTGACTGGCACAGAAACGGACCAATCAGAAACAAATCTGGGTGAACTGCGAAGGCAGAACCTAAGGTTGGGGCTGAGGAGGGGTTTTAAGGGCAACAGCTGTTTGGTGTAAGGTATAAGAAAGTGGTTCAATTTTTTAATAACCAGTTTGGCAGTATAGTGCATATGACTGTCTATCAGTCCTGATATAAGGATTATGTGTTTTTATCTGCCAAGAGCATCTCCTCCTGATAAAAAAAAAAAAAGGCTTCCCCCCTCCCATTTAAGCAATGCTATCCTATATAATCCATCTATACTAATGAAAAGGTAATATGCTAATTAGACCGGGTCGACTGGCCATCTAGACATCCGAATTCCTTCTGAACAAAGCCATGGTGGTGGGACTGAGGTAGAAGCTATTAGGGGCGATCAGGCCAGCAGAGGAGGGCAGTTAGGGACGATCAGGCAGGCAGGCAGAGAGGTTAGGCAATCAGGCAGGCACAGGGGCAAGGTAGGGGTGATCAGGCAGGCAGTGAGACAAGGTAGGGGCAATCAGGCCAGCAGGGGCAAGGTAGGGGTGATCAGGCCAGCAGGGGGGCAATCAGGCTGTCAGGCAGGTGAGTGGTTAGGAGCCAGTCATCCCGGATTGTGAGAGGGATGTCTGACTGCTGGTTTAGGCCCCATCCCTTGGGATCAGGCCTAAACTGGCAGTCAGACGTCCCCCAAGGGGTGCCAGATTGAAGAGGGTGCAGATCAGACTGAGGAACAACCCTCCATGCATGAATTTTGTGCACCAGGCCTCTAGTATCTCAATAAAGCAGAGGGGAGAAAAGATGCAAAGAGGAATAGAGAAATAGAAAGGTCCACCATTTATATATATATATATATATATATATATATATATATATATATATATATGTAAAAAACACATATGTAAGAGGCAAAGCCATAATTGAACAGTACTTTAGTGGGACAGAATAATAATTGAAGAAATAGTGCCCCAGAATTTACCCAAATAGATGAAAGCACAGACTTAGGAAAATTGTTAAACCCAAGCAAAGAAAAGTAAGATGTACACCTGGGTACATCGAGGTACAACTGCAGGAAACCCAAGCAAAAGAGATGTCCAATACAGCCGGACGGCTCACTTTTAAGAAAGGCGCCCTTCAGTCTCTCAGTACCTCCTCCCAGAATTAGCAGCACCTCCCTGGGGAGAAGCAGCCCCAAAATGCAAGGCTCACCTCCCTGGTTTACACTCCTGCAAATTCTATTCTAGTTGTTTTTCTCTGTCTCATTATGCCTCCAATACCTTCAAGCTGATATAATAAATCTTTATTGTTCAGATTATTACAGGTGTTCCTCTTTTTCCCCCACCATAGCTCCCCTCCACCTGATTCCTCACCCCACACCATGCCCTTACCCCCTGCCACTGTCTTCATCCATAGGTATAAGATTTTTGTTCAGCCGAAACCGGTTTGGCTCAGTGGATGGAGCATCAACCTGCGGACTGAAGGGTCCCAGGTTCGATTCCAGTCAAGGGCATGTACATTGGTTGCGGGCACATCCCTTCGGGGGGTGTGCAGGAGGCAGCTGGTCGACGTATCTCTCTCATCGATGTTTCTGGCTCTCTATCTCCTTCCCTTTCTCTCTGTGAAAAATCAATAAAATATATTTTTAAAAGATTTTTGTCCAGTCTCTTCCCACACCCCTCAGGCCCCCTTCCCCCTGAAAATTGTCAGTCCACTCCCTTTCTATTCCCTGATTCTATTATATTCACCAGTCCATTCTGTTCTTCATATTTTTTTATTCACTTGTTTTTTAGATTCACTTGTTGGTAGGTATGTATTTGATGTCTTTGAGTTGGTCTTTTTAAATCCAGCTTTTCTTGCTGGAACATCCAAAGAGGGGTTGTTCCAAATTATCTGGGTTTCAAGATTACCAGAAGCAAGATCCAAATGTCAACGTTTAAAATGTCCCAATGATGGTATTCCCCCCAAAAAAAGAGCTAACGGCCCTGCTGGGCTTACCAATGAGAACGAGCTAACTTTCACATAGGGGTGACTTCTCTGTCAGTCAAAGTATTCCGAGCCATGGGAAAGGTTAGGAAGTTCCTCAATTAAATTTGCGAAGTCAATGCATCCTTGGCATCAAAGCTTTCCTAAGTTATTCTTTACAAAGAAAGAAATGAGCAATGTTTATTTCTTAAGATGGATGGACAAATAAGTGAAAATCTTACAAAATTAAATTGAATTTGTATTAAACAAATACAATATGAGATTGTTTTTATTCCAGGGAAACAATGATGTGCCATTATTAGGTAAGTAATAGAAATACCGCATTAAAATGACAAATGGAAGCATTACAAACTGGAGTAGAAGGAAACTCCTATACTTAGACTATTTGCCGAAAGCCAACAGCGAGCATCCGACCACATGGTGAAATATCAAGAATTCAGTATCTCCACCTGAGGGAGGTCCTTTGTGCTGTGAGATGCGTGCTGAGCTCAGCTCAGCGGCTGACAGGGCAGGGCCCGGCAGACCAGGCCAGGCTGCTCCCCACCCAGGCACCCCCCTATCAGGGCTCCCCAGCTTCCCAGCAGAGCCATCTCCTGGGGTGACCTGCTCTCTTTCTGCCCCCACATGAGCCCCAATTCCCCCTGGGGGCTCTTCTCTGCCCAGGCCCACCCCAGGATTTGCTCTCTCCTTGTGGTCCCAACTGAAGTGGCCCCTTCCTGGCTTCCCTGGGTCCCTGTGGCTCAGCGAGGCCTTTCCCGTCCCCGTGGGCAGGGTCTGCAGGTCAGGAATGGAGAGTCCTGGCCCTCCTCAGCCTGGGGGCAACCTCCTAGGCCCAGAGGGACCCTTTGGGCCTGGATCCACGTGGGAGAGGTGACTGCAGATGAGGCGGTGGGTCCCTGGGGAGCTTGTGAGTCTGGGAATAAGGACATTTCCACTCACTCAGCACATGTTCACTGACAACACCTGGGAGCCAGGCTGGGGACACGGGTGGAATGCGTCATCGAGGAGGGCGGGCAGAGACAGACTGGGCACAGACATTGCCAATCCTTTCTTAAGAGCCCAGAGAAGGGCTGTCGTATAGGGAGATCTGGGAGGCCATCCTGGAGGAGGTGACACCTGGCCAGACCTTGCAGGATAGGAGAGATTTCGCCGTTATTATCGTGTCGCTGCTGTTGTCTGCCAGACAAAGGACTTCCTCCTCCCCTGCAAGCAATAAAGTGGGAGGGGACATACAGAGAATTTAAAAACCATGACAGAATGGACTAAATAATCCTCCCAAATTCTAAGCATCCGCGGTAAAATACTCCTCCGGCCCTCCGGCCACCGGATACGAGTGTCCGGTCTGAAACCGGCCTGCCCTCCTCGCCTCTGTCCTGTCAGCTTAGATTCCTGGTGATGGACTGACTCCACACAGGAGGAACAGCCCGGCCGTGGACTTGGCCTCTCTGGTCCGACTCCTCCGGGGACTGGACAGGTGCTGCTGACCGCAGTCCTCGGGGCCTCCCAGGGCCTTGTGAGGACTCGAGGGCACACCTGTGACGTCAGGAGTGTGGGCAAGAACGGGGACGGCCACCGGGACATTCACAGCCACGGGGACCACGACCGGAACGGTTCAGGCCTCATCATGGGCCTGGTCACTGTGGAAACGCTAGTGGGAGGGAGTGGACCTCTACCCCACCCTGGGGCCCGACAGAGCTCCTGGGCCCACACCCAGTGCCCCGGCCCCAGCCCAGGCTGGCCAGCGCAGGACAGAGACCCAGGGAGGCCACCAGCCGGGGGGCCCCTGGATCAGGGCCTCAGCAGCTGGTGCCCAGCAGCCCTCTCCCCCCCCCAGAACTGGAGCCCCACGTCCTTGCTGCCCCCCAGCACTCAGAGGAGCGCCTGGCACCCAGTAGGACTGCTGTCCAGGACAGGGAACCCAGGAACACAGCAGAACCATGGGGATGGTAACAGCTGATATTAAAAATCCGGATGAAGCCGAAGCCGGTTTGGCTCAGTGGTGGAGCATCGGTCTGTGGACTGAAGGGTCCCAGGTTCGATTCCAGTCAAGGGCATGTACCTTGGTTGTGGGCACATACCCAGTGGGGAGTGTACAGGAGGTGGCTGATCGATGTTTCTCTCTCATGGATGTTTCTAAGCTCTCTATCCCTCTCCCTTCCTCTCTGTAAAAAATCAATAAAATATATATTTTTAAAAATCTGGATGGAGGGCCTGCCGTTCACCCGGAGACGTGAGGGCTCATACACACACACACACACACACACACACACACACACACACACACACACACACTAATATGGGAGGGAGGAGGCCTCACAGCAGACCCCATCTCCGAAGCCCTTCCCCACCTGCAGGCCCCTCCCAGCTGCTCTGCCCTGTGAGGGTCCCCCAAGGCTTCGGGACAGGGGTTCGCTCTGGAGAGTCCAGGACGGGGTGCGGGAGCAGAGGCCTGCCCAGTCACACCCTCCCCTTTCCTGAGGAGGCAGCGTCTTACAGGGATAATTCTCTACCTGGGCACCACCTGGGGTGTAATGATAGCTTGTGACCACCAGATGGCGGGCAATGATCATCTTTGCTTTCAATATCTCAGCAAGTGTATGGGACTTTATGAAGCAGAAGAAGAAGCAAGGCAGGCTTACGTTGTTGGTCATTCCTTTGTGCAAGACACTATCGCCAGCGCATTTGTTCCCTCATCCAGTCTTCACAAGCCCTCTGGGAGTTACCAGTTGCCATTTTACACAGGAAGAATCCAAGGATCAGAGAGGTTAAGTAACCTGCCTGAGGTCGCACAGCAGTGACCCAGGGGCAAGGTCTAACCTAGGCCTTATCTGCCCTCTGCACTCACTATACTGTTTCCCATTTGCCCTGCATGATTGCTCGTGCATTCAAGCTCATGTTCCAGCAAATTCTTTCCCTATGATGCCAAAATAACTTGAAATGTCAAAAGGCCGGCATGGTGCGATGTGAGGGTCCACTGGGCTTTGGGGCACCCAGGAGCCCTCCAGGCCCCCTCCTGCCCGCCAGGGCTCACAGGGTCCTGATGGAAGGAAGGAGCGGGAAGAGGTGGAGAGAGAGAGGGAGCGAGGCATGAGGCAGGGGTCTCAGACGGGCAGCATGGTCCACTTAAGGACCTGTGGGTGCTTCCAAGAAGCTGGCATGAGGTGAGGGGGTATCTGTGGCTGGCAAAGGGCCTCCCAGGAAGCTATGAAGGAGCCTGGCTCTCCCCACCCCCACCCCCACTTACGCCCAGCAGTCCTGGAGGGCCCGTCCCCCCTCGAGAGAGAGCTGACTCACACATTCCGTAATTTCAAAGACTGGCTGCTAAGCACAGCCTTTGTGGAAAGTAATATATAATCTTATTCACCAGTGTCACCCCAATAAATTCCATGTTTGAAAAGTAAATTATGTAAACTTTCAATTAAATTAAAGACAAAGACAGTAAATATTTAAAATTATCACCTCCGCCAGGACCGGTTTGGCTCAATGGATAGAGCGTCGGCTTGGGGACTGAAAGGTCCCGGGTTCGATTCCAGTCAAGGGCATGTACCTTGGTTGCGGGCATATCCCCAGTAGGGGGTGTGCAAGAGGCAGCTGATCGATGACTCTCTCTCATCGATGTTTCTAACTCTCTATCTCTCTCCCTTCCTCTCTGGACAAAATCAATAAAATATATTTTAAAAAATAATAATAAATAAATAAATAAATAAATAAATAAATAAATAAATAAAATTATCACCTCCTCGCTGCATTACGCTTTGCTGTCTCTTCTGCCCCCGAGGTATTTCCATCCATCCCGCGTGCAGAGAGGAAATGCCGTGACCGATGGCTATTGCGCCTCTCCCCCCCTCTCCCCCACGGCCTGGGCTTGGCCTGCAAACTGCAGCCCAGGTGGCGGCTGCCCGGCCGGCATCCTAACGGGACCCCATCCCTCTCAGTGACGCCTTTTCTCGGGGAAGAATCCAGACCAGACGGCAATTCCAGAACCTTCCTCCCCCCCCTCACTATGATCCTGGCACCTCAGACCCTCGGGGAGCCCCTCCTCCGGGGAGCACCCCTGGGCTTCCCCCAATGCAGCACCCGTCCCCCTCCCCCCCCCATCACCCCAGAGTCAGGGTCCCACCTCAGCTGCCCACGGCTCATCAGTGAGTCTCTTTGTTGTGCAAAGATTGGTGTTGATATTGAAGATATTTGCTTTTACTTTGGATTTGCTTTTGTTTTGCCCGATTTCCATTCTATCGGCAGAAATGGGTTTTTGTCGTTTTTTTTCTTTATCTCAAGGGGGATGAGTTTGGTATTAGATGTTCCCAATAAGGCTCAATTGGCTTTGTTAACTTTCCCCATTGCTTCTTCACTTTTTAATTTATTCTTGGTTTTGTTAATCCTGACCTGAGGATATTTTTTTCCCAATTGATTTTTTTAGAGAGAGTGGAAGGAAGGGGGAGGAGAGAAGGAAGAGAGAGATAGAGAGAGACAGAGAGAGAGAGAGAGAGAGAGAGAGAGAGAGAGAGAGAGAGAGAGAGAGAGAGAGAAATGTCAATATGAGAGAAACATGGGTTGGTTGCCTCCCACAGGAGCCCTGATGGGGGCCAGGGATTGAACCTACAACCCAGGTCTGTGCCCTTGACGAGAAATCGAACCCAAAACCCTTTTGTGCCCTGTCAGATGCTCTAACCACTGATCAATACTGGCCAGGGCTTACTTTATTCTTAAAAACTGACTTCGCAGTTGGCCAAAGTCTGATTCTTAATTAAATATCATCATGAATTATTATTTTATTTTA
This sequence comes from Pipistrellus hanaki, assembly GCF_964339955.1. Lineage (NCBI taxonomy): Eukaryota > Metazoa > Chordata > Mammalia > Chiroptera > Vespertilionidae > Pipistrellus > Pipistrellus hanaki. The sequence continues at coordinate 7,177,518 of NC_140503.1, forward strand.
GAAATTAAGGAACAATGCTTACATGTTTAAGAATAGCGTAACATACTTGAAGCAAATTGGTTCTTTTTTTAATTATTTTTTTAATTGATTTTAGAGAGGAAGGGAGAAGGAGGGATAGAAACATCCATGATAAGAGAGAACCATAGATCGGTTGCCTCCTGCACACCCCCTTACTGGGAATCAAGCCTGCAGCCGGGCATGTGCCCTGACTGGGAACTGAACCTGTGACCTGGTACATAGGTTGATGCTCAACCACTGAGCCACACCAGCCGGCACAAATTAGTTCTTTAATGTGGGCATTTACAGCACCAGGAAATTTCTCTTTGAAATGTATTTATTATTATCCGTTGTGTGTAGGTCACAGTCACGTGTTGTGAATTTCATTCCAGAATTAAATACAAAATTGGGAACAGGAGAGATGAACTCCACAGATATGAGAAGGATTATAAGGGAATATTATGAACAACTTTATGCACATAAATTAGACCATTCCGATTAAATGCACAAATGCCTTGATTGACACAAATGGTCAAAGTTCTCTCAAGAAGGAATCGATAAACTGAATAGGTTTATCTATTAACTGTTTATCTATTGATTATCTGTTCAGGGCCTTTGTCTGTTAAAGAAATGGCGTTTACTTTGAAAAACCTTCCCTCAGAGAAAATTCCAGGCTCAGAGAGAGATCTTCAGCATGACTTCTACCAAATACGTAAGGAGAAATATTCATCATTTAAAAAACAAACTCTTTTAGAAAATTGAAAAAGAGTGAATATTTCCCAATTTATATGTGGTATTACTGAAAGGGAGGGGGGGGAGGAGAAGAAGGAGGAGGAGGAGGAGGAAGAAGGGAGGGAGAAGGGAGGGAGGAAGGGAGGGGGGAGAGAGGGAAGGAGGGAAGGAAGGAAGAAAACTACAGACCTCACGCACTTAGACACAAAAACTCAAACAAAATTGTAGCAAATAGAGTTCAACAACCTACAACAAAGGATCAGACACCCTGACCGGGAAGGCTTGTCCAGAATTCAGGGTTAAACTGCTGACGGATGCTGCAACACGATGACCGCAGCATCCTGGTGCTGAGGGAGAGAGAGCTGGTGGGAAAGGTCGCACGCAGTATGACCCATTTGTGGGAAGTCCTCATCACAGAGCCATGAAGAGCAGGCCAGGGGCGGCCTGGGGGGGGGGGGGGGGGTCGGGAGGAGCACTCGGGAGGACTCCCCACCAACGGGAGGACTCCCCACCGTGGGGCGGGCCCTTTGTTGTCCTGGTGATGGTGTAGGTTTCCTGGGTGTGTGTCTGGGTCAAACGTATCGAACTGCACTCTGAATAGGCGCAGTTCACAGCGATAAAGCTGTCTGCGAAGATAAGACGGAAAATGCTGCACGTGAGAAGGAACTCGTTCTTCTCTCGTCCAGAACCTGCCTCCCTGGCTGGGCTCCTGGCTGTGGCAGCGCCGGGCAGGCTCGGGGTCCCCCGGCTGGTGCTGCCATTTGGTGTAAGAAGCCAAGAGGACCGAGCCCAACAGCCATGGGCGGGCCCCCCCTCCTCTGACTCTGGCCCTTTCCCTGGGGCTCCTAGCGGCTCCCGGGGCCACGCCCTCCCTCCGGGAGACAGTGATTCTCGGCGTCACTCCTGAGGGGCCCAGCCAGAGCTTGAGGCCATCACTGATGGCTCAGACCAGGGGTTCCCACACTTTGGTGACGTCTGCATCAAAGGCGGCGGGCGGAGGGCCTCACGGAATAAAAGCTCCAGAGCACACTTGGGCACCTGGCCTTTATTTTATTTTATTTTATTTTATTTTATTTTATTTTATTTTATTATGTATGTATGTATGTATGTATGTATGTATTTTACAGAGAGGAAGGGAGAGGGATAGAGAGCTAGAAACATCGATGAGAGAGAAACATCAATTATCAGCTGTCTCCCGCACACCCCCCCCTGGGCCGACGCTGGTCAGGGCATCGGGTACCTGGCTTTTAACAAGCTTCCCCACGAGGTTCTGCGTCCACACATGTTTGCGAAGCCCTCTCTTAGCACCTGTTGACTACCCCAGCGCTGTCCCCACGGGGGCCCCTCACAGTGGCTCAGGGGGAGCAGAGGGAGCCGAGGTCCACAGCAAAAGGGAGACTTGCTTCCCTGGATGTCAGGGTTGTCAGTCACAGGGCATGGCCCAGGGTGTGGGAGGAAGATGGACTTCCCTGCAGCTGCAGGGGCCCCCACTGAGCTGGGGACCCCGCCCTTCGGCAGCCCCGCCTCCTCAGAGAAGGCCACAGCCATCAGCCATCATTTGGGCTCGGCGCCCTCACACACCAAGACCGTGGTCCCGTCACAGAGACCTCGGACTTTGCCTCCACAGAGGCGGGTCACATTCCAGCGCTATCTGTTCCTGCCTCATCATCATTTACGGGCTCAAAGGTGCATTGACTGTGGAGCTAATTAACCTGCCCGGCTCCCAGGGCCTCCCCAGAACCTGCCCCCACTTTGTCTTCTTCTCCCTTTTTAAATATAGTTTATTGATTTTTCACAGAGAGGAAGGGAGAGGGATAGAGAGCTAGAAACATCGGTGAGAGAGAAACATCGACCAGCTGCCTCCTGCACACCTCCCTACTGGGGATGTGCCTGCAACCAAGGTACTTGCCCTTGACTGGAATCGAACCTGAGATCCTTCAGTCCACAGGCCGATGCTCTATCCACTGAGCAACACCGGCTTCAACAAGTGCCTTTGTCTTCTAAAAGGTGTCCTTTCCCTTCAGTGAGCCTCCTGGTGTGAAAGCTTCAGAGCTCAGACTGGATGCATCATCATCCTCCCGGAGGGCTGCTCTAGGGCGGTGGGTCTCAACCTTCCTGATGCCGCGACTCTTTGATACAGTTCCTCATGTTGTGGGGACGCCCAACCAGAAAGCTGTTTTTGTTGCTACTTCATAACTGTAATTTTGCTGCTGTTAATGAATCGTGATGTAAATATCTGTGTTTTCCGATGGTCTTAGGCCATCAGTCAACAGAGCCAAATATCAACAGTACAACGATTGAAATGTTTTTTTGAGAACCACATTTTTTTAAACTTAAACTATATAGGTAGGTGCATTGTTATTAACTTAATTAGAGTACGTGGTGTTTTGTGGAAGAGCCACACTCAAGGGGCCAAACAGCCGCATGTGGCTCTCGAGCAGCGGTTTGCCAACCACGGTCTTGGGCGACCCATGTGAAAGGGGTCGACCCACAGGATTCATTAACAGCAGCAAAATGACAGTTATGAAGTAGCAACAAAAATAATATTATGGCTGGGGGTCCCCACCACATGAGGAGCTGCGTTAAAGGGCTGCTCCAGGACGAACAACCATCGTGTCCCCAGAAGGCGTGGGCGCCAGTGCCTGGTGTCCGCTGGGCACGGCATGGCCTTGGCCAAGAGCTCCTGCGTCATTCGGGATCCTCTCTCCACCCGGGGCTGAGGTGGAAGTCGAGCGGCTCTGCCCGCACGTCTTCACAACGTTCCAAAGGAACGTGCTTCAGTGTTTAGATGCTGCGGTTTTCTGATGGATGCTGGGACGCAAGTACCAAAAACCCAGCCCTCCAGGGAAGAAGATGAGGAATCAGCAAGTTCATTATTCCAAGGGTCTCAGGTGACCGTGCCCAGGAACGCCCGTTTAGCCACATTATGTTTGGGACCCCAGCTCCACCACGACCTGCATGTCTGTGCACCCCACACCCGCCCACCTCCGAGAGCATCACTGCGAAGTGAGTGGGGCAGATGCAATTACGTGTCGAATATACAACGTTGTGTGTGCACGTGTTGAAGCATGTCACATGTTCACAACAATGAGCATTTCACAATAAGAATGAATGTATTATATTACCCGCCCCCTCCATTCTGGGGGGAGGGACTTACTGGGCTTAGCTGGTGGCCCTTGATCGGACCCTCTCGTGGGGTTCGGTGCAGGGGTCTTCAAACTACGGCCCGCGGGCCACATGCAGCCCCCAGGGGAGTCTGATCCTGCCCGCCAGGTTTTTTGGGCAGTGAGCGCAGCCGAGGTGTTACAGTAGGAATTAGTAGTTCATATAGTCCGGCCCTCCAGCTCTCTGAGGGACCGTGATCTGGCCCCCACTTTAAAAGGCGAAAGATTTATGCGATCTGAAGAGAAACCAGAGTATTGGCCCCCACTTTAAAAAGTTTGAGGACCCCTGGGCTAGGGTTAGAATCATCTGAAGACTTCCTCACTTCCATGGCGGCTCTTGCTGCTGCTGGAACACCCACCCCTGGCCTCCTCATGGGCACGGGGCTCCCTTACAGCATGGAAGCTGTGTTCTGTCCTGGTAGAAAGCCGTCTGCGACCTCGTCTCAGCAGTCACATAGTTCCTCACCCACCAGAGTCTCAGGCCTGCCGGATTCCCAGGGGAGGGAACATAGGTCCCCACTCCAGGCAGGAGGAACATCATAGTCACATTGTAAAAAAGAGTGTGTGCGGGGTGAGAGACCTCGTGGCCACCTTTGGCGCGTAGCCTGACCTCTGAGCACAGAGTGAATCACCGCGTTCTCCTTTATTTCATCTCTACGAGGCCTGATGGGTGGCCCTCTGAACCTGGTTGTCATCGCTGTCTGGATTATGAACTTGAAGGTAATGAGCATGCGTTTCTTTGAACAATAGTAATCTAATTCTGACTCTTTGCTCTTCATGGCCATCTTCCTACTTTCCCCAGTAAGCGCGGTGCTGCCGTACGTCAAGGCACGTCCGTCCCCCCGTCGTGCTGGCTGCTCCTGAAGCGGGGAGATTTGCAACACGTTCGAAGGCGGTCACCTGTACTCCGGGAAGCCGAACACAGGTGAAGCTCGGTTGCAGTGGCCTGGGGCAGGGGCAGGATTCGGACACAGCTCATAGGTCCCTGCCCAGATGACAGGCAGGAATGGGGTGGAGCAAAGAACAGGGACTAAGGGAGCCCAAGGAAGTTTGCCAGGCAGGTGATGGAGAAGGAGAAGCCCCCAGTGAGCCGGACGGGTGAGGGGGTGGGGAAGGCAAGGATGGCCTCGGTTGCGGGTGGGGGCTTGCAGAAACCCGGGAAAGGAACTGTGGTGGTCCTGTAAAGGCTGCAGTGAGGGGGTGGGGTGGAGAGCAGGGTGGGGGTGAGGGGTGAGACTGAAGAAGTCAGTGGGAGCCAGGTGGCCACGTGTCCCGGAAAGCCGAACCGGGGGGTTGAGCTGTGAAGGTCCTAGTCAGCTCCTAAAGGGATTTCCGTAGTGAAGGGACACCATCCGATTGGGGTTTTTATGGGTGTTTCTGGCCGCTGGGCACAGCGGGGCTGGAGGAGAGAGGAGCGGATTCTAGGGCCATGAGACGCGCTGAGAAGCAGCGGGTTTATAGTTTGAGAAACACCCCTCTCCCCACATGCGTCAGATCGGACGTGAAACACCCCCACCAGCTACACTGGAAACGCAGTTCTGCCACGCCGGCAGGTGTGCATGGTCCCCCGCGTCTGCTCTCTCGGTTCCCCGCAGCCAACCGCAGTCTGAAAATACCACAGGGACATTCCAGAAATAAGCATTCCATACGTCTTAAAGTGTGAACTGTCCTGGGACCGCTTAGCTCCATCCCCCCAGCCCCTGTGAATTCTCCCTGTGCCCAGCGCCTCCGGGCTGCGGACAGTCCCTGCCCTCCGGTCACGCAGGGGCCATCTCAGAGATGAGAGCAGCTGTCAGGATCGCATGCTTGTGCTCAAGTCACCCCTCGAGCCCTGAACACGGACCCCACGGGCAGGAGTGGCGACGCCGGCAGTGCAGACCAGCCACAGAGAAGCCGGGAAGGGCTTCCTTTAAGTGAAAAGCTGAAAGCACTCCACTTAGTAAGGAAAGGGGAAAAACCGTTTGCCGAGGTTGCTCAGGTAAGAACGAATTTGCTCAGGTAAGAACGAGGTTGCTCAGGTAAGAACGAATCTTCTGCCCAGGAAATTGTGAGAAAGAGTATGTGCAGGCCAGTAAGGGGTCTTTCCGTGGTAGGAAAATCGAACCCAGCAGGCGGTTTTAAGATAGCTTTATGGGCCGGGACCGGTTTGGCTCAGTGGTAGAGCGTCGGCCTGCGGACTGAAAGGTCCCGGGTTCGATTCCGGTCAAGGGCATGTACCGTGGTTGCGGGCACATCCCCAGTAGGGGGTGTGCAAGAGGCAGCTAATCGATGATTCTCTCTCATTGATGTTTCTAACTCTCTATCCCTCTCTCCTCCTCTCTGTGAAAAATCAATAAAATTTATAAAAAAAAAAAAAAAAAAAAAAAAAAAAAGATAGCCTTATGGGCCCCGGCCAGTGTGGCTCAGTGGTTGGAGCATCCACCTACATACAGAAGGGTTATGGGTTCGGTTCCCCGCATGCACCTGGGTTGCAGGTTTGATCCTTAGCCCCAATCAGGGTGTATTTAGGAGGCAACCAATAAATGTGTCTCTCTCACATCAATGTTTCTTCCTCTTCCTCTCTCTCTCTCCCTCTCTCTCTCTCTCTCTCTCTCTCTCTCTCTCTCTCTCTCTCGCACGCGCGCGCGCGCGCGCGCGCGCGTGTGCGCTCTCGCTCTTGCTCTCTTTTTCGCTCTCTTTCTCTCACCCCTTCCTTTCCCTCCCTCCCTTGCACTCTCTCTAAAAATCAATGAAAAAAAATATCCTCAGGTGAGGATTAACAACAACAAAAGATAGCTTTGTGTTAATACTCAATGTAATCGACTGATAAAATTGGCATAACTTCAACGTGGCCTGTATGCGTTTTCCTGGTCCCGGAATTCTGTGGAGGCTCCCAGTCCCTGTATCCGCTGAGGAGGTGGCCTGGCTCGGACCCCAGGGAGGGGTGGTGGTGGGGCTTCAGCAAATGGTGCTCAGAACACCACCTGCCCCTGCCCCTGGGGCTTTCCTAATCGGACACAAGCCCTCCACAGAGAAGAGGCAGCCTGGCATCGCAGTCTGCTGGCAGTGGCGGGCCTGCCCAGCTGCCAGTGCATGAAGACCCGGGAGGTGGGCAGGCGCCTCTCCCAAGAGTCCCAATGCCACTCAGGACGCTGGGCATGCTGGCTCTCTCTGAGCTGAAGCTGCCCTTGCTAGAGGAATGGCCCACAGTCCCTTCCTGCCCGAAGTTCTCAGCCTTCTGCCCCCTTTTATCACCTCCGGAAAACCTTGGCCAGCTGCCAGGTTGGCGACTTCGAACCCTTCCAAAACCCCCGCCACCTTTGAGATGTAGGGAGTTGCCTATTTTCTCATAAACTGCCCCCACCTCCACTTTGGACTCTAGTCAGTCCCTCCCACCTTTTCTCCCGCACGTTCACCGCCCAGTTCTCCTTCCCCATCCCCCACGCTAGGCCTGATCTCACAGCCTGATCGCCAAGCATGTCACACCTGACAGACACCATCCCCAGAACCTCCGTCTCAGCATGAGCTGCCTCCGCATGGTGGGAGTGTCATGTTGGCCCCACCGCCTGGACCTCCCCTCCCTGAGGTTCATGCTTCCTCAGCCTTCTCTCTGCTCCTGGCCCTTCACCCCTCTGCCTAGTGTGGGTGGAGGGGCCTCAAGGGATAGTGGGAAAATCTCAGGGTCCCCAATCTGGTGTAGGCTCATCATAGTCATGTGACCTAGACAAGCTGTTAACTCTCTCTGGCCCCTGGTCACAAGGTCCCCTCTCCAACTGTGATTGCCACCCCTCCCCCTCCTCCCCCCAAAAAATGCATTGGAGTCCTAACCCCTAGGACCTCAGAATGTGACGTATTTGGAGATGGGTCTTTACAGAGGCGATCAAGTCAAAGTGAGGTCATCAGGGTGGGCTTTAATCCAATGGGATGGGTGTCCTCAAAAAGGAGAAACTGGGACCCACACGAGGAGGATGTTGCAGAGACACGGGGAGAAGACAGCCATCTACAAGCCAAGAGAGGCCTGGGACAAGCCCTTCCCTGCCGACACCCTGATTCCAGGCTTCCAGCCTCCAGAACTCCCCGGCTGCTGGCACTTTGTTACAGCAGCCCTGGGACGCCAACCCCCCTGCCCTGCTGACTTCCTGAAACAGAGTAACCGCGTGGAGGTGCTGTGTAGGGGACAAAGGCCAATGACTGTGCTGTGAGCCATCATTGAGCACTTACAGTGTGCAGGGCCACGCCCAGGTGCTGGGTCAGCATGGCCAACCTGCGTAAGTCCTTTCTTTGTTTCCTTTGCTCTCTGGGCCACCTTTTTTTTTTTTTTTTTTTAATATGTTTTTATTGATCTCAGAGAGAAGAAGGGAGAGGAAGAGAGGGGATAGAAACATCAATAATGAGAGAGAATCCCTGCACGCCCCCTACTGGGGATTGAGCCCAGAACTGGGGCATGTGCCCCAGGCAGGAATCAAACTGTGACCTTCTGGTTCATGGCTCAGTGCTCAAACACTGAATCACACCAGCCAGGCTCAGCCAATTCCTTTAAGTGGAATTTGTCTCCAACTGTTACAGTTTTCGCAGCTCCTAGATAATCATTAAGTGCATAGTAGGTACATAAGAAATGCCAATAGAATTGATTTCATCTAGATTTGTAATAGCTGCAAATGATCCAATGGACAAATCTGTATTTGGGTGTGCTGTATATTGTCTAGTCTTCAGCAGCATCCAGAAAAACTAATCATAGTTTAGTCCCAAAATAGCCTCATTCATCTTGCACCATGATGGCCTGTCTCATTCTTTAGGGCGTAGGATCTCAGGCCCTAAGCGACAGCATCTATTTGCTTCCAGGGGTTCATCCCACCTTACTGGGCACAGGTCTTGACTTTGGAGAGTGTTTTGAAGTGAAGTTACATTTTCTTGGTGTAGCTGACTGTAGGTAAAAGGCATTTCATGCATGAAACATGCAGAATCTTAATAATCCAAATAATCCTGTAAGTCATTCTCAATAGACCTTTCGAGAGCTCTGCTTTATTCTTCAGTAAGAAAGGAAGGGAGGGAGGGAGGGAGGGAGGAAGAAGAAAAAGATACTTGGGGCCAAAGCAGTCCCTGCAGTGTGTGGACACCCAGTGACGCAGGGCAGAAGATCTTCAGCATAAAGAGATGAGCACCCAGCACGTAACTTAGACTGCCATCTTTTCCTGCAAACAGTGAGTAATTATACATGCCGAGTGTCTCAGGGAAAATCTGCTGGGCATATGGTCCTTTGGGGCCTTCATGCCACTTTTCTCTGCTCCTTCAGGGTCCAAAGAAACCATGAATTTGCAGCTGGCCACAGCATCCCAACCCATCTGCACTAATAAAAGAGAAAGATGCAAATTGACCGTACCTTTGCAATGCCCACCAGCCAATCAGAAGTGAGTATGCAAATTAACCCAACAATGATGGTGGGTTAATTTGCATACACAGGCACCAAGTGTCTGGGCAAGTGGAGTCATCGCCATAGCAACAGTCCAGGCTTTCTGCATCCCTCAGACGCTCCAGGCCTCTGGGCAGCGTGGGAAGGCAGAAAGGCGGCTCCAGGCAGAGCAAAGGCAGTGTCAGCATCCAGGGGAAGGAAGGCCCATCCTTGCACGAATTTTCATGCATTGGGCCTCTAGTGAAAAATAAATGAGGAAACATCTTCAAGTTCCGGGGGAACATGCTCCCATGTTCAATCCAAAGCACACTTACTGAGCGTATGGTGTAAGGAAGGGTCCTCACTAAAGGAGTATACAACCTTGCCTGACAGCCCAGCTCCACAATCATTTATTCAGTGATTACTGAGTACCAGGCACTGTGCTCAGTTGTGGGAAGGGGAGTGGGAGGGAGGGAGACCAAGAGGAATATTCCAAAATTCCTACCCCTAAAGGGGTTATAAATTCATGAGGAATATTCAGAGTCACATATTTTCTTTCTTTTTTTAAAAATATATTTTATTGATTTTTTTACAGAGAGGAAGGTAGAGGGATAGTCAGAAACATCGATGAGAGAGAAACATCGATCAGCTGCCTCCTGCACACCCCCCACCAGTGATGTGCCCACAACCAAGGTACATGCCCTTGACCGGAATCGAACCCGGGACCTTTCAGTCCGCAGACCGACGCTCTACCCACTGAGCCAAACTGGTTACGGACAGAGTCACATATTTTCTTTTTCAGTCTCATAGCAACCTATAAAGGGGGCACAGTCATCACACTCATTTTACGGATGTGGCAACTGTGGCATGAGGTTCAACCACTTCCCTGTGAGGGGTTAGGAAGTAGCTGAGGAGGAGTGTGGATCTAGCCTGGCTCTACACATTGGGCTAAAGTGGTAATCCCAAAAGAGGCGAGAGATCACAGGGAACAGATGAGGCGGGTAGAGAGGTAAGCAGCCTGCAAGAGAGGGCAAAGAAAATGCTTCCCTAGAGGTGCAGAGGAGTGACCCCAAAAAGGAGGCTGGGCCGAAACCGGTTTGGCTCAGTGGTAGAGCGTCGGTCTGTGGACTGAAAGGTCCCAGATTCGATTCCGGTCAAGGGCATGTACCTGGGTTGCGGGCACATTCCTGATAGGGGGTGTGCAAGGGGCAGCTGGTCAATGTTTCTCTCTCATCGATGTTTCTAGCTCTCTATCCCTCTCTCCTCCTCTCTGTAAAAAATCAATAAAATATATTAAAAAAAAAAAAAAAAAGGAGGCTGGGAGGCATCAGGAAGGGGGTAGATTTTGTTTTATAGAGCTGAGTTTGAAAATTGATGAAGATTTTAAAAAATATGTTTTTATTGATTTTAGAGAGGAAGGGAGAGAGAAATAGAAACATCAATGATGACAGAGAATCATTGATTGGCTACTTCCTGCACGTCCCCTACTGGGGATTGAGCTTGGGACCCTTCCGTTGGCAGGCTGACACTCTATCCATGAGCCAAACCAGCTAGGGCAAAAAATTAAGATTTTGATAGGCAAGGAGTCCAGGGGATCCCAGCGCAGGTGCAAGCAGGAGCAGAGGCAGAACCATGAGGGCTGGGGGTGCTGGAGAAGATGAGAGGGATGTGGATGGAGCAGAAGCATCACTAAAAATAGCACAATAAAAAAAATTACACACCATGACCAACGGGAATTTATTCTTGGAATTCAAAGATGGTTCAGCATATGAAAATCAATTGATGAAATACACCACTTAACAAAATATGGGGAATGGAGAAGCAAATGATTACTCAACTGATGCCAAAAAATAATTTGATAAAATTTAACAACCCTTCATGATATAAACATTCAATAAACTAAGAATAGAAGGAAACTACCTCACCATAATAATGGCTATATGTAAAAGCCAACAGCTAACATACTTAATGATGAAAGACAAAGTTTTTCCTCTAATATCAGGAACAAGGCAAGGATGACTGTTTTCACTACTTCTATTCAACATAATACTTGAAGTGCTAGCCAGAGCAATTTGGTAAGAAAATGAAAAGAAACAAAAAAGGGCGGGGGGGGAGCATCCAAATTGGAAAGGAAGAAGTCAAGTTATCTCTGTTTGTAGACAACATATTCTTATAAGTAGAGAACCCTGTGCAGTGTTGGTGGGAATGTAAAATGGTGCAACCTCTGTGGAAAACAGTATGGCAATTTCTCAAAAAAATTAAAAATAAAATTACCATATGATCCAGCAATTCCACTTCTGAGTATATATCCACCAATTTTAGCAAGATAGCAGCCAAAACTTATATGTCCAAATGTAAAAGGCATTAAAGAACAATCCATAGTATTAGGGAAAATCCACACTGAACAAAATACACAGTATATGTCTAAACATTTTGAAATTGTTGAAATTGTAATTTAAACCACAAAAGCTGTAAAATTATGCTGTTTTTTGATAGACATTAAGTGCACCTTTTCCTTCTTCCCTGAAATAAAATCATGAAACTTAAAGATATGTGGAGCTCCTGCCCTGGCCAGTTTGGCTCAGTGGATAGAGCTTCAGCCTGCGGACTCAAGGGTCCCAGGTTCGGTTCTGGTCAAGGGCATGTACCTTGGTTGCGGGCACATCCCCAGTAGGGGGTGTGCTGGAGGCAGCTGATTGATGTTTCTCATCGATGTTTCTAACTCTCTATCCCTCTCCCTCTCTATAAAAAAAATCAATAAAATATATTTAAAAAAATAGGTGGAGCTCCTGCTCTCATTAGAAGGAATACAAATTAGGCTATTAATGGGATAGAGTGTATGTGGGTTCATACTCATGTGTGCATGTGTGTGTACACATGTACACGTGTGCTTGAGGGCTACCTCTTCTGAGATGCCCCACCTCCCATGTTCTTAAAGGCAAGACCACCCCAGTTTTACAGATCCCCCCCACCCTTCTAGAACACTTTTCTGAGCTAGCCCCAGGTAATCTAGCCATACTTTTCCCATGTTTGGCTTCTCTGTGCAGTAGATTGCTTCCTCTATGCTCTGAGGTCTCTCCCAGAGGACCTAGGTTTTTGGTTGCACTGCAGCTACAGCCACAGACCCATCAAGTCCTATTGCTTCGCTCTGGGGAACAGAAGTCCATCAAAGTCCCTGGATCCACACTTGTGCCCTCCCTGTGCCTACCTCTTCCCACTTTTTATTTTTATTTTTTCACTTGCTCACTTTTTAAACATGTTTATATATATATATATATATATATATATATATATATATATATATATATATATATTATTTTATTTTATTTTTATTTATTTTTTTTTTTTTACAGAGAGGAAGGGAGAGAGAGAAACATCGATCAGCTGCCTCCTGCACACCCCCTACTGAGGATGTCCCCGCAACCAAGGTATATGCCCTTGACCGGAATCGAACCTGGGACCCTTGAGTCTGCAGGCCGACGCTCTATCCACTGAGCCAAACTGGTTAGGGCTAAAATATATTTTTATTGATTTCAGAAAGAAAGGGAAAGGGAGAGAGAAATAGAAATACCGTATATATGATGAGAGAGAATCATCGAACTGCTGCCTCCTACACACCCCCTACTGGGGACTGAGCCCACAATTGGGGCATGTGCTCTGCCTGGGAATCCAACCTTAACCTTCTGGTTCATAGATTGATGCTCAACCACTGAGCAACACCAGCCAGGCTTTTTTATTTTACGTTTTTTAATGCTTCCCTTTATAGGTGTCTCTTCCGGGGCCACGTCAAACCCGGCCCTGCCTGCTGTGCTGCAGCTATGGTCTCCTCGGCCAGAGAACCCTCTCCTGTGTGTCTCGTGGTGCTTGGCAACTGTGGAAGCAACTGATTCTTCTGCTCCTTGTGGTTTGGCCCACACCTTAGACTTCTCTCTGATCATCTGCTGCTTTTCCTAGACTGTTGTCTCCCCCTCAGCCTGGGGTATGCTTACAAGCCCCTCTGCTCTGTCCCCACCACCAGCCTGACCAGCCTCCCACTCCAGGGCCCCACCTCTCCTGGAAAGGGGCTGCCCACGGCCAGGAACGGAAAGTGAATCCTTCCAGGCCACCCCTGAGGGTTTCCCCACCCCAGAAGCTCCACTGCTCTCCTCCCTTCATCTTGTCCTTCTTTCATTTCCACATTTCTTATGAAACGTGGGCCTGTTGATTCAGCACTACAAACCTGCCTGCTGATTTGGGGTGAGGGAGTAGGGAGCAACTGGAGTCATATTCCATTGAAACTGTCCAGGTAAATGCTGCTGACCACAGTGCCTGGCTCACAGCAAGCGCTCAGTGCATTCCGTGGCCCTTCAGTGATCAAAGACTGGATGTGAGGTGCTATTTGCTTTTAAGGAGATACCCAAAAGTCACACCTCCAGGCCCACGGGCACGCAGAGAGCTCTAGTAGAGGAAGGCAAGCCTCTTGCCTGGCCCCCCAAGAGCTTTGAGAGATGCCACAGGTCCCTGCCGGTGGGCAATAAACTCCACCGACGCCGCAGCTCAGGCCTGGAGTACTGTCTACGGAAACCAAATGAAGGTTCAAACGGGAATGTCCTAGACTGTTCTAAAACAGCCTATGGAAGTTCTAAAAAACGTTTTAAAGACATTTGAATAAGTTTTATATCCAAGAATTGAAGAAAATGAGAAGCAGCACAGAATATAATCCCATGTCCATGTGTACAATTACTTTTTCCTCCCCAATCCCTAAGTCTTTAATGTTTCTGTAAGTGCCACAGTGTCCAGGACACTGCACCATGCCCAGTGTCCCCTGTGAATGTCCCATAACTGATGTTGGCCCTCTCTAATGTGGGCAAATAAAAAACAGGCCAGTGGCCAGTGAGGAGCACATGTGCCGTGTGATGGGGCTGGTTCTAATTTCTCTGACTACTGTGGTTTCAAGTCATTGGGTGGTAACTAGGCAGTTTTCCTGGTATCTTGTCCCTACACTTCCCCTCAAACTCCAGTTGACCTGGTAAACACCTAACCTGACATGCACTGGCACTCTACTCCGAAGAAGCAGATCTGTATTTCCGTTTGGCACCTAACACACTTCTATCGGCACGTGGCAGACATAGCGCCAACCCAACTTGTCCCAATTGACATTTCCTCAAAACCATGCTGTCTTCTTGAATCCCTTTGTCATCAGTTTATTGCCCAAACTACAGACAGACATGGGTATTATTGTAGCTTTGTACCCTGCATTCTGGCTCTCTCCCGCCTGAGCAAGTCTACCTCCTGGGTATTTGTGATCTCTCACGCACACACCTGAACCATGACCAGATCCTGGTTCTCTCCTGGCCTCCTACCTTCATCCCTACTCCCCACATTCCTGCCACGATGTCTTCTAAAGTGCAAGTGTGAGTGTGTCACTCCCAGTTTAATATCCAAAAAGAGGTGCAATTCCTTGGGAAGGCCTCCTAGAATCTTCATCGGGAGCCTTAGTTCCTTCATTCTAATCTCCAGCCGTAACCAATACTCCTGTGCACACACTGCTCTCTCATGCCTCCAAGCCAGACCACCCTCACCCCATGCCTTGGCGACTTGCCACGTCATGTTCTTCTGATTGCGCCCTGTTCACCACGGGATCCCTTGCACCGTGCTTTGCATATTGTGGTCATCCAAAAATGTCTGATGGAGGAAAGAAGAAAGGAAGGAAGGAAGGAAGGAAGGAAGGAAAGGAAAGGAGGGAGGGAGGGAGGGAGGAAAAAAGGGTTGCATCAGGGGCTGTGATGCAAAAGTACTGGAGGCATGCACTTGTCTCTGAGAAGCTCCCAGCCCCCTTAGAGCTTTGTGATCATAGCTTTAAAACTACTTTTTTAAAAATATGGATTTATACTGCGTTTATTATATTGATAATATGCATTTTATTTTCAAATGAAATATTATTTAATTAGCGAGGGCATTGCTCTGCACATCCTATTTTTTTTTTAACTACTTGTTTTGGAGAAACTATTAACCCACTTAAAAGACTAATCAAAACCCATTTCTTCTGCACACGTAGCTGTTCGAGGTTATGCAGTTCATCGGCAATTATTTCTCGGAAAGCCCACATTTAGACGCCTGCAGGCAGAACTTACTTTCAGGACCTCCTACACACTTCTCACTTTAGATCCCCACCCCCATCCCCTCACCCCGCCCCATTTCTGTCTTTTAGCTTTCCCAATTGCAGAGCAGCACAGAATAACCCAAAATGCTTTGCCTGGCAACTTTAAATGAAACACGAAAACCGGGACCAAAAAGAGAACGCAATGAATTCCAAGTGCCCAGTTAAGATCCGGCTCCTTAATCCTCGCGGGTGATACTCCAATGCTTCTTTTTTTTTTTTTTTTTTTTTTTTTTTTTTTTTTTTCATTGATTTTTTACAGAGAAGAAAGGAGAGGGATAGAGAGTTAGAAACATTGATGAGAGAGAACCATCGATCAGCTGCCTCTTGCACACCCCCCACTGGGGACGTGCCTGCAACCCAGGCACATGCCCTTGACCGGAATCGAACCCGGGACCTTTCAGTCCACAGGCCAACGCTCTGTCCACTGAGCCAAACCGGTTTCGGCTCCAATGCTTCTTAGAAGTGAAATCCGTTCAACTGCTGGATCTTACTGCCTCCAGTGTTACTTCAGTCGCCGCGATGCCTGCTTCGGGTCTCTAGTAAGTTTTGGTGCTGGACAGAATGTGGAAGTAAATAATATGCACAGCACAGTAAACTCATCTCCCCAGCGTCACTAGCGAGGTAAGAGAATCTTGTGACCAGCGGTCATAACATAGAGGTTTCCTCGCATGGCTTATGATGAAGCCAATTAAAGAATGGAAGTACACTGGCGCTGCTGGAGCCTAGGGATGGGCATCGGTAGGCGGGGCCTACGCTGGAGGAGGCGAGGTCTGAACTTGTAGGCGTGGCTAACTATGGAGGAGGCGGGGTCTGGACTGGTAGGCGTGGCTGACGCTGGAGGAGGCGGAACTGATGCGGGTGGGCGGGGCCTAACGGGACCCCCAGCGAAACTGCCGCTCCGGCTATTTCCGGGCCTCCCTGCCTCCCCGTGCGCTCGCGCGGGCGCCTTCGAGTGCGGCGAGCACCACAGCGAGGGGGCGAGGCCAGGAGGCCGCCGTCCGCGCCGGTCCGCGCCCCGCCGGCTGCCCTAGTCGTTGCCGTCCGTTTCAAACGTGCTCTTCCCACGCCTTAGTTGCCCTCCTGCTCTCCCCATCCCGCACCTCCTCCGTGAGCACCGGTCTGTCCCTGCAGCCGCAGCCCCACGCCCCCTCCTCTGAGTCGGCTCGGCTCGGCTCTCCGGGCCGGAACCTCGCTGTTGCCGCCGCCGCCGCCGCCACCCGGCCTGAGACTGACGTGAGACGAGGCCCGGCTCAGGGAGCAGGGATGCGGGAGGACGTTAGGGCACGTGAGGGCGCCTCGGCCAATGGTAGGCCGCCTGGCGGGCGGGGGCGGGGCCCGGGCGGGGGCGGGGCGGGCGGCCCGGGCTCCGCGGGCGGGAAGGGGAGGGGCCGCCCGGGGGCGGGCAGGGGAGGGGTGGCCCGGGGAAGGGGCGGAGAGACGCCGCCGCCGCCGCCGGCGCCGCGGCTGCCGCAGCCTCTGGGAGCCTGGAAAAGGGGAAGCGGGAGCGAGCGAACGGCTCAGTCCCCGGGGCGGCGGCGGCGGCGGCGGCCGGGAGGGCGCTACGGCCGGGGCGGGGGCGCTGCTGCTGCTGAGGGGCCGGCAGCAGGAGCGGCGGCGGCGGCCCGCACCAGCCATGCCGAATAAAAACAAGAAGGAGAAAGTGAGTCGGGGCCCGGGTCACGGGACGGGCCGGCGGGAAGGGGAAGGGGCCGCGTGGGAGGGCGGCAGGGAACTGCCCGGGAGCGCGGCGCGGCGGGGCTCGGGGTCCTGCGCCTTGACCCCCGGAGTCCTAAAGGGGTTTGGGGGCGCCGCTCCGCCCGCTCCCGGGGTGGGGGCGGGGGCGGGGGCGGGGCGCGCCGGGCGGCGGTGCCCGGGCCGGGGCGGGGGTCCTGGCGGCCGGCGTGGGCACCCGGGGCGGCGCGCGCGGGGGGCGTGAGGGGGCAGGTGCGGCCGCGGAGGTGGTTGACCCAGCGGCGCAGCCCGGGACTGGGGCTCCGGGGTGGGGGCTGCAGACGTCTCGGAGGGACCCCGGCCGGCCGCGGGGAAGGGGGGCGAACGGACCCCGCTGAGTGCTCGGGAAGAGCGGTCTGCTCCCCGGAGGGCCGCCCTGGACTCTGGAACACCGTCCTTATGGGGGTGGCGGCGGCGGGGATGGCTGTGAGCGTGGGTGCTGCGTGTGCATGGGGGGGGTGGGGGTGGCGGGGTGCTGCTGCTTCAGGTGGAGAAGCTCTAGCGTTCCGGTGTCACCCCAGAAATCCCCGCTCCCGGGGCTTTATCTGGGAGGGAAGAAAGAGGTCTTTCTAAACGCCCACAGCGCTGTATGCATGTGGGTTTATCTGTTTCTGCTTAAAGTTTTCAACCCAAGTACGTAAAACCGGGGGAATCTGAAAATGAGTGTGTGTGTGTGTGTGTGTGTGTGTGTGTGTGTGTGTTGGAGGGGGGGGGAAGGAGGTGGCGTCGCAATACTGTATTTCTAATTAATCCATAGGATGGAGAATTTCTAGACGGTGTTGATTAAGCCCATTGTCGTGGTATGAATCCGTGGTTAAACTGCAATGTTGATGTATCTGCTGTTTAGCAGTCTGAAACTTGGAGAAGCCTAATTAATTCTGCTTGATGTTTCCCCAGGAAGTACCCAAAGCAGGAAAGAGTGGACGAAGTTCAAAAGAAGCACAAGACACAGTAGAACCAGAGGTAACTATTCTCAGACACTCACTTTCTGCTTTTTCCTGAACAGCTCTGAGCTTAGGACAGAAAAACGGAGGCTGATGAAACTTAGGGTTTTGTCATGGTTCCCTAACGTGAGATTTTTTCCCAGTGTCTCTCATCACCCTCGTTTTGAGTTTCTTGGGTTTTTATTATTCTACTCTGGGTCAATATGCACGTTCCTATGAGAGTTGTGCCTATTGGTGCCGCTAATAATTTCACTTTCGTTCCCTTCACCTCAAACCTAGCAGCCATCCAGCAGAGACTGGTGTCCTGGGCTCTCTCCAGCTGGAGTCCTGCATGTTCCTTTTAGCTCTCACAGGCCCTGCCTTTGGAGGTGCCAGGTCCCTCTCTCAGCAGCTCCTTCTCCTTCCACCACCTCGCTGTGCCGGATGCTGCCGGCTCCTTGGGCCAGCTCTTTGATGTCTCATCCCCTTAGCCTCTTTCCCCAATAGTGTGGCTATATTTTGGTTTATCTGGTTTGGCTATATTTGTATAGTCTTTTCTATCTTTCATGTTTTCTTTCTGTCTGTGTTGGCCAATTCTGACTTCTTTTGCTTCCTCACTTTGGGATCATTCTGGAACGGCTGAAACGCCCAGTGGAGCTTGTCTCTACCCGGTGAAGTCAGTGCAGTCCCTGACACAGTTGTGCTTGGAGAGCATTTGCAGAGCCAGCCCCTGGCTTTGCCTTTTCTCCCTGGTGACCAGGCCAAGGGTCCAGGAGCGGTCTGGAGCCAGGCAGAGCTAACAGGCCCTTTTGAATCATCGGGAGCAGAGAAGCTGCTTGATGCAGTGGCCTGGTTCTCCTCCAGAGCCGGATCCGGGAGGTCTCTGGTCTTATCACAGATGGCATTAATTTGCCAAAGTCAGACCCCTTCCTGTAAGCCAAATTAGAATGAGTTCAGTTCTGTGTGGCCATTAATTGCAGTATCCTTTTTTTTTGAGCCCCAGATTATCGTAGATGTATTCTATCATTTGGCAGGTGGTTTATTCCAGCACATCTCTTGCCTTTCCCAAATCAAAAAAGCAGAAACCCTAAAGACTCCTGAACTATCTGTAGTTAGGGGTTGTCTGCGCCAGTCTTTCCTTCCCTTTCCTTATAGCAGACAATCAAGTTTTACTGTTCATGCATTTGACTTGCTCACTTCCTCGTCACTCTTTTGACTCCATTGACTCAAATGGAATTTAGTGTCTCTGAGAGGGTTTTTTTGTTTTCTTTTTATTAGTTGGTAGATCTGTCATTAAAACTGCTAAGACTACCCAGTGCTCCCCCAGCCTTTCTCGCTCACATACCTGCTCCTCTCACTGTTCTCATCACAAAGAAGTATCAGTGGGTATGGTTCTTTTACTCCTGTTTTAGTGGGAAGACCTGGCTATGAGGATGGATAATGTGAAGTTTGAGCCTGAAAATGCCATCAGTAACTGAAAGATAGCCAAGCCACTAATATGTAAAATGTTTTAAAGTGGATTGAGTTCCCAGAATGTCAGTCGAGGAAGATACTTGAGGTGTGGCCTGCATTGTTTGATGTGATGCCAGTTATCTTTTTGTATTTTTTCTGTTGCTACTGTCTTGAGAAGCAGAGCTACGAGCTTGAAATACCCCCTAGAAAATACTGACCTGCCAGGTCCTTCACTACTTCCTCAAAGATGCCAGAGGCAACCTGGCATAGTAAGCATGACCCTAGGCAGATGACTGCATACATTATTTTGCAGGAATACAAATTGAGGCACTTAGGTTCATCTGAACTTTGAGTCGAACCTTACTTTTTTATTGTTGTTTTCTCCCCTTAGTCTTCATCTCGCTTCTTCACATCGAGTCCCACCCACTTAGCAAACATGATTGACTCACTCTTTTCCTCTCCTGCCTCATGGTATTACCCCTGAACTTGAATATTTTCACCTAACGATTCAAATCAAGTTTGCCATTCCCATGTTGCTTTTTTTTTTTTTTTTTTTTTTTTTTTTAAATTTTATTGATTTTTCACAGAGAGGAGGAGAGAGGGATAGAGAGTTAGAAACATCAATGAGAGAGAATCATCGATTAGCTGCCTCTTGCACACCCCCTACTGGGGATGTGCCCACAACCACGGTACATGCCCTTGGCCGGAATCGAACCCGGGACCTTTCAGTCTGCAGGCCGACGCTCTACCACTGAGCCAAACCGGTCCCGGCTCCCATGTTGCTTTTTAATATCACATCCTCTCCAGTCAGCCCTTTGCTCAGGTTACCCTGTGAGCACACTTCTGTTGGGATGGTTCCCACGTTCGGGGCTACAACCTGAGAGTGTGCAGAACGGGTATCCAGCCGGGTCAGGTTGGCCAGATTTGGGTAATGTGCCCCAGGACGTGGCCTGCGGTTGAGTTACTACATCAATCTGAGGGTGGAAGGTTGACACTATAGTCCTGGCTAGTTTAATCTAGCCTCACAGGCTTACATTGCAGAACGCTTTTTGGTTCAAACAAGGAACATGTGATGGCTGGGCTTTTAGTAAGGAAATGAATCCTGAGGTGAGGGATAGAGTGGTATAGGAGGGGAAGCATTCAGCCTGGGGATTGGATGATGAAAATGCTGACCCCTGATGGTGATATTCAGTCACCTAACTGCTGTGGCCCTGTTTTCCTCACCTCTAAAATGACCTGGTGGGTTTCAGATTTGGCCATTTTTTTACTCTATGGGACTAGGTGCGACCTCTCTTGAAACGAGTTTTCCCTGTAATATGTGTGACAGGCTATAGCTTCAATGCAAACAAAATACCCACCATAACTACTGCTGTGCTGTTTTTGCCTGTTTCTCTTTCACATAGAATGTTTACATTTGACTTGCCTGTCCAGCTGTGACGTGTCCTGGGAATAAAAATTTCTGCCCAGGACCTATTGCTGGTTCATTTCATGGCACACTTTTAAGGAGTGAGGCCACAAATGGGCTCATGGACCTTGTGGTGGGGTACTCTGGAGGTTGACGGAGAAAGTCATCTTGGAACAGTTGTTCTTGGTGTAACACTCACACCTGTGGAAGCATAACTGGGGACATCTTATGCACATTTAGAATCTTAATAAATTGCCCAGAGAGTCCTAAAGGCCATTTTGGAGGACTAGGCCATGCGATGGTGTTTTTTGTTCTTTAATTCGTGTGCTGTGCCCAGAGTTATGATTTAAAGTGCTAATGCTTTGCCCAGCTGGCATGGCTAAGTGGTTGAGCATCATCCTATGAGCCAGGAGGTCACAGTTTGATTCCCACTTGGGGCACATGCCTGGATTGTGGGCTCTATCTCCAGTGTGGGGCATGCATGAGTCAGCCAATCAATTATTCTCTCTCATCATTGATGTTTCTGTCTCTTTCTCCCTCTCCTATCCTCTCTGAAATGAATAAAAAACATAAATAAGTCTGGGTGGCGTGGCTAATGGTTGAACATTGACCCTTGAAACAGGAGGTCACGGTTCAATTCCCCATCAGGGCACATGCCTGGGTTTTGGGCTTGATCCTCAGTAGGGGGTGTGCAGGAGGCAGCTGATTCTCATTGATGTTTCTCTCTCTCTCTCTCTCTCTCTCTCTCTCTCTCTCTCTCTGAAATCAATAAAAATATATTTTAAAATATATATATAAAGTGTTAATGCTTTTGTAAAGTGATTCGCTTTAAGTACATTTAAGGTTGTAGAAGTATTTGTTCCCTAGGTGCGTATTTTACACATCCTGCCTCAGCTTAGTTTTTGTTTGAAAGTCTCTACAGCAACTCTTACATAATATCTGTTGCTGGAAAGAAAGCTGAACAATCCATTCTCCAACTTGATAGCTCATTTTGACACTTACCTTTGGTGATAACTTCTTCCTCTTTATAACCTGTCTCTTTACATTCCCCTGCCTCCACCCCCTGGTATCCCAGAGACAGGGAGCCAGGCTAGTGTAGGGCCCATAGGTATAGGGCGTGGAGCCATGTTTTAGAAAATAACACTGAAATTTTGAAAATATGTATTAACTCGTGTAATAATAATACCTGTTACATGTTAACATAAATAACATTTTTATGGAAAATACCTTTCCAAGAAAAAGTTTTTGACTTTCTAGTCACTTGTCTCTGTAGCAGGAATTTTAACCAGAGTTGAAAGGGGACAAGGAAAGTCGTTTGTTGGCAGGTGTATTTTCTGGGGAGGTGGCTGTGACTGTCACCCTGGGAGAGTAGCGTCCCTGATTCCCGGCCCCAGAATACCAAAAGCCACTCTCTGCGGGCTCAGTTCCCAACTCGGGGTTCTGTTGGGGGCCTCCCACAGCACATTTCCAATTGTTCTCTTCCCCACTTTTCCCCATACAACCCTAGATTGAACTGTAGAGAAACTCAGAGATGACCCAAGGAATAGTACTTTATATATATATTTAAATTCATGTGTAATTAATTCCCCATTTTCAATGGGTTCACTCCCCCTGGCAGCTCCGTTGAGGAAAGATGAGGCTCTGCAGAGAAGACGGTCAGGGACGGGAAGGTGTTTGATTTGAGTTTGGCGGAGGGGAGCCAGGAGCTTACCTGCCTTGGGGCGGTGGGGAAGCAGTTCTTCCCCCAGCTGTCCCCTTTCTAGTGCCCACTCCTGTCCTGCTTCCAAGCCGGACGCTTGGTAGACACCTCCCGTGAGATCTGCTGCTCTGGGGCAGGCATCCCCCCCTTGGTAACCTGTGTGGGGCTGGTGCTTCCTGGTAGACCTGTGCTCTGTAGGAAGTTCACCAGTGTCCTTGTCCTTCCCCAGAAGATGCCATTAGCCTCCAACCTACTCCAGCAGGACAACCACAAGTGACTTCTCCTGGAGGGCAAAATGGCCCGCTGTAGAGATCAGTGCTCTAGAAAGACCCCTCCCCAGAGTGCATTAGCTTGTAAGTCATGCCCAGCACATACATGTCTAAGAATAATGTCTCCTTCCTCAGGCAGAAAGGGTGTCAGCACCTTTACAGTCTTAAAAGTTACCAAGGACCCAAAGAGCTTTATTTAGTTGGTTATAGTGTCTGATAGATTTCATATTGAAATGAAAACATATTTTAAATATTGATTAATTCATCTAATAATCACACACCCATTACATGTTATCATAAATCATATTTTTATGAGAAATAACTAAAATTCACTGAGAAAATGGCATTGCACTGTTTTTGCAAATCTCCTTAATGTCTGGTTTAATAGGAGAAGCTGGCTTCTTGAGTCTGCTCCTGCATTCAGTCTGTTTTGATCTTGTTTTGTAGCCAGTGAAAAATCAACATGACGGTTGTAAAGGCAAATTGTGTCTTAGTACTGTCATAAAAACAATTGACCCCAGAGGGGGCCTGAAGGACCCCACTTTGAGAACCATGTGGATCCTCTTCCAGTCCTTTGTACATGCCTACCTGAATCCTTTCATCCTCTTAGCTGCAACTCAAGTTCATTTATCCTGAGATTTGAGGGGGATTTTTCTCCCCATTTTGGGTCATATTTTTTCCATCTTTTAAGTATGAATAGCAATTATTTGCTCTGCTGATTATCGTTTGTACTGCCTGGGACACCTTCATTCGTACTTCCTGGGATACTGTGACTTGCCTCCCTAACTAGATTAAGTCCTTGAAGACGGCATTTAACTGGATGCTGCTTTGCACTTGCCATTTCTGTCAGGGCCTGGAGGCAGGAGGTGTGTGTAGTGGAGGGGCCCCCTGCTGCATCTGTGAGAGCCACCAGCATGAGTCATGGTGACATTTTCCTAAGTCACAAGGAAATTTCATCTGAACGATTTCAGCTCTAAAAAAGCTCCAAGATCCTCTAAAACATGGGGAACCCACCAAGGTTGGGATACCAGGGTGTCTGCTTCGGCACAACACCACAGGTAATTGTCTTGCATTTTCTAGTCATTATCTCAGTTTTTGTTCATCAAAGACTTCCCCGCTTTTTGGTCAGGTTGGAGAGCAACCTATGGGGAAGTGCCACTTCCCAAATCCAGACCTACGCCATCTTTGTTTTCTCCACCTGGGGGAGCAAGAGAGCCAGCCTGGAAAGTTAAACTCCTGGAAAAGGCAGTATTGGTTGAGGACATTGGATTTAAGATGCGGTTTGTTATGGCTCTGCAGGGGAGTTGCTCTGAGCTTGTGCTGTGCTTGCCAGTGGGACTGCCCCAATGTCAGCTCTGCTGTGTTAGGTCTGTGCTGTGCAAGACGCCAGCCTCGGTTCGGCACATGTGTCCGTTGAAATCAATGAAAATTAAATGAACTTTAGAAACTCCATTCCTTGGTCACAGTAGCCACAGTTCAAGTGCTCAGGAGCCACATGTGGCTAGTGGCTGAGCTACTGGTCAGCAAATATAGGACATTTTCTGCTTCATAGAAAGGTCATTCAGACAGAGCTGCCTTCTATCGATACCTAGCAGTGTTTTCTAAAATACTGATAATGTGAGTATATTTAACTTTGTTAGCTATCACTTTTTAATATGAAATATCAAATTTAAGATTAAGTTTAAAGGAAAAGAAGACACATTGGCAAAGGAGAAGAAAGTGGATAAGATTAGGGAATGGAGGAAGGGGAGAAGAAAAGGGGATCAGTGGTAAGATGGAAGGGAAGCCCTGTCATCACTTAGTCTGGTACCTCCTACGTTCTGAGGACCTGATACACAGAAGATCTGCCATTCCCACAGGAGTGGGCCTAGGGACCCAAGGAAAAGTGTCCTTCTCGACTTCCTTTTTAGACTTTTTGTCTTTATAAAACACAGGGTTAAAAAATGAAATAATTTTGCCCTAGCTGATATACTCAGTGATTGGAGTGTCGCCTGCGAGCTGACAGGTTCTGGGTTCACTTCCGGGTTTGACTCTGGTCAAGGGCACACCCCTCAGTTACAGGCTCAATCTCTGCCCCTGTCAAGACAACACATTGATGTTTCTCCATCTCTGTCTGTCTTTCCCCCTCCCTTCCACTCTGTCTAAAAATCAATGGGAAAAAATATCCTTGGGTGAAGATTTACAAATATATTTCAAAATATGAAAAAAGGTATGAAAATCTATAGTTCCCATGTCACCTAATCCAGCGTTTTTCAACCGCTGTTCCGCAGCACACTAGTGTGCCGCGAGATGTAGCCTGGTGTGCCGTAGGTGCAGACAAGACAAGAATTTTATAATTTTTCACTATTTTGTTTACTTAATATTTCATAATATAGTAATTATAAAATACTTTCTTTGTGTTTATTTGATTCCTATTCAAGAGAATTACTTTATATATAGTCAATATAGGCACAGAGTTAAATTTTTTAACATTTTCTAATGGTGGTGTGCCTCGTGATTTTTTTCATGAAACAAGTGTGCCTTTGCCCAAAAAAGGTTAAAAAACACTGACCTAATCCACTGTCAGCGCATGGTAGAGCAACTTCTTTCTACTGTTGTGCTGATTGGCCCTTCGTCCAGGAGCTCCTCCTCCCCCGGAAGCAGAGTGTGTGGTAGAGGGTAGGTTCTACAGCCAGACCCTCCTGCTCATGGGGCTGGTCTTTCTTTCTACCTCTCTGCCATTCTCCCTTTATCTTGGCCTTTCTCTTTCACACAGATTGTGTGCTGAATGCCAGTGAGGGTGCTGGGGATTCGGTGCAGGACACCGCAGGGTGCCGGAACCCTGTGGTTTACTTTCAGTGAGTGTTGTGTGCACTAGTTTTTCTCAGGAGCACTGCTGACATTTGGCGTGAGGGCATCTCACACTTTGCAGAGCAGTTGCTCTGGGGCTGTGGACACCAGTAGCTCCCTCTGGTCATTGCATTATCAAAACTGTAGTCACTAGTTTCCAGAAACCCCTGGTAGGGCAGGACCACCTCTGGCAGCCCCTTTGCTAGAGACCCAGCTGGTCAAAGATGGTCTCACCACGGTGATGATGTTAGAGATGGGAGCAGAATGTGAAGAAGGAGCCAGTGGTGCACAATCTGGGAAAAGTGGGCCAGCCAGTGGAAGCAGCTAGTGCAGAGGCCCGCGGCACCAGGGAGCTGGGTATGTCCTCCAGAAAGAAGGCTAATTTGGCTGAAGAGAAGTGAGGGTGGCTCAAGCAGGAGGGATGAAGTCCGAGAGATGGGCAAGGCAGGGTCCAGTAAGATCTTGTCAGCAGCCATCGGCAGCGTTTTGGATTTTTATTCTAAGGATGATAGGAAACCATTGAGGGATTTTGAGCAAGGAAGTGAGACAGTCTGACTTAAGCATTTAAAAGACCTCTGCAACCATCTCTGTGTAGGAAATAGAGGGGCAAGAATTGAAGCAAGGAGGCAAGGCCCGCTCAGATGCCTGGTATCTTGTCTGCACTTGCGAAGATGAGGCCCTGGTACAGCTGGCTGTGGGTTCTGGACTTGGGTGGCTTGTCAGCTGACTGCTTGCTTTACAGGCCTGAACTGAGAGCTGGCTTTTGTGGCTTCTGACTTACAGAGACCAGAAGGCAGAACTTTGCTCAGAAGGAGCAAGCTCTGGCACTAGCAGCCTTAGTTTTCCCTAGACAGTCTCATTTCTTTAAAGAATTCCTTTTCTATCTTCATAAACACCTGGTTCACCTGTTGTGCAAATGTTCAGCGGCTGTGGACAGGTCATTATTCAAACCAAAGACTAAACTCCTTTTCCGCTCCATGACTTATTCCTGTCCTCCAGAGTTTCTGAGTGCTGAGCCTCTGGGGGCCTCTCTGTGGGCAAATCACCTGCCTTCTACACCTAGCCACACCCACCTCTCCTTTGGCTTTCTACTCTTGGATATTTGTTGAATGCTCTTGTCCTGAGGCGCACTGACTCACCAAGCAGATTTTTCGTATTGGAGGTTTTAACTTCCCCATTCTTTCGTTACCACTTGTAATGGGGCTCACATGCCTGCTGATTGATGTGAGTGCATGGTCAGTCTTGATCAGGAAAATCCTTTATTTTCACCTCTCAGCCAGGGATTGTTGGCTTAATGTAGGGGTCAGGAAACTTTTTGTGTAAAGGGCCAGATAGTAAGTATTTTAAACTTTGAGTGCCATACAGTCTCTGTTGTAACTACTCATCAAGTAAGCAGCCATAGACAGCATGTAAACTAAGATATGTTCCAACAGCACTTTTTTTCACAAAATAGGCAAGGGGCCAGATATGGCCCATGGGCTTTAGCTTGACCCCTGGCCTAGTGGAATCCAAAGCAGGTTCAGTACTTAGAGGAACTTTGGCAGAAGCTGGGCACTGTTGTTACTTTGTGGGTCTCTGTGTAGACTCTTACCTGAGACAGCAGTGGTTATGCTCTGAAAGAAGTATCCCTTTGTTTTGTTTTGTTTTGTTTTACTCCATTCGCCATCTGGAAGCTATTGAGAGCCCAGTGGTTTGACCTGCCCAATCTATATTTGTAAAAGGCTAATATGCAAAGTGTCCCCTTGGGAATTCGACCAGGAGTTCAATCCCTCGCTATGACGTGCACTGACCACCGGGGGCGGCACAGAACATAGTGGGCGACCAGCAATGGCTGTAGAGCACTGAGGGAAGAAGGAGGTGGGGAGCTGAGAGGAAACTCTTGGTGGCTGCATGGGGTGGCGAGAAGAGGGGGGACCTGATCGGTCCTAATCTCCAGCCAGGCCTAGGGACCCTACCCTTGTACGAATTTTATGCACTGGGCCTCTAGTTGAACAATAAATGTCTTACATCTCATTGTGAATATTTAGACTTGCAATGTTTCACTGGAAGGGAAGCGGTACTGCTTAGTACAGTGATCCCTTTTATGGGAAACCATACAGAAATGAGGCTTTGTCACAATTTCAGATGCTTACTTTGTTGTTTGAAGGAAATATCTCAAACTACAGAAAACCTCCCAAACACTTGGGATGTTTTATTTCACTCTGAATTCATGCAGGTGCTATTGTCTGGCTCTATAGAAGGTTGGGGGATGGGGTGACTGCCAGGCACTGGGATGTGCAGGTTTGATGCATCTTTTTAGAAAGTGCAGTGGGTCACTTTTTCCTGAGGGTGAAGGAAAGCTTCTAGAGTCTTGTTCTCTCTGCCTACCAATGTGCAGCCATGCACAATGGCTGCTGGGGAAGAATTGGGAAGATGCCTGGCACCCCTAAGCCAGGGGTAGGGAGTGTCTAGCCCAGGGGCTATACAAGGCTCATGAAATCATTTGATCTGGCCCTGCCAAGGCATTAGGAATGAGTTCATTCAATGTTTGACCAAATCTAGCAGGGTTTTTTTTTTTGTTTTGTTTCGTTTTGTTTTTTATTGATTTCAGAGAAGAAGGGAGAGGGAGAGAGATAGAAACATTGATGAGAATCATTGATCAGCTGCCTCCTGCACCGCTCCCTACTAGGGATCAAGCCCACAACCCGGGCATGTGTCCTTGACTGGAATCGTACCTGGATCCCTCAGTCCACAGGCCGACGCTCTATCCACTGAGCCAAATTGGCTAGGGCAGGCTAATTTTTAAGTTGATAATTTGTATGGCCCACTAATCCTATATAATAAAAGGGTAATATGCTAATAGACCAATGGCAGAATAACCAAACAACCAATCAAAGCGTAATATTATAATGATATGCTAAAGATGCTTAACTGCTTGCTATGAGATGCACTGACCACCAGGAAGCAGACGCTTCGACCAGTAGTTTAGCTTGCTGCTGGGGTCCGGCCCATCGGGACTGAGCAAGATGCATCAGGCATGCCCTGGAGCCATCCCGCGGTCCCTCCCCAGTTTGATTGTGCACTCGTGGGGTCCCTCATCCTGGCCTTAGCCCTCTCACAATCCGGGACCCCTCCAGGTATGTCGGAGAGCCAGTTTCAGCCCCATCCCGCAGGCCACTCCCCTTGGGAGGGTGCCAGACACCGAGCTAATGGCTAGAGAGCATTGCTTTGGCAACTTGAGCCTCTCCTGATCAGCTCCTGATCGGGACTGATTGGGCGAGCCCGTGGCAGGCACAGTGGAGCCGGGATGAGCGTGAGTGGCAGGTAGGAGCTGCAGGCTTTGGCCCGATCCCTGCAGGCTAGCCAGAGAGACCCCACCCATGCACAAATTCATGCACCGGGCCTCTAGTTTTGTTATAAGTACCCATATGGCCCTTGGCAGAAAAAAGGTTCCCCACCCCTGCCTTAGGCAGACAGTGCTTTTGCCTCTGTACCTCCCTGTGGGGCCGGCACTGTGCAAGTTGTGTACAAGTTTTTGTTTGAACACCTGTTTTAGTTCTTTTGGATATTTACCTAGGAGTGGGATTGCTGGGTCCAGACCTGCCAGGGATTGGCCACTTCCCTGCCCCCTCCTCTAAGACCCCACTGCCAAAGCTTCAAGGATCCCAGCGCCCCACACTGACAGGCCCTCCATGGAAGGGCACAGCTCTCACTTCATTGGGATAGCTTCAGTCTGAGTCTCAAACGGTTTTCCAGATCATCCTAAAGCCCCCACATCCTGCCTAGAAAACGCAGTTGCTTCTGCACGTGCATGCTTGCTCAGAAAGCGGGGTGCTGCGACTGGCAGCGACAGGAAAAGGTCAGCCATTTTGATTTGGGATTGATACCTAATACTGACTTTGGTAAATAATTTCCCGTCACTGAGCCAAAAATAGAGGCTACAGTAGATCCTGAGCATCTGTCACTTCACCAGATGAGTAGATAAAAACAAAACTGCCATACCCTCCATTCTAGGAGCAACAAAAATAGGAAGATCTAAGTCTGTTTTAGATTTTACTCAAGTCAAGTAGCTAAACGTGTTCCTACTTTTTTGCAAAACTTTCCTGTCATCTCAGGATAGATAAGCCAGTGTCCATGCTGTGGACAGCACAGCTGTTGTTTATCATTTAGTGTCCCTCCGGCGTTCATGCCTGCTCCAGGCTGGACACAGTCCGGCCTTCAAAACAGGCATGCTCCTTGGCACCCAGGGCACCTGCTGTTTGCATGCGCCTCCAAGAATGAAGGGGGACAGAGGGTGGCACTGGTGAACAATGGCAGGCTAGTGCTTCCTTCCTCCAGTGGTTTCCTCCCTTGCTGTGTGCCTGGCACTGGCCTCAACACTGGGTTTCTAGTTGAGCTTTCAACCTCCTGTCAAGAGAGGAACCCACTATCCCAGTGTGAGAGCAAGAGAGCTAAGGACACCCAGCTGGTGTGGCTCAGTGCTTGAACTTTGACCCATGAACCAAAAAAGTCACTGGTTCTGGATTCCTAGTAGGGGGCGTGCAAGAGACAGTTGATTGATACATCTCTTTCATTGATGTTTCTATTGCTCTATCCTTCTCCCTTCCTCTCTTTCTAAAATTAATAAAAACATTACAAAAAAGGGAGGGATGCCTGCTGGTGTGGCTCAGTGGTTGAGCATTGACCTACGAACAAGGAGGTCACAGTTGCGGGTTTGATCCCCAGTAGGGGGCATGCAGGAGATAGTCAAACAGTGAGTCCCATCATTGATGTTTCTATCTCGCCCTCTCTCTTTCTCTCTGAAATCAATAAAAATAAATTTTTTAAAGAAAACAAAAAAACGAAGAGAGAGCTAAGGCCAATTCAGAGGTCAGAGGGGTAACAGAAGAAGGAAGCTCCTGATTGTGCCTGGGACAGTGCGAGGCGGGGTAGGCAGGGGCTTTCCTGAACAAGCTGAGCTGGAACAGATGAAACACTTTCCTATACGCAGTGACGTACACAGAGCACAACAGTTACCACTGGTGGCATTGAGTGTGTTTGTAGTATTGTGGAACCATCCCCACTCTCTAGTTCCAGGGCACTGTCCTCACCCCAAAAGGAAACCCTAACCCATTAAGCAGGAACTCTTCAAGTCCTTCCCCCAGCCCCTGGCAGCATTGACTGGCCTCTTCTCTTTGTGGAGTTGCCTGTTCTGGGCATTTCATGCCAGTGGATCATACATGACATGTGTGTGGGCCTGTTGTGTCTGGCTTCTTTCACTCAGCATCATGTTATCAAGGTCAATACACATAGCTTATGTGAGTACTTCATTCCTTTTTATGGCTGAATAATATTCCATTGTTTGGCTCTAACACAGTTGTTTCATCAGTTGATGGACACTTAAGTCATTTCCATCTTCGGTTATTTTAGTACTGCTACTATGAATATTAGCTAGTTTACGAGTTTGTTTTTTTAAAAATATATTTTATTGATTTTATACAGAGAGGAAGGGAGAGAGATAGAGAGTTAGAAACATCGATGAGAGTCATCGATCTACTGCCTCTTGCACACCCCCTACTGGGGATATGCCCGCAACCAAGGTACATGCCCTTGACTGGAATCGAACCCGGGACCTTTCAGTCCCCAAGCCGATGCTCTATCCATTGAGCCAAACCGGTTTCGGCGTAGTGTACGAGTTTTTGTTTGAACACCTGTTTTCAGTTCTTTGGGTCTGTACCTAGGAGGGGGGTTGCTGGATCCTATGGTAACTCTGTTAAATACTGAGGAACTGTTCCACCATTCCTGCAGTCACACTATTTTTTGTTCACCAGCAGTGTATAGGGTTCCAATTTCTCCCCATCCTCCTCATCACTTACCTTCCACTTAAAAATATGCATTATAGCAACCCCAGAGGTTGCAAAGTAGTATGTCACTGTGGTTTTCTTTTTCATTTCCCTGATGGCTAATGATATCGAGCATCTTTCCATATGCTTATTGACCATTTGTATAACTCCCGAGTCACCACCATTCAGCATATTCGGACCCCTCTCCTCCCTAATGCACAGAGAACATCCTCTGATTCTGCTTCTTCCGCTGGTGCCCCTCCTGCTTCCTTCTCCCCATCACACTTTTCTTAATCCTCACCAGAGGATGTTTTTTCCATTCATTTCAAGAGAGAGTAGAAGGAAGGGAGGAAGAAGAGAAGGAGAGAGGGAGGAAGGGAGGGAAGGAGAGAGAGACCGATGTGAATGAGACACATCGATTGGTTGCCTCCCGCATGTACCCCAACCAGGGCCAGGTGTTGAACTATAACCCAGGTACCTGTCCTTGACTGGGAATTGAACCCATGATCCCCCCGTCCACAAGCTGATGCTCTAACCACTGTTCACACCAGCCAGGGCCTTACTACACTTTTCAAAGGTGTTGTGGATCCTCTGGGTCTTCCTGCTTCATCCTCTGCCCACTCACTCTGCCCCACAACCTCTGAGATAGGAGTCCAGCAGATATCTGTATTTGTGGCATTTGGTGGAGTTGACCTTCCTTCCTTCCTGAACAGCTTCTTCCCTTGGTCTCATGATGCCCACACCTTGGTTTGCTTTGCCAACCGGGTCTCTGCAGCTCCCTTTGTCACCTCCTCCTTCACCCCTCTCTGCTCACTGCCTGCTCTTGGACTAGGTGGTCTCATTCATTCTCTGACCTCAGTGACCAGGTAGAGAGTTGACTCCAGGTTGACCTCTTGGTTCAGAGGATGGTTTTCCTGAGTGCCAGCTGTGCGGCACCCAAGGTGGAGAAGGCACATGAGGGCAGTCCAGTCTTGCTGTCTCCAGAGCTGGTGGGACAGACAGTAAGCAAGGAGGATGACATTGGTATAACAGACAGAGGAGGAGAATGGTGTGGAGAGAGGCAGAGGAGTCGCTGAAACTCCTCATCCAGGACACTGGCATCGCCGTGGAGGTACTGCCAGCCCAGCACCTTCACAGCTTCTGTCCCTTTTTTCTTTCCTCTTTCAGCGACTTGTCCTATGTCCCCTTTCCTGTGTCAGCCAGAGGCTGGGAGGTCTCCCTGACTCCTCTTCCTCTTCATCCCCCACTTCCAGTCCATCCTGTGAACTAGCACCTTGATTTTCCCAGATTCTCTGCTCGGCCCAGTGTTCCATTTGCCATCCTCATCTCTTGTCTGGAGAACTGGAAAAACCTCCTGTGGCTCCTCTGCTTCCCTAACCAGCCTGACGGACGCCACCCTGGAGCCTTAGGGGCCTTTCCGAGGGAAATGTTTTGTGTCATTGCCCCACTCTGACCCTTTCACTTGGCTCCTAGTTTCCCTTGAGATAAAGGTCACATTCTTTAACCTGGGCTGGTGGCTCTGAGGCCACCCCAGCCCCACCCTGTGCCTGCCTGACTCTCTGCTGTGACCTACGGCTGTGCCCAGCCTCTCGGCTTTCAATGACATCTGCCTGGACACTTCTCCACGCACACGCATGCACACATGAACATACACGTGCACACGCTGTCAGAGGAGCCTTCCTGACCTTGCAGGTTCCTTGGACTCCTGTCCTGTATTGGGCAGCCCTATGTTTTTCACAGAACTGGACAGTGTGGTGTCTAGGCCAGACAGGCCTGTCCCCCAGGAGCTGACAGTCCTCACTGGGGAAAGACATCCACCTTGTAATCAGCGAGTGAGCGCAAAGTTACGGCACGTTGGTTACAAAGCAGCCTTCGCTGAGAGCTCCGGGCGCAGGAAGGCCTGGCCCCACCTAACAGAGTGGGGCACATGGGGGAGATGGGACCGGGGTGCCTTTTCTGGAAGTCACTCTGCCAGCCTTGAGGAGGACTGCTCGGGAGGGAGACGCGGGAGGTGAGACCAGCAGGTGGAGTCAGCCGGTCTTGGGGAGAACTTGGTTTTCTCGGGCAGTGGGGGCTTACTCAGTGTGCCCCCCGGTGGGCTGTGGGTACCACAGGTTTGGTTCTGTTTTATGACTTAGCCAGATTGCCACTTGTAGTGTGAAGGCCACTCTGTCCAGGGGGCAGCAGAGAGCTCACCTGTTCAGGTTTGACCCAGCTGGCTTCCAAGGTTGTGATGTTGGTAGCACTGGATTCAGCATTACAAAAAATAACAGGCCCGTGTGAACTTCCATCTACTGGACACGTGTGCGTGTATCCTTTAAAACAAGAACATCTCCTGGGAGGAGCTGTTAGTGACTGGGAAGTAAGTAATACTAGCCTTTTCTGGGGGCATCTGGAGAGAACCCAGAGGAGAGTTTTAACACGGGGAAGCCCCTGGAGGAGGAGAGTGATGGATGGGGTTTTCGAGGAGGAAAGACCCATGCTTTCATGATCATGTGAGAGAATGGCAAATGTCAGGGATAGAGCCCAAGATGCCCGTATTGAGGAAGAAGCTCAGACTGTGGGAGGCAGGGAGCCCAGGCCCTGTCCCTGTGCAGGTTCCTCTGTGTGTGGAGCTCCGACAGCTTGTGAGCATCCCGGGCCCCGCAGCCTTAAGCACCTCAGAGAAGGTAAAGCAGCGCGCGCTTCCTAGGAAAAGTCCCAGTCAAGGATGAGAGTAAATAGTTAGGGGTCTGAGTCGGTAGGTCTGCTCTCCTCGGCCCTGAGTGATCGGAGGGGCTTGTGGGTTTGTGTTTCTAGGATGAGTTTGATGGGTACAAAGTCCATTTCTCCTGGCAGACTGCAAGGTGGGAGAGTGAGCACCTTGGCTGCACACACAACCTGGGTGGTCCACACTCACCAGTGCATCTGCCAGCTGTCATCGCCTCGGCCAAGCACAGCTGAGCTCCTCAGGCTCCCTGTGCCGGCCGGGCCCCTCAGGCCTACCTGGGAGATAGAGGGCCTGTTCTGCTGTGCGTGCCCTCCGCACTCCTCCACCTCTGCTGGTGCGCTGCTCCTCACCTTGCAGGGGGGCTGTGTGTGGTGGGACAGCCGAGCTGTGGCGATGCAATAGGGAGACAAGCAC
The DNA here is from genome assembly GCF_964339955.1 of Pipistrellus hanaki. Taxonomy (NCBI): domain Eukaryota; kingdom Metazoa; phylum Chordata; class Mammalia; order Chiroptera; family Vespertilionidae; genus Pipistrellus; species Pipistrellus hanaki. The sequence goes on from NC_140503.1 coordinate 7,212,154, forward strand.
TGAATCTGGAGCCCGGAGGTGAATGCGAGGGGAAGGCAGCTAGAAAGCCTTTTCCGAGGCTCTCCTGTAGCCTCTCCTGAGTCCTGAGGCTGAGTGGTGTGCTAGCAGGGAAACTTGTCATTGATGAGCTGCTCAGCATATTAGTTTCCTATTGCACTGCACCGATGACCACAAACTTACTGGCTTAAACAATCATCAGTTTTCTATCTCGCAGTTCTAGAGGTCAGTAATCTGAAATGGGGCCAAAATAAAGGTGTCGGATAGTTCCTTCTGGAAGCTCTAGAGAAGAATTTGTTTCCTTGCCTTTCCCAACTTTTAGAAGCTGCCTGCACTGCTTGACTCATGGTCCCTTCCTCCATCTTCAAGGCCAGCAGAGTGGCGCATGCCAGCCCCTCTCTGACCTCTGCTTTTCACCGCATGCCTTCTGTCTTGTAAAGACCTGTGTTCACCTGCTACCACAGGAACCTCATCACATCTGCAGAGTTCATTTGCCCCATTGAGGTCCCAGGATGAGGGTGTGAACATCTTTGGAGGGTCAGTATCATCAGCCTTTTTTCATACCAGACTGTATGGTAAATATTTAAAAGTAACAGGAAGATAAGAAAATTAGATAGACCTGTGATCTCTCCAAATCAAGCATTGCCAAAGGTGGACGGAGCCTCACAGCCAGAAGCTGTGAGGAATTGGATTGCTTACAGTGGAGTGGAAGACACTGTCTCAGGGTGGAACTTTTATACATTTTTTCCATAGCCTGATTGTGCTATCAAATAAAATCATTTGACATATTTGTTTTTGTTTTTATTTTGTAAATAGATTTCCAGCCGGAAAAGCAGCGTTGGTTCTTCGTCTGCAATAACTAGTAAAATTAAGGTGCCAGCCACTCAGCCCATAGTGAAGAAAGACAAACGGCAAAATTCCTCCAGGTTTAGCGCCAGCAATGATAGAGAACTTCAAAAACTACCATCTTTAAAAGGTAATTTTTATTACTTGTTTTTTAAAATTAATTTTTGACTATTTAGGGAGGAATAATGTTTTGATAGTTGGCTAGCTTTTTGTACCTTTACTGTATTTATATTCTGTAGGGTCATCTTTTCTTCTTTCTGGAGTTTTTGTTTAGATTGAATGCCATTAACTTATTTTAATCAGTATTTTAAATATCAGAGCTACTTAAGATAAAAATCTAACCATAAATGTATTGTAGATATAATATACCGTACTAAAAAGTAACAGAGTAAAGACTTAAAAACTTCTCATATTAATTATAATTAAACTAGTCAATTTTTCTTTTAAGTAATTCTTCTTTTTCATCTGTCTCAGAACTCTACAGCTCAGAAATGAGCCACCCCAAGTTGAGTAATTGTGAAGACTATGGTAGAACCCCTTTGTTTTTCTGATGTTGGAGGAATGAGGACTGGATTATAGTCCTTGATGGACTTCTCCTATGAGTCATTGGGCATTATTCTACCCAGGGATTTCCTATTTGAGAGGAGTCAGGGAATGGAACTCTTTGCTTTGAATTTCCCCCAAATGCACAGTAACCCCTTTCTACCTGAGGGTGTTCAGCCCTAAAAGTGGTCTTCCAGGATATTATGAGATTGAAGTCCATAAAACCATATAAAAGGAAATAGGGTAAGGGCCCCAAAATCAAATGAGATTTGTGGTAGATAATATACATTCTTTGTCATTTTTGAGGAGTCTTCCCCACCCATGACTTTCTGGGGCTATTCATTCATTTAGCAAATGCTGGATTGAGTAACTACAAAAACAGGCCCTGTTCTAGGTGCTGGAGTACAGCATTAAACAAAAACCAGGGCCTGCTCTGCTGGAGCCAACTTCCTGTCCCAAGGTGGGAAACAGCCAGTGAGAAAAGGGGTGTGTGCCCTTCACCTTCCAGTACAGCATCCTTAGGATGCTGGCCACCATGCATGAGACATCTGTGGTGGATAAGTGTCCCATAACCATTATTGAGCCTTCTCTGTCCAAGCTCCTTCCCTAATACCCATCATGAGTATTATGCTTGGCTTCTGCCATTAGGGCCTGTGCCTGCGCTCAGGGCACCATGCAGAGGCCCAGCCCTGTGGCTTCCTTTGCTTCCTCCCAGGATTCTCTGCACAGCCCCCTTTCTCTGGGTCTCAGTTTGTGATTCTCAACCTCCCTCTACTCTTTTTATTTTTTTATTTTTATCCAAGTAAGAACGGCATGCAGTTTGCTTGCATTATCCTCAGAGGGATCAATTTTCTGTTGCACATCCACATATCCAGGGAATTTATACTGGTCAAGTCAGTTCCCTTCTCTGATTTTGTTTAATTAGTCTTTCCTGGCTATTCTGAAACATAAGTGCTTCTGCATATATGTTAAAATAATTTTCTCTAATTCATAAAAATACGAGTTGATTGGAATAATATTGAAGATGTATGTTAATTTGGGGAAGATTGATTGAGACTTTTATGATATTCTTTTCCCATCGAGGAAGATATATCACTTCCATTTTTCTGGGTCTTATGATTATCTTTTAAGTTGCTACCTTTTCATTAAATTTATTCATAAGTACTTTATAGTTTTTGCTACTCTTCTGACTGGGTTATATTTTTTTCATTTCTGCCTCTAATTAGTTCTTACTAATCTAATGAAAAGCTGTTGGTTTTTTAACATTTTCTTACTCTGTTATCTTACCAAATTTTCTTATTAATCTTAGTATTATTTTTTTTTTTTTACAAAAGTTTGCATATGTAGTTCTGTCATTTTAATTAGAAACTTTTATCTTCCCTCCAATATTTATACCAATATATATTAGTTATTTTAACTTTAAGACCAGTAAAACATAGATATCAGAGATGAGAGCAGGCCTCCCTGTTTTCTCCCATTTTGGTAAAAGGCTTCAGCATTTCCTGTTTCTTGTGGAAATGACTCTTGGTTTCTGGTAAATAGCCTCAACCCAGAGTTTAGATGATCCGTGGTCTACCTTCACATGGCTGTTACTGCCCCTGTGCTGGCTGTGGGTGCCGTGCACTATTGCTGAGCTTTATCTGATGCCATATGATTTTTCTCCTTACGGCAATAACATAGTAATTGTGTGTGGATAGATTTTCTGCTTTTGAACTATCCTTACATTACTGGGATAAATCTCAGTATTGCACAGCATATGGTGACTTTTATGTGGTTCAGTTTACTAATTTTCTGCTTCTGTTTTTATCACATGGAGCTGGCCTGTTGTCTTCCTTTTTCGTGTTACTGCATTGTACCCACTCTAAGAAGTGCTGATACCGCCCGTTGTGATCTTTCCCAGAGGTGGCCTGCAGGTTTCCTGCATCTCTCTTACGCTGCTGTCCAAAGGCAGGGGCTGTTCTGCAGTAATCAGACATGGAATGACGTGTGTGCTCTCAGAGTCCAAACACAGGGTCGAAGGTTGACTTAGAACTCAATGGGCCTAGTGCTTTTCTCAGTGATATCTATAGATTCCTTCTGTGTTGGGTCATTTTAGAGTACATCATGTGTTAACTTGTACATTATGTTTTTCAAAAATCTTTTCATGTCTTCCACATCTGAGGTGGTAATGTCTCCTTCTGAGCTCATTTGTTCTTTTGGTTATTTTGTTTTCAATATCATTCATTTTCACATTTATCTTTAATTATTCTATTTTGCTTTATTTTATTCTTTTCCTCATTTATTAAGTACAGAGTTGACTTATTTTAATTTGTGTTTAATAATAAAAGAATTTAAAGATGTGTATTTATCTGAATATAACTTCAGCTGTATTCATAGATTATCTTTTTTTCCAAATTATAGACTTTTTTAAGTCTTATTGAGGCATAATTTACATGCTGTAAAATTCACTCATTGTTATGCAGCCATTTTCACAATTTGTTTTAGAATCTTTCTATTTTTAAAAAGTCACCTTGTACCATTTTCCATCAATCCCCATTCCTATCCCTAGATCCAAGCAATACTGATTGACTTTTTGTCTTGGGATTTGCCTTTTCTGGCCATTTTCTATCAATGAAATCATGCAGTATGTAGTCCTTTACATCTGGTTCTTTTGCTTGGGAGGTTCCTCTATTTGAGTGTATTGTTGTTGTTTTTTTGTTTTGTTTTGTTTTGTGTGTGTGTGTGTGTGTGTGTGTTTTGTTTTGTTTTTAATGTATTTGGGTGCTCCTGTATTTGGTGCATATTTATTTACCAGGAGGTTCCTCTATTTGAGTGTATTGTTGTTGTTTTTTTGTTTTGTTTTGTTTTGTGTGTGTGTGTGTGTGTGTGTGTTTTGTTTTGTTTTTAATGTATTTGGGTGCTCCTGTATTTGGTGCATATTTATTTACCAGGAGGTTCCTCTATTTGAGTGTATTGTTGTTGTTTTTTTGTTTTGTTTTATTTTGTGTGTGTGTGTGTGTGTGTGTGTGTGTGTGTGTGTTTTGTTTTGTTTTTAATGTATTTGGGTGCTCCTGTATTTGGTGCATATTTATTTACCGGTTACCTTTAGTATTATGAAGTGGCCTTCCTTATCTCTTGTTATGGCCTTCACTCTGAGGTCTATTTTGTCAGATATAAGTATTGCTACCTCAACTGTTTTTTTTTTGTTGTTGTTGTTGTTGTTTTCATTTCTGTTTGCCTGAAGTTTTTTTTTCTATCCCTTCACTTTCAGTCTGTGTGAATCCTTTGTTCTGAAGTGGGTCTCTTGTAGACAGCATATATATAGGTCATGTTTTCTTATTTATTCAGCCACCCTAGAGTAGTGTTCTTTTTTAATGCTGAGTAATATTCTATGAACATCTCACCTTTTGTTTTTCCATTCACAAATTGATGGACATTTGAGTTGTTCTTTGACTATAATAAATAATGCTGCTATGAACATCCATGTACAAGTCTTTGTTTGAATATATATTTTTCTCTGTCTTGGGTCGATACCTAGAAATGGAATTGCTGGCTTGTATGGTAAGTTTATGTTTCTTTCTTTCTTTTTTATTTTTTATTTTATTTTTTTTTTAAAGAAATTTGCCAAACTGTTCTCCAAAGTGGTTGCACCATTTTACATTCCTACCAGCCACAACTGAGGTTTCCAGTATGTCCACATTCTTACTAATAGTTGTAATTGTCTTTTAGATTATAGTCTTTCTTTTGGGTATGTAGTGGTATCTTCTTCTTATAGTTTAATTTGTATTGCTCTAATGATTGTTAATGTTACACACCTTTTCATGTACCTGTTAGCCATTTCTATGTCTTCTTTGCTGAAATGTCTATCACAGCTTTTATTTTATTTATTTATTTTTAAATATATTTTATTGATTTTTTTACAGAGAGTAAGAGAGAGGGATAGAGAGCTAGAAACATCGATGAGAGAGAATCATCGATCAGCTGCCTCTTGCACACCCCCCACCGGGGATGTGCCTGCAGCCAAGGTACATGCCCTTGACCGGAATTGAACCCAGGACCCTTCAGTCCGCAGGCCGACTCTCTATCCACTGAGCCAAACCAGTTTCAGTTATCACAGCTTTTAAATTGGATGTCCTCTTATTATTGAACTAGGGGCCCAGTGCACGAATTCCTGCACCTTGAAAGGAACTATGGGCTGCGAGGCTGTGGTGGGCACAGGGGCGGGTCTCAGCCCACCCTCCTCGCCCCTGCCCAATCCCTCCCACCAAGGCCCCCGGTCCCCTATCTGCCCACAGCCCTGCTCCCACCACCTCTGTTCCCATGTGCTGACATTGCCAGCCCCATTTGCACCTGCTGACAGCACAGAGCGATTGGGGCTGGTGCCAGCAGCGGGTGCAAGCAGTGGCTGCTACCCCAATCATCCCTCAGGAGCAGGGAGAGATGGAGAAGCACTCAGGGGTGATCGGGGCTGGCAGCCGCCACTTACAGCCGCTGAAGGCACCGAGCGATCGGGACCCTTGCTGAGTACTGGCAGCGGGTGTGAACAGCTGCTCCAGTGCTGGCACAGGTGCAAGTGGGGCCAGTGCCAGCAGCAGGTGTGAGTGCTGGCCAGGACTGCGGCACATAGGAGCAAAGAATTTTCAGTAACCACCAGAGGCTTGCCCCGATGACAGCGACTGGTGACCTGCCTTGGTCTGGCACCCCTGCTTACCTGCCCCACCATCCCGCCTGCTGCTGACGCCTGCCATGGTCCATGTGCACCCCCTGGTGGTCAGCACACGTCATTGCGACCAGTTGTTCGGTTCTGCCATTTGGTCTATTTGCATCTTAGGGTTTTATATATCTAGATTACAGTTGATCATTAAACAACATGGGGGTTAGGTTTGCCAACCCCCTTGTGTAGTCGAAAATCCATGGACAACTTTCGACTCCCCAAAAACTTAAATTACTAAGAGCCTACTGTTGACTGGAAGGAAGTCTTACCAGTAATATAAAAAATCAATTAACATGTTATGTATTATATACTGCATTCTTACAATAAAGTAAGCTAAATAAAATATTATTAAGAAAATCATAAGGAAGAGAAAATATAGTATTTACTGAAGAAAATGTGCATATAAGTAGATCCATGCAGTTAGAACCCATGTTATTCAGGAGTCAACTATATAACAATTATTTATATATCCTTTATAAGGTATATGATTTACAGATACTTTATCCCAGTTTGTGACTTGTCCTTTTGCACTCCTTTGTGTGTCTTTGTAGCATAAAAGTTTTAAATTTTGATGAAGCCCAATTTATCATGATTTTCTTTTATAGATCTTGATTTTGCTGTTGTGTCTGAGAACTCTGCCTAACACAAGGACACAGAGCATTTCCCCGTGTTTTCTGTAGAAGTTTTATAGTTTTGTGTTTAGGTCTGTGATCCACTTCCAGATAATGGGAAGTAGAAGAACCACTTCATCTACTGCCCGTGCATCTCCAGTTGTCCCAGCACCATTTATTGCAAAAGCGACTTTTTCCTTATGGAATTGTGCTGGCAGCTAGTCAGGAACAAAGTGAGCATAAATGTAAAGATCTATTTCTTCCCCTTCCCCTTTTTATGGTTTTGCTCTCTGCTCATGCGGGGCTCTCAGTTTTATTCCATGGATCTGTATGCCTGCTTTATGCCAGAACCACATTATTTCATTGTGCCATCATCTCATTGTTTTACTTTGCATCTCTGTGATGAGGTCAGGTGTCTTTCAAATGCTATTTTCCACTGGGCTACCTGACATTTTCTTAATTTTTTGAAGAGTTTTTTGTTTATTCTGGATATGAACTCTTTGTTCGTTATATGTGTTTTGCAGATACATTTTTCCACTATAGCTTGTCTTTTTCATTTTAGCCATATCAGTGAGCTGGTTTCAATTTTTAGTTAATTGATGATGGATGAAGTCCAGCATCTCTTTAGGTCACATGTGTCAAACACAAGGCCCGCGGGCCAAATCCAGCCCGCCAGGCCTTGCAATGTGCCCGCACCGCGCTGTCATCACTGCACTCCGCTGTCAGTTTATGACATTGTCAGTTTATGACTGTTCAGTAAACCATTCGGCCCGCGATTTAGGCTGGATTTTAGATTTTGGCCCCTTCTCTGATTGAGTTCGACACCCCTACTTTAGGTGTATGGCCTGTTCAGATAACTTCTTTTGTGAAGTGCCTGTTTAAGTCTTTGGGCTTATCTTTCTATAAGGTTGTACCATTTCTTAAAAATTAGATTTGTAGAAATTTAGCTATAGGTCCTTTGTAGATATAAGAATTGAAAAATAAATTCTACTCTTTTGAATTTTCACTCTCAAAAACATTATCACTTTGAGAGGACTTTGTATGTCCTCTTTAATTAATCTTTGTCTGCTACAAAGTAATGAAGATGTTAGCCTGTGTCTTTTTCCCCCCTAAAACTTTATTTTACCTTTCACTTTTAGCTGTACAGCCCATATAGAATTGCTTTCGTATCTGTTTTGGTGTTATAAATCAGATTCTGGTTTCTCCTGGTGGCTCTCTGTTTGGCACAGCACCCTGGGGGGACAAGATCCTCCTTCACTCATTGCAGTGTTACCTTTGTCTTAACTAAGTACCATTGGAGTGTGGATTCATTCCTGGGCTGTTTTGCCTTGTATCAGTACAACACTAACCATCCTAGTAGGTCTTTTTTTTTTCTTCCTTTTTTTTTTTTTTTAATATATGTTTATTGATTTCAGAGAGGAAGGGAGAGAGTAATAAAAACATCAATGATGAGAGAGAATCATTGATCAGCTGCCTCCTGCACCCTGCCTACTGGGGATCGAGCCTGCAACCCGGGCATGTGCCTTTAACCGGAATCAAACCTGGTTGATTCAGTCCACAGGCCAATGCTCTATCTTCCAAGCCAAACCAGCCAGGGCCCTAGTAGGTCTTGATATCTGGTAGTGTAAGCTCTTCAGCTTTTTCTTCATAATTTCCGTGGCTCTTTTCATTTCCTTATAATTTGAGAATCAGACATTTCTCTAATCCTGGTATCTTTTAGTGGGGAATGGTATTTCAAGACTACAGCCTAGGTGCTAGGATTCTCGTTACTATTGGAATGGTCATTTTGTGCAGGCCTTTTATCTCGTATCTTCTTTTTGCCACCCCAAGATTTCTGGTTCTCAAGGACATCAGAGATCATAGAACTTAAATATCAGGTAATTATTTACTTCATCCCATATCACACACAAAATGTTCTCAGTAAAATAAAACCAATATAACCAGTATGATGATTGAAAGGTTAAAATTTTTTGCATTTTTAAATTTCCTTCCTCACCCCTTTTTATGGTTTTGCTCTATGCTCATTGTCAGACACTTAGCCATTGCAGACTGTTCTAGCCCTCCCATCCTGTGCAAACTTCATTCCCACGTGAGTGTATAGTTAGTGCTCACCGCCAGGCTCAGTGCCGACCCTGCTCCTCTGGAGTAGGCTTCAACTTCACATTTCAGAAAACGTCTGGCTAGGAAATCCTGGGCTAATTCTTTTTCTTTTTATGAGAGTCTTAGGGCTGTTCCTCCATTTCCTCTGTAAGAAAGCGCTGGTGTCACTTTAATTTTCTGTCTCTTATGGGTTCCTTGGTCTTTTTGCTTTCATGTCTAAAGAGTCCAGTTTCAGCATGGAACATTCTGGGTTGGTTTTCCCACATACATGTCATATTCTTTCTATAGGTAGTAGCAGATCTTTTTCTTGAATTATTATTTTTGAGGATTTGTTCTGTTTCCTTGCTTTCATTTTCTCCTGTGGTGACTCTATTGTATAAAGAGACTCTTCTTTGCCTCTTTTTGTTCTTATTGTTTCTCTCTTTGTGCTTTTCTTTTCTTTCTTTCTTTTTTTTTCATTTAAATTATTTTTTTATGTACTATTCATTGTAAGGCATTTTACATTGTGTTTATTGGCTCTTGTATTTCTTTTTTCCCCCCTTATTTTTTAAATTAAATTATCTGTGTACATATCTTACCATTGCCCCCCCCCCCATACACACCCTCCCTCCCCAGAGTTTTGTGACCATTGGTTGTACTTATATGCATGTATAAAAGACCTTTGGTTGATCTATTATCTCCCCCAGATCTTCCTCCCTCCCCGCTGTAATTTGACAGTCTACTTGTTGATATACTGTCTCTATATCTATCTTTTGGTTCATCAGTTTATAATGCTCTTTATTATCCACAAATGAGTGAGGTCATGTGGTGTTTCTCTTTCATTGATTGGCTTATTTCACTCAGCATGATGTTCTCCAATTCCATCCAGGTTGCTTCAAATGATGAGAATTCCTTCTTTTTTATAGCAGCATAGTATTCCATTGTGTAGATGTACCATAGTTTTTGGATCCAATCATCTGCTGACGGACACTTAGGCTGTTTCCAAATTCTGGCTATTGTAGATTGTGCTGCTATAAACATAGGGGTGCATATATCCTTTCTGATTGGTGTTTCTAGTTTCTTGGGATATATTCCTAGGAGTGGGATTACTGGGTCAAATGGGAGTTCCATTTTCAGTTTTTTGAGGAAACTCCACACTGTTCTCCACAGTGGTTGCACCAGTCTGCATTCCCACCAGCAGTGCACGAGGGTTCCTTTTTCTCCGCAACCTCGCCAACACTTGTCGTTTGTTGATTTGTTGATGTTGGCCATTCTGACAGGTGTGAGATGGTACCGCATTATTGTTTTGATTTGCATCTCTCGGATAATTAGTGACTTTGAGCATGTTTTCATGTGCCTCTTGGCCTTCCTTCTGTCTTCTTTTGAAAATATTCTATTTAGGTCCATTGCCCATTTTTTAATTGGATCATTCATCTTTAATTTAGTTGTATAAGCTGTCTGTAGATGTTGGAGATTAAACCTTTATCTGTGGTAACATTTACAAATATGTTCTCCCAAACAGTGGGCTTTCTTGTTGTTTTGTTGATCATTTCTTTTGCTGTAAAAAAGCTTTTTATTTTGATGTAGTCCCATTTGTTTATTTTCTCTTTAGCTTCCATTGCCCTAGGGGCGGCTCTTGTATTTCTTGCTGTTAATTTTCATTTTTGAAATTATTTTTATTTTATTTTTAATTATTTACAGAGTTATATTACTTATTTCTGAGTTTTTCTATTAAAGATTCATGTTGTCCTTTCACACATTATATTATTCCTTTAATGTCTTCAGCTTGTCTTGAAGCATTAAGTTGTAGTATTAATATCTTTTGTGGGATGTCTTTCTGACATGCTTTTACTGTCTGCAGAGATGTCAACCTGTTCCTTGTTCTTTTCCGTATAATCACTCTGTGTGGGCTTGGACTTTGATCCCTCCTATTGAGAGGGGGGAGGAGATTTGAGAGGAGGGTTGGGTTCTAGAGCTCTAGCTTAGGTTATTTTTTGTGAAATTTTCAAAAAGATGGCAGCTCACCTTCTTAGTGCCCTGACTCAGTCTTTTCTATCTGGACCTACTTTTCCCATTTCCTCTCTGTCCCTGCTGCTCAGTTGGGATTCTCTTCCCAGCAGTTTCTCCCCAGAGTGGCCTCATTCTGAAAGGGAACCTCAGCTGCTGAGTTTTGAGGGTCCTGGGCTCAGACAGGTTCAGCCCCTGTAGGCTTAGCCGTGGCCATGTTGCTCTCACCACTGGAGGGTACAGCCACGTTTGTCTGCACTGCTGTTCTCAGGTAGGCTCACCCAGCTCTCTGTTTGAGTGTTTCTGCACTGTCAGCTCCATAAGCATCTTCCTTGCAGACGCCGATGTCACACAGGTCTTATAGCTGCTGGTAGTCTAGCCCCATGTGCTCATGTGTATATAAGCTCATTGTCAACTAATTCTGTTGCAGATGTTGGCCACAAGCTTCTGGTTTTGCCATCTTAGTTACTCTGGATGATTTTATGTAAGAATTTGAAGAGATTAAAAAACTATGCCATACTTTTTTCATAATTTCCAAAATTTGGAAGCCACCCTCCAATATATCCTTCAGGTGTTGAACTGATAAATAAGCTGTGGTCCATCCAGATAATGGCATATTGTTCAGCAATAAAAAGAAATGAGCTATCAGGCCATGAAAAGACATGGGGGAAACTTAAATGCATATCACTAAGGGAGAGACGCCAAGGCTGCATTCTGTATGATTCCAAGTATATGATATTCTGGAAAAGGCGGAACTATGGAGACAGTAAAAAGATCAGTGGCTGCCCTGGCCAGTGTGGTTTGTTTGGTTGGGGTTTTGTCCCATGTGCTAAAAGGTTTTGGGTTTAATTCCCAGGTGTGAGGAGGCTGCACTGAAGGCAGGCGATTGATGTTCTCTCTCACAGCAATGTTTCTCTTTCCCCTTCCTTCCCCCCTCCCCCCACAACTCCCCTTTCTTCCCCCTCCCTCCCTTTCTAAAATCAGTGAGCATGTTCTTGGGTGAGGATTTAAAAAAAGACAGTGGCTGCCAGGGGTTGGGAGGGGGGAGGAATGAACAGATAGAGTGCAGGAGAGGTTTAGGGCAGGGAAACTTCTCTGTGATACTATAATGGTGACTATGTGGATGGCATTTTGCATTTGTCAAAACCCACAGGATGTACAACTGGAGTGAACCCCAATGTAAATCGTTTTTAGTTAATAAAAATGTTCATGAATTATAACGAATGTACCACACTAATGCATAAGGGCAACGGAAGAGAACACTTTTTGTAAGTGACTTAATGGGGGGTTAAATTAATTATGGACTCTTTCTTGAGGCATTTTCTGCTTGGGAGAAGTCAGAGTAAAAAAAGAACAAGGTAAGACTTAATAACAGTTAACTGAAAACCTTGGGACAGAAATTTAGTTGCTAAGTATTTGGTGTTTTGGGAAAGAGGTTGCCACATTGTTGGGAGAACTTACTAGAATTTTTTAAAAATTGGCCTTTGAATGACAGTTAAAATTTTATGTTTCTTCACCCTCACCCCCTTTTGTGAATATAGAATATTTCAGCATCATTCAACACAACCTTTTTTCTTATGTAGTTGAAAGTTTTGCCACCAAGTGGATTGTTTTCCTGCCTAAAAATGAATTAGAGGAACTTAGCCTCTTGCCCATTAGTTGAAGAATAACAGAAATGGAGAGAGACGTTCCCAGAGCTGACACTGCTTTCATCCGTCTCTTCTCCTCTGGTCTAGTTGTGTCTTCTGTCGTGTTCTGATTTCTGTGTCTTCTCCTGACACAGTGATGAGGGGAAGGAGCCTTGGGTCTGGTGAGGCAGGTGCCAGTTCCTAGTAAATATTTACTGACCACCTGGGCTGTGTGGAGCAGGGGGAGGTGGTCAGGACAATATGGACCTCATTCTGGCTCCTCTTGGCTGCGTTCTGCCAGCAGCTGGGCAGCAGAGGTGCAACCAGGGCTGCTCTTGTGAATAAGTGAGAGGCGGTCTCATGTCTGACAGCCCAGCCCAGCGGCAAGCCAAGGCCAGCCCAGCCCATTCTTCTTGGGCCACAGACGAGGCTGTTACTCCAGGGTGAGTCTCAGGCCTCTGCTTGTCATACTCCGAGAGACCCTCTGGGCAGAACCTGGGGTTTGGAGTCAGCTGGCAGCTGTAATCACAGATTGAATGTTTAACCAGGCCTTCCCCAAACCTCACATGGATTTCTCCCAGCATCTTACATTCATTCATATTCTCTCTCTCTCTCTCTCTCTCTCTCTCTCTCTCTCTCTCTCTCTCTCACACACACACACACACACACACACACACACTGTTCCTAGAATGGTCCAATCTTCTTTCCAGTCCCTCTGGGGCCTTAGGGCCCTGAATTTCCTGGGTGCCCTACCTTCCCCAATGGTGGTCTCCCTGCTGCTGGTTCTGTCTCCTCCAGTAAATATACAAAGCATAATATTTAGCATTTTACCATTCTTAAGTATTCAGTTTGATATCATTAAATATATTCACAATGCCCGTCACTGTTGTCTATTCACCATCCCCACCAAAACCCTGTGCTATTAATCCTCACCCCAGCCCCTGGCAGCCACCATCTGTCTCTGTGATTCTCACTCCCCTACGTCCCTCATAAGTGGATCATACAGTGTTTGTCCTTCGGTGAGTGGCTTATTTCACTGCGCATGATGTCCGCAAGGCTCATCTACGTTGTAGCATCTGTCAATCTCCTTCCTTTTTGAGGCTGAGTGGCATCCTCCGTGTGGATGGACCTCATTCATTGTAGGCACTCAGGTCGCAGAGCACTCTGCACACATGGCTTCGCCTACCACACGTCGTCTGGAGCCTCCCCCATAGGCGGAGGCTGTCTGCATGTCTGCTGTGGTGCCCAGTCCAGCATCTGCCGAGAGCCCCCGAGGACGTTTGAGGAAGGAATGGAAAGCGCCTCAGGGCCCTGCCTGTTCTTTTCCACAGAATTGCTGTGGTGTCCCCTCTCAGAGGTCAACTAGAACCCATCCAGGTTCATCACTCCCCCTGTCTCAGGCTCTTGGTAAAATGGATTTGTCTTTGAGTTGACACGAAAGCACTTCAGTTGGTCACGTGTTCTCTGCCTACTCTGTGGGTTTCCCGCCTCCTCAGGACAAGGAAGGGCCATAGGGACCTGTGCTACTTCGTAGATTCCCCAGCCCGGTCCCCTCACAGTGCTGGGGAAACTTTCGTCCGTCCACTTCACTGCCTTCTGGCCTGCCCTGGGGATGACCTGGTCCACGCTTCAATTCACTCACAAGACTTTCTTCAATTCACTCACAATTCACTCACAGGACACATGTCTGTCCCTCTGTCCTTGCTGTTGGCATCAGGAAGTCCTCCGGCAACCTTTGAACACAGCTGAATGCCAGGTAGCTTTGATCTGCCTAAGGAAAAAGTCTAGTTTAAACTGTAAGTGAAGCCAAATCTTTTAGGTTAGATTCTTACCCGACAGAACATACACTGCCACACTCAGAGAGTTTCCAGTTAAAATGGTTACAGTGCCAGTGCCTGTGGTTAAGATGCCCGTTGTCTAGGTCCAAACAGACAGCTGCCTCTTACTGAAACAGCCACAGAACTTTTTCACTAAAATGGAGCATATTCAATTTGCCTACAGAATTACTGGGGATATGAAAAATAAAGCCTTTGCTGAATTTAGGAACAAAAATTTGAAAGTTTTATTCAGAAATACTCCCTAGAAATAAAACCAGTGGGAGGTGTTTATAAGCCATTTGTTTTTAAATAAAGACCAACATGAAGTGACAGAGAATGAAGGATAATTCCTTTCTGAACCTTCATTTTGGAGCAGTACAGAGATGCTGTGTCTGTGATGTCCCGTGGGAACGCATTGAGGCCTGGCACTGTTTGCCACCTTCCTTTCTGGAAGGCGCACTGCCCTGAGCCCTAAGCCTCTGTTCTCAGCGTTAGCTCCAGCCCCCCCCCCCCCCCCCCCCCCCAGTGCGCCTTGGGGAAGGAGGAGAGGAGCTGGTGCCACAGGTAGGCGGTGAGGCCACCGAGGGCAAGGAGGGCCCCTCACAGCGGCCGGAGTGCGCACTGAGAGACCGGACCTGGCTTCTGTGTTGGGGGTGTCTCTCCAGGTGATGAGGTGGCACATTCTCTGAGTTCTGTGCTACAGAGAAGGCATTTAAGAGTCATAAGAGAGCTTTGTAGAGTCAGAGTTGGGCATTATTGCTTGATCATTCGCTTAGTAACTTGGGTTGCACACTTCTGTGCAGAGCACTGTCCAGGGCCTGGGCAGGGAGGGAAGAGGACTCCTGGAGGGGTTAGTCCAAGCCAAGTGCCCTTCTGTGACACTGCCACACCCCACTGAAGCCTGGGGGCTCCTTCTAAAGCGCGCCGGTGTCCCCTGCTGCCTGCACTCACCTGTCATAGCCAGAGTGACCACGTGTGGTTGGATCCTGCGTGGGTCAGCTGCTTTTTTCTGAACTCTCAGTTTCACCTCAGCAGAGTCGTATACTCCTAACAAGCGAGTAGGGAGATCACATAAGCCCCTTTTGCAGACGAGAAGGATCTCCAGCTCCAGGGTTGTTCAAGACGGCCTCTCCCAGTGCAGAGAGAGGACTGCGTTCACACCTCTCGGTGGCATGCTGAGTGCTTCATCAGGGAGGGCCTGAGCCCTGATGGCCTAGAGGAGCACGTAGATTCCAAGCAGCGGTGACAGCCTTGCAGTAAAAGTTGTCCATACCTGATCCTTCAAGACGGAGTTGACATCCTCTAACTTGTTGGTTCAGCTTGTCACACCTGATGAGGCTCAGTTTTGTTTGTGTTTTTACATACATGATCTCCTTTGTGTGTTGCAAAAGATCTTTCTATCCTGTTGTCTGGCTTCCTATCATAGTTCTTTCTCTATTAGCCTACTGCTGAGAGGCAGCGGACAGTGAGGGATTCTCCCTGCTGTAACTTAATCTGTGTTTTTTCAGAAATAATTACTTTTAATTTTCATGAAAGTATTATATGCTTATTTTAGCAATACTGAAAAAATATAGAGAGGTTTCAGAAAGCAAAAAACATTTCTAGCTATAACACTCAACAGTGATTACTGTTGATATTTGGCGAGTATTTTTTATAATTATACTACTCCTAAAAAAATTGCACCTCTTCACTTATTTTCATTTTACACATTTATAAATATTTTAGAACATTTTTAATGATTTCACAGTGGAAGGCAGAGGAAGAGAAAGATAGAAACATCAGTGATAAGAGAGAATCATCCATCAGCTGCCTCCTGCATGCCCTACACTGGGAATCAAGCCCATATCCTGGACGTGTGCTCTGACTGGGAATCGAACCATGACCTCCTGGTTCATGGGTCAACACTCAACCACTGAGCCACAATGGTCAGGCTAAATATTTTTTTTACTAGAGGTCTGGTGCACAAAATTTGTGCATAGGGAGGGTCCCCTCAGCCCAGCCTGCATCCTCTCCAATCCGGGACCCCTAAGGGGATGTTTGACTGCTGGTTTAGGCCCGATTGGACATTGAAACCTACATAATCTTGTGAAAGATATTAAAGAAGACACAAATAAAAAGAAAGACACCTATGTTTGTGGGTCAAAAGAATGAAAATTGTTCAGATGTCAGTCCTGCCCAAAGGAACCTACAGGCTCAATGCAATTCTTGCTAAAATTCTGATAGTATTTTTTCCCCAAAAATAAGAAAATCCATCCTAAAATTCACATAGAATCTCAAGGGACCCTGATAGTCAAAGCAATCTTCAAAAAAGACGAACAAAGTAGGAGGTCTTACATTTTCTGATTTTAAAACTTGCATAGTTACAATAATAAAAACAAGATGGTGCTGGCATAAAAACAGCATAGGGGAATAGAGAACCCAGAAATAATGGTCAAATGGTTTTCAGCAAGGGTGCCACCCATTCATGAGGAAAGGACAGTCTCTTCAAGAAATGGTCTTGAGCTCAGCCAGCATGGCTCAATGGTTGAGCGTTGACCCATGAACCAGGAGATTACTGGTTCAATTCCCAGTCAGGACCCATGCCCAGGTTGCAGGTTCAATCCCCAGTAATGGCATGTTTCTCTTGTCATTGATGTTTCTATCTCTCTCCCTTTTTCTAAAATCAATAAAAGCATTTTTTTTTAAGAAATGGTTTTGAGAAAATTGAGTATCCACATGTAAAATTATGAAGTTAGACCCTTACCTTACACCACACACAAATACTAATTCAAAATGGATCAAAGACCTAAATATAAGACTATGAATTCTTAGGGGAAAACAGGAAAAACTTTTTGATACTGCATTTGTCAATGATTTCTTGACTATGACACCAAAAACATAGGCAACAACAACAAAAAGGATAAATTAGACTACATAAAAATGTAAAATTTCTGTGCATCAAAGGACACAATCAACAAAGTGAAAAGGCAACCCACAGAATGGAAAAATATTTGGAAATCATTTATCTTATAAGGGATTAATATCTAGAATTTATAGAGAATTTTTACAACTCAACAATAAGAAAACAAATCCAATTTTAAAATGTGCAAAGGATTTGAATAGGAATTTCTCCAAAGAAAATATACAGATAGCCAATAAGCACATGAAAAATGATCAACATCACTAATCATTAGAAAGATGCAAATCAGAATCACAGTGAGAAACTTCACACCCATTAGGTTGACTATGATAGATAGACACATACATACATACATACTAAATAGTACATGCAAGGCACATACATGCTTTGGCAAGGAAGTGGAGAAATTTGAACCCTTGTGCACTGTTGGTGGGATTGTAAAATGCTGCTGCTGCTGTGGAAAACTACATGGTAATTCATCAGAAAATTAGAAATAGAATTACCATATGATTCATCAATTCAAGTTCTCAGAATGTACCCAAAAGAATTGGAAGCATGGACTTAAGTAGTTTTTGCATACCTATGATGTAACAGCATTATTTACATTAGCCAAAAGGTGGAAGCAAACCATTGTCCATCAAGGGATGAATGGAACAAGATGTGGTCCATCCATATAACGGAATATTATCCAGCCCTAAAAAGGGAAGAAATTCCGAGAACGTGGATGAACCTTGAGGACATTGGGCTAAGTGAAATAATTCCATCACAGAAAGACAAATTCTGTATTATTCTACTCATATAAGGTTCTTAAAATGGTCAAACTTGCCGAAACCGGTTTGGCTCAATGGATAGAGTGTTGGTCTGCAGACTCAAGGGTTCCAGGTTCGATTCTGGTCAAGAGCATGTATGTTGGTTGTGGGCACATCCCAAATGGGGGGTGTGCAGGAGGCAGCTAGTCGATGCATCTCTCTCGTTGATGTTTCTAGCTCCATCCATCTCTCTTCCTCTCTGTAAAAAATCAATAATATATATATATTTTTAAAAATAGTCAAACTCATAGACAGACAGTGGAATGTGGGTGTGGGGCTGTGAGAGGACATGGGGAGGTGGTGTCTATTGGAGGACCAAGTTTTAGATTTCACGATAAAAGTGTTCTGTGGGTGGATGGTGGTGATGGTTACACAACAATGTGAATGTATTTAGTGCCATTAAACTGTGTACTTAATGGTTAAGATGATAAATTTTATGTTATGTGTATTTTAGCAAAATTTTTTAAAGTTAAAAAAATGTGCTCACTCATGGCTACTGTATTTCTAGAATGGATTCCCAGAAGTAAAATTACTTAAGGAATCTTGACACATATTTTCAAATTATTTTCCAGAACAATTTATAGATTTTTTTTTTTTGGCAGGGTTATAGCTTGCTTTTACCAGTATTGTGTAATTATAATTCTTAAAAATTATTGCTGATTTGATAGCTGAAGAAATGCTTTCTCATACAATTCTTGATAAAAGTTCTTTTGTGAACTAAATCATTTAAACATTGAGGCCTCAGGTTTTTTTCTAATAGTATATTGTTAACTCCTTGCATTTGTAGCATTTATATTTCCTTTTGGTATTCAGAAGAGACATACAGAAATTTGAATTTTTTTAATGTGAGCAATATCCCTTAGGGGTTCAGTGTTTTTAAATGTTCGTTTCTGTTTGAAAATTGATGTTCACTTCTCTTTTCTTCTAAAGGCTATGGAGATATAGGGTTGTCATTTCCATCTATTTAACTGCCTAAGCAATTCAGATCTTATTTTGGTATGAAATTAAGACTTAAGTTGATTTTCCCTTATATTTATATAGCCAACCAGTCATCTTTGATTTTAGATTAATTATATATCATAATATTATACTTGTATAAATATATTCATTGGTTTGGGGCTATTGCTCTGTCCCATCAACTTGCCTCCTAATAACTGTCATATCACACTATCATTAATTTATACACTTTATATTATAGTTGGTAGACTGGCCTTTTTTATTAGAAATGTTCTCATTCTTGTTGCTTCTTATTTTTCCTGGTGGACTTGAGGATTATTTTGTCAAGTTACCAGAAAAATAAAGAGACCCATGTGAATTTTGACTATAAACCAATTTGGGGTAGAATTAACACCAGCCTATTTATAGTATTTATTAGAGGCCTGGTGCACAAAATTCGTGCACTTGGGAGGTCCCTCAGCCCTGCCTGCGCCCTCTTGTAGTTTGGGAGCCCTCAGGGGATGTCTGACTGATGGCTTAGGCCCACTTCCTCTGGGAGCAGGCCTAAGCCATCAAGTCGGACATCCTTAGCGCTGTAGTGGTTCCCGCCATTGCTGCTGTACTTGCCAGTCATGAGCTTGGCTTCTGGCCGAGCTGACCACCAACGGGCAGCTCCTGCATTGAGCATCTGCCCCTGGTGGTCAGTGTGCATCATAGCACCGGTCGTTCTGCTGTTGGGCGGAAACCAGCTCTCCAAGATCCATGGGGGGTCCTAGATTATGAGAGGGCACAGGCCAGGCTGAGGGACCCCACTGGTGCACAATCGAGGCCAGGGAGGGACATAGGAGGTTGGCCAGCAAGGGAGGGACTATGGGAGGGCTCCAGGGTGTGTCCAGCCCATCTCAGTCCCTATTGGCTGGACCCCCTACCGGTTAGAGCATCTGCCCCCTGGTGGTCAGTGCTAGTAGCAAGCAGTCAAGCGAACTTAGCATATCATTAGTGTATATGTGTATATATACAGATTCTAGGTGGTTTTCTCCCCTTATTTCTGCATTGTGATTCATTAGCACAATCTTAGGACAGGCACTTTCCTCAGCTTGTCTCAAATGAAAAATTAAAGTATTTGAGGGCAGATCTCTATCTTTTTAAAATATAGACCTGCAGTAAGCATGTGCTTCTGGACCCATTACTGAGTCCCCTATACCCCTCAATCCTAATCATACTTAAGTCTGAGTTCATCTGACATCACTCTGTGGGTGAGGGGGTGAGGGGGTAATGGGGAGCCATTTCGCCCACCTCCAACGAACCCAGAGGGTCAGCATCCAGCATCTAAATTCACATCACCTAACTCCAAGCACAGGCTGTTTTTGTTAAGCCACGTCTGCTGATCAAATGGCAGAGGATCCAGGCAGGTGTGAGGCCCCCTCACAAGCGCCTGCTCCCTGTTGCTTGTTATAATTCTGTGGCCAACTGTAGACTCCAGCAGCATCCTCAGCTCTCTGGAGAGAGGGGGTAAGGGTGGGATTTGTTGTGTTTTTACTTGATTATTTGTTTTTAATTCTCACCTGAAGATATATTTTTATTGATTTTGAGAGAGAGAGAAACCTCCATCAGTTGTCTCCCATTCTGGACCAAGAATTGAACCCTGGTATATGTGCCCTGACTGGGAACTGATGTAACTGCCCACCCTAGTCATGTTCCAGGTGTTTCTCCTAATTAATATAGTTAGGGACCAAAGGTTTCTACATTCTTGTTCACGAGTGAGCAATAGGGGTGGGGATTGTGTGAGAAATTATAAAAAGAGGTATGTGGTTCAGAGAAACTTAGCTGTACATGTGAAGAAGTGAGGAATTTAAGTTCTACCTGCCAGAAAGAATATTCTTAGAGTTTACTTGTTTTTATTTGGTGCTCATATGATATTTCTCGTGTAGGGAATCTGTCCAACCCTTTCCCACCACCCAGGAAATTCCAATTTAAAAACTATTTCTTCTCGGAACAGCTTTTTCATTAACTCTTTTTATAAGTAGGAAATTAAGACCTGAGCAATAGCTTTTAATACTAGCCCCATAAAAAATAATTTTAAAATATTTTTAATTTTAAATGTAAACAAAATATCTAAGACATAAAAATATCTAATATGTTGACATCTTTAAAATACAATAAATACTGCATTTTGTTTTGTCTTTTTTTAACTCCTACTTGCTAGCTATTAAATTTTTCATTTTCCATGTAATTTAATTTTTTTTAACTTAATTTTTCCAATAAAAATTAGAGCTCAGGAAGAACCAGTGTTTGACGATTATAAGTTTATAACTTGGTGGTAGGAGAGGTTGACAAGAATCCAAATTTAAGAGTTGGGACTGTGTAATATTTGAATAGCTGTTTGCTTTAAAAAACAAACATACAAACAAAAAACACCTGGATTTCCAAGAGGCTAAATAAAATACAGTCATTAAGTCATTAGAACTAGAAAATAGAAGGCGGCAGTGGGTATAAAATCCATTGACTTTGGCGTACCAGTAAGGGGACTACTGAAATTGCAGGTTCTGGTACAGATACCCACACACACTGGTTTTGGTAGCTCTCAATCCTGTTTACAGCCTGGCGGGGTTTTGGCCTCAGAGCTGCCCCCTCAGAGATGGGATCTTTACCTAAAAGTTATTGAAATGAATGCTGCAGAAGCCAAAAATGCCCCGGCTTCCCATGCACGCTGACAGCCAGACTGAAGGCTCTTTCCATTTGCAGGTTTTTTTTAGTGTCATTTTAAGTTGCAGCTTCTGGCCAATCGGCGGGCTCCGTGCCTGCTGACATCACGCGGCAGCCAGTTCCCTCCAGCTGCAGAGCTTCAGTTTGTCTTTTTTTTTAAAACTAAAATGGAGGCTGCTTTCTTGCCTTAAGGAGTCCATTGCCTTCCCCGCCGAGTCTAGATGTTGACATGTAATAAAGCGGGGGGCAGGATGGTGGTGGATGCGGCCAACTCCAATGGGCCTTTCCAGCCCGTGGCCCTTCTCCATATTCGAGGTAAGTTATTGTGCGTTTCACCGGGTCGGAACCTTCTGTGGCTAGTTAATAAATGGCTATTGTGCTTCAGATAAGACAAGCAGGAAGTCCTTTCCAGCAGAATTCTCCGTTTCACTGCAGCCTTAACCAGGGGCGGCTGGGCGTGTCCCTGCCGTTTGGCTTTTTACGATCTACTCGCAGAATTTGAGTCTTGAGAGGCCTTGCATGCCTAGTTCAAAGCTGGTTTTTCTGCTTTCTGCTCGCTCTCCCATCCCCCTTCCCGAGCCGTGCTGATGTCAAAGGATGTGAAGTCACCGCCTGGGGAAGGTGTTGGGTGGGGGGAGGAAGGGGAGGCGGTGGCAGCGCCCGGCCAAGTTGTCTGTCCGTCCGCAGAGTTTCTGTTACATCTGTGTTGCTGAATACTGCCAGGGTTTCATCGGGGACACATCCCTGAATTAAAGATGAATTGCAGTCAGAAAAGGTGCAGAAACCATTAGGAAAGAACTTCCTCTGAAAGGATTGTTTTTATTCTTGCTATGGAGCCTAAAAGAGACATACACTCCTGCTCTGAAATATCAAAATCCATTGTGGGTCCTAATTTCTGAAATATTAGTGCTTTCGTAGACACCTAGCACATATTTTGCATTTAAATTGACTCTGTCTTGCCATCTGACTTTAATATTAACATGGCAACAAGTTTTCAATGTGTATGTAGGTTACTTTTAATAATTACAGTTTGCCTCTTATAATTTATGCAAAGTTTGGCTGAAAAAAACAAACTTAGCTTAAAAGACAATTCCTATAGTAATTAATAATAGTAACATTAAAATGTGTCCATGTAGTATTATGCTTATCCTTGCTATTTTAAAAAATATTTGTTATGCAGATTTTTGTTTGGGTGAAATAGAATATGGATGTTAAAAGCTTCTTCAAAGCACTTCAAAATGTATGTCACAGCTGTGCCTAACCAGACCATTTGACCTGTCAGAATCCCCTGTGGGAAGGTTGGGGGCACGTTTTCTAGGTGACTAAACAGTCTGTGTGACCAGAGAGCAGGGCAGGATTTTCCAGAGCCCAGGGTGGACCCAAGGATGATAAATGCAATCAGTTGGAATAAAATGTGTGTTGCTGTTCTCTCCAACCCTCTTTATTGAAGCTGGTGGGTAGGGTGTCCACAGTGACCGACCCCCAGGTCAGGCTGTGAATTCGCTGTTTGCCGTGTGCCCAGGAAAGAGCAACGCCGCTGAGCGTGGTGTGTCGATAACTCAGCTGCAAGGGCCAAGTGGGCAGACACAATGCAATTGGGATTTAAGTTGGCAGTACTTATTTTAAAGTATCTTATAAATTATAGACATTTTTGATTTGTGAGTTTTCTGATTTTATTAGACACTTGTGTACCTGTTATTTTTTGAACTATGAATTTATTCTGAAATGAAATAATTTTATTTTTTATCTTATACCACATTGATTTTGTTTTTTTAATTCCAAGACTTTGTTATGGCCTATTTGTACTTTCTGCTGTTGGACCCCAATGGCTGGCTGTTTGCTCTCTAACCTCAGAGGGAAAGGAGTGGAGTGCATTAACTTGAAGGGACTTGAAGGGGTCATGTGACACTTAGGGACCTAAAACTAATTTCTAATTCAAACGGTGGGGGTGCTTTCTAATTTCAAAATTTGAAGAATGCTTCACTTACTGCTAAGGACTTTTAAAGAAACAGCATGTTAACTTAGAGGTTTAGCAAAGTGTTTATATGTATTGGCTTTGAGAGTCTTGATCAGTTTTATATCCCGTTAGCAGCTCTGCTATGTGTTCAGTCCTAAGGGTCATTAAACATGACTGAGAGACAGCCCCACAGCAGAGGGGCCCAGGCTCCGTGGAGAAACCAGCAAGGACGCTGGTGCAGGAGAGACACCTGAGGAGCCAACGCTGGGCAGGTGCCCTGGAGAGCGGGCTGATGGGGGGATGCTGGGAAAGGGCCCAGGAGCAGCACTGAGGGCTCCTCACCCTGGAGCACCATGGTTCCCGCTTGGGGAGGAGGGTTTTCCTCGGGGACGGGGGCAGAGCCTGCCCAAGGTCACATAGCCTGTAAGTGGCAGGGCCACGCCTCAAACCTGGCTACGTTTAGATCATTAAAAAAAAACACACACACACACACACAAAAAAAACACACCTCGTTTAAAATTGAAATTTGGGCTGTTTGCAGAACCTTTGCCACAGGATTAATAGCAGTTTTTTCCAAGGCCTTATCTGTTTCAGCAGCCTCTTTTGTATGACAGTTTTGTGCCCAGGACTGACTTCTTCATTTATTATACAAATATTTGTCCAGGCCCTGCCTCCTCCTGCCAAGCAGGGCCCTGTGAAGCAACGGCAATGGCCCAGCTTTCCTAGAGTTTACGGGAGGGGGCGGGGAGCAGGGGAGCCGACAAGTAAACAAATAAATCAATACTATCACTACACTGATTAGTTGTCCCAATTGGCTTGGTGGGTTCCTTGGATTAGATAGTCTAACGTTTTCCATTAATATGGTGAATTAGCATGTTTTTAAAAAGTTCTAGGGTGAATGTGACATACTATTGAACATTTCCGCCTGTAGAAAGAGGGAGGTGCCTGGACCCCAATGGCTGTAAATTTAACTTCCTGATTGAAATCCTGTACTTCCAGTGTGTCCAAGAAGAATGTCCTCTGTGCCATCTGTCCACTGCCGTGGCTCCTGGCCACATGTGACTGTTGAGCACTTAAAATGTGACTAGTGCAACTGAGCAGTTGAACTTTAAATTGTATTTTATTTCAAATTTAAATAGGCACATGTGTCTAGGGACTGCTGTATTGGACAGCACAGCTCTGGGTAGGGGTTGACAATGTTTGCAGTGTCCTGGCAGTTACTGTTTTTGGCTGTGATGAAAGCAACCATAGACAATAAGCAGATGTTCCGGTAAAGCTCTAGATACAAAAGCAGGGGGCAGGTTAGATTGGGCCTCTGGTTCTAGGCTATTGCTTCAATTTTTTTTTTACTAATCCTCACCCAAGGATGTGTTTTTATTGATTTAGGAAAGTGAGAGAGAAACATCAGTGTGAAAGGGAAACTAATCTGTTGCCTCCCGTACAGGCCCCAACTAGGGATCGAACCCAAAACTTTTCTGGTATACAGGACAAAGCTTCAGCCGAGTCCCCCGTTTAAGGCTATTGCTTGAATTCTTTAATTGCCTGTTAAGAATAGTAAAATAAACTGGCCAGTGTGGCTCAATGGCTGAACATCAGCCTATGAACCAGGAGGTCACGGCTCGGTTCCAGGTCAGGACACATGCCCAAGTTGCGGGCTCGATCCCCATTAGGGGGCATGCAGGAGGCACCTGATCCATGATTGACTCTCATCATTGATGTTTCTCTCTCTCTCCCTCTCCCTCCTTCTCTGGAATAAATGAAATCAATAAAAAAATATTTTTTTTAAAAAAAAGGAATTGTGAAGCTGCAACTGGTTTGGCTCAGTGGATAGAGCATCAGCCTGCGGACTGAAGGGTCCCAGGTTCGGTTTCTGTCAAGGGCATGTACCTTGGTTGTGGGGACATTCCCAGTAGGGGGCGTGCAAGAAGCAGCTGATGGATGACTCTCATCAATATTTCTAACTCTATCTCTCTCCCTTCCTCTCTGTAAAAAATCAATTTTATATATATATATTTTTTTTTAATTGAATAGTGAAATAGGTGTCATGTGGTCTTCCCTCTACGTGATAGCTTGGTGGGGTTTGGGGAACTGGACCTTCCATAGATAGAGGGTCTTATGTCCAGAGCTGGGCTCAAAGCAGGAAGAGCCAAGCCAAAATGGCATTCATGGCCAGAGGGGGAAAAAGCTATCTGATCCTTTTCCAGCTGGCTGTTATTCTGGCCTCAAGAAAGTTGCTAACTGCTCTAATCTTGTTCTAGTCCTAGCAAGCTCACCCATCTATGAGTCTGCCTTTGAAAGACTGGAAGGGAACCAGAGAGCAAATTGCTCTTTTTGTGTAAGCCCATTCTTCCTGGGAAATGGAGGTCTGATGGCAGAAAAGCTCGGTTTCTGGAGTCTTCCTGGGTCACCAGTTAATGGAAATCTTCACCTTAGAGAATAGTGGGCAGGGAGGCTGTGTGGAAGTGGTGTCATTTCCTGCCACACTCAACCTGAGGGCTTAGCCAGTACGACTAGTAAAACCTGTCCACGCTCACGTGGCTCCCCACATGGAGAGCACACCTGGTGACGTGCCGTCAGTCACTGCTGGTGAGGACGTGCCCGGGACCATCCTCACTCCCCTGACCTAGGAAGGAAAAGTGTTCGGTGATGACCCAAAGTAAAAAACTCTCCGAAAGATCAGGCCCGTGACTCATCCCCTGAACAGTGCAGCGACTCAGGATTACCTCACAAACAGCTGTACGTTGCGTAACTGTCGCACTCGGCGGTGACTTTTTAGAAATGTTCCTTTGAAGCTCACTGGTAGTGACCCTCTATGTAAAGATGTTTCTTTTGTGTTCCTGAGGTGTGGAACTTAACTGAAGTGTCACGGGGCAGGGGGACTGCACGCCTGTGTAAAGCCTGCCCATCATTGTTAAGTGGTCTGCCCTTGAACTTGGGTACAGTGTCTGCTCAGGTTTCTGGTCATGATTCCTGCCTTGCAGCAAAAGCTAAGCTCCTAGGATTTTTTCATTAGACTATGTTACTTGTGTTGAAGAATGAATGAACAAGACGAAAAGTTAGTAGTCAAGAAAACTGCGTCCATTTTTAATCCTAGGAAAAGGACAGACACATCACAGGCAGTGTGGTTGGGACACATGCTGCTTCTGGCCCCATGGCAGAGTGGTTTCTCCAACCCTACAACACAGCATCCTGAGAGGCGAGCAGGATGGGCCCTGCCGTCTCTCCCCGGGGTCACCAGCCTGTACGGACGAGTCCAGGCCCAGCCCCTCCCCCAGTGGCTGTCCCAGAGGAGCACCTGCAGTGTGTGGGGGCCAGGATCAGCCTTCCTGTCTGTCCTGTCCCTGAGCCGCCAGCACTGTGAGGGTGTTACTGGCCTGTTTTAGTAAAGCAGGAGCACCCTCTTTGCCCAGAGCCCCAGCGATGGATGAAGTGGGCGTGAGCCCAGCTCCCTGGGCCCCAGAGCTGAGGGGTGGCTGTGTACCCTCTCGTGGTTCTGCTTTCTATGCTGGAATATATTTCTGTGTCTGGAGTTCAAACTCGTCTCGGGTTTAAGGGAACGTTCGTGAAGCTCCAAGCACCCATTCATGCTGTGAGGGGGAAGTTGAAGACATCCTTCTCTGCTGTCCCATTGTACTTACCCAGTCGGCCAGGTAGTCATCACTGGTTTAATTTTATTTCCTCCATGAATCGGAAGTGTCCTGGGGAAGGTCGTGGTCAGCTGGTTATTTCTCATGACGTCTGAGACCACCTCTGAGTGTAAGCACTGGTGGATTGAAAAGTTGTTTCTCTGAATGACCACCCAGGAAATAGTTACTGGTGTGTTTCTTAGCTAATTACTTCGTCAGTCAAATAGTACTTGTCGGTCTCATGAGAAGCTGTACGAGGTACCTTGTTGAAAAAGTTGACCACAGGTAACCACTCTGCCTCGCCCACCTGATCTCCTATTCCCTGTCAGATGGAAATAGCGCCACCAAGGATATGGAGGCAGGAAAACTCTAAAAAATGGGGCAAATCGCTTCTCTCATGATGTGCTTAAAGAAAAGTCTTTTGAATCTTGAAAACACATTGGCTCAAGCACACGAGGACCAACTGCTGCTACAGTTTTGCCTCAAGCCCTTGAATTCATCATCCATAAATCAAAACCCCTTCAACTTAAAACAAAAGAGATGTAATAGTGAAATACAGTGAGCAAATCCGTATAGGATCTTTGTTCTAAAAAGACAAAAAGCACAGAAGACAGTGCTGGGCAGTTGGGACTGTGACCTGTTCTCTGCGCAGGTGTG
The DNA here is from genome assembly GCF_964339955.1 of Pipistrellus hanaki. NCBI lineage: Eukaryota > Metazoa > Chordata > Mammalia > Chiroptera > Vespertilionidae > Pipistrellus > Pipistrellus hanaki. Next base: position 7,239,965 of record NC_140503.1, read on the forward strand.
GCGGGAGCTGTGCTGCGGGCCGTCCTGCTCTGGGCTCTCAGGAGGCTCCTAGGAAGGCCTAGCATCATCTCCACAAGCACCTGCAACAGAGAAGAGTCCCTGTGCCAAGTGTGCTCTAATGCAGACACCTGCCAGTTCCAGGGCAGTGGGTATACAGGTGTCCTGTAGGTTTAAACTTTTCTGTAATGTTTGAGAGAAATATCTTTAAAATGTTCTCTTTTAGAAAAAGTGTGCAAAGGAAATGGCATTACTTAGAATTGTTTCCTTAATCGTGAGCAGCAGCCTTTTATGTTCAAGCTTCAGCCTTTCCTGTGCTTTTTATTTCAATGTTGACAAATTAGCCATCTGGGTGGGCAAGGTTCAGACCCAACGGATGCTGGCAACCTCACCGCAGGGGTACCCCCACCTGCTGGCAGTCTCCTCCTTGCTAACTCGAAGTGGCTGCATAGACCGCTACACCATCTTACCAAACGGTGTTGGGGGTGTACACCTTTTTTTAATGTTTATTGGCATTTTATTGGTCTTTTAAAGGGTAACAGCCTTTAAGGCACACTCTGAGAGAAAACTAAGTTCCCTCTGAACTTGAGAGGCAGGGTGCTTGGTGGTTGAGTGTGGGAGAGGCGTTCTAAAGCCACAGGGCTGGCGTGAGCTTCCTCACTCACCCCACCCTGCTCTAGTCTTGGGCAAGCGACTCAGCTCTCTGGGCCTGGGATAGGAATGACATGAGAACAAGTGACCCACCTCTGGGTTCCGTGAAGTTTAAATGAATGTGTGTAATCCGTGTGGAAAATGATGCCAGCCACGGTGTAAGACTCGGAGTGTTAGTGGTCGCCGAGGTCATCCCTTTTCTAGGTCATGTGTGGCACTTCAAAGCCCAGTGCCTTAACCGCACTGGCTTTATTCGTTTGTATTTGTTCCTCTTGTCCTTTCACCTCCTGAAGAAATTAGTGCCATCATAGTACTGGAGTGTGTGCTTTGTGCTGCTGGTGGGTTGTGTAAGGAATGTCCTCACAGGACGAGCCCAGACTCAGTCTCCAGAGCATCTCCAGAGTGTGGACTGCTTCCGTCACTTCTCTTGGGTCCATCTATTTTTTTTTTTTAAATATATTTTATTGATTTTGTACAGAGAGGAAGGGAGAGAGATAGAGAGTTAGAAACATCGATGAGAGAGAGTCATCGATCAGCTGCCTCTTGCACACCCCCTACTGGGGATATGCCCACAACCAAGGTACATGCCCTTGACCAGAATCGAACCCGGGACCTTTCAGTCCCCAAGCCGACGCTCTATCCATTGAGCCAAACCGGTCTCGGCTTGGGTCCATCTATTAAGTAAAATAAGAGACCGGTGTTTATACACATTCCTCCCCTCCCCATTGTAGCTCTTGTGAAGAAAACAGTTTTCACATTATATGTGAAAGAGACATTATATGTCATCACAAATAGGATGACTTCACTTGTCACATCCATTTAGTTTGTTGTTTTTTTTTAATACAGATGTTACTTTCCATTTGTTAGCAACTTGACTTCCCAAAACATACCGTCTTATTGTCAAACTAGTCAAATTAGAGGACCAGTGCACAAAATTCATGCACTCGAGTGGTGGGGGGGGGGCGGGGCCCTCAGCCCAGCCTGTACCCTCTTGCAGTCTGGGAGCACTTGGGAATGTCCGACTGTTGGCTTAGGCCTGCTCACCCCAACGTGCGGGCCTAAGCCAGCAGTCAGACATCCTTAGCATTGTCACGGAGGCAGGAAAGGCTCCCACCATCACCACTGCACTCACTGGCTTCTGGCTAAGTGGCACTCTCTGTGGGAGTGCACCAACCACCACCAGGAGGCAGCTCCTGCATTGAGTGTCTGTCCCCTGGTGGTCAGTGCGTGTCATAGCGACTGATCATTCCGCAGTTTGTAGATTTGCATATTAGCCTTTTATTATATAGGATCCCATGATACTAAACTCCTGAATTCCTTTTTTGTGTTAAGATTTTTTTAAATTGGGATAGTGTTTGAACTAAGTGGGATCTCAACTGTAACTTTAGATCTTATTGTTTTAAGTTTTAATGCTGTGGTATTTTTCATAGAATTTGAACTTAAACACTGTTTGGGTAGGTTTTTCCGTCTCTGTTATTGATGTATGTGAACTTTTAGTGCAACATTTGGATTCTTTTTTTTGTTTTGTTTTTTGTTTTTGTTTGTTTTTTATTTTAGAGAGAGAGGAAGGGAGAGAAAGAGAAACATTGATATGTTGTTTCATTTGTTTATACAGTCATTAGTTAATTCTTGTATGTGCCCTGACCAGGGATTGAACCCACAACCTTGGGGTATCGGAATGATGCTCTAGCCAATTGAGCTACCTGGCCAGGGCACAGCATTTGGATTCTTGTCTGCGGTTGTGTTACTCATGAGCAATATGCTCTAATTACAGTATTTTGACTTATAAAACTATAGAGGATAATGTTTCACTCTTGGAACAAGCTCAGTTCTTTCTAAATAGCTGATCCCTGATTCTTGGTGGTGAGGGTGGCACATACATGTGTGTTGTCAGTTGTCCACTATGTCTATACATATAAAACTGGGACTGAGCTTATCCAGGGGCAGCACTTGCTGGCCATGTTCTCAATTCGGAAGCTGTGAAGGGGTCCTCAGTCTTTACACAGGGCAGCGTTCACAGTAGAATCCCAGAGCCACTTTCCAGGGATCTGCAAGGCCACAACTGTCTTCATAAGAATGCCAAGGCCTCAGCTGCCCTTCACTGTGTGGCCATTTGCCCACATAGTGCCAAGGCAGCAGTAGCTATGTAGGTTAGCTCCTTACATAGAGCAAGGCAGGGTGTGCAGCCAGCGGTCACTGTGTGCTCCACCAGGTGCATGCCGGTCTGACCTAAGAATTCTGGGTGAAGCATGAGGTGCTTGGTTTTATTAAATCTCAACCCTGCATACTCAGCTTTTCACATTATATGATGAAGGCAAAGTCTACATAAAGCCCTTGCCATGCGGGAGTATAGTGCTGTCTCCAGGGGAACTGTGCAGTAGTTTGTTTGAGTTGCAAGCTAAACTAGCCACTTTCTCAGGAACATCATTTTTACTGGAAAGAATAAAAGTCAGGCAAACTGGATATTAAGATTTGAATATTTGACAGCCACTTCCTCAAAAAGAAACAAAGTGAGCCTGTCAACTCAAGGGAAACAGCAGTGACACCATTTGTTGCACATGATAAAATTCAAGCTTGCAAGAAATAAATGTGAATTTTGGAGAGCTTGAATTTGCCAATGTGAGATTGACCACTGCCAATGGTGAATGGGTAATGCTGACAAGTGGGACAGGAAAGGAAAATCTGCCTGACTCCACGCCAGCAATAGCCAAATGCTGCCACAAAACAGGCGTGGGCGAGGAGACATTCAAGTGCAGGACACACCCAGGAGCTGACGTAACTGAAACACCCACCAGCACGGTTTCAGGTTCCACGCTGCAGCCAGTCTTTGAGAAACTGCCACTTGTCAAATCTTAACGTAGAAGCAAAGAACTTTTTTTTAAGCCATTGAAATACCTGCTTTTTGTAACTAAACATGTCTGTATGAGGCTGGCTCTTTGCTCAGAAACTTCAACCAAAACAGCATATCAAACAGATAAGTGAGTCTCATTCAGAAGCAGAAATGCTAGTGTCCCTGTCGTCTGCCAAGTCAAACACTGAGAGATGTTCCACAATGCAAGAGTGCCATTCTTCCTATTAATAAAGTTATTTCCCTAATGATATTTAAGTTAACATGAAATGAGCCTCTTCTTGTTATTGTCAATGAATTAGTAAGTCAATATTTTAAACATTCTCTAATCTGGTTAATGTCATAGGCACAACCCATGTAACCTAAGCTCTTCTGGCTCCTCCCTGCTTTTTAGAGTACACATGGATCCCGACACCGAACACTTGAAAATCTTTGGCCCAGGAAATCTCTCTAGTGTGGGCGAGATGTGTCCCTGGCCCTATTTTCACAGGCCTCTGTATTTTTTCTCTTCCCCCATTCAAAAGAAAAAAAAAAAATTGCCTAAATTCAGTTAATAATGCAAACAGGCCTCAGGGCCACAGTGGGAGGCAGTACCTGCCTCCGGCGCCTATGCGGTGGGCAATAGAGTCGCCCCAGGACCCAGAGCCACCCTTTCTGCCTTAGTCAGCTGCCTTTTATCGTTTTTCGAACATCTCTATGTGAAGATAATCACTTTTAAATTTTTAAAAAATTACAAATAAAACTAAAATTCTCCCTGGCTTTATCCCCCAATCAGCCTCCTGTCTTTCCCGGCCATCTCAAAGTGAATCGTTTAGAGTTTGCTGTGTATCATTCCAGACGTGTGTGTGTGTGTGTGTGTGTGTGTGTGTGTGTGTGTTTTCACATAAATATTATTTATATGCATTTATTCACAGAAAGTATATAGTATTTTTTATTTCTTAAGAAAAAAATTGACAAGAGCAGTTTTCAAAACCTAAACATTTTACATACTTTTAGTCTCCTGACAGTGCTCTAAAATGATTTGTGATAAGCATCACAAATTGTTCCATTGTCATCTGTAATGTGGTGTATATACACGGGCATGGTGTACTAGTAAACTCCTAGTGTGTCCTCCTAAGTCTGCTAACTTGATTTAAACTCTCAGACTAAGTGAGCGTCTGGGAGGAGTGGCCAGTGGAGCACCTGCTCTTGGCTGGGATGGTCCCAGACGCTTCCTTTCCGCAGCCTGGCAGGAGAGAAGCGCCATGCTCAGCTTTATAGTTGCTAAAGGAGTGTCCACAAGTGGGCCTAACAGACCAAGAGTGACGAGGCCAGAAGAAACTGGTGCTGTCTGGCTAAAACTTCGGCTGCTCCCGCCACACCGGGCTGTGAGGAACGTGGGCTTTTGTCCCTGTGCTTGAGACCTGGTCTTCAGGAGATTTTTTTTTACTTCAGATAACATCAATAACCCTTCTGTACCTGCTTTTAAAATGTTTTACTACTAGGGAATATAGTCAATAATAGTGTAATTATTGTGTACAGTGTCAGGTGGGTACTGGACTTCTGGGGTGATCACTTCGTAAGGTGTATAATTTGAAATCACTGTGTTACACACCTGAAAGTAATATAATATTCTGTGTCAACTATAATTGAGGAACAGATTTAAAAAATATATTTTACTAGATTTGAAAACATTAAGGTCTTGTTAGTTTAGTTACCCACCTCTCCCCTCTCCCCTCTCCCCTCTCCCCTTCCCCTACTCCTTACACACACCCCTTCCTAAATTAAATTCAGTCACACCACAATCTGGAGCTGTCAGATCTGGGTTTAAGGCCTACCTAACAGTGTCCCTTATTGGGGCCCTTGATTAAGTCTCGAGCCCTTCCTGGACCTGTGGACATTTTATTAAATTCCTTATTTTCAAGGGAATTGAAAGGAAGAAGCTTAGGTTGCCATCCTGGTATCCCCAAGGACAAAAAGCACAGTGAGAATGCACAGATTTCTCCCTTTATTTTATCTTTAGTTAAGAGAGAAAATGCCAGTAGAAACCTGAAATGACTGTCCAATGAGTGAGGGGTTCTTTCTAAGACTAATGAATTCAAAAGGTTTTTTTTTTTTCTTTGCAAATAAAGTTACAAGTGACATTGAAAAAGTATGAAGTAACCATTTTAAAGAGAGGTTAACTTAAATTTACACTTTAAGCCACAGCTAAACTATGTTCTGAAACTTTTTACTTCCTCTCTTCCTACTTCCTTCCCTTAAGCCCTTCTTTCTTATTTTATCTCATTGATTTTCCAGGTGAGACCTTCAGGTATTGAAACTGACCTTTTTTAAAACTGAACTCTCTTATTCAAATAGTTCAATGTCAATGGTTATGAATCCTGCTTTTTTATTAAGTTTTGTGCATCCATTAAATGCATATTTTATCTTGAATTTTTGCATTTCTTATATAGGTTTCAATTATCGGTATCAAATTAAATAAATATAGATTGTCCTACCTACATGGGTTAGAAAAGTATTTGGGGGAAGTACGTGTGTGTACGTGTTGTGTTTATGTTAAACCAAATACTACCAACTTATAAAAATCAATTCAGTCTGTAGTCTTATTTAGTATAATTGATGGGCTTCAGCATTGTTTATTTGAGCCTTTTTTTTTTTTTTTTTAAGAAGTAAAGTCTTTAAGTGGAATGTAAGATAGATTTGGAGTTCCTAAAATAATTTTACACTGTACTTCATGTTTAAACGTTAAAAACAATAATAAAGGGAAATTTAAGAAGCCTGTTCAGTAAAGCGTTCTTTGGCAGGAAACAGGAACTTATCAGCCTAATAGCTTTCACTGTGGCATCCATAGTAACTACAACATGTTGCCCAAGTAAATATTTATACCAGCTCAGTGTGTGTGCAGCTGAGGCGGGCAGTCCAAGAGCTGATCAGCTCACTGTCTGCCATCTTGCACAGATCTGCTGCACCAAGCCTGGCCGTCACTAACGTCTTCCAGTTTTCTACAGTTGTTGGAGAAGAGCAAATAACTGGGTACACTTGATGCTCCCAGTCTTCAGCACAATGGATGCCCAAAGGAGAATGCTTGGGCGAGTTTGTCATTAGTGCCCAGGAACCTTCCTAATCTTCAAAGCTCCTTGCAAGTGTTCATTAACTGTCCTCTTTCCTATGAGTTGCAAACAGGTATTGTTAGTCCCCTTTTTACGGTTGTGGAAACCAAAGCAGAGAGGCTCCCGGCTTGCCTGAGGTCCCAGGAGGAATTGGTGGCTGAGAGCAGGCGAGCACTGGGGTTTTCTGACTCAGGCTGTGGGCTCACACCTCTGAGCGCAAGTGCCACCAGCTGCTCCTGCAGGTTCCTTTATCACCGAGATCTAGCCACGCAGGACTCTGCTCTCGGTTTGTACAGCGGTGTGGAGTGCAGTGCAGCTGAAACCAGGCTAGTTGATCTTATGGTGTCATCTAGAACAGCAAGAGATGCAGATTCTGGGTCACGAAGGTAAGGCTGTACCTTGGGGGTTCGTGGTTGTGGATGAAATTAGCTGAGCCTTACATTGTCTGGCAACCCTAAGGGCCCCCTGGTCCCTTAGTATAGCCCCACACAGCCCTCACTACAGTGTTCCATCTGGTTAAGGATTTTGGACATCTTGAGGGAGTTGTGTTGAAGTTGAATTTTCAACATAGCCAAGAAGAGTATTTCAGTGCTAAACATAACCTGGCTACTACTAAAGGTTCCTCATGAGTAACCTTAGTTTGGGTAGATATATTGCTCTGTGGGGGTAAGGCAGCAGAGAGCTCTTGGGGGGTCAGGAGAGAGGCATTCTTCGTCTAAAAACTGGCTGTTTTAGAAGAGGCATTTATCCTAGCTGAGGTGATACTAAACAACTATTTCTGGGTGCTGTATACAATTGGAGGGTTGTTTACACTGTAGTAAAGAAAGGTCTATGATCCTGTTTCTGATTTACATAAAGCTTTGCAGATGTTCCCCTTCCTCATTCTTTGCTTCCGCGCACTCAGCATGTGTGCTCTTGCTGACGTAAGCCCTGGTGGTATAGCAACCCTACACTCTTTGTTGTGCCAGATAAGGTCAAAATTAAGACCACAATTTTTAGTAAGCTGGTATGACTAAGCTGGGCTGATGTTCTCCGACTGAAGAGTCCCAGGTTCCATTCTGGTCAAGGGCATGTACCTCAGTTGTAGGCTCAATCCCGGCCCCAGACGGGGAGCATGCTGGAGGCAACCAATCAGTGTGTCTCTCTTAGGTCAATATTTCTGTCTCTCCCCGTCCCTTCCACTCTCTCTAAAAATCAATGGGAAAAATATCCTCAGGTGAGGATTAACCAAAAAATACACAAAAACAAAAAAATTTAGTTAACTGAGTATTCAAAAACCAGGAATACATTGGGTAATATACTGGACATAGAATGGAGAACACGGTTTAGCTTTGATCTTCTGCCTTACAAAAGCCACCAAAGCTTTGTTTCATTCCTTTAACACACATTTAAGTCACTGCCTTGGACGTTGGCTGTGCTCAGCGCTGAGCATCTGTGCCATCACAGACACGGCACAGGGGTGACGGCAGCTTGTGGGCAGGGGCGGGGCCTCCCAGTAGTCCCACTTGAACAGCTCAGTGGTGGATCATCTCAGTGGTGGTCCCAGAAAGCAGTTGGGGACAGGGGTGACTCATTCAGCAGGCTGGGGAGTGTGTAGTGTGGGTGTGGCAAGAAGAAACCCTTGAAAAGGGATTATTTTGAGTAAGCGATGACTCTCTGGACCTGCAGCATCAGGGAGCGACTGAGTGGAGCTGGGGGGACAGGGGAGACATGAGCCACCTTGTCACTACAGAGGCTGGAGGGACATGTGTTAAGGTTCTAAGTGAAACTCAAAGACAAACAACAAATTAAAAGTGATCCCTGAGCCGAAACCGGTTTGGCTCAGTGGATAGAGCGTCGGCCTGCAGATTCAAGGGTCCCGGGTTCGATTCCGGTTAAGGGCATGTACCTTGGTTGCGGGCACATCCCCAGCAGGAGGTGTGCAAGAGGCGGCAGATAGATATTTCTCTTTCATCGATGTTTCTGACTTTCTATCCCTCTCCCTTCATCTCTGTAAAAAAAAAATCAATAAAATATATATATATTTTTTTTAAAGTGATCCTGAGCTGGTGTGATGGAGGGTTTTCACTGCCAGGTGAACATATTTTCTATTCAAGAAATTAAATAAGAAGGGAGAGCATTCAAAAGTGAGAGGCATGACCTGATGGCTGGTCCTCAGTCAGAGTCACAGGCTACTCTCTCTGCACCTTTGAATCATGCTGAGCTCAGTCTGGTGACTGGCTTTTGTAAGGCAGAAGGTCAGAGCTAGAGGCTGAGAGCTTGGGCTTGGACGTGAGACCTGGCCAAGTGTTGGTCATACGCAGATGCAGGGGGAGGGGCAAGGCAGTCACCCCTCAACATTCTACTAAGGCCCTCACTCAGACGGTATCGTCTGGTGAAGCTGACCTGTCATTGGGTGTCATTTAGCTCAATGAACCAGTTTTGCTATATTTCAGACATTGTCACTCTACACAAGCATGTCAAGCTCGCGGCCCTCCAGTTTGACATGCTTGCTTTACAGTCAGCCCTGTCCCTTCTCTGTGAATTAAAGCTGTGAAAACCAGGTCTGCTGAAAACCTGAAATGTCCATGAAGAGAGTCATCTTCAAGAGCTGAGAGGATTTTCACAAATTTCTGGGGCAGGAAGGGAATTTAAAAAGGAAGTTGGTGAAGATGGGGCCTAATTGATTGGTTTTCCTAGTGGCACAAGAGGGGAAGCCTGTGCAGAAAATTGAGGAGGGAGGTAAGGGGGGAAGTGTGGGAAATGAAGTGACAAGGTGGCTCATGTCCCCACCTTGGGGAGTGTGGAGTGGCCTGAAGGGTGGGGCAAAAGTAGTTGACAGTTATTTGTTTAGAAAATGGTACAATAATTAATACTAATACAAGAACAAATTTTCATGTACTCACAGCTGTAAATCTACTTTTGCCCCACCCTGTATCTTGATGCCAGTCCCTTAAAGATAAGCCTAGAAAATATTTTCTCCGATCTGTGGCTTGGCTTTCACTTTCTTGATGGTATCATTTGCAGCACAAATGTTTTTAATTTGGGTGAAGTCCAAGTTATCTAGTTTATCTTTTGTTGCTGTGTTTTTAGTGTCATATCTAAGAAACCATTGCCTAACCCAAAGGTTTGCTCTTATGTTTTCTTTCAAGAGTTTTATAATCTGAGCTTTCATATTTGCTCTTTAATCCATCTTGAGTTAATTTTTGTATATGGTGTTAGGGAAAGGTCCAAGTTCATTCTTTTGCATGTGAATATTTAGTTTTCCCAGCGCCATTTGTTGAAAAGTCTGTTCTTTTCCCAGTGGATGGACTTAGTACGCTTGTGGAAAATCAGTGGACCATAAATGTTCGGGTTTATCTCTGGAATCTTCTATTCCTCAGTATGTCCGCACCAGTCTTGATTCCTGTAGCTTGGTCAGAACTTTTAAAATCAGGCCGTGTGAATCCTCCAGCTTTGTTCTTCTTTTTCCCCATTGTTTTGGTGTTCACTTCCCTGGCATTTCCATGTGAATTTTAGGCCCAGTTTGTCAGCACTCTGGCCTCTTTCTGGAGCCCTGTGTGCACTCAGTTTGGATAGATGGGGCAGTGTGGCCCAGACTCTCCCTGGCAGAGGCTCTGACTGAGAGGAGAATCCTTGCTGTAGGGAGTCTGGGCCTTGGCCCTTTGTGGTCTATTAAGAACCCCCAGCCAAGGCCGGTTTGGTTCAGTGGTAGAGCATCGGTCTGTGGACTGGGGGGCCCCAGGTTCGATTCTGGTCAAGGGCATGTACATTGGTTGCGGGCACATCCCCGGTGAGGGGTGTGCAAGAGGCAGCTGGTCGATGGTTCTCTCTCATTGACGTTTCTGGCTCTCTATCTCTCTCCCTTCCTCCTCTCTATAAAATATCAATAAAATATATATTTTTTAAAAACAAAAAAACACACAAAAAACCCCAGAACCTGTGTTTCTGAAATCTCAGGACTTGTCATTAAAAGCGAATTGAGCCCTGTCCCGTTTTGCTCAGTTGTTAGAGCGCCAGCCTGTGCACCGAAGGATTGCAGGTGCCTTTCCCGTCAAGAGCATGTACCTTGGTTGAGGGATTGATCCCCATTCCCAGTTGGGGCAAGTGCAGGAGGCAACTGATCGATGTTCTTTCTCTCACATCAATGTTTCTCTCTCTCTCCCCACCTCTTTCTTCCCTTTCACTGTATCTGAAAATCAGTGGGATAAAATATTCTTTGGTGACGATTTTTTAAAAATCAAAATGAATTTTGCATTCTATTTCATAATTATTATAGTTTAATGTAAAAATACTTAACATGATTGAACTGCCTTGTAAAACTGGTATTCTAGGAAGTATATCACCTTTATATATGGTTTTATATACTCCCCAAATGCATCTTCTAGTTTAAATGCTCTGAGAGCTCTCGTCCTTGTAAAAGTGGCTCCTTTGGCCATTGCCATCTTGTTTCTCCAGCCCCAGGTGCATGCGTCCATACCGGCAAGTAGTAAGTCCTGACTCACACACAGATGTTGGTGTCTCTTACAAAGCTGCTGTCCTTTCTGTGGACTTGAGATAGGCTTAGTTCCTGTCAGCTTTGGCCATCGAAGAGATTTCATTCTTATGGGATAATGTACATTTTGTTTCAAAATCTTTTTTGGAAAATCAAAGTTCTTGGCCAGGGAGCACACATACTTAGCTTATTTAGGTGCCGGTGTACCAGAAGCGGCCCGGGACCAGGGATTCCCAAACACCTGTGCCACTCCAGCAACACTTTTCCCCGTCCACAGCCAAAGTAGAGGTGATGTAGTGTGAGTTTTTCACAAAGCTAAGTTCACTTCATATATAGGGCTACTTTTTATTCTAAGATTGTCCTTTTTAGTATTAAAATATCCTTTCTCTGTGTGTGCTTTAATGTTTTTATTTGTTAGGTTGGTAAACTAATGTCAGTCTTTAAGATTCTTTACAAAATTTTACTGATCTGTGAAATCCTAACTCCAGAACAAAATTTTAAACCACAAATACCAAAATTTTACCTTGTTTACATTTGAAATTATCACGTGATATTTCATATATATAACTTAAAAGGCCATTTTTTATTCCTTTTATATGAAATGTCCAAGATGAGCAAATTCATGGAGACAGAAAGCAGGTTAGAGGTGTCAGGGCCTGAGGGGAGGGGAAGCTGTGGAGTGATCACTTAAAGGAAACAAGGTGTTATTCTGGGATACAGAAAAAGCTTTTAAACTAGAGAGAGGCGATGGTTACACAACATTGTGAATGCATTAAGTGCCACTGAATTGTGCACTTAAAATAGTTTATTGTGGCCGGGACCCGTTTGGCTCAATGGATAGAGCGTCGGCTTGGGGACTGAAGGGCCCCGGGTTCGATTCCGGTCAAGGACATGTACCTTGGTTGCCGGCATATCCCCAGTAGGGGGTGTGCAAGAGGCAGCTGATCAATGACTCTCTCTCATTGATGTTTCGGACTCTCTCTCTCTCTCCCTTCCACTCTGTACAAAAATCAATAAAATATATATTAAAAAAATAGTTTATTGTGTTTTATGTGAATTCCACCTTGCTTTTCAAGCCCACTTCATTCACTAGTATAATTATATATACTAGTGTGTGTGTGTGTGTGTGTGTGTGTGTGTGTGTGTGTGGAGTGGGAGGGGGAATGTTTTATTCAAGTTATATATGTCCAGGTGAGCACACAATACATGCTTATACACACACACATACACAAGCTACACATACACTATTCACGTATCTCAAAGCTTAACCATTAGAAGCTATTAGGTAGACAGACTTTCTGCTTTGGAATAGCAGGAAGGTTTGTTTTAACATTTTACTGACACTCAAAGATTTCCCTGTTCTCAACCTCAGAAACAATACACATCCACCAACATTTTCCAGCCTCTCACACTGGAAAGCTGAAGTTTTGAAATCACCTTTTGAAATCTGTAGTTTCTCTTCCCACTCTGTAGTGGATCTGTTCTCCTTGTTTACTGGGACGCTGGCCACCAAGCTGGGGCAAGGAGCCAGCCGGCTCTGTTCTGTAAACCCTGAAAGGCAGCTCGAGCTTTCCTCCCCTCCCCCAAGAAAGAAATGAACGGAAAAGAAAAACCCTGCATTATGTGTGAGTGAGTAAAATCTTTATTATGAATTCTGAGGGCAGCATTTTTTAGACTTTCTCTTCCTGCTGCCTCCAGAAGGAACCCACAGAGGGGAGATGCTGGGTTAGGGCCCCACCTGGACTTTGGGGTTCAGGGTCGATCTGAACGTTCATTACTGTTCAGGTTTCTGGTTTCCTAAAATAATTGAGTTTGTCACCTTAACTTCACCTAAAATACTGATTGAGCTTTATTTTCTGTAGAACATTAAGATCTCATAAAGTTGGAATTTTTTCAAGAAAGATGATTTTTTCACTTAACTTGGATTGCGTTTGTAATTGTGCTATGTGTTGTCTGTGTTCAGATGGTTTTCTGTTTATAGACCCTGGTCAAGGACAGTCTTGCGTCCCCTGGTCACAGGGAGGAGTTCAGACACAGAGCTCCGCATGGTGGCAATTTCTGGCCCCCAAGTCCCATCCCATCCCCTTCAATTGCGCCTTCAAATTGCATTTCCTTGGGCGAGCAATTCAGTCGCACTTTTGTTGTTTTCCTTTTTGCGGGATTGAAGTTGTGCTCCTAGAAACCGAACACTGGGTTAGTGTCCATAGCGATAAACAAGAAAAGCTTTCTGAAGTTGTCTCTTTAGTCCCCTGCTGCCACAGCTGGTTGCTTGGCGTTCTTGCCTCATAAGAGCTGGAACTGAAATTAGGACATGCATCGTATTATCTGAACCTCAGAATCTGCGAGTGATAATTTGTAAAGAATGCATCTGCTTTTTCAGCCTGTCATTGGGACAGAAGATCTTAGTTAGATATATTTATGACATAGAAGCATTGAAGTGTAATTCCTAACGATGCCAAAGTGTTCTCCCAGTGTTCTTCTTTTTACAATATGTTTTTATGGATTTCAGAGAGGGAGAGAGAAATAGAAACATCAGTGATGAGAAAGAATCATTGATGGGCTACCTCCTGCAAGCCCCACACTGGGGATGGAGCTCACCACCCAGGCATATGCCCTGCCTGGGAACCAAACCTGGTTCATAAGTGGACATTCAACCTCTGAGCCATGCCGGCTGCACTCACCCATTGGTTCTTGAAGATTCATTGTGCTTAGTCCATAGAGAGAGAATTTCCAAAGCCCAGGTCGCTGTTACAGCTCATATTCACAACCCCTGAAACACGGATTTCAATGCTGCCTTCAGTTATCACAGAGGAATTGCACAGACCTCTAACTTGACACTGCTCTCACCAGAACCTGAGGCAAGTCCTCAGTTGTGACTAGAAGGTTCTGACCCTATTTGGCCCCGCTTTGAGGCTGACCCGGTCAGCGGAAGTTGGAACAACAGAATGTTGCCCCAGCTGGGGTTCCTGATGGGGTGTGTCTGGAAGGGATCTGGCAGGAGTATGTCCGATGAGGTGGATCATTCTAGCAAAGGTACTTCGTGAAAATTCAGCATATTGTGTTACTCTGTTAAACACACGATTTCTGTTCGTTTGGCTGAAATTACAGGTATTTGAGTTTAAAGGTGTAAAAGAAAAATTCAAGAATGTAAAGAATACACATATAAGCCAGAAAGCCTGTCCTCAGGAAGTTTGTAACCCAAGTGACTAGAGGGACACAAATATCAATAGTGGAAAGTCAGATTGGAGCAACTAGAAAGGCAAGAGGATGGAGAAATGCTAAGTGTCCCTGCAAGATTAGGCCTCGGAGGACCAGGCAGGACCATGGCTGGACAGACAGGGTGCCAGTAGTGTGGCGCATTGAGCCCTTGTTGTAAATGTATTTGTTCCACACATACCTCTGAGCACTTGGTGTCTGATAGCTGTCACACAGGTGAAAAGTGAGGCCCACAGGCCATGTGCGGAGAAGTGTGTGTGTGTGAGCAGGAGAAGCAGCTTGTGCGGGGTCTCAGCCGAGCCCGAGGAGGGCGCCACTCTGGCCTCCGCTCCGGGGACGAAGTGCTGGTCTTGTTTGTTTGTTTGTTGGTTTGTTTGTTTCACCACAGCTGAAATTCAGTTCTTGTTGGCATCTATGATGTCTTACTGTTTAAGACATGCTATGCATTTATATAGGACATTATGTATATCTTGGCTCCTTCCACAAAATAATTTTGATATGGCCTAAAATGTTAGAATATATGCAACATATATTAAAAGAGAAAAGCTTACTAGAAACTAGTTTGGAGGGCCAGTTGAAGTTTCAACAGTTTCAGAAAAAGCATGTGCTGCTCATGGGCCAGTGGGCACAGCATCTTCTTGGCTTCCTTCTACCCTGTTTCCCCGAAAATAAGACAGTGTGTCTTATATTAATTTTTGCTCCCAAAGATGCACTAGGTCTTATTTTCAGGTGATGCCTTATTTTTCCATGAAGAAGAATACGGTACACATTTATTGTTAAATGAAAATAAAGGAAATTTATTACCTGTATACGGTACGGTAGTACGGTAGTTGTCAACACAAACCAGACAAACCGTGAATCCTACAGTATCAAGAATTTACTCATTTATTCAATGACAATCATGTCATCATCTTCTGGAACATCATCATAACAATCCAACTCCTGAATTTCCTGGTGAATTTCCTGTGACTCCATTTCTTTCAGAATCAGTGGACCAAATCTCTCATGGTTAGCCTAGGGGGGGCCTTATTTTCAGGGGATGCCTTATATTTCACTCAGAGGGAAACCTGTAAGTAGGTCTTATTTTCGGGGAAACATGGTAGTTTGTGATGCTAAAACGATTGCGCAAAGGAAGATGCTCACCTCCTGTGTGACTTAGATGGGGCATGCTACCTATCATTGTCTGTCCTTTTATATAAGTAAAAGAATGAGCCTGTTAAAGTTGGGTTTAATTTGTCCAAAGATACTCTTAAATAGCTGCAATATTACAATGGAAATATGAAGGCAAAACTGAAAAGAACTAATTGATAGCCTGAGATTGGTGGAGAGATTCCAACACTGGCTTTCTAAACAGTTTCAATTTATAGAACCGAAGACTGGTCAGGGGATCAGCAGAGACTGAGGAGAATTGTCTGGCTGGCTGTCCTCTCAGTCAGAGAAACAGAATGTACAATAAGGGGAGAATGATCTCGATCCCCTTTTAGGACAGGCGATGGAGACTCCAGATCCTGCACTGTGTTGACTGACAGTAGTCAACAGAGAAATCTATGAATTAGGGGAGTTAGGGGTCCTTGTTCTTTATTCAGTGGATGGCCCTAGGTTCCCAAGCATGGGAGATGCACCCATTAGGGGTACAGGAGATGATTTAGTGATCAGAGTTGGACATTGTTTTAATATTTGTCTATTGATGAAAATAAAGTATATAATTAGCAAATCAAAATCCTGATTTCTTGGATTATTTTTGCTTAGGTCAGAGCTTAGTAAAAACGTGTGTTCATTTAAAGAAAAGCACCAAGTAAATAATAGCACAACTGGTCACAGTTGTGGCAGAAATCGAGAAGCCATTGGTGAATGCCTAGTGTAGGGAGCCCTGGGCCCTCCTCCCCTTCCTGTTCACTCCTTGAAGGCTGTTCTGAAGAGCCCCTCCAGTCTCCAGTTTGGTTCCAAGAACAGGAGCCTGCAGCTGCACTTGGAGGCTGACAGCCAGGATCCTGGCAGCCTGGGGGAGGGGCACTGGCAGAGCAACTCACAGCTCCCTCCCTCTTGTGGCCTCCATCCCTGCCCCTCCACTTCCTGGCCATTCCCCGGGTAATTTCTCTGCCTGTCTCTTCACTTCTGCTCCACGATATTACGGCTCGTGCCAGTGACTTAACCTGCTGCTTCTTTTGCAAAATGGGAATAATAATTCTCCCCATGAAATAGTTGTGTGTTTTTAATGAGATGAATGTGAGAGAGCTTGGCACAGGGTCTGGAACACACTAAAATCCATAATGTTAGTAGTGACAATGGATGATTTGATCTGCCTGATTCTTCCCATGTTTCCAAATTCAGATTCCAGTAAGTGAAAACTGATGGTCGATAGCTTCAGTTTTCAGGAGAAAAGCTTCAATTTGGCCAAAACATTGCCCTCTAAACAAGTTGTTTATTTACTCTTGGTCCAGCCTGCCTGGTAGGGGAGATCCAGGTGTTGCAAAAACCTGCAGCTGGGCCTGCCCCTATGTGCAAGGTGGACACCACTGCTAACTGGCTAGTGTTGGGGCTCTCGTTAGCAATGGCAGGGAGCAGGGTTCCTGCTCCAAGGCAGCCTCCACCCTTCTTGGCCAGCTTGGTTTTGGCCAGCTTGGTCTGGCTGGAACAGATGTTTTAAGGAGATGGGTTACTGAAGGTCAGCTAGTAGATTCCTAGACTCAGAAAGTTTTGCACAAGTTGTTACGTGATCACCAAATTGCCTAAGACGACTGATTTAATTATGTGATTTATTCCTTAGAAACTACCACCCGTGGTCGTTTCAGAAACCCACTGTGCTTAATTTTTCACTCATTCTTGGCTCTGATCACCCAGCCCTAAAGCCCCCTCCTCTCTTACTTACATTTAAAGAGGACACAGGGAGGGCCTGAGTTTGAGCTCTGTCTCTCCCAACTATTGTCAACTGAACTATTCCAAAACGGAGTTTTCTCATGGGCTTGTGAGGAGGATCAGGCAGCATGTTTGTAAATATGCTGTCTAAAGCATTGAAGTACTACAAGTAGGTTTTCTTTCCAATTTTCTAATACAGCTGGGAATGCTTTGGCTTAACTTCTGTCTCCATTGATTCCAGAGTTTGAATGGTCTAGTCTTCTGGTTAACCAGTGGTGAAATCAGGACAGTTATGTCACACCTGAGGCTAGAAGCAGTGACAGCGATCCTGAGGCCAGTTTCAGGAAGAAGAAGTAGTCTTTCAGATCTATATGAAAAATAGTCTTCACAAAAAAAGGAGATGAAGAAAGATTATGACATGAAATGATCCTGATAAGGCATCTAGGTGTAGCTGCTGACGTCTGAGGCCACCAGTAATTAACCTGGATAGGTATTTTCCTCTGTGGTTCAGGCGGTTCCAGGACATATGGCTCAAGGGAAACTCTCTTCCCAGACTCTTGTGGGTGAAACGTCACTCCTGGCATCGAGTCCCTTCAATTACAAGGTCATATAATGGCGGCTTAACCTCACAGGCTGTCAGGTTGCTTCGAGCATTTGTACAAAGGATTTATGCATAAGATGCTAATTTGGTTTATCAGGAGTCTGAATGGGGATTAGAGGAGTGAATCTTGATTGTATGCTAGAAAAATCAGAATTAACACTCTAGTAGACTGCCACTAGCCTTTCCTCTTTCAGGGTGACTATGCCAAAAAGCTCTGAGAAAAAGCCCTCAAATCTTAGAGAGTCACTTTCTTAAATTCAGCTCCTGTGAGCATGTGATTTAAAAAAAAAAAAAAAAAAAAAAAAAAAAGCCTCAGAGAAAGGTTAGGTCTGGCAGGAGCTTCTGTTTTGCTTTCCTTTCTTGCCAGATTCCTGGAGAAGTGTATTGCTCTCATGAGTGTGTTCGACCGTGTGAGCAGTGAGGAAAACATGGCCTTTGTCTTTTAGGCTTGGGAGTCTCCGATCCCGCCTGCTGATGGCCTGGGACTGTCCCTTACAGAGCAGGGACCATGACTCCTTGGCTGGGACCATCGAAGGGAGACTGCCTGGCACATGCAGGAAGAGCAATGTTCTGAGCCCTGAAGACCAAAATCCCAGATTCTAGAATCTGACACATATTCATAGCTGGGTTTTGTGATATTCAATCCTTATTGTAAACTAGTGCCCCGGTGCATGGATCCGTGCACAGTGAAAGGAAATTAATCAGAAAGTGGCCGGCGGGGCAGGACT
Organism: Pipistrellus hanaki; assembly: GCF_964339955.1. Taxonomy (NCBI): domain Eukaryota; kingdom Metazoa; phylum Chordata; class Mammalia; order Chiroptera; family Vespertilionidae; genus Pipistrellus; species Pipistrellus hanaki. The sequence continues at coordinate 7,258,425 of NC_140503.1, forward strand.
GGGTGAGATGGCCTCGACACACCCTGGAGCCAACCTCACGTGGTCCCTCCCAGGTGACTGCGTCTGGGACAGCGTGGTGGTTTGAAGGGTGTCTGCAGAGTGGGCAGAATCCTTCTGGAGTGGGCGGGACCCTCCAGCAGGTGGAGTCCCTTGGCCTGGCCTGTGGGATCAGGCCAAAACTGGCTCTCTAACATCCCCAAGGGGTCCCAGATTGCGAGAGGATGGTTCTCAGGTGATGCACCTTGGGATTGGGCTCCCTCCTCTCTGATTCTGGAGTGCATCACTCAAGAACTGCCACTGCCAAGTCACTGCAGCTTGGCAGCTCCTGTGTTGAGCATCTGTCCCTGGTAGTCAGTGCATGTCATACCTACCGGACAGTTGCTTTGCCTTTTATATATAGAGATAGATGAGTAATGCTGCAATTTTGGAAATTTATATCTCAAGGATCTGAAGATCTTTTCAAAATGCTATATAAACTGAATAAATGTATTTAAATATATCTAATGGAGTATTAAATACATTTTTCTAAGGTTAGCAAAATTTAAGGATTACTTCCATAGATTTAAGTTACGTTTATCCTTATATGTGCACTACTCTATGTAATAAATTGAATAAATATAGTTCAGACTTCGGCCTTAAATCCTAAAATGAAGTGGGTAATATGCAGAAGAGCATTAAAGAGAATATAGAAGAAAAAATGGAAATAAAAAAATATGTTAAGCATGTTAACCTGAAAAATAAAAGGCCTTTCATAGTGAGAGGCAACAAGTATTTATTTGAGATCAAGAAGAATAGCTTTTCCTAACACACTGACTCAGGCAGAAGGCCAAATAGTGTTCCGATGAGGAGACAAAGGCACAGGGAGGGAACACAATTACCCCATAGAAGAAGGCATTTCTATTGGTGCAGATACAGCTAGCACAGTGATGCTGATTCTAAACAGTTTAATTTTCTGTCCAGTTCTCATCGGTCCAGTAGTCGTAATATCTTTGCAAATGGTTCTTTGGGGCACAAAGTCGTTTTGGCCCAGTGCAAAGGTTATTTTCCTGCTTTAACAGTCCTCTGGTGTGGCAGCTCTGGCTCCGTGTTAAAGCGGTCCCGTGGTATTGTTGTTGTTTTTTGACAGGCAGATGCAAAAGAAAAGCAGAGGCCAAGACCTTCATTCTGAGCAAATGTGAATTCAAGGCAGAAAAGATGTAGGCAGTCAGGAGTGCTTCCTCACACTAAAGCATGGTCCCAGGGTGACAAAACCACCATGAACATACGTGGCCTAGTGATTGACCGGCAAGAGCTGGAGGGATAGAGTCCCTGAGGCCAGGGGTGGAGGGAGACATGCCCATTTTCAAAGCGGATGGTGACCAGGAGTTGTTAAGTGAAACGGGGTACTTCCCAAAACAGGTGCTCACCAGGGTTTTTACATACAATCGTTCATAGAGAAAGACTACAGTTTCTCAAAATTTGAAATGAATAGAAAACATATTCTCTTAGTTAATGCAATAAAAATAGGAATAAATGTGGAAATAGAAGCAGGCCTCCTGCATGGTGCTGGACTGCCTGGTGGAGCTTCCGTGGCCAGGGCCCTGCTGGTTCCTCTTTATGATCCACGTTCCAGCCGGCACTCATCTTCAAGGACAGGTCCCCAGCCCATCCACCCACCACTGGGATGTCTTCTTCCTAAAATTGTTTTGTTGGTGTTGTGGTTTTGTTTTTACTTGCTGTATCCCCCTCTTGAGTGAACCCTCCATGAAGACAAGGACCTTTTCTGTTGGGTTGAAAGCTTTATCCTCAAAGTCTAGAACACTGCTTGCTTGGCCCTCAGTAGACTGAACAATGTCGACAGATGAACAACAGTTAGTAATAGGAACATCATGCTGCAAGGACCGTCCTGTGCACTTACACTATTATCATAGCTCTCCCTACATTTACTCCAAAGGAGGCATGGCCACTGTCCCCATTGTCCCATGTGGAGTCCAAGCCGAAGCTCAGCCACCCACGCACAATGACAGCAGGTGAGCCAGAGGACTTGAGGTCTGAGCAGGGCTGCCTGACGTGGGCTGTGCTCTCAGATTTCAGGCCACCCCTGTGTCTGTGAATGACTGTGAATTAAGGTGACGTCTTCAAAGGTAACATGTAAGGACAGTTACTAAATAAGGATGAGAAGAAATCATCTGAACACTTTTTTAAACAGATAGAAAAGGACCAAAATCTCTGTATTCTGTAAAGACAGAAGGAGAAATGAATGAATCGGGAAACTGCAAACAAAGAAGGATAAAACCAGAGCTGGTTTGGAAGAGGGTGGGCGGTGGAGGAAGGACAGAGGCAGGCACCGAAGCCTGTGGTGAGAGTCGCCGCAGTGTGTCACAGGTCAGAGGACAAACGGGAGGGAGCATCTCCATGAATCTGAAGGTGGCTTTGGTAAAATTCAACTTCCATTCCTTAATCTGGAGGTATGATTGTTTTTAACTTTCTGAAATAATTTCAAATGTATGGAAAGTTGTTGAAAAGTACAAAAAACTTTATTAAGTTTCACCCATTGGTCAGTGTTCTGCTGCATTGACCCCAAATGAGACAACGGGGACGCTGGCCTTGCCTCCTCCTGCCACACTGTCCTTCCGCTCACGCACAGATTTACCTTCAGGGACATTGGGGGTCCAAGCAGCCCCTTCAGCCTTCAAGGGCCCTGGTTCCTTTCTGCCTCAAGAAGGGCAGGGTGGCCCCAGGGCTCACCCCCTTGCTTTCTGTGTCTTGTCTTCTTGAACCTGTAAGTCCTCACTATTTTGTGAGCTTATTGGTGCCTTTAAATACATTGTTTTAAAGATATTTTCTCCAGTTTTTCTCTCTGTAGTAAGGAGAGACCTTACTATAATAGCTTTAGTAGTCATGGGGAGGGGAGGGAAGCCAAGAGGTCTGCTGAGGATGCTGTGAAGGACCTTTCCCCACTCTGCTGTCCGCCCCCGCAGCCTGCTTTGTGGGGCCGTGGCCATTCTTACCGGGGCCTTTGGGGCCTCACCAGTGTGTTCAGGTTGCTTCCCCACCATCCACAGCCACACCGTGTCCTGTACCCCTCTCCCTGCGGGCCAGCCAACCTCCCTCCCCACCTGCTCTCTGGCCAGCAGTCTCGTTGCCTTGAAGGTGTGAGCCCTTCGGAGTTCACTGTCCTTTTTAGTGAGGTTTTAGATGGGAATAATACAACTAGATTAAGTGTGTTCCATCTTCACCTGTAATCACAGATTAAAGCATTATTTGTAACCTTTTTTAAAAGAACACTGAAAAACTGGTTTAACTAGTTAAATTATAGCACACATGTACAGTGACATTCCAAACAATGTTGGATGGTGTTGGTCTGTTTATTGCGTTAGGAAGCCTGATGCCCAGTAGCTTGTTGACACAGTTTAGCATGTGGGGGCGTGGAGACCAGGTGGGCGTGGAGACCAGGTAGGTGGTCGTCTGGGCAACAGCGCTTCTCTGCATTTCCCTTTCGTTGTTATTTGGATATTTTTTTAATCCTCACCAGACAATATGTTTATTAATTTTTAGAGAAAGAGGAAGGGGGAGGGTGGGGGAGACAGACAGACAGACACACATCTATGTGAGAGAGAAACATGATCGTTTGCCTCTGATAGGCGTCCCAACCTGGATGGAACCCGCAGTCTTTTGATGTATGGGACAATGCTCTAACCAACTGTTTGGATTTTTAAAAATTTTCAGTGAACATGTATAATTTTTCTGAAAACAAAATTCTTCAAAAATAGGTAATACGGGTGAATATATCATATATTAGCAATTAAATATTAAATTCCAGTTTTATTGAAAGGCCAGTTATCAACCATGTACAGAGAGAAAGATTTCACCTATGGGTTTATGCCCTTGGCTTTCCATGTGTTACCCACTATCAGTTCCCGCCCTGAATTTAGAAAAGAAAAATCACACAGTTCTTGCCTGTTCCTGTGTGGAGAGCCTGCTGTGTTTCTGTCCTGACTGCTGCTGGCCCGGGGTCTCTGAGAGGAGCTCCCTCACCTCTCCTGGAGACTGAGGCCGGACATCTCAGGGAGCTGCTCACAACTGGGTCACCACAGTGCCTCCCGCACCCGGTCTGCTGGCCCCTTTCCAGTTTCACTGATCTCCTTATCCTGTTAGCTTCTAGCCCTACCCCTCTCCTCCCCCCCCCAAAAAAGCTCCACTATAATCCTTTATAAGCCTGTCAAACTTTAAGGATATTTTTCCATTCAGATCTAGTTATGCCTCAGATTGATAGAACGGAAATGTCTGTGAACCCTCGGAGGATTGGCTCCTCGGTGACCTCGCAGGCATGTGCTGTAACTGGGTTTGGTTCGCTCGGTCTCTCTCACACGTTTACATAGCTGCCCTCGCGCCGCAGCGCTCCAGAACCCGAAGAGAAAGCTGTCCCTGTGCTCTGGGTGCCGACACAGCCACGGGATGGAGTCACACAAGCCAGACACCGCCACATCGAGAGCCACCTTTGGTTAGGCACAGGTTTAGCTGCTGAGTACAGTGCATGGGTGGCCTGTGTGGAAATTCCCGCGGGGACAGGTGGCGTTGCTTCCATAATGAACATTTTTTTAAGGACAGGGCATAAGCAGTATTGAGTGATAGAATCTAAGAAGTCTGATGCGCAAAAGCAAAAGCCTATAGTGTTTACTGCGGACATATTCTAACTGGGACATTGCCCTGAGCACAGCACACACATTGTGAATTCACGGGAACCCAGTAGGGACAGCGATCCCCATTTTCCAATTGAGGAAACAGGCCCCCAAAAGTAAAATACCGTGCCGTGGTCACCGGAGTAGGAACAGGTGGAGCTGGGATTCCATCCCCACTTTCCCGCCCAAGTTCTGACCCCTTTGTTCTGCTGCCAGTGTCTCGGGGACTCTTAGCATTCATAAGTGAAGGAGTTGGCATCAGAAACCAGGAGGCAGCTGCACCTCGTTATGGCCGCAGAGTGCCATGAGCATATGTTGTTTTGATTTAACTATAAAAGTTGGGCCATAAAGAACAAGTTTTTCAGAATGCTTTTTACAGAGTCATAGGATTTATAGAGGGCTAGCCATGGAGATTTCCTGAAAAGGCACCAGCTTAGATCACCACAGTCAACAGGCGGCTCCCATGTGGGGCGCAGGGTAGCATCCTGCCCCAGGTCCCGTAAATGTGCTCTGTGTCTAGCCGGGCACTGCCACTGCTGGGGACACCAGCGTGGCGTTCCCTTTGTAATAAAACCCTCTGGTTTCAAACACAGAGAGCAGTCTGGAGTAAAGGTTTCAGGGGAGGGAAAAGGAGTGGAGCATGATTGCCTGCCAAGGGGGGAAACTTGGAGACCAAGGGAGGCAGCAGGCCAGGCCAAGAGCAGGGCACAAGATGGGCAGGTGACCCAGAAGCTGGTGTTTCCCAGGAAGAGCACATTCAGTCGACCGTCATGTTGTGCCCATCCTGTCTCAAAAACCATTGTGGCTCCAGCCCCCAGGGGGACTTCTTATGTGTGGTTCCTCTTGGCACTGCTGGAAGGTTGGCACTGCCTGCGGTGGCTGCCTCTAGACATCCCCACAGAGAGAGGACAGTGGAGCTCCTCTTCCCAAGCCCGGACCAGCTCACATAGCCTGCGGCGGAGCCCCAGCGTACTAGCCGACTTAACCCTTACCAACCCTGCCTCCTCAAGAAAGGAGGCATCGAAGGGAAGTGTGTACATACATGATTTGAAGTATAATTTCAATTTCCTTTGCAATTAAAAAATTGAATTCATTGGTTAACAAAATTATATAAGTTTCAGGTGTACAATTCAATAATACTTCGTCTGGCCGAAACCGGTTTGGCTCAGTGGTAGAGCATCGGTCTGCAGACTGAAAGGTCCCGGGTTTGATTCCAGTCAAGGGCATGTACGTTGGTTGCGGGCACATCCCCGGTGGGGGGTGTGTAGGAGGCGGCTGGTTGATGTTTCTCTCTCATCGACGTTTCTGGCTATCTCTCTCCCTTCCTCTCTGTAAAAAATCAATAAAATATATATATATTTTTAAATAATAATAATAATACTTCGTCTGTATATGGTATTGTGTGTTCACCACCCAAAGCCGTTTCCTTCCATCACCATTCATTCCCCCTTTACCCTCTTCCACCTGCCCCTACTGCCTTTCAGTTTGGTGTGCAATTTGGGATAATATAAGCAGAAAAAGAATTAGTTAAATGTCTTTCAACAGATACCAGAAAATTAGAGTACTTCTCATTTTAACTAATAAGAAAAACATCAGATGTTAAAGTGGCCTGTTCTTCTCCAGGGTAGGGGGCCCTGTGGTGATACGCTAAATGAATGACAGTTGTGTGTGATTTGGGCAGCATGATGTGCTCAGACCCTTCTATAAAGTGGCGAGAGGTGGGTGTCTCCAGGGCCAGAGTCCTTTTATCATAGGCAGGCAGGGGCCACTGCACTCCAGGCTGGTAACTTCGCTTAATAGTTAGCTTTGCGCAGCTGGGGAGCCGCCACTGGACAGTTTTCTAAAAAATAGCAGTGAGCTTTGCTTTTGTCCTTCTGTGTGCTCCGTCCAAGGACCCACCTAGACTCAACCTCAGAGCCATGACTCCCTTGTGACAGGGGTGTCAGGGAGGGTTTCATCACAGAGCAGTGTCACCACGAATTACCCCTGCCCTAAAGAGGCGTGCTCTGGGGGTGCAAGTGGGAGTGAGCAAGGTGCTGGGTGTCTCCCCCAGGATTGCCCTCCAGTTTCACAGGCCTGGGACCAGGCCCTGGCTGGTCACATCTGCTGGCACAGGTGGACAGGCCTGCCGTGGGCTTGTCTTCCTGCCAGAGTAGCCTTGCAGTGTTTCTGTCTTACTGTATCCAAGCTCTTGAGTTTAAAGCGTTCTCTTTATAATTTATGAATTGAGATAGTAAAGTGGCAGGCACAAGCAGTGTGACATTTCCCTTTAGTTTATGCCTCAGGATTCCTTCTTGCCCTCTACACTGGGCAGGGGATGGGGGCACCCTGTCTAAGAGGGATGCCTTATGCAGAGAGTGGAAATCACTGGTTATGAACACCTGCAGTTTTGTCCCGTCAGCATCATTAGTTTATATGACACATTTGTTGAGCACCTGTCATTTGCTAGGATACAGAGGAGGTGGAGGATGCCATACCCCCTCTCAGCCTCCGTCCCGCCTAGGATTACAGTGAGAGTCAGAAGGCCCCAGGGAACACTTGTCCAGTCCCCAGGAGGCCATAGGCCACTCCCACCACCAGGAAGAACTATCATTTTTCTTTATTGGCTTGTATCTTTACACTGTTGGCCTCCTCCCAGGATTAGTTGATGACCAAGTGAGATATAGAGTGGAACCCAGCATAGGTTAATATTAACACTATTGCCCTAGCCAGTTTGGCTCAGTGGATAGAGCGTCAGCCTGTAGATTGAAGGGTCCTTGGTTCAATTCTGGTCAAGGGCTTATGCTCCAATTGCGGGCTAGATCCCTAGTAGGGGGCATGCAGGAGGCAGCCGATCAATGATTCTCTCTCATCATTGATGTTTCTATCTCTCTCCCTCTCCCTTCCTCTCTGAAATCAATTAAAAAAAAAAAAATGAACACTGTTAACTAATACTAATCCCACAGGGGTGAAGATGAGGAGTCAGCAGATCCTGGGAATGGGGACTAGAGAGATTTAGCACCAATTTTCATTTGCTCCTCCTCCCTATGAGAACACACATGGTCCCTGATTTTGTGGTTCCCTGTATGTGTCATGATGTCTGTATCACTTTAGGGCCCTGAGGCTTATTTGACTGTGTTGTCCCTTGATTATTCCCCCTTGCTGCAGTCCTCCGGAATTCATCATAAAAGAGCTTGTGTCCAGAAAAAAACCCTTGTATCTGTCTGAGACACAGAGAAAGGGAAGAGGGATTTAAAATAGAAACTGAAAAGAATGTGTGTGTATTTTCAGCATGTCCTTCCCACAGCTCTACACTGTTCTGTCTGCTGATAAACATATTCAAATTTTCGGAATCTTCCTTTGGCAGTTCCTTGTTCATCATATGTGATAAAATTGGCTATTTTTCCTGAAATGGTACCTGTCGTTATGCTTTAGATAATGAGCTATGTTGGTAATTGGTCACCATTTACGTAAGTAAGATTAATATTTAGTGTTTCACCAAAAGTGCTAGTCTAAGTGGAAGTTGAAGTGATATGGATGGATCCACTCAAGGTGTTGAACTCACTTGACCTAATGGGGAGTGTCTAGCTGTTCCCCACAAGGCATTCCAAAATGAGATCTAAACAGGAAACAGGGTCCTTGTCAACAAGTCAGGCCGTTTGGGGATTTATATCTTTACTAGAGGCCCAGAGCATGAATTCATGCACCAGTGGGGTCCCTTGGCCTGGCCCGTGAGGATCGGGCCAAAACTGGCTCCCTGACATCCCCCGAGGGGTTCCAGATTGCGAGAGGGCAGTTTTCGGGTGATGCACCCCGTAATTGGGCTCCTTCCTCTCTGGTTCCAGGGTGTGTCACCCAAGAACCGCCGCTGCCAAGTCACTGCAGCTTGGCAGCTCCTGCGTTGAGCGTCTGCCTCCTGGTGGTCTATGCACATCACCAGATCGACGGTCACTTAGGCTTTTATATATATAGATTCCTAGGAGTCTGACTCATCTTCATCTTTCCCTATAAAAAAGCCAAGGCTTCAAATTCAGCTAAGACCACTTGAATTTCTCTTACGTGTCAGCTGTCCCAGGAGATGAGGTCATGTTTCTGAACATGTGGGTCTACAGAGGTCATATACAATAGCTTACAGAACCTGAGGCTTAGACTCAGGTTCCGTAAGCTATATGACTTCACCCTGTTTTAACTATTGTGGAACCTAGACTAGAAATCATTTGTTTCTTCCAGGATACTTCTTCACTGAAAAATTCACTTCCTTTTCTGCGGAAGCCAGTTTCTCCTGGCCTTCTCTTATCTCAGTGTGCCGCACTCCCTCTCCACCCAGTCCCTGGTGAGGATGCCAGTTCTCAGGGGCAAAGGGCGAGGCGAGCTAGATCTTGGCTCCAGTCACTGTTTTTGAAATGGAATTATCTGTCTTATAAAATTACACTGTAATTTTTGAGAAAGGGGCAGTGGGTGGGAGTTGGTGGGGGTAGAGGGGGGAGTTGTGTGGAAAGTGAATTCACCCCTTTCTATATGTACAAATAAAGGCAAGCTGAAGAATCACAGAAAATTGAAAGGAGGGCAGATCTCTAATGTCCAAGGAGGGAGGAGAGAGCTTCAGGTTTGGGGCAACAACTTGGCTATGGGATCTACACAAGATCTGCTCAAACTGAGCTGGTTTCCACCTCAAACTTGGCCCCTGATGGACTACAGAGTTGGGTTTAAATTAAAGGAAACACTCAATGAATTTTTAGATGCTGGTTGTCTCTAAGAAAACATTATTTTAAGACAAAAATATCCATGTAGGAACTGCTGGCCAGCCTTACAATGTGACCACATTTCTATGCAAATTAGCATAGTAGGCAGGACACCTGGAAAAGGGGCTAGAGTGCTGGGAACGGAGGAATGCCCCCTGCTTCTGACTCTTTCTCTTGGAACACTGGCTAACAGAAGCTCCATACAGTAGCCAGCAATGGCGTTCTTCAATAGTGAGCACTCCTGTCTACTTTGAGTCACCACTGTCACTCCATCTCCTTGACATTAGGTCATGTAGACAGTGCTTGGGGTGGTCAGTGTTTATGAAATAACTAGAGACCTGATGCACGAAATTCGTGCAAGGGCCTCGGCCCTCACCGCTGCCACAACCCCGCCTGCTGAGGCTTTGTCCGGAAGGAAGGACATCTGGTCTAATTAGCATATTACGCTTTTATTATTGTAGATAACCACTGAAGCCTTACCACAGTGTCTCTTTGGGTCTGGGTGCTACCGAGCAGAGGGCAAACCATTTTAAGGGTTACCAAGAAGGAAGGAGACAGCAGCTGTCAAGTGAAAGACACAACTTGATTTGGGGGATGTTCACTTGGAAAATGTATTTGTTAGAATGGGCAAACTGATACCTACATTTTGACATTGAGAAGTTTATTGTCATTTTGAAGAACATTGAGTTAGGAACAGTTGAGTTAGGAATTAACTCACATTTGAAATTATGTGGATGCTAAGGGTCAGGATAGAAGTTAGTCTTATTGCTTCAAATACATAAAGTGAATATTTCATTTCGTCATGTTCATCTTGCTTTCAAGTTGTAGACGGTTAGATTTATAGGGTCGGAGTTCATTGTTACCAAAGATGATCCCTGGCGGGCCCACACCTGAGGAACCAGAACCCAGGCATTGTGGTTGCCTCCTGAGAAGACTGGGAAACTGGTTTCATGGACCAGCCTTCTCTTCCAAGGTACATCTTCATGCTTCTGGCATTTTAATTTCAGTCCCTCAGTCCCTTCTGAGCAGATCTTTCTTATTCCCAGATCAGGTTGTATCGCTCATCTGGTAAAAGCCCTGTGTGATTCGAATCTCTCTACCCCTAGCACCGCTCACATTTCTCTATCAAAGTGCCTCTGGCTGTGAGACAGATCCAGAGTGCTGAAATGCCTCTTTCTAGCAGTCTCTTTTTCTTTTTGTTTTTGGTTTTATCTTAAGTTTTTGTAGACTTTGCATTCTACTCTGATACTTGGAATATAAATAGATTTTAAATTATGCTGCCTCTCAGTTCAATTACCTGAATTTGTTTCCTTCATTACCTGATTTGTTCATTCAACAAATATTTGAGGCCCCACTGTGTGCTTAGCTGAAGTGTGAAGGCTGAAGTGGTGAACAAGACAAAGGCCCTCTTCTGTGAGAATTTCTGATCAAGGATTCTGTATTATTAATTTAGGGCTTGTGAAATAGAATCAGTAGTGTCCTAATTTAAGGTCTGTCTTTTGGGGAAGGAATTGAATTTCCGGGAAAAAGCACCCTATTTCATTTGTCCCAAGACTTCCAGGCCCTCTGGTCTGAGAAGTGGGGCCCTATAGATAACATTTTCCCCCTGAGGGGACTTCGGTGCCTCCACAGCAGGCCTCAGCCTCATGGCTCCTGCCCCCAGGAAACGCTTCCCTCAACCCATCCCCAGCCCCTGGATCCCTACTGCACCTCACATGTCTCGGTCATAGCACTTCTCACAGATATTAGTTGTTTTCTTTTAGATCAAGTACAGTCGCCCTTCCTTATCCACAGAGAGTATGTTTCAGCATCCCCAGTGGGTGCCTGAAACTATGACTAGTACTGAACCTTACCTATACTATGTTTTTCCTTACATATACCGCTATGATAAACCTTGATTTATGAATTATGCACCCTCAGAGATTAATACTAGCGAATAATAAAATAGAAAAATATACTGTAATAACTATGTGAATGTGTTCTCTCGAAAGATTGGTATTGTATTTTTCTCACCCTCCTTGTAATGACATGAGATAGTGTCTGTGTGATGAGATGAAGTGAGAGAATGACGTGGACATGTGACAGAGTGTTAGACTACTGTGAAGGAGACTTGAACACAAGCTACCTCGACACCACAACAGTTCATTTGATAACTGAGTCAGCGCCTAAGTGACTAATGGGCTGTAGCACATACAGCGAGAATACGCTGGACAAAGGGATCAGACGTGTCCTGGATGGGGCAGAGTGGGACAGCGCAAGATTTTATCATACTCCTCAGAATGATGCACGATTTGAAACTTATGAATTGTTTATCTCCGGAATTTTCAACATTATTTTTGGGCCTCAGTCTGCCACAGGTAACTGTCAGTGTCTAGAACAGTGCCTGGCATGCATGTTGGATAAATTTTTTAATTCCTTATGATACAGGCTACGTACTCAGGATTGTACCCACTCAAACCTGTTTCCATGTCTCAGTTGCTTCACACCAGATGCATTAGATCTGATAAGATAGTCATACCCCCAGTTTATATTACACGTTTGGGATCATAATTGCTTATATTTTCTTAGAAAAATCAGGAAGAAGGAGAAACTTTATATAAATGGAAAATAATTAGAGATCACTTAGAACTTCATCTTGATTGGGAAATTTTTTTCATTTAAAAATAAAACACAACAATACCCATGTTAAATTCTTCAACATAAGCACTATGTAGACTCTACATTGTAGAGGAACGTTAGAAAATGTGTTGGGCCGAAACCAGTTTGGCTCAGTGGATAGAGCATCAGCCTGCGGACTGAAAGGTCCCAGGTTCGATTCTGGTCAAGGGCATGTACCTTGGTTGCGGGCACATCCTCAGTAGGGGGTATGCAAGAGGCAGCTGATCAATGATTCTCTCTCATTGATGTTCCTAACTCTATATTCCTCTCTCTCCCGCTCTGTAAAAAATCAATAAAATATATATTTTTTTAAAAAATGTGTTGGGAGTGCACTTGTGTGCATGTGTTTCAAGGTTAGTTTGGAGGTTTTCAGTGTTGAGTCATCTAGAGCCTTGTAGAAAGGCTTACATGTACATACAGTATGCCTGGGCTGTGTGCATGGAGCAGCTCTGGGGACACACCAAGTGGTAACAATGGATGCCTTTGGGAGGAAAGAGGGTGTGGGTGTTTTTTTGCCATATGCACATATTATGTAGCCTTTATAATTTAAAATATAACTCACAAACAGAAGCATATAAAACGTGTACAATGAATAATTATAAAGTAATTGCTCATGTAACCACTAGTCAGACCAGGCACCCAAAAGCTCCTTCTTAGGTCTTATATTGGTTTCAGGATGCCATTTCTATGCTTTATGTAAATGAAATCATACTGAATTAATCCTTTTTATCTCCCCTCTTTCACTCAACAGTCTTTTGTAAGATTTATCCTTATTATGTATAACTGTTCTTCATTCATCTTCATAGTTTTGGAATATTGTAAGATAACCACTACTGATGGACATGGGGCTGCTGTGAACATTCTCTTACCTACGTTGTTGAGCGTGTGTGTGTGTGTGTGTGTGTGTGTGTGTGTGTGTGCGCGCGCCTAATTGAGTGCGTTATGTGCCACAGAGCATGTGTCTGCCCTGCACTCCACCCGATCTGCAGCCCGCTCAGCACTGTGGGAACTCCTGCCCAGGACCTCCCACCACTATGCATCTTCTGTGTGTTGGGTGTCTAATGGTATCTCATTGTGGTTTCCGTTTGCATTTCTCTAGTTACTAATGGGTGACAATCTTTTCATACGTGATTAGCCATTTGGGTACATTTTGTGAAGTTCCTGCTTAAGACTTTTGCCTACTTTTCTCTTGATACTCTGGATTTTTCTTACTGATTTATTGGAAAAGTTCATATATTTTTCATATGAATTCATTGGCTATATGTATTCAGGTAGTTCCCCTACTCTGTGGTTTGTCTTTTTATTCTTGGTGGTGTCTTGATGAAAAATAAAATGTTTGATTTTATATAATTCAGTTTATCAGTCTTTTAAAATTCCTGTTTTTATATCTTAAGTTCTTCTCTACCTCGTCCTTTACATAATAATTTTTCTGCATTACTTTATAAAAGCATTCAAGCTCTTTTTTAGATTTAAGTCCTAACCTTCCAGAAGCTTATTTTTATATGTAACTAGAGCACTGGTGCACAAAATTCATGCACTGGAGAGGAGGATGGTCCCTCAGCCTGACTTGTGCCCTCTCACAGTCCGGGACCCCTTGGGAGATGTCCACCTGCTGGATCCCCCTGGGGATCGGGCCTAAGGTGGCAGGCGGACATCCCTCTCACAATCCAGGGTCCCTCTCACAGTCTGAGAACCCTCACCCCTTACCGCCTGTTTGCTCGCTGCTCCTTACTGCTCAGCTCACTGTTCCTTAGCACTGCCATGAAGGCTGGAGAGACTCCCACCACCGCCACTGCTCTTGCCAGCCATGAGCCCAGCTTCTGGCTGAGCAGCACTCCCCCTGTGGGAGCACACAGTCCTGCTTTGAGCATCTGCCCCCTGGTGGTCAGAGCGCATCATAGTGACCAGTTGACCCACTGGTCGGTTGATTTGCATATTAAGGTTTTATTATATAGGATGTAATCCAACTTTTCTTTTCTTTTCCTTCTCCCACACCCCTCACCTCTCCCTTCCCCATCCCCCTTCCTCCCCATCTTTCTTTGCTTTTCCTTCCTTTCTCCTTCTTTTTCATCCCTAGTACCAGCTTGTTCCAGCATCATATATTTAAAGACTGGCCTTTTTTCACTGCTCTGTAATCCACTCATCATAAGCCATGTATCCACATGCACACAGGCCTGTTCCGGACTCTGCTCTCTGTGGCATTTCAGGTTTGGCTGTCTTCATTAGTGAAGCTTTTCGGTTGTCTAGATTTCTGGTACAACAGATACCTAAGGATAAATCTAAAAAATTATGTGTTGCAAAGACCTCCACTCTCTCCAGATCAATGTAGGAAATATAAAAGCCAAGAATAGCTGAGGCATGGAGCAGAACAAGGCAAAGGGCAGAGTCCACAGACAGTGAGTCTTACTCCAAGGCTCTGTGGTGCAGGTGCAGGGAGCAGTGACCGCTACCAAAGAGTGCCCACGCCTGCAGACACGTGCCTAGGCCAGAGGACAGTGGTCACTACAGTAAATGGTGGGTGAATTTTCTCTTTCATAAACAAAATCATATTGCTGAGCATTGTTTTCTTGGTGGGGGAAATGTGCCATCTGCTAAGTTCCCTCCTATAGGAAATCAAGTTGAGTGAAATTTAGTACATTTTAATGAAGAGCACCAAATTTACTCCAGACTGTTGGTTGATATAACTTTATTCCTGTTCACTTTGTACTAAGAATAGATGTATTAGAAAAGCAAGATGACACACAGCTGAAGGTTTGGCTCTTTGCTTTGGAGAGATTGCTCGTTCGTTTCCGTTAACTTTCAGAGGCCCCACACACTAAGCTCTTGGGAAGGCAGATGAACACTCAGATGGTATGGCGACACGAGGTCTGCTTAGCCAATAGCATGTGGGTGACCAGGCAGTAGTTCGTACCCTCCTGAGCGCACCTGTGGACATCTCCTGAATTGGCATCCTCTAGGCCAGTGGTCGGCAAACTCATTAGTCAACAGAGCCAAATATCAACAGGACAACGATTGAAATTTTTTCTGAGAGCCAAATTTTTTAAACTTAAACTTCTTCTAACGGCACTTCTCCAAAATAGACTCGCCCAGGCCGTGGTATTTTGTTGAAGATCCACACTCAAGGGGCCAAAGAACCGCATGTGGCTCGAGAGCCGCAGTTTGCCGACCATGGCCCTAGGCCTGTAGTGTTTGTAGCTCTGTCTGTTTCATTGGGGTCACAGTTACTTTGGGGAAGACATCCTCTCTGCACCAGAACAGCCTGGTTCATGTGCACCTGTCCCGCAGAGATCCGGTCCTTTTGTGTCTCGGGAGTGGTTTTTTTTCACCACCAAAACTCGTCTTGTGGGAGTGGGTGTGGCTGTTTTTGTTTGTTTTTTTTTAATCTGTCACCAACAGAGTGCACATGGTGTCTCTTCATATATACCAGACAGTTTGGTAATTCAGCCTTATCCTATTACGGTGCCTTACGTCATGCCTGTCAGTCCCTCTGGAAGTGTTGTACACATTGCTTGCAGCAGCTGTGCAGGTGGTGTGATATGATTGGTCACTTTGAATTGCCGGGTACTAACTGTGAGGCTTCTTACTGTCTCTCAGGTCTCCAGACTGATCACACATGCGTGGCTGCAGAGCAGTCTCAAGCACACACCTCCAGCATGTATCAGTTTGTATAGTAAATGTTAGCACCGCCGACTTTTTTATTCTTTGTAGCAGAAGAAAATAAAGTGGAAGTTGGTTGTCACCTTGGATGACCGGGGCTTGCCCCCATGTTGGAGGTCAGGAGTCAGTGGAACAAGCCCACTCTGTGTAGCTTGCTCGGTGCTACTGATGCACTGTGGGACCAGGAACACCTGCCGAGCCAGAAATGGTGCTCCCTTCTGCTCTCATGGTAACCTTCACTAAGCATCCATTCATCACTTGTTAGCTACAGGATTCCCTTTATAAATATGTTCTTAAAATAATATGCGTACATTCTTAAATCCACCTTATGTTATTTCCAATGCCATGGTCAGTCTTCTTCCCTTCTCCCCCTACAGCTTTTGCACAAGGATGCCCATACGTTTTGCTCCTGATATCATTAAGGATTGGCCTTGAAATAATTGGAAAGTATCACAAGTTCACCATAGCAAATCAGTGAAAATGCCGGGGAGGGGTGAGAGGGTATAAAGACATACAAACCTAAGATGCTTGTGGTAGTATTTGTGTAGAAGAATGTTACAGCTCTTAGTTTCATAAATAATAAGAGGAAGTATTAATATCATATTGAGACTATTAGCCTAAACTCTGTGATAGCTCTTTACTGTTCCTCTTTCTGTAAGGTCAGTAGTTTCAATATAGTGTTGGACTTTTGGGTGGCATCATGGGACTTTTCCTGGCAGGGGTCCTTTTTACACCCCTTTCTAGTCCATGAGCCACTCCAACAGGCTGCACTTGAGTATGTTTTGGAACAACTGCGTCAAGGTTATTACTCTGTGTATAATTTAAAATTAAAGTAAGCCACTATTATTCATGGGAAGAATTCAAAATTCTTTAAAAAAAAAAAAAAATCTGCTCCAAGAGGTAATTGAAAAAGTTGGGTCAAATCTTACTGTCATGATTGATTATGTAAGAGTCAGGCAGTCTGGGATACCAAGCATGGAAGTATAACATACCAAGTATCAATCCTGGTTAGTTTCTCTCATTTGGTTCCCATCACATGGGTAATCGAAGGAATCAAGTACAGGTTATATTTTGTCATACCTCTTTACCTCCTTCGAAATTAGCAGTGGTAACTTATAAAGACTTTGTTTTTTAATTACAAAAATAACTGATTTATACTGTTAAAACATCAGAATACATTGAGGCTAAAAGCCTATTCTTTCACCACCTGCACTCCCCAGTGGTGCAATCCTATTAACAAAGCAGAAAGTAAGACTTTTCAGTACACTGACCAATAAGAAGCTAAATTAAGTGGCATTCAGAACACATATGGAAATATCTGACAGAGATTAGGGATGTTATTGTTGTTGTGCTCAATTTTACTATAATGATACAGATTTTTTTTTAAATAGTGAAATTGCAAAAATAGCCAAATGAGGTTTTAAAAAATAAAGAGAACCCATGAGATAATAATCAGAAACTTTTATAAACTATAAACAAAAATAGTACAGTAACATCTCCACTGTTTGGAACCCTGGAAGAATTTATATAATTTCTACAAATTTGATATTTTCTTGCCTTTTTTGAGGAATTTTAAATAGAAATTTTATGGGGGGAAAGGGGATTTTAATTTGCTCTTCTTAATTATAATGGATTTGTTTTCATGTTTTGGTGACAACTGAGTCATCTTTTTGAATGTCGGTTCTGTCCTGTGTTTAAAAGTGGCTGATGCTTTCAGGACCTTTTGGTGCATGTAAGACTTAGGTGCCTGGAATGACCCCAGCATCACCTTGCCTTCCGAAGCACTTGCGTTAGAATATATTGTACAGTCACGTCTGTGCTGTGCCACTTAGCGCTGTGGTGGCCGTGAGCAAGACATTTGGGCTCTCAGTGTGTGTGTGTGCTCTCATCTCCACGTGGTACGGTGGTGTCTGCCTGGCACTGTCCTTACAAGGTCCATGGAGTGTGCTTAGAGGACTCACCCGCCACTTCTTCAAAGCCACGCAGTGTCATGGGTTAAATACAGGCTTTCCTGCACTGTCAAGAACGTGAGAATACCCAAAGGTTCCAAATATACAAGCTGTGGCTACAGAATGAGCTCATAAGGTAATCCTGCAAACTGGAGGCTGAACAAAGTATAAAAGTGAGTGAGGGTTGAAGTCAGGCAAGGAGGCCATTCAGAAAATGAAAGCTTTTCATTGGAAAAGGCTGGATGTTTTAATGGTAAGAGACGCAAACATTGTAATGACGTTACTCAGTTAAAATGGTTGCATAATCACTGAGTGATTACAGTATTTACGAATCAAATTTTGATTCCCATGGTCTCCTAAGTATTCTGGAGGCCTTAATGCCTTTGCCCTGCTGCATGCAGTACAGGAAGCAAGGGAGCCAAAGTTTCCCCCAAAGTGGTTCAATTCAGGCAGAAAAACATCATAACCTGGCACCTGCCCTCCAAAAGCTTCTAGTTGGGGAAGATAGCTACCTGTTTAGAGCAACAGGAAGTGCTAAGTGGCCAGCTCAGAGTAACACATCCACTCTAACTTGGAATGAGGAGAGGCCTGTAGAAGAACTCTGAGCAGGAGGTGGACAGTTAGGGCTGGAAAGAGGAGCCAGAGGGCTCAATGGGAAAGAGGTGGTGGTCCCAGCGGGCACACCCTAGGGGCAGGCAGGTGTGGGCCAGTGGTCTGAGCACATTCCGTCTCAGGATCCCTTCACATTAGGAGAAAGTATATGGGACTCCACAAAGCTTTTGTGATGTGGGTGTAGCTACCAATAGTGACCACATTTGAAATTAAACTGCACAAAAATAATGAACAATTAGCATTATTCATTAATTATTACTAAAATGGCTTACCTATTGCATGTGAACAGAAATAATATACTGTTATGAAAATAGCCATGTTTTCTAAAACAACTCTAATGAGAGGGCGGCATTGTTTTATTTTTTTTCCAAATCTTCAATGCCTGGCTTCATAGGAGATAGCTGGATTCTCCTGGGTGCCTCTGAGTTCCGTTTTGGTTGAAGTGTAGGAAGGCATGACTGGGAAGAGGAGTATTTTAATAGTCTGCTCAGATTGTTGTGGATGTTTTCTTTGATATTACACCAAACTTAACAATGGGTAGTTTCCTGAAGGAACCTGCAATGTGGAATCTAAAACCATATTAATAAGTTGTCTGTACATTTCATCACATTAAAATCCAAAGGACTCTCTTGCTCTTTGAATGGCTCTTTTGTCCTTGAACGATATTGAAACACCATTTATTGATCCCTTGGAAAATATTGGTCACTGAGTTACATAAATCTTCTAAGACAGTTGGCAAATCATGGACAGATTTCAGTGCCTGTATCAATAAACCCCATTGTTAGTATCCCCCTGATCTCATCCTCACCCCGAGAAGCTGTCAACCTCGCCCTGGCAGATCGTTTTCCAAGCTTCCCGGAATTCTGGAAAGACATCCAGAGCTCCATTACTTTCCAACTCTACCTTGACCTGCTAGATCTATTTCTTAATCTTGTTTCATCCTAAGGATAAGTGAAACCAATGTGTAAATGCGTGGGAAGCTTTTAGGATGGCACCTGACCCAGGCAGCACTCAGTGACTGTGTTATTTGCACTTTTCTGTGTCGCTGCCATCATATGTAACGTGTTGACCAGAGCCCAAAAAGAGGAGTGGAAGGTCCTCTGTGGAGCGCCAGGGTGTAGGCTCCCGCTGGGTGTGCAGCAGCTCATCTGGACAAACTTCGGACTTCCCTGTAGCTTACAGCAGCAGCAGATCTGAGGGGACATCTTTCTTTTCTTTTTTCTTTTTTTAATATATTTTATTGATTTTTCACAGAGAGGAAGAGAGAGGGATAGAGAGTTAGAAACATCGATGAGAGAGAATAATTGACCAGTTGCCTCTTGCACACCCCCTATTGGGGATGTGCCCGCAACCAAGGTACATGCCCTTGACCGGAATCGAACCCGGGGCCCTTCAGTCCGCAGGCTGATGCTCTATCCACTGAGCCAAACCGGTTTTGGCTGAGGGGACATCTTTCGTGTGACCTTTTCTTACCTTGTCTGCACCTGTGACCAGCTGTCATGTTGGTGTGAGTGTCCCTGCCCCTCATTTGGCTCTTGTTCCCTTGCTCACATGGTGGTGACTGGTGCTCAGGTAATATTCAAATGAATGCATCTAGAGGGAATTTGTTTTGAACAGCACTCAACGTGGTTTTAGACGTAAGAAATATTGGAATTTTATATATGAAGCATACGATCTGAGCAGTGACTAGAGTGTTCTTTTTCTTTTCATTTATTTAAGGGCTGTTTAACCTCTGTTCACCTCATCCCACTTCTTTTTTCTTGAATATTTATTCAGACTAAAAATAGTAGAAACCTTAAAGTGTTTCGCAATAATTTGGGGTTAAACATTTTTTGCGATCAATATTCTTTGTTTTCTGCTTTTCAGATGTTCCTCCTGCTGAACAAGAGAAGCTTTTTATCCAGAAATTACGTCAGTGTTGTGTCCTCTTTGACTTTGTTTCCGATCCACTAAGCGACCTAAAGTGGAAGGAAGTAAAACGAGCTGCTTTAAGTGAGATGGTGGAATACATCACCCATAATCGGAATGTGATCACAGAGCCTATCTATCCGGAAGTGGTCCATATGGTAAGTGATTGCAGCTTAACCAGCGCGTCCTGACCCTGAGCTACACTAGGACTCTGACAACTTAGAATAAGCTGAGATACTGAAGCCTAACACAGCCCTTCCCACAAAAAGTCCTCCTGTTCCAGAGTTTGTGCTTCCACCTTGAAAAATGGAAATCTTTGCAACGTGCCCTGGATTATCGTGATGATATCAGTGAGGGAAATCGGGTGCCATCTAGGGACCCATTGAAGAGTTAAATTATTTAATCCTGCCAAAATCTGTTTGACTCAGTAGATAGAGCGTCAGCCTACGGACTGAAAGATCCCGGGTTCGATTCCGGTCAAGGGCATGTACCTTGGTTGCAGGCACATCCCCAAAAGGGGGTATGCAAGAGGCAGCTGATCGATGATTCTCTCTCATCAATTTTTCTAGCTCTCTATCCTTCTCTCTTCCTCTCTGTAAAAAATCAATAAAAAATATATTTTTAAAAATTATTTAATCCTTACAGTCACTTAATGGGATAGAAATGTAAGAATTTTTATTTCTACTTATTATCTTTAAATTTTGTGTGTGTTTTAATATAACCTTAATATAATAATGTCCATATATAATATAGAAGTAAACATGTTCTCCATGTACAGGAAAATTCTAGTGGTGGGTTCAGTGCAGATAGTGATGGGACCCAGCTGGTATCAGGATAGTCCATCCTGATTGGCTGAGCCAGCCTCCATCTGTCAGTGCCATGTCAAGACACATGGATCTCTGTCCTCCAGTGAACTCATGGCTGGTTTCATTCAGCCCCCACATCTCGGTCTCTGCTGTCTCCTACTTCACAGCCTGTTTCGGGTTCTTTGCATGCTCCCACTGTGACCTCAGTGGGTGCCACCTGGAAACATTTCATACGAGGCCTCAAGTTATTAAAACTTACTGTTTGCCACTGAACTCGTTTCTCATTCTTTTTGAATCTTTGATATTTTATCTGTCTTTGAAATTAGTACTCTTCAGTTATTGGGGAGTCCTTGTTAAGATAAAATTTTAAATTCTTAGTTTCATTGAACTCCTTACATTCAGAGATTCTTCTCCTCCCACCCCTGGCCCCCCGCCCAAAGCTGTATATTTCAGAATTGACTAGACCTGTTGACCTAAAATGTGTATATTCCTCACTTTTGTATGTTTGCTTTGGAAAAGAAGTTGAGAGTAATGTTCTTTTTGTAATTCACAATCTGTTATGTCAGGAATTGAGATCAATTTGATTATTTTAATATATTATTGTAAACTCTTTAAAGTTCCAAATTTACCAGTGTATTGTCAGACTAGGGCTGTGAAGGCCGAGTAAGTTCCTTCCCCAAACTCATACCTGAAGATTAGTCACAGGTACATATACTGAACGGTAAATACTCTAAAACCTTACCCATTTACAGTAAGGAAGATTGGGGAATATCTTTTTTTCTCTTATTAATTTCAATTTTCAATTACTTTGGAAGGCCTCCCAAATCACAAAGAAAAATCTCTGATATTTTCTCCTCATACTTCCATATTTTCTTGTTCACAGTACACTTCATAATCCTCCTGGAATTTTATTTTATTTTTTATAATACTGTGACTTTTTAAAATTTTTTTAACCTTTAACATTATTTGTGGTATGTAGCATACATACAAAAAGATAAATATAAATACATATATAATTTAAAGAATAACAAAATAAACATCCATGGACCTACCACCTGACTTAAGAAGCAAAATATTGCTAGGGCTATGAATATGCTTTTTTTTTTTTAAATTCTTTATTGTTTAATGTACTACATATAGTATTATATGTCTCCTTTATTCCCCATTGACCTCGCCTGGCCACCCCATTCTCCCAGCACATTCCCTCACCCCGCTAATGTCTGTGTCTATTGGTTATGCTTATATGCATGCATACAAGTCCTCATCCTCCCCTGCCTTCCCTCTGAAGTTTGACGGACTGTTCAATACTTCTCTGTCTCTGTATCTATTTTTGTTCATCAGTCAAAAGTGAGATCATGTAATACTTATCCTTCTCTGACTTGCTTATTTTGCTTAGCATAATGCTCTGCAGGTCTATCCATGCTGTTGCAAATGGTAAATGTTCTTTCTTTTACCGAAACCAGTTTGGCTCAGTGGATAGAGCGTCGGCCTGCGGACTGAAAGGTCCCAGGTTCGATTCCGGTCAAGGGCATGTACATTGGTTGCGGGGGTGTGCAGGAGCAAGTTCTTTCTTTTTTACAGCAGCATAACATTCCATTGTGTAGATGTACCACTGTTTTTAAATCCACTCATCTGCTGATGGGCACTTAGGCTGTTTCCAAATCTTAGCTATTGTAAATTGTGCTGCTATGAACATAGGGGTGTGTATGTCCTTTCTGATTGGTGTTTCTGATTTTTTGGGATATATTCCTAGGAGTGGGATCACTGGGTCAAATGGGAGGTTTCCTTTTTAATTTTTTGAGGAAAGTTCATACTGTTCTCCACAGTGGCTGCACCAGTCTCCATTCCCACCAGCAGTGTACGAGGGTTCCTTTTTCTCCGCATTCTGACCAGCACTTATTGTTTGTCAATTTGTTGATGATAGCCATTCTGACAGGTGTAAGAAGATACCTCATTGTCATTTTGATTTGCATCTCTCGGACGATTAGTGACTTTGAGCATGTTTTCATATTTCTCTTGGCATTCTGTTATGTCCACTTTCGAGAAGTGTCTAAGTCCTTTGCCCATTTTTTGATTGGATTGTTTATCTTCTTTTTGTTAAGATGTATGAGTTCCCTATAAATTTTGGAGATTAGGCCCTTACCGGATATAACATTGGCAAATATATTCTCCCATGCTTTGGATTTTTTTTTTTTAATGCTATAGGTAGGAATTAAACTTTATCATCTTCTAAAATAATTGAAAAATCATTCATCCCTACCCCATGTATTGAATTTTCCATTTCCCACATTGATTTACATTCTTTTAAATCAAATATATTAAATTTATTTTATTTTAAATAAAATTTATACATTATGTATTAAATTTGTAGACATATACATTTATCCTATGTTAAATCACATGTATGGAAAGTTTTTCTGTTCTTAAGGAGTCTTGGCTGTTAGCAGCCCAAGTCCCATCCTTAATGCAAGAGAGTAGATTCTGCAGAGAACAGGCTTGGCTGGCCTGGTTTAGATCAGGTGCCTGCCCTTCACCCAAGTTCAAACCCACCTGCTGCATCAGTCTGGCACTCACATTTCACGGGGGCAGTGTACATTAGTAGAACCATTTAGCGTAGTTAAGTCTTGAAAACTTTTAGTTTTTTTTTAATAATTTTTATCACTTGTTTTTTTATTCCCATTCCCACATGACATTTCCTAGATTAAATACTCCCCACTTCTCACCCTGTTAAAATCCTGTTCTAACACTAGATTATCTTCCTGCTGTCTTCACTGTGCTCCCGACCCTGAAATTCATGCTTGATTTCGGGGTTGAACAGTGTGCCCTCCACAGCACTCAGCAGACACTCAGTGGGCATCCCCCGTGGCCCAGGTGGTGAGGAAATGGAGCAGTGGACCAGATTTCTGCCTGCCCACAGCTTTGCTTCACATGGAAGACAGGCCGCAAGTGAGCCACCCTCAGTGCGTCACTCAGGTGAAGAAAGTAACGTGGGGAGAGGACACGCGTGCAAGATTGCCATGTCCGTGTGGGGGAAGCAGGGTGCAGAGAGAAACCTTGGGCAGGATAAATTGGATCATCACATGAAGATACGTGCTCGTGGCGTGCTTTTCTGTGTCACTGAGTGAGTGGGGACAGTTCCTTCTCCCCTCCCTGCCGTGACGAGGGAATGCAGGGGAGAGCGTGGCCTTTCTCTTTGGGGAGCTTCGGGGGTGGAATGAGGGATGGGCAGATAGGACTCAGGGTTTTACTTGCTGGTGGTGGTTTGCTCTACAGACAGAAGGCATGGATGCAAGGAGAGAGTGTGGTGGAGTGGTACCGGCAGTGGTTCTGATCCTCTCAGTAGAACTTGAGCATCCAGTAGGAGGCCTCTGTCCAGCTGCACCTGCACAGGCGTGCCTGGTGGAAGAGATGTGGGCCCCTCAGTTCCATTCACATACCTCAGTGTGCTCGCCACTGAAGCAGCACCTGCCAGGCTTGCTTGAAGGAGAGAGGGGGGAGCGGGTGGTGGGAAGAATGTGTGTGGTTTTGTTTTATAATAGTATTTTTATTTATTTTTTAATTTAAATTCTTTATTATTTAAAGTATTACATAAGCCTCCATTTTCCCCCATTGACCTCTCCCAGGCTCTCCTACCCCCCACCGCCGCAGCACATGCCCTCCCCCCACATCTGTGTCCATTGGTTATGCTCATATGCATGCATACAAGTCCTTGGTTGATGTCTTTTTGTAATAGTATTTTTAGATATTAATTTCCACTTTGAAGAATCCAAAGCTCTAAAGATATTATAATCCTTATACTTGCTTCTTACAAATATTAAACTGGAGTGCTATATATTTTTTTCAAATATATATCTTTATTGATTTCAAAGAGGAAGGGAAAGGAAGAGAGAGATAGAAACATCAATGATGAGAGGGAAACATTGATAACAACGTTTGATTTATCCATTCATCCGTTGATGAAGGGTATTTCTGCTGCTTGGCAGTTATGAATAATGTTGCTGTGAGCATTGGTCTACAAACTTTTGTTTGCAGATGTGTTTTCGTTTCTCTTGGGTATTTACCTAGGGGCGAACTGCTGGGTTACATGAACTCCGTGTGTTTAACCTTTTGAAGAACTGCCAGGCTGTTTTCCAAAGTGGCCGCACCAGTTTACAGTCCTCAGCAGTGTATGCGGGTTCCAGAGTCTCCACATCATCGCCAACACATGTTGTTGTCTGTGTTGATGTCTTTTTTATGACAGCGTCATGGTGGGTGTTTAGTGGTGTCTCACTGCTCTGGATTTGCACTTCCCTCATGACTGTGTATTTTTATATACTATAGACTTTGGCCCTGAAGTTTTACAGAACCTTACCGATCATCTAGCCTGACCCTTTTTCCAGGTTTAACAAATTTAGGTTCAGGGAGATGAGAATGGAAAAGAGCAATACCAGAGGCGAAACTCTTAACATCTGGATTCTCAGGCCTAAATTACACCAACTCCACTCTCTCTCCATTTCAGGCACTTTTAAAATATAACCCCCATCTGTTTTTCCCTAATTAGGTTATCTAATTCATCTGTTTTTCAGGCTTTCACACTTTTTTTGCTATTTTTGTTTACTTGTTAAACCTTACTAGAGGATATTTTTCCTTTGGTTTTTAGAGAGAGTTGAAGGAAGGGGGAGATACAGAGAGAGAGGAACGTGGATGTGAGAGAGACACATCAGTTGGTTACCTCCTGCGTGCATTCAGACTAGGGCCAGAATAGCCAGCCTGCAATCGAGGTATGTGCCCTTGACCGAAATCCAACCTGTGACCCTTCAGTCCACTGGCCAATGTTCTGTGCCAAACTGGCTAGGTGCTTTCATACTTTTTTTTTTTTTTTTTTTTTACAGTTAAAACACTGATAGCAAAACCAAGTAATAGCATACTCATTTTTTTTTTCCACAGAATACCAGTTTTACTTAAAAGGATGACTGACAGAGAAACTGCTTATTCAGAATTGAATAATTAGCAAGCATTTTCTCAAAAATAAAATGAGAGTGTCACTTTAAGGAAAATAACTGACAGTGTTTGTGTCCATGACCAATTAATTCAAGCTTTCCAATGAAAATTTGAATTTTGGGAAACTTTTATTCACTGATGCAAGCTTCCTGGTACCTCAGTTTTTCCTGTTGAGATTAGCAGCAACATGAATGAATGGGCTCTACATAATTCAGTGACCAGTATTTTCCAGATGAGCAATTAGTGATGTTACAAAGCCGGTTATGGGCCAGAGAGCCATTCAAATGCAAGACAAGACAAGTGTAAATCACAATTACCTTATGGGATTGAGTCCAGACCCTGGTTGATAAGGTTTCAGACTCCACATAACAGTGGGCCTTTCATAAACTACCACTTGTTGAGTTTTGGTGTAATATCAAGGACGTCTACAGGGCCCCCAGCTGGTGTGGCTCTTTGGTTGGGCATCATCCCATGCACCGAAGAGTCACCAGTTCAATTCCCAGTCAGGGTACATCCTTGTGTTATGGGTTTAATCCTCAGTGTGAGGCATGCAGGAGGCAGCCGATGAGTGTTTCTCCCCCTCTCTCCCTCTTGCTTCCTCTCTCTCTAAAATCAATAAAAACATTTTTTTAAAGATAGAGAATAGTCATTACTCTCCAAAAAAAGTGCTATATGCTACTCCTTTGCAGTCAGGCCTTTCCCTT
This sequence comes from Pipistrellus hanaki, assembly GCF_964339955.1. Lineage (NCBI taxonomy): Eukaryota > Metazoa > Chordata > Mammalia > Chiroptera > Vespertilionidae > Pipistrellus > Pipistrellus hanaki. The sequence continues at coordinate 7,285,081 of NC_140503.1, forward strand.
CTCCATTATCCCCGACTACCATCCACCTGTTCTTCAGTTCTTTCATTTTGTCTTTTCCAAGATGTCATGTAAATGGACTTGTACTGAATGTAGCCTTTTAGTACAGAATGTAGCCTTCACTGATACCATATTGTCTTCATTATTGTCGCTTTATAGTAAATATTGAGGTAGGGTAGTGTGAATTCTCTCACTCTCTTCCAAAAATGTTTGTCTATTTTTAAATATTTTAACTTTCCATTTAAATTTTTTAAAATAAATCTTTATTCATATTATTACAAATGTTCCTCATTCCCCACCCCCCTTCATTGCTCCCCTCCACCAGGTTCCCACCCCATCCTCTGCCCTTTCCCCACTCCCCATTGTCCTCATCCATAGGTGCACAGTTTATGTTCAGTCTCTTCCCACACCTCCCACTCCCCTTTTCCCCGAGAATCGTCAGTTCACTACCCTTCCATACCTCTGATTCTATTATATTCAACAGTTAATATTGTTCAGATTTTTTTTAATTCCCTTGGTTTTTAGATTCACTTGTTGATAGTTACGTATTTGTTGTTCATAATTTTTATCTTTATTTTCTTTCTCTTCCGAAAGAACCCCCTTTAGCAATTCATATAATTCTGGTTTGGCAGTGATGAACTCCTTTAACTTTTTTTTATTAGTGAAGCTCTTTATCTGGCCTTCAATTCTGAGTGCTAGCTTTGCTGGGTAGAGTATTTTTGGCTGTAGGTTCTTGCTATTCATCACCTTGAATATTTCTTGCCATTCCCGTCTGGCCTGCAGGGTTTCTGTTGAGAAATCAGCTGACAATTGTATGGATGCTCCTTTCTTTATAGGTAACTACCTGCTTTGCTCTTGCTGCTTTTAATATTATCTCTTTGTCTTTTGCTCTTGGAATTTTAATTATGATGTGTCTTGGTGTGGTCCTCTTTGGATTCCTTTTATTTGGGGTTCTGTGCGCTACCTGGACTTGTAAGTCTAATTCTTTCACCAGGTGGGGGAAGTTTTCTGTCACTATTTCTTTCAGTATGTTTTCAGTATCTTGCTCTCTCTCTTCTTCTGGGGCCCCCATAATTCTGATGTTGGTTCACTTGAAGTTGTCCCAGAGGTTTCTTACACTATCTTCAACTTTCTGGATTCTCTTGTCTTCTTGCTTCTGCGGAGGAGTGTCTTCTGGCTTTTTATGTTCCAAATCTTTGACTTGATTCTTGCGATCTTCCATTCTGTTTTTAGGACTCTGTATAATATTTTTTATTTCAGACAATGTAATCTTTATTTCTAGTTGATCCCTTTTCATATCCTCATAGGCCTCATTTATTTTATTGGCCTTTTCTAGGAAATTCTTGAAAAACCTTATAAGTGTGGTTTTGAACTCTATATCCAGTCGCTTTTTGTCCTCCATTTCTTGCATTTGTGATCTGTTTCCTTGTCTCAGCATTTTCGCAGCTTCCCTTAAAAGTCTCTGTGTTCAGCATGGATGGGGCGGAGTTTCAGGGTGGAGCCTACAGCCTTGGCTTCCGTCAGCCCTGCCCTATGAGGTTCCTGAATCTCAGTGTTCCTTCGTTACTCGCTGCAAGCACCTCTGAGAGAAAGGTGCCCTCGAGTTTCACCCGCTACCAAACAGTCTAGGCTCTCCCCCTATGAGCCTGGAACTGGGGTTCAGTTCAGTTGGAAGTGGGGTTGGAAGTGGAGTTCAGAGCAGTCTGGAGCTTTTGTCTCCTTCCCGCTAGGACAATCCAGCGGCACAGTCAACCGTCCATTCTCTGCGCACAATGTACGCACCTCCGGAACTGCCTTTTGCCACTCCCCTGAGATTCCGCCTCACAGCCCAGGCTCTCTCTGTATGAGCCTGGGTCCCCAGGGTCTGGGGTTCAGTGCTGTCGGATCTGGGGTTCAGCACAGTCGGAGCTTTTATCTCCTTCCACTAGGGAACGGCAGGCAGGCACTAAGCCTCCCCCACCTCTTTGGCTCCGTCCTCTCCATGTGCGCAACATGTCTTCATACCTTAGGCTTTTACAGCTCCTCTTGATTTTTCTTCTGGTTTTCTCTTTCCTTCTCGTTATAGAATTTCCAGTCAATCGACTTTCCTGTAGTACTGATAATGTCCATTTTGTATTTTATTGAAATTGTTGTGTGAGGCTGCAGTTAGGTGTTTACCTATGCGGCCATCTTGGATTCTTCTCCAGTCTCCTCCATTTAAATTTTAGAACCAACTTGTCATTGTCTACAAAATAACCCATCAGGGGTTTTGATTGGATTGCATTGAACATGTAGATTTGGAGAGACTTGATAGCTTAGCAATATTGAACCTTTCAGTCCATGAGCACAGTATATCTTCCCATTTTGCTCTTCTTTGTTTTATAGTTTTCAGCATACAGATCCAACATGTATCTTTTTAGACTCATAAGTAAGTTTTGTTGTTGTTTTTTTGGGAGGTACTGTTGTAATTGAGGCTGTTTATTTTCTAATTCTAATTGTTTATTGTCTATTTTTTCTTGAAGTTCTAGCAGGGTTCATTTCATGTTATTTGGTATAAATATTAGTATTATTTATAAGTTGAATTAACTTCTTTATCATTATAAAATTATCTTCTTTATTCCCGGTAATATTATTTACTCCAAAATCTATTTTGTCTCATGTAACTATAGTCACTCCAGCTCTCCCTTGACTAGTGTTAGTGTTATATGTCCTTTTCCACATTTATTTTTTTTGGTTGAGTGTTGCCTTTTTTGCTTTTATAATCAGTCAGACAATCTTCACTTTTTTATAAGAGCATTTAAGCCATTTACTTTCATTGTGAGTATTCATGTGTTGAGTTGAAATCTACCATCTTGCTATATTTTTTTCTATTTGTCCCATTTGTTCTCGGTTCCTTTTTTCTTTTGTTCTGCTTTCTTTTAGGTCAGCTGAATACTCCTTATGGTTCCATTTTATCTCCTTTGTTGGCTTTTTAACTATAAGTATTATTGTTTGATCTCATTTATTTAATTTTTCTCAATTACATCTTTAATTTCCCTCAGGCATAACATACTATAATACTTCACATAGAATATAAGTTTACAACAGCACACTTCCATTTCTTCTCTCCCAGCCTTTTTGCTATTGTTGGCATACATTTTGCTTCTTCATATATTATAAACCCCACCACATATTAATTTTTATTTTTAAATAATTACCTCTTAAAGAGATATAAGTAATTTTTAAAATGTATTTTACTTCCCAGATACATACCTTTTCAGTGTTCTTTTATTTTTTAATATGTCTTTATTGATTTTAGAGAGAGAGGAAGAAGAGGGAAAGAAATATCAGTGAGAGATGGAAACCTCAGTCAGCTGCCTCTGGTGTTTCCCCTGCTGGGGATCAGGGCCACCCTCTGGGCACACGCTCTGACCAGAGATGAACCCACAGCTCCAGGCACATTGAACCAGCCACCTCTCAGTGCACAGGACGATGCTCCACCAACTGAGCAACACTGACCAGGGCTAGTTTTAGTTTCTTCACTCCGTTCTCTAAATCCAGAAATCCACCTGGTATTAGTTTTTCTTCTGCCTGAAGGACTTTCTTCAATATGTTCGAAAAGTCTTTTGCTTTTGATTTTGAAAGGTGTGCTTATGGAGTTGAGCGGGGCCTCTGCAATATCAGTGTTCTCTCTCTCTGCAGCTCTTCTCTCTGGGTCTTTGCCTTGCAAGTTCTTACCACCGTTGTTGTTTCTCCCTGTGCTGCAACCTGGAAGTTCCGTCCAGGCAGGAATCTGAGCAGTCGTAGGACTCACCACACTGTTTCCCAGTTCTCGGGGTCTCTATCCTTCACCTGAAAGCCAGGGTCTTGAAAGTCATAATTCCATTTATTTTTTCCAGGTTTTTGGTCAGGAAGTAGGCTAAATCCCATTCCTGTTACTCTTAAGTGTAAATCTCTATTTTATTTATAATAATCAGCACAATCTATGCTGCAATGACTCTAAAATATATACTGATCAAAGGCTACTTGTATAATTTGTAATTGCATAACTATACACATAGAGTATATGGTTAGGGACATAGCATGAAAATGGTTGGCTATACATGTATGACTGGGAAATCAGTACTTGAGCTCTGAAACTTCCCTTTTCAGTTTATTTATATAATGTAGGCTACACAATATAGTTTTGCTATTTTAAAGCATTCCTAAACTCTCTCACATTTTACTGCAAAAAAAAAAAAAATCAGAATATGTGCTAAAGCAAGTATGTTAGAGTGTAAATGTAAAATCTAACTGGTGGCTACTTAGCTATTCTCTATAAGATTAAACTTTTTTGATTGGTATTTTCATAACAAAATATTGAGGAATATGCATCATTCAGAATCTATGCATAACTAACCTTTGGTCCAGAGTAAATCACCTAAGAGAAACTTCCAAATTGAGTGTTATCTTTAACACTAATTGAATTAAATAAAAAGTACCTTAAGTCCTCAATGTCATCAGTAGGTTCCTAGAAACTAACTTTAAGTGAAATAATGTAGTATAACAAAACCAGTTATACCCTAGGCCTGTGGTCGGCAGAGTCTGGCTCTTCCACAAAATACCACGGCCTGGGAGAGTCTATTTTGAAGAAGTGGCGTTAGAAGAAGTTTAAGTTTAAAAAATTCGGCTCTCAAAAGAAATTTCAATCGTTGTACTGTTGATATTTGGCTCTGTTGACTAATGAGTTTGCCGACCACTGCCCTAGGCTAATGATATACGCAAGAGTTACATCACCAGGTTTTTAAATGAAGGCCCAAAACATTTCTAACATTAAATAATGAAATAAATGTGAGCTATACAGACACCTAAGAATGGTGAATAAAAAAGAGTCAGATAATTATTTTTCAACCCCCCAATTCCAGTTCAAAGTCACAGGTAGCTAGAGTTTCTCCTGGCTGCTCAGGGGACAAAGATGGGTCCACTCTGGATGCTCTCCCATCGCAGATGACCTCACACCCACTCACACTGGGACGGTGTAGACACAGCATTCACCTCCCATGCATAGCTTTGTGCTGCAGGAGGAAACCCATGCAGATCAGGGACACCAGGCACGCTCACAGACAATGGCTCTGGACAGGAAACGGTGTTGTTTTTACTCAAAAACACTGTGACAAAACAATGTGGGACAAAATGATGTTATTGAGGGAACTGCTATATTACAAGTCATTGCTTATCTTGTGTAAGTAATCTAATTTTAAACTCAAAAATTTAAATTAAAGTATATCCCTAACCGGTTTGGCTCAGTGGATAGAGCATCGGCCTGCGACTGAAGGGTCCCAGGTTCGATTCCAGTCAAGGGCATGTACCTTGGTTGCAGGCGCATCCCCAGGAGGGGGTGTGCAGGAGGCAGCTGAATCGATGTTTCTCTCTCATTGGTGTTTCTAATTCTCTATCCCTCTCCCTTCCTCTCTGTAAAGAAATCAGTAAAATATATTTTTTAAAAAAGAATGAACATACACATAATTATAAATGTCTAGCATATTTTCATGCTTATCTGAAGACTAAAGGCCCCGTGTACAGATTTGTGCACCGGTGGGGTCCCCCAACCAGGCCTGTAGGGATCAGACAGAAACCGGCTCTCCGATATCCCCCGAGGGGTCCCTGATTGCAAGAGGGTGGTTCTCAGGTGATGCACCTCGGAATCGGGTTCCCTTCTCTCTTCTCCCAATATTATGTCACTTTCTCTATCTGAATCACTTCCTTCATCTCACTTTACCCTAAGTTTGGTAATAACTGACCACTTGTGAGCATTTAGCTGCAAAATGCATTTATTTAGCTGCAAAATGAAATTATTTAGCAAACAGGATTTACTGAACCTAGAATCTAGTTGGCCTAGGGCAGAACTCTGCTTAATGTCAGGTTCCCGCCCAGCCCTTCCACCCAGGTGGAGTCCTGTGGCAGTGGGAACCTCCTTCTTCCCACCTGAGCTGCTCCTTAGCCTCCTTCCCCTCCCAGATTGCGAGAGAGCAGTTCTCCGTGATGCACCCCAGAATCAGGCACCCTCTTTTCTATTTCCAGGTGTATCACCTGAGATCTCCAGCTGCCAAGTCACCACAGCTTGGCAGCTCCTGCATTGAGTATCTGCCCCCAGGTGGTCAGAGCACGTCATAGCTACCCGTGTTTCCCCGAAAATAAGACATCCTGCGAAAATAAGACCTACTTACAGGTTTCCTTCTGAGTGAAATATAAGGCATCCCCCCGAAAATAAGTCCCCCCCTTGGCTAAACATGAGAGATTTGGTCCACTGATTCTGAAAGAAATGGAGTCACGAGAAATTCACCAGGAAATTCAGGAATTGTATTGTTATGATGATGTTCCAGAAGATGATGACATGATTGTCATTGAATAAATGAGTAAATTCTTGATACTGTAGGATTCACAGTTTGTCTGGTTTGCGTTGACAATTACCGTACTACCGTACCGTATACAGGTAATAAATTTCCTTTATTTTCATTTAACAATAAATGTGTACCGTATTCTTCTCCATGGAAAAATAAGACATCCCCTGAAAATAAGACCTAGCGCATCTTTGGGAGCAAAAATTAATATAAGACACTGTCTTATTTTCGGGGAAACAGGGTATTAGTTGGATGGTCAAACAGTTGCTTAGGCTTTTATATAAGTAGTAGTATTGTTCTTTTAGTTGTGAAGTAGTCATAAATTTAAAATAGTCTTTGTTTTAAAAAAATGAGACTAAATTTTCTTTAATAGGTTTTAGGAGTTTTTTATTTGTAGGTTTTTTGTTTGTTTTTAACATATTTTATTGATTTTTTTACAGAGAGGAAGGGAGAGAGATAGAAACATCAATGAGAGAGAAACATGGATCAGCTGCCTCCTGCACACCCCCCACTGGAGATGTGCCCACAGCCAAGGTACATGCCCTTGATCGGAATCGAACCTGGACCTTTCAGTCCTCAGGCTGATGCTCTATCCACTGAGCTAAACCAGTTTCTGCTATTTGTAGGTTTTTTATTTCCACTATATATATATATATGCATATGTGTAAATATATGTGTGTGTGTGTGTGTGTGTGTGTGTATATATACACATACATACACACACATACATACATACATACACTAGTGGTCTGGTGTATGAATTTGTGCACATTGAAAGAAATTTAATTAGAAGAAATATTTTAATATCGCTATTCGCTTATTCTCAATAATAGAAGTGTCAACCAAATTCACGATCAACAATGACAGATTGAAATATACATGTTCGATTGGCACTAGTGATATGTATATACACACACACACACACACACACACACACACACGTAGTGGCCTGGTGTACGAAATTCGTATACATTAAAAGGGAATTAATTAGAGGAAATATTTTAATATTGCTATTTGCCCTTTATAATAGAAGTGCCAGAGATGAAAGAAAATGAGTAAAATGTATATGAAAATCTTTCCCCTGTCAGAGTCTGGGACATGCCACAGGACCCAGAGTCAAGTCCTCCCCACCCACACACACATAGGGCAAGATCCAGACCTGGCCGGCCCCACCTCCATGAAGCCCCACCAGGAAAGGGCGCAGCGTGAGATCCTCCGGCCCAGTGCCAGGTGGGGGCTCAGCCTCAGGTCCTCAGACCCGTTGCTGGGGCAGGGGGCACGGCCTGAGATCCCTGACCCGGGCTAGGGCAGGGGGCATGCCTGAATTTCCCCGCCCCAGCTCAGTACCACTCAACCTCAGGTCCCTGCTGATTGCTCATTACGGGAACCCCTCCTCCACTGTGGGTGCAGCCACCTTGTGTTATGGGAACCCAGCCTCTGCTTTGCACACCGTCATCTTGTGATGGCACGAGGATCAATTTGCATATTATCTCTTTATACTGTTGAATAAACTTGCTTTATTAGACCTGCTTTCTGATTTAGCTAAACTTTTTCCATCCCAGTGAAACACCCCAACTTCTCTTTCAGATAATTGTTAGCAACACAGCAGTAAATGTCAACATGAAGCAGATTATTATTGTAGATCACACAGGGAGAACAAGGGTAAAATATTTAACTACAGCAGTGTTTAACTATATTCTGTGCAGGAAGAAAACCTGGAGTCATTTTCAAGGTCCACCATTTCTTCCTTTCAGTCTTGTCAAGTTTCTAAATCTCCATTCTCCCAGCTAATGAAAAGAAAATAGGATTCTGCTGAGTCTCTTATCTACCTACTTCAGAAATTCTGTGAGGATCAAATGAGATGAGGCATGGGAAAATGCTTCACAGACATTTGGTTAAAGTGTAAAATGTTTCCACCTGGCTGGGCTAACAAAACTCCAAGGAGGCTAGTGACTAAGGAGAGGAAGCAGGACATTGATATACGATATCATTACCCAATGCCCACAGCCACCATTTCCAGGCTGGGCTGGGATGTGGGCTGCATTTTGTGCCATGGGGTCTCAGCAGCATTGGCTGCAATTTGGTGAGGTGTTGCATCAGGGTGGTGGCAGGGCCTGTGTCCCACTTGGGAGAAGCCAATTGTTGCTTTGTGGGTGCAAGTCTGTGGTGCTGTTTATTGTTAAACTGGAGGCCCAGTGCACGAAATTTGTGCACAGAGAGGGGGTCCCCTCAGCCCAGCCTGCACCCTCTCCAATCTGGGACCCCTCAGGGATGACTGACTGCCAGTTTAGGCCCGATCCAGTTGGACATCCCTCTCACAATCTGGGACCACTGGTTCTTAACTGCTCACTTGCCTGCCTGCTTGATCACCCCTAACTGCCCCCCATGCTGGCCTAGTTGCCCCCAACTGTCCCACCCCCGCTAGCCTGGTCGCTCCTTACTACCCCTCCTGCCAGCCTTATTGCCCCACATAGCCTGCTGCTCAGTTGTTTGGTCGCCTATCACTAACCCCCAGCTGCCGGCCTGGTTGCCCCATGCAGCCTGCTGCTTGGTCGTTTGTTCGCCCCTCACTAATCCCCTTGCCGGCCAGGTAACCCCATGCAGCCTGTTCAGTCATTTGTTTGGTTGTGATGGACCCTTAGGCTTTTCTATATATAGATGGCCTGTTGCTAGGGAGAGGAAGCTGGGGGTTGCTACTTGATGTCATTACCTGGCACTCACAGCCACTGTTTCCAGGCTGGACTGGGCTGTGGGCCGCATTTTGCGTCATGAATTCTCGGCAGCATTAGCTGCAATTTGGTGTGCTGTCACTCTGGGGTAGTGGCAGGGCCTGGTCCCACTTGGGGAAAGCTGAGTGTTGCTTTGTGAGCACCAGGTCCCAGTGTCATTTCTCTATTAATGGCCAGTGTGCATCATGGCAGCTCCTGTGTTGAGCATCTGCCCCTGGTGATCAGTGCACGTTATAGTGACTGGTTGGATGGTCGGACACTTAGCATATTAGCCAGATAGATAGATAGATAGATAGATAGATAGATAGATAGATATTTTTATTGATTTCAGAGAGGGACAGAGAAATAGAAACATCAATGATGAGAAAGAATAATTGATCAACTATCTCCTGCACACCTCCCACTGGGGATCAAGCTCACAGCCTGGGCATGTGCCCTTGACCAGAATCAAACCAGAGACCCTTCAGTCTGCAGGCCAATGCCTGTCCACTGAGCAAAACTGGCGAGGGCTCCACAATATCTTTAACTCTTACTCGAGAACATAGTTGAAGATTATAAAAATAAGCTATTCAAAATAAGAATTTAATAATAATTCTTTTTTAAATATCACATTCTGGCATCTACTTGGAGATAAACTATGTGATTTGATGCTCTTGCCCAGTAATTTGTTGTGAAACAGACCAATCAGAAATTGGCTATGTTGCTTAACCCCCCGTTTACTGAGTGCTCGTCTGTGCCACTCGGGCAGTGTGATGACCTGGGAGGTCGCACTGGAGAAAGACGTGAAACCACGAATGACCCAGCCATACGGTTATATTTGAGACAAATATCAGGAAGAAAATGCACTGCATGACAGGTGAGCTTAAAGTCAGAGATCCAGTTACATCTGGGCCCGGGAAGGGCTCCCTGATGAGCGAGCATTGCCTGCGACTGGGGTCTCGGGTGTCGGCGGGAAGTGGTCACGGGTTTTAGTGATTATGTGGCATTGCAGTTAATACGGTGGGTGGCAGCAGGTATTGAGGACCTCGAGAGTGACGCCCAGCTGCAGGTGCTGGAGAGTAGGGAGGGAGTGAAGTGTGGCACGTGTCCTCAGGGTGACAGCTGAACTTGGCCGGGAATGCAGATTTGGACTAAGTTTACAACTAAGAGACAGTCTCTCTCTCTCTCTTTAAGGTTGCTGCTAAGACTTTATTATCCACCTAAAGTTTAAATTACATCCTTTGAGTTCATTAAAAAACCTCAATAAGAATTGTGTTTAAGCCTAAACTGGTTTGGCTCAGTGGATAGAGCGTCGGTCTGCAGACTGAAAGGTCCCAGGTTGATTCTGGTCAAGGGCATGTACACTGGTTGCGGGCACATCCCTGTTAGGGAGTGTGCAGGAGGCAGCTGGTCGATGTTTCTCTCTCATTGATGTTTCTAGCTCTCTCTCCCTCTTTCTCTCCCTTCCTCTCTGTAAAAAATCTATAAAATATATTTAAAAAGAAGAAGAAGAAAAGAAAAAGAATTGTGTTTACGATGGTATTTGGTATATGAGCTACCTCATGGGGAAGCGGCATCCCCCGTCCTAGAGAATGGCCAGTCCCGTCCCCAGGCAGGGGGCTCTTCGGTGCCCAGCACCAGGGTTGGTAACTAACTGGCCATTGTAGTGGCGTGTACCTGGATATTCCTATCGGCTATGTTTTCATGTTGCTTATTAGAGATGAGGTTGTTGCCATTAGGTTTGTATTTTTAGTTTTTGTTTGGTTTGCATCCGTGGCCCTGCTGAGATATTCTGTCTGTTACCTCTGTTGGTTTTTACACATACATTGTACTATTTATAAGTAAATATAACTTTTTATTTTAAAAAATTGTAGATGTGCTTCCACTGCCCCTCCACCTCCCCCCCCCCCCCCCCCGCCCCAAATGTGTCTCTTAGCAACCTGACTCGGAGCTTAGAATTTCTATTACTGGAGGAAGAGTGTCTGGAGGAACTATAATTTGGCCTTTGGTGAACTCACCTTTATAAATCCTGCTCACATGCATAAAACAGCATCGCTATCATAGCCTTGTGGTTGTGAACAAAGAACTGAATAAGCAACCTTTCCTTCCTCGTCATCTCTGAAATTAGATTAGCAGTGTTCTCTGGAGTGAATCCCTTTATAGCTTACACCTCTACCTGTCCCCTGTGCTGCAGTGACCTCTGATCTGAATGTGTTAGTACTTCCCCTGGTAGTGACTGTTACAGTGATAGAAAGGCTTTTTGATACAACAGAATCATGAGGGTTTTCCATAATTCGGTTGCATCTAATTCAGTAAATGTAGCAATTTGGTACTGATTTTAAGTACTGAAAGTGGGAGTGCCAAGAAAGCTGTAAAAGCTGGTGCTTCCTCGTGTTACAGTCAGTCCACGCCACCTCAGTGGCTGTGTAGACCTCAGGCATGCGTCCACCCATGTGGTGACTCTTCATGCTTAGTGCTTTTCCACTTACCTGTGCCCAGTGCAAAGAGGCTTTACCCTCTTCAACAGGTGAGGAAACTGAGGCTTGAGGGGCAGGATTTTCCATCTAGGGTCCTGCTTCTGGGTGGGAGGAGGCCCACAGATGCTGCCCCCCAAGGCCATGCTGTTCTGTGTGACCTGACTCTGGCTCCATCAGAGCCCCTCAGCTGAGCGGCTCTAATTGATATTAGACCCCATCAGACTGCTCAGACCAACAGTAGGCACAGGGTTCCCTTCGGCTTCCATGGCAGGACATTGACAAAGGTCACCTTCTGAGTTTCCCTCAGACAGAACTCCACGCATCTGGACAGCACGTTCCTTCGAGCACGTGGACATCAGCACTCAACAAATTGGACCCCCGTAGCTTTTGTGCTAAGAAATGTTGCTAGGGTAGAAACCCAAGAGAAACTCCAAGTGGCCTCCTGTTTGCCTTCTTCTCTCCTAACCTTGTCTAGATATGAGCATTAAGTTAGTGCAGTGTAATGTGGTCGGGAAGGTGGGTGGAAATTACGGTGTGAGTGAGATTTGTTGCCTAAAGTAAATAACTTTTTATCAATTAGTGTTGGCTAATAATGACACTTCCTGGATCCAAGGTGATCATCCTTCAAGAATACTGAAATGGGGACTTCTACATTCAAAGCAGTTTGGCCCACATCCCCTTGCAGCCTCCTAGCTCAGCATCAAGCTCACTGAAGGTACAGGTGCTGGGGGTGGGCCCAGGCTGTCAGAACGCTGGGCATGGGGCTTCGCCCTGAAACTAGAGCCAGCCCACGCTGAGTCTGTCAGAGTGCTGCCAGAGAGCAGGCCAGCGGGTAGAGACAGAGAGGCTGATGGAGCATTCAGGGAACCGTCTTCCACCTGTGGAGGTGACTGGGCGAGGCAGCGCCGTGGGGCAGGGCCAGGCTGGACTGGGGCAGGGCTGACAGCTGTTCACATGGGATTCCTTCTTGCTCAGGGACCACAGAGTCACTCCTAAGGCCTTTCAACTGCCTGGGTGAGGCTCACCATATTCATGAGGATGATCTCCTGAAAGCCAGCTAATTGGATGTTAACTACCTCCACCTTCACACTGACGCTCACGTTACTGCCTGATTGGATAACGGGGCACTCTGACACTGACCATTGTCTTTAACCAGGACTGTGGAGTCTTCCCTTCCTTCCCCTTTTTGTCATCTTGGTTATAGCTGTCCTACCTAGCTTAACGCTTTAACCCCGACCCCAGCCTCATCTGTGCCCTCCGGTGAGCAACTTGGCAGGTGAGGCACCTAAAGTGGACTAGCCCAGGTCCAGCAGCGGGGCAGCGCTGTGTGTGTGCTACATGCTATCTAGGCCTCTACCCATGTGGTAGTCCTTCCTGCAAACAATGTCTGTGCTCCAGAGACACCCCCCCCCGCCCCCGCCCTGAGGGGCAGCCTTCTCCCCTTTTCTTCAGACCTCTAGCCCCATCTGGGTGAACTGACCGCTCCCTAGGCAGCTCCTGGGCGTCCCCTCTGCTCCTCTGATCCCTCCACCTGTGTGTTCCCCTCCGGTAGAGTGCCCCGGAGTCACAGGCTGCTGCAGCACATCTCTTGCCTCTGAAGCTTTCAGAGGCAGGCAATGTGTGTTCATAGACACCTCTGCCCCCAGGGACACTGAGCTGCGGCTGTCACCCACCAGCCCCCCATCTCTGAGCGACTCTCTTGGAGTCCCCCAATCATTTGGCTTTGAGGAAGAGGTTAGAAAATCCCAGGTCACAAATGACACACTCACGAAGGCCACAGCCTCTGCCTCTCCTCTGTGCTTTCTTTGCCCTGGAAGGCACCCCTGGAGGTGACGGTGCCCACCCAGGGTGTGGCCTTTCCTTTGTGAGGGACGGGAAGGTTCTTCGCCACTGTCTTGTGCGGGCTTTGGGATCAGGGTGCCTGGAGGGGTACCCTGGGGCCAGTGATTGAGGACGTGCCCGCTGCCTGGTAACACCTGTCACAGCCTCTGTTCCTTAATCACCTGTTGTCTGGGAGGTCCTTTCCTAGCAAGCCCTGTACACTACCTGTTCACAGGTTCCAGACTTCTTTCGCTTTCTACTGCGTCTTAGGAGCATCACTCATATTTTTCCTACAAGTGTTTTTCAACTATTTGTTTCTGGATTTCCAACCATTTTTTTCATCCCTCCCCACCCCCTGTGCTGTCTCTGCGCCCCATCAGTTGCTCTGCCGCAGCCCATCCTCCAGATGACACAGAACAAACTTGGTGCTCGGGGCTGTTACAGCAATGGCTAAAAGAGCAGGCGTTTTTCTTCATGGATTACCGGTTGGGGTTCAGAATCCGTAACAGTGAAGATAGGGTGAGCTGGATGGTGGCCCCTGCTGGCCTCTCCTCCACAGATACATTCTAATTGTTGTCACAGAGTCGGGCTCTGGCGTAAGGTCAAGTGATTTTGTGCGTTGGGGAGTAATGGGGCCAGGGTTTTTTCTGATCACCTGTAAGAGCACAACTCTGTAACTGGCAGGTGGTAGGCTCAAAGTCAGTAAGGTAGCTGGTCATATTTTAACTTACTGAACTACTGAACTTTTTATTTATATCAAGAATGTGTCAGTTATGTTGTGCTTTATTTAGAGAGCTAACTTTTCATATTAACCAGACAGGCATTAAAACACCTGTGCTCCAAGTAACCCTAGACTTAATGCAGAAAACCTCTGTTCTAAAACACATTGATTCATTTTTATGAAGTTGAACATAAACGAAGCCGGGATGGGGGACTGGTGAAGGGTGATATGAAAATGGGGATCCAAGAAGGGGTTATGAGTCCTATGAGGAAATCATCCAAATCCCAGAGAATTTTCTTCTTAACTGCCGGGTCTCTGGGCACTCAGCCGAGCTGTCCTGTGATGATTCTTGCAGCCTGTCTCTGGGAATGACATTCTAGCCGCACACTCAGAAGTTCCCAGTCTTAACTGTGCCGTCGGTGTTAATTGCAGAGGCTCTGGGTCAGGCACAGGGCGTCCCAGCACAAAATGGTATTTGCCATGTACCACTGTCTTCAGTTCTTAACCCCTGCTCTTTCCTTGGTAATCTCACCCTTTTCTTGCGAGACTGTGAACGTTCTTGCTTTTGCTCTGACGACATGATAAAGGCCATCACTACCCATCGACATTTGTAGATGCTGTTTGTCTGTGAAAGTCGATAGCTCAGAGTCAAGCAGGAATCTTGGATCGCCTGTCTACAGCCATGTTTCCTACAGCAAGCGTTTTGTTTGCTTTTTAATCCTCATTGATTTTTAGAGAGAGAGAGAGAGGGAAAGACAGAAATATCGATGTGAGAGAAACACATCAATTGGTTGCATCCTGCATGAGCCCTGAGGAGGAGCCTGCAACTGAGGTACATGTCCTTTGGTCCTCAGTGGTCCTCTATCCACTGAGCCACACTAGCTAGGGCTCCTGCTGCAGTTTGACCAGAATCTCATTGGGGGCCCACACTGCTTCTGAATTCTGAGAATTCCACTGGAATCAGCTCTCTTTAGAATTACTTAAGATTTTTTTCATGTTCTTGGTAAATATTTTTAATGTCCTGGTTGTAATTATAGACTATGTGGATTTTAGTTTGCAGTTAATATGTTTCGAACATTACCACCTTCCTCCAATCCTACGGGAGCAGAATTTGACCCAGAGGAAGACGAACCAACGTTAGAAGCAGCCTGGCCTCACCTACAGGTACTGAACTGCGGAATGGTCAGAAGCGGGCGTACATGAGATGTATGTGTCCGTGGGGTCTTCCTCTGACCCAGTGCCCCGGCCTGAGGGCCTCAGCCCAGCTGGTTGCAGGGCGACCTCTGATCATACTGGCATAGGCCTGGCACACCTATGTGTACATGAAAATGTTTTAGCAAAAGAGAGAACATTCAGTGACTTTCCTTTGTGTAGATACTGTATATCAACTACAGAGATAGGGAACTGTCAGTATGTCTTCGATGGAAATGATTACTTTGCTGACAGCCATTGAATTGAGGCCTGGAGGACTCCCACGGCATTTCCCATTTGGGGCACTTAGATTTAATGTGCACCTGCTATGTGCCCCAAAGCTCACCTGCTGGCCAATGCCTTTCTCAGAGCATTTGTAGGGCAAGAGGTTGATTGGGAGCCCACCCTGAGCAGAGCACTGGATTGGGAGGTCTGGGCGGTCTGAGGAGGGGAGATGGAGAGATGAGAAACCCAGGAAGGAGCCACGCTGGGAACAGACGGAAAGGGTGGGCTATCTCGGCAGCAAAGCGTTCCCGCCTGTGGCATCTGGGACATCTGCTCACCAGCCAGTCCCGGCTTCTGTCAACCTGTCTCTCCCAGGGCGCCTGGAGGTGACAGGCTCCAAATCCCACCCAGCAGCTGTGGCTGCCGTGCACTGGGGTCTCTGAGCAGCGTGATTGAAGCATTGGTGACATCCTTTTGTTTAAATGCCATTTAAGGAGGTAGTCTATGGTTCTTAGCAAAACAAAACGGTTACCATCATCAGTTACAATTAAATTAAGCCATGCAATTTAGCATTAAATCTACAGATACATGACTTTTGTAAGGCTAATATACGAAGACAACGACTCAACTCATGGTGTATTTTTAATCTCCATTTAGTAAAATACCATGTTTTTTGACTCATTGTTGTTTTTTTCCTCCTAGCTTGTTTATGAATTTTTCCTAAGATTTTTAGAGTCTCCAGATTTCCAACCTAATATAGCGAAGAAATATATTGATCAGAAGTTTGTATTGCAGGTAAGGCCCAAATTAGCTGAAACCACAAAAGCCCTGCCTTACAGAGAATCCCAGGTCACTAAGTGTCTTTTTCTTCTTGAAGCTTTTAGAGCTCTTTGACAGTGAAGATCCTCGAGAGAGAGATTTTCTTAAAACTACCCTTCACAGAATCTACGGAAAATTCTTAGGCTTAAGAGCTTACATCAGAAAACAGATAAATAATATATTTTATAGGTAAGTCCGCATGGGGACATTTCTCTTTTCGCGTGGTGATGTTTCTTTGCATACTTAATGCCCCCACTTCATCATTCCTTTGACAAGTGACCAAGAGCACCAGTGGCTGTTTCTGAGCAGCCAGCTGGTCGTGTCCAGGTGGCTCCAGTCTGCACCTGCGTCTCCGTGCCAGGCTGGGGCTGGCCCCTCCCCCTTTTCCACCCCACCCCACGGCTCACTCCCAGCATCCCACCCTCCTTTATTCCGGTTTTTACTAAAACCAGTGGTTCCCTCTGGAATGCGGATAGAGTGATCTGTCCAACTCTGGCTGTTCCTTCCTCCTGCCTTTCCTTCATTCTTCCCCATTGCAAGTCAGTGAAAGCGGGAGTGAGGAGCGGATCTGGAGGAAATCGGGGACTTACATTAGAGGATTGGGAATGGCCCTGTGCACCAGGGAGAAGGCGGCCCTGCTGCGAGCAGCATATGGTGACGCGGCAGCTTCTAGCAGTCACAGCCACCCCACCCCTAGGCCTGCAGGACCATGGAAACTGGGAAGCTGGTCACAAGAGTTTACGAGGAGGAGGGCCCAGCCCCATGGCTCACGAGAGAATATTCCAAGCACAGTGTTCACCTTGACCCCAAACCCTTCCCATCCCAGTTTCAACACCCCTCCAAACCTTCGTCTCTGCTGCTGCCACTTCTGAGTCACCAGCTGACCAACGCCCTTTGGGTGAACAGGTGTTAAATCCTGGGTGGGGCCCTGGGTCTCACAGGTCTGGTTCCCCATAGTTGGCTCCCTGCTTAGCTTCAGCTCCTTCCACTCCACCACCTGGCAGCCTTGTTTGATCCTCATGACGTTCTTTTCCCCAGCTCTTAGCAACCTCCAGGCTTCTGGAAGCATCTGCTTGCCAGGAAAGCCTCCCTGGCCTGGCAGACGGGTGCGGTCTCCCTGTGAGGGCAGGCTTTGTGTCACCTGGACTGTCACACACCCAGTACCAGCTCGTGCCCAGCCATGGTGGCACCAAATAAATGTTGATGGATGAAATAATGTAGTTTCTTATCTGGCCCCAGGAGGCTCACTAATTAGTAGCTTATTCTGTGAATTGTGACTTCTCAGGAAGACTTTCCCTCAGGCCCCCAACTCCAGGCTGGCTCAGGGACAGGGCCTAGTGGGGTGAGGCACAGCGTGCACATCCCTCAGCGAGCCTAGCAGCAGTGCCAGGTGAGAATGCGGACCCCGCCGAGCACCGCAAAGGCCAGGTGGGCCCGTTAGACGCCGTGACCAAGCAGCGGGGAGAAAGGGCCAAGAGCGATTGGTCAGATGGAAACCAGCAGCCTCTCTGGGGATTCTGTCACCGGTTCCTCTCGTTCCATCACCAGCCTGGCCCTAGTGTACCCCCCAGTCCTTGAAGTCTCCGTGGCCTGCACTTCTGCAGTCATCAGGGTATAATCCTCTCCCTTACCTGCACACTCAGTACAGCACTCCGAGGTCACAGCTTCCGGTGTGGGTGGGGCTGCCCTCTAAGCTCCTTCCAGGTTCCCTGGGGGATGGCGACGCACCAGATGGTGATGTGCTTCTGTGCTTGTTCCTGTGCATGTTCTTGGTGTCACCCCTCCGTGTTAACAAGATCGTTACTTGGCTAGTGACCTTATCTATCAACATAACAGCCATTATTTAAACAAGAGGTGCAATTTATAGTCCAGTCATTTAGGTCTAACAGTAAGCTCCACTGAAGTGCATTTTTCTGTCCTTAAATGTAGGTTTTTGTTTGGATAACAGAATCACAAATAACACCCACATTAAAGAATTAAAAAGTGTCTCATATCTTAAAAGAGTTCTAATTTAGAACTGAAATACTTGAATAAGTTATTGAAAAGTTACTACACAGTTTAGTTCAGCTCTCACTAAATGTTCAGTGCAAGAGTGTGGGGGTTTTTCCCCCCAATTATCTTCTCTATAATTATAATTATTGATACATGCAGTCAAAAATAAGCATATGTAGATTCCATAATTGTTTGAGTCTTCACCCTCAATACCACTTCCACGTCATTTCATGTGAGAAAACAAAGAGGACCACCTTGGGAGAGAGATTCAGCTCATCGAAATTCTTCCTAGTATCTTATAAGAAAAAGAATATGTCAGACATATTTGCTTCAACTGACTCAAATGTTAGTGGAAAGTTCCCGTTTCTATAGTTTCTCATTCTCATCAGCATTTCTAAGATGTGGTTTATAGAGAGCGCTAGATAGCGGTAACGCCTGTTCGGGCAAACAGTGAACCCGGAAGGTTAGGTGTCTGTGGTGGGGCCAGGCTTCAGTCCCTACTGCTGACAAACCACCCCACATCTGCGTGGTCAAAAACCACTATGTATTCTTTCTCACAATTCTGACACTGGGGCACCTGGTGTCCGTGAGGGCTGGGATGGCCCCCAGCAGCTCCCAGGGTTGAGGGTGTAGCTGGAAGTGGTTCAGACCTCACCCTGTGTTTTGGTCCCAGCCACTCGTGCCAGGACTGAGCAGCACAGACTCAGGAGCAGAAAGTGGTTCCACCTCCTCACAAGAGGGCAGGCCTTATCCCGCAGGGAGGAGAGGAGCCCATAGATGTAGAGAGCCCTCATTCCATTGTTGCTGAAAGAGTAAGCAACCCTTTTGCCCGCCTGCATGGATCTCCATGGCTTCCCTCCCGTTTTACACCCAACTTCTTGTCTCCCATTGGAGAAGTCAGAAGGAAAACTACTTTTCTATTTCTTATTCCAATTTCAAATCGAGTTAAAGTAATGAGAAAGTAAGAACTTACCAGTAAGGAAACATTGTTGACTTAGGAAAACAAAATGGCTCAAAAGTAAAAGCCATCCCTATTTAACACTAAAGCTGGTGGGGCCAGATCAGAAGCAGTGCAGGGGCGAGGGGCGGGCAGGCTCCTCCAGGTCTAAGGGAGAGGAGTTGTGTCACAAGTTGCTAAGTGGTGCTGTATGCAAAGTTGTAGCTTTGTGCATTTAAACTGTTTTGAATATTTCAAACCAGTGACACAGAAGGAAGCCTTCAGGCTGAGCTCCATGAGGCAGCAGTGAAGGGATTTATCTACTGGTGGCTCAGCCCCTTCCTTCCCGCCCTCATTCATCCCCCAGGCTGCCATGTTCCATTTGTCACCTCCCCGCCCATTTTCATGCCACATTAGATCCACTTGCATGCATGTCACTGTTTTGCTGACCCTGCCACTGTGGGCTCAGATCCAAGTGGGTTTGAGCTGACCTCCAGTCTCCATGGACCCTGCCCACCTTCCTGCCAGTTGCCCGCTATCCAGTCCAAGTTATAAACCTTTGTTCCAGCCAGATGAGTTCTCTCCCCACTCCACACCCCCATCTTTAAAAATCTGTGGGAAGCCTACCTCGGAGCTCAGTTCAAGAACTGACCCCTCAGTGGACTGGCCATCCAGTAGTATACGGGTGGGCAGAAGTAGGTTTACAGTTGTTCACATGGAAAATAATACAATAGTTAATGCATAATACAATGATAAATTGTTTTGCATAGTCACAACTGTGATCTAGCTTCTGGCCCTGTAGATGGGTTAGGCACATCCTGCAGGATTATTTTACATCCTGTGGGTGTTCGGCCAAGTTCCCAAACGAGGACAATAAAATGGGAGTCACATTCTTTATAAATCACAATCTCATTTCTGGCTTAGAGCAGTCTCCAAACGAGGTGTCCATCTGGTGGGCAGGAACCGCTTCTCACACCCCTCCCGTCAGCCGAATCAGCGCGCATGTTGGTGGCCAACCTTTTTCTGCCGGGGCCGTTTGGGTATTTATACCATCATTTGTGAGCCATACAAAATTATCAACTTAAATGTTAGATTGTTACTTTGGTCAAACATTTAACCCTTCCCCGAATGCCTGGGCAGGACCAGCCGTTCCCCGCTCCTGGTTTAGACTGACTAACCCCGTGAGCCAGTGTGAGGCAGGGGCCGGTGGTTCCTGAGCAGATCCTCTAGGGGAGAGACGTCGTCCTGTTCTGTGTCCCTGTTCCCGCTCATTGTCCCAGTGTATTCAGTGACGTGTTTGAAGTATCTGATGGATGGCAGGCTGGTCTCTGCAAGGGGGTGGAGGTCTTCAGGTTGCCCTGTACAGGGGTGGGGCGGGGCAGTGTCAGAAAGCAACAAGGCGGCCCAAGTGGTCAGGAAGAGACTAAATATTGGAGGCGTCGAGATTAAGATGTCCACTTACATTGAAATGCAGGGGGGGAAATGATGAATTTTTTGGATGGATCTGATAAGGCAAACATCAAAATGGATGGATCTGATAAGGCAAACATCAAAATGTTCAGTGTAAAGGCTGGGTGGTTGAAACACAGGTGCTTACTGTAAAATTCTTCCAACGTTTTGTTTGAAAACTTTCGGAATAAAATGTTGGGGAATTTTTGAGTGGGAGGCTCCGAGGAGCTTATTGATGACAAGAAACAGTGCCCCTGGGATGGTTTTTACAAAATCGATGTGCTTATTGTTGCCTGGCTGCATGATTTCCCCCCTAAAAGCACTGTTCTCTTATTCAGAAGATTTTAGTCTTCCCAGGTGTCATTTCGCTGTCTAATTCTACATAACAAATTGCCTTTTCCAGGTTTATTTATGAAACAGAGCATCACAATGGCATAGCAGAATTACTGGAAATACTGGGAAGGTAAGTCGTCTTTGTGTTATTGGTAGCCGTTGGCTTTAGATGGAATTTATAGCAGAATGACCCAGTTCATTAAATTCAACCACCCCCTCCCCAAAGCAAGAAAACTTAAACCATTCTCTAGAACTTAAACAGGAGCTCACTTAAGGAAGAGTTCAGGAGCTCTTGGATGAGAACATGCTAGATGACAAGTGTCTTCCATTTGTGTGGCTCAGTATGTACGCTCCACCTCCTACGCCCAGGAGCATTCTGTGGAAACACTAGTTCAATTGTTTCCTCAAAAGCAATGCTAAAAATAGTCACATTAAGGTTTATATTTGACACTTAGAAGAATAGATCATTTACTATACAGAGGAATTGAGTAAATGCTAATATTTCAGATTGCTTTGAGTTTATAAATTTTTCATATGTATACTTATAAAACAATTAACATTTTGAAAACTTTTAATGCAAGCAGAGTTCTTGCTTGCTGTCATTTTTTAAATTGATGACTATACATTTGTGCAGGACTCCTAACCCACCATTTCGCAGAGTCCTCAGGGTTCAGTGGCCGAGTAAACTTGAAAGAGCTGTTTCACTGGCTCCTTTCTTGGGGATTCAAGCGCATTGTCCGCTAGAGGTTCTGAGGAGTCCTGCAGTGAAAACTGCCTGTAGGTGTTTGTTTAATGGTTTCCAAAACTGCTAAGAAGCTGGTCATCCTATGGCTCTCTGGTCCTGCCCCATAGTTCTGAGAAAAATTAGACTTGCTGTTGTAGACATAATTTGAAAAAAAATGTTAGTCCTCATGGAGATTTCTACTTCGACTAGTGCCAGCACACTCGGTGGGTCTCTCTCCCCGAGTAGAGCATAGGGAGCGGCTAGGCGGGTGTCCCTTACAGGTTGTATGACCTTGGGCAAATTACTTACCACTCTGCATCTGTTTCCTTATCTGTGAAATGGGAAGATAAATTTTATTCACCTGCTGGGTTGTCGAGAGGCAAGGTGAGCTCTCTGCGGAGTCCAGCACAGTGCCCACAGGCCTCCGTGTCCTCCCTCGGCTAGGCTTGGTCACCAGATCCTTCCAGAAGAGGGGTCTGATCTTGAGGGTTCCCCCAGGTGAATGAGCATGTGGTCCTTGAGGGCCACTTAAGACTAACCCTCCCTGCAGGGCCCCTGTCCCTGAGGTTCGTGAATGATGGGGGAACAATGTAGAAGATGCTTTAACTGCTTTCAAAGCTCTTGGTAACATTTACCTGCAGCTGCGTAATTATATCCACTCGATGTTAGAGACAGAAACTTTGGTGTGCATGTTAAGAGTAAGACCCTTCTTTCTTTGCAGAAGGGAACGGGTTTCTTGCTGATTTTTAACCAAAGCCGTTCTGTGCACTCAGACTCTGTTCTGCCAGCAATAGAATAACGAGCCTGACTTTCTCCTGGGAAGGGAATTCTAAGGATGGGCGAAGGCCAAGGGCAAGTGCTGGGTGTGGGCGTCCTGGAGCTGGGGTTGCCAGCTGAGCTGCCTGATCTTCGTGGCATAAGGAAGGAGGTTTTGTCCCGAGAGACTTCCACTGTTCTGGATAACACCCTGTAAATCCAGAAATTTAAAATTGCCCTGTAGTTACAGACAAAATTAACCTTGAAGGTATTTCATTTTCTTTTAAATTTCTGCTGATACTCTCCTCTATTCTGAAACTTATCTTTTTGCTTGCTGGTTTTCATGATAAAAACAAGATACTTTTGCCGAAACCGGTTTGGCTCAATGGATAGAGCGTCGGCTTGGGGACTGAAAGGTCCCGGGTTCGATTCCGGTCAAGGGCATGTACCTTGGTTGCTGCCTCTTGCACACCCCCAGTGGGGGGTGTGCAAGAGGCAGCTGATGGATGACTCTCTCTCATCGATGTTTCTAACTCTCTATCTCTCTCCCTTCCTCTCTGTACAAAAATCAATAAAATATATTAAAAAAAAACAAAAAAAAAAACAAGATACTTTTATTAAATCTGGAATTGGTAAATATTCAAACTGTACATGACTTCTGTTTTCACAGTATAATTAATGGATTTGCCTTACCACTGAAAGAAGAGCACAAGATTTTCTTATTGAAGGTGTTACTGCCTTTGCACAAAGTGAAATCTCTGAGTGTCTACCACCCCCAGGTAAGAGGCTCAGAGGCACGGCTTTCTTCCCTGAACATTACCGAGTCCAGAGACTGAGTCCGTCCTGTTACTGGGAGGGCTCCTTTCTTATATCACATTATTGACTCACGTACCAAGGCTCTGGTGCTAATGAAAGAACAAGAGGGTAAAGAGATTCGTTTTAGGAGAATCAGAAAACTCTCAGGAGTGGAGAATTTCACAGTGAGTTCTAAGCATAGGAAAGGGAGGCACAGGCTTGATGAAAAGAGCCAAGGAAGACTTCTCAGAGGAAATGAGTCTGTGGTATCATTTAAAATCCAGCACCTTAAAGAAAGGGTACCTGTATACAGCACCTGGACGATCTTTACATTCAGCCCCATTGATGTCATATTAATTGTTCTGTATTAGAAATCAATACTTCAGAGATTGAAGGTGGTACCAGATTTTAATTTTGGTTCTTCCCATTTATCATATTGTTCATTAGTCTCCAAAAAGCCACAGGAAAACTCCCCATCAGGCCGCGGCTGACATATTGGTGTTAGCCCAAAAGACAGTTTCCCGATCTCCTCAGCTTTTTGTTGTCCCCTCTGCAGTTGGTGAGGGGGAAGAACCTGTGCTGGCTGCAGTGGGGCTCATCCCGCCTTTCTGGGACACCCCCTGGCAGCACCTGAGCGGGCCACATCCTTGTCTCAGCAGAGGAACGTGTTAGCAGTGATGCTAGGGTCCTAGAAACGAAGCGGCACTTCCCTGTTAAAATGAAACGCTAATACTTCTCTCCTCTACCTGTCAGCTGGCGTACTGTGTTGTGCAGTTTCTGGAGAAGGACAGCACCCTCACGGAACCAGTAAGTGGTCCTGCTCTGCCCTGTCGCCAAGTGCCCCCCCCCCCCATACACACACACACACACACACACACACACACACAGCTGATCAGCTCTTCCCTCTTCAGCTCTAGCCCTAGTGACACTCTGAGTTCACTCGGTGTTATGGGTTTTCCAGGTGTAGTCCTTGTAGTGACAGGTCCCTGGATTGTAGTGATTTATGCCACAATGTCACCTTGACCCTCACTGTACTTGGAACTCTGTGCTGGGCAGTTGTCACCAGTAAGTTGTGTGCAGCTTAACACTCCCCCTCTGGGGTTAGCAGCACATGTAGCTGACTTCAGTCGGAGGGACTAGAGCGAGGGTTCTAGTGCTGTGGTACCGGAGAGGCTTTGCTGTCAGTAACAGTTGTTCCCTGTTAGAGGTAACTGTTTCCTGATCATCGCTTCATAAGTGAATGCACATTGCTGCCATTCAGTGCTTAGATTTCCCATTTCTTGGCATATTATCGCTATTAAAAATACAAAAGCTATTGTAGCCTACATTAACAAAGTCGGGCATGTCACGTGCCAGGGGAAGCATTTGAAGAAATTTTAACAGCTTTGTTGAGATATAATTCACCCATTTAATATATACAGTTCAGTGGGTTTTAATACATTGTTATTAACTATTTTTTTATTTTTTAAATACACACACACACACACACACACACACACACACTCTCTAGAGGCCCAGTGCATGAAATTCGTGCACTGGAGGGGGGGTCCTTAGCCCATTCTGCACCGTCTTGCAGTCTGTGATTCCTGTCACAGTCTGGGGCTCTGGTAATCCAAGACCCCTCACCCCTTACTGTCCGCCTGCAGCAGAGGTAGGAGAGGCTCCCACCACCGCCACTGCACTCGCCAGCCCTGAGCCCAGCTTGTAGCTGAGCAGCGCTCCCTCTGTGGGAGCATACTGACCACCAGGGCAACTCCTGCATTGAGCATCTGCCCCCAGTGGTCGGTGTGTGTCATAGCAACTGGTCATTCCTGTCATTCCACTGTTTGGTCAATTTGCATATTAAAGGTTTAATATATAGGATTATTTCCCCCCCCCCCCAGAAAAGAAAAGAGAGAGGAAGAGAGAGAGAGAAACATCAATGATGAGAGAGAATCATTGATCAGCTGCATTCTATATGCCCCCTCTTGGGGATCAAGCCTGGTATGTACCCTGAGCAGGAATTGAACTGTGGCCTCCTGGTTCATAAGTTGATGCTCAACCACTGAGCAACACCAGCCAGGCAGTTATTAAGTTTTTAAATTGTGGTAAAATACACATTACATAAACTTTGCTGTTTTAGGTGTATAATTCATTGGCATTAATGACATTCACAAACTGTCACCACTGTTTCCAAAACTTTGTTATTACCCCAAACAGAAACTCTGCACGCACTCAATACTAACTCCCCATTCCCCTCCCCGAGCCTCTGGTGACCTCTGTTCTCCTTTTGTCTCTATGAGTTCCCCCACTTATAGGATTTGTCCTGCTGTGAGGTGGTTTCTCTCAGCATAATGCTGTCAGGGTCCTTCCATATTGTAGCAGGTGTCAGAATTCCATTTCTTATTATGGCCGAATAGTATTCCATTGTGTGGATGGACCACAGAAATAACTCTTTAAGTGCCTGCTTTCAGTGCCTTTGGGTGTGCACCCAAAAATGGAATTGCTGGATCTTATGGTAATTCTAGGGTTAGGTTTTTGGGGAATCACCAAACTGTGTTCTCCACAGTGGTACACCATGTTACATTTCCATCAGTGTTTCTTTGTTGCCCGTACTTTTTTCTTTTTCTAATAAGACAAATCCTGCTTTTTGTTGGGGCGGGGGGGGCAGGGGGGGTCCTGTGTTTTTTGTTGTTATTAATCCTCACCTGAGGATATGTTTTCCATTGCTTTTCAAAGAGAGAGAAGGAGAAACATCTGTGTGAGAGAGACACATCAACTGGTTGCCTTCCCCCACTCATCCCTGCCAGGAACAGGGAGCAAACCCAAAACCCAGGTACATGCCCTTGACCGGGAATTGAACCCACGACTCTTTGGTGCATGGGCCGATGCTCTAACCATTAACACCAGCCAGGGCCATTGCCCATTCTTTAATTGGGTTGTTTTGCTCTTGAATAACAACAACAACAAAAAAGGTATTAGATACAGTCTTTTAGTTTTCTTGTGAAAAGACATGAAGAAATCCTAATACTGTGTCCCTGTGTGAAACTGACTTCTGATCTCTGCTTTCTGTTAAGCTTCTAAATGCTATATGTAGACTCCCCTACCTCACCCACATATTCAGGACCAGCTCTGAGCACGTCCCTCAGCTGCTGTCTGTAGAGGTGACAGGCAGCCCCTTTCAGAGTCACTCGTCCCTGCACTGTCCTCCCTGGGTCTTCTCACGCTTCTGCCTCAGCTCTGAGATTCTGGAAGCTCCCAAGGAAATGTCCACACTCCATAATTCTTTGCTTTTCTTTGCTTTGCTTTTCTTTGTTTGTTTTGGGGCTCCAGAATTCTTAAAGTACAATCCATTTAAAAGTCATTTTTTGCTCCCATTTGTAACCTGTAATATTTTTTATTTGCAAACTGTATACAGTGCTCAGAAGCGTTCTGGGCACGTCGAGCATGTACAGTGTTGTAAGAAGAACAGAAACTCATCAGGAAGAAAAATCATGTTCTTGTTGCCCACCTGTCTCTTTAGGCCTCTGCAGCCTGCTGAGAGCTCTCTCTTTCCCTAATGTGCCAGGTCAGGAAGGGGACTCCCCAGGATGCCAGGCAGGGGCCGCTGGCACACACCCCAGGCTTGCCAGGCCTCTCCAGAGAGCCAGCAGCCCATTGAGTTTGCAGAGGAAAGCCCGTTCTTGAAGTGTTCCCAGCAGCGAGCGGCCATTGTCACCTGGCATTAGCATTCCCGGAGCAGACGCCCTCTTCTGCAGAGGGCTGTCGCACTCTGAAACAGATGGTTATTGCTCTGCCCATAGATGGATGCAAGTAGTGTGAAAAGTCAGGGCGTGACTGATTCCAGAAATAATACTTTTCCAGCGACAGAAGTCGCTACATCAGTTGTTCTGCAGCTCGAATATTAATGTGTTTCTCCTATAAAATTTCATTTGTCAAATGACTAGGAGCCGTGGGCTGCGCGGTGATGTGCACCTGCTGTGCTCTTAACAGAGGTCCCATACATGCAGGTGTAGTAGGTGCTTGATAAATGTCTGTTAAGTTATTTTGAGCAAAAAGGAGGAGGAAAGTCATTAAGTGATGCATTTTTAAAAATAATTCCTTTTTAAGATAATTGTGTTGTAAATTATGTCAGACGTCCAAACTAGGAGTGCTTTCTTTTTTTATAAATTTTGGAGTTTCATAAAGTATAATATCAAAGATTATCCAGAAACCGAAAAGCTACAAGCGTCAAAACAGAAGCGTTCTACATGGGTGCTGCTCAGAGGCCACCATGTCTCTAACCACAGTGGAAATGACTAGAGGTGGGACCACCAGCCAGTGCGCACGAGCTGATATTGTGATGACTTAGCAGCTGATATTGTGGTGGCTTAACAGCAGTCCCAACGCTAGCGGCTGGCTGGTGGTTCAGAGGCTAATCAGAGCTTCCAAGTAGTAGGTTACAGTCGTTCAAGGACATGTGCTTACAGGTAAATGCTGGCTCTGGGTGTTGTGCTGTTTTAGACTTAAGGTGGCTAACCTCTAAGAGCATTATTAATGCTTACTGGTCTGATTGTGGCAGAAACTTGGAAACTATAGGAATATGATAAAAGAAAGATTGCCTAGCAGAAACTCTATCTGTCTGGCGTGGGCAAGGAATGGAACATCTGTCATCCACAGATCAGGAAGCCACTGCCTGGGACTGAATGTGCCTTCAAGGGCGCTGTCTAGGTGGGGTCCTCGTTACGGCCACACTGTCGCACGCCTACGGGCCAGCAGTCCCAGGCAGCGGTGTGGATTTCCTAGTCTGCTCCCCACAGCAGCCCCAGGACAGAGGTGGTTGTACCCCTGGTCTTTTGTGAAGGCTCTGTGGCACCAAGAGATTGGTGACCAGTCCAAGGTCCTGTACACGGAAGGCAGTGTGGGCCCAAGCTCAGATCCCTCTGCAGCCTCATGAAGCATGAGCTAATAAGACCATCTCATTTTCGTCTCTTTGATATGTTTTAGCACCATGGAAAACACTACATATAACCACACACCAATCTCATAATAAATGTATACGAACAATCAATTATGAGAAAGAAATGGATTCTGTACATGTGTCTGTGTCACCAAAAATTTTAGAACTGGCCACTCCGACACTAAAACATGTAGAATTCATGTGCTCTGTGTTTGTCCATCAGTCTTTTCTCTCTAAGCTCTCCTCACTGCCTCTTGGTTTGTTTTTACTTTTTTAAAGAAACTAACACTGAAATGGTTCAGGAAGAGTGAGTGGGTCACATACATTAAAATTGTGCTAAAGTGTATAAAATGCAATGGAATGGCAAAGGTCTGGGGCAGGGTGGGAACCGTGTGGAGGGGGAAGTGGGACACCTGTAATGCTCTTATCAATAAAGATTAAAAATAAGCCAAAACCGGTTTAGCTCAATGGATAGAGCGTCGGACTGTGGACTGAAAGGTCCCAGGTTTGATTCCGGTCAAAGACATATACCTTGGTTGCGGGCACATCCCTGGTAGGGGGTGTGCAGGAGGCAGCTGATCGATGTTTCTCTCTCATCGATGTTTCTAACTCTCTATCCCTCTCTCTTCCTCTCTGTAAAAAAATCAAAATATATTTTTTTAAAAGATTAAAAATAAAATAATAAAGTGTGTAAAACTGCCTGTTCCTCTAATTATAAAAAACTCAGCTAGTAACGGACTGAAACACTGTTACTCCTCTAAGGGAAAAAGCACCCCCTTATTTAATTAACGAATGTCGGGGCCCCATGGACATCACACTGTGTTCTCTCTCTCCCATAGGTGGTCATGGCACTGCTCAAATACTGGCCAAAGACTCACAGTCCAAAAGAAGTCATGTTCTTGAATGAGTTAGAAGAGATTTTAGATGTGATTGAACCGTCAGAATTTGTCAAGGTCATGGAGCCGCTCTTCCGGCAGTTGGCCAAGTGCGTCTCCAGCCCTCATTTCCAGGTATGGCGGGTGCAGAGGGCGGTGGGCAGCTGCAGGGGGCGCTCCTGTGGGGGTGACAGGTGTCTGGGTGTGGCCACTCACGTTGTGCTTCTCATGTGATGTGAAGGTAAACTTCACGTTTTCACTTTAATCGCACCTCAAAATAAGATGCTAAATCTTTAATTCAATAAAATATACTTTAGTATCTCGTTCCCATCGCTGACAACATTTCTCAATAAGAACAATTTTTTAAAAAAGTAATAAAAAATGGCTTCTCGCCCTGGCTGGGTGGCTCAGTTGGAGTATCGCACCAAGGTTACAGGCATATACAGGAGTCAGCCAGTGAACGCATAAATGGGTGGAATAACAGGTTAATATCTTCCTCTCTCTCTCTCTCTCTCTCTCTCTCTCTCTCTCTCTCTCTCTCTCTCTCCCTCTCTCTCCCTCTCCCTCTCTCCCTCCCTCCCTTCCTCTTCCTCCTTCTCTCTCTCTCTCTTTTTGTCCCCCCACCTCCTAAAATCAATAAAAGTTTTTAAATGGCTTCTCTGTAAAACTATCCTTGTGTTCAGCATGTTCCAAATGCATAAAACTTGTTTTCCACAACTGACTGAGTAATGAATATTTATAGGTACTATGATGATAAAACCTTCAGCTCTGAATTTTCTCCATAAAGCCCTTTGTTTCTGACATCATATAAATTCACCTCCCGTCACCCTTTAGAAAAACCTAATAGTCCTGTTTTTTGTCACTGGAATTCTCAATCAAGCCACTCTCCGCTTTTCCTGATTTCCTTAAACCCTCAAAGGTTTTCCCAGCGGCTTTATTCGGCTGCTCTGTCACCCCATCCTTTTGTGTCGTGAACAGACATTTATTGTAAATTGATCATGAACAAGGTAAAAATCTCACCACAAAAAGAGCAAAACCTCA
Source organism: Pipistrellus hanaki (assembly GCF_964339955.1). Lineage (NCBI taxonomy): Eukaryota > Metazoa > Chordata > Mammalia > Chiroptera > Vespertilionidae > Pipistrellus > Pipistrellus hanaki. Next base: position 7,315,198 of record NC_140503.1, read on the forward strand.
GTCTCCAGGGAGTTGGTGACCCAGCGGAGGAGGAACATGTGCCAGCACAGCTCCACGTGGCCTGGGTACATGTTGCCCAGCCCTTCCCATCCCTCCATCCAGTTACTCCCGCTGCCCTCAGCCAGTGCCCTCACCTCCCTCAGGGACCTGCTCCATGACCACGTTTCCCCACGCGTGCGCACACACACACACACCCACACACATACACACTACACTCTGTCCCCTGTCCCACCACTGTCCACCACATGATATATCACTTCTAATGGGTTAAATAAGTCACCCACCAGATGCCTCGTCCCTGCTGAGCAAGAAGGATAATTTGACTTGTGTCCAGCATACAGCCAGGTCCGCATGACTGTTGAGTAAGCTGTGCCGTGTCCTCAGGGCCCAGGAAACCATCTGCCTCTGCTGAAGGCTCTTTAGGGTTACAGCCGAGGACGGCGGTTTTCAACCTTTTTACATCTCGTGACACATAGACTAATTGCAAAATTCTGCGGTACACCAAGAAATGTATTTTTTGCTGATCTGACAAAAATTAGATATAATTTTGGTTGATTTACAAAAAAATGATGATAGTAGTAATTGCCTACCCTTTTTGCTCCAAAGTGACATTTGTATATAAGTATTTCTGGTACCAAAAATTAACCAATCAGATGTAACTTTTTTTATATTTTACAAACTGATGAGACCAATAAGATGCAACTCTATAATATGACCTGTATACCAGTATTTATGGATCAAGACAGGGCATTCACACTGGTGGCCACTGTTGTGTTGGCTGTTTTGTTTGTTTGTTTGCTTGCTTGCTTGTTTTTGTTTACCATCTAAAGGAAAAGAGATGAATGCCCTGACTGAATAGTCCAGTATTGTATGTTTTAAAAATTCTTGAGGCACGCTGGTTAACAGTCGCTGGTCTAGGGTTTTGTGAATTTGTAAAAATAATTATTTTCTAAGGCAGTATACTTCATTATCCTACTCACAGGTGTAGTAGGAGGGATATTTGCTGAATGATTTTAGTCATGACCCGGAACAAAGCGTGCACTTCCTGTCTTCCAGGTGGCAGAGCGAGCGCTGTATTACTGGAACAATGAGTACATTATGAGCCTCATCAGTGACAACGCGGCCAAGATCCTGCCCATCATGTTCCCGTCCTTGTATCGCAATTCAAAGACCCACTGGAATAAGTAAGCAGGCTGGCTATCGTCACATCTACGTGTTTTGTTGTTGTTGTTGTTTTTAAATATATTTTATTGAGTTTTTACAGAGAGGAAGAGAGAGGGATAGAAAGTTAGAAACATCGATCAGCTGCTTCTTGCACACACACCCTCCCTGGGGATATACCCACAACCAAGGTACATGCCCCCAACCGGAATCGAACCTGGGACCCCTCAGTCCGCAGGCTGACGCTCTATCCACTGAGCCAAACCTGTTTTGGCAACACATCTACGAGTTTTTATTTGTTTTTTTTTATTTCTCAATTACAGTTTGCATTGAACATTATTTCTATGAGTTTCAGGTAGCAGTGGTTCTCTACCTTTTTAATGCCGCAACCCTTTAATACAGTTCCTCATGTTATGGTGACCCCCAACCATAAAATTATTTTTGTTGCTACTTCATAACTATAATTTTGCCACTGTTAATGAATCATAATGTAAATATCTGTGTTTTCCGACGGTCTTAGGCGACCCTGCTAGCGGTTCTCAGTGAAAATAATTTTATGGTTGGGGGTCACCACAACATGAGGAACTATATTAAAGGGTTATGATATTAAAAAGGTCAAGAACCACTGAGGTATAGTATCTATATGTTTTTTACATTTGCATATTCTGCTCATTCTTCAAACCAAGTCTGAAGTATCAGTTAAGGAACGAGATATTGATGTCTTCTTATAGGACTTGTAGTTAAGTGGAAGCGTGGCTTTAATCTGCCTCCTTACCCCCGGTGCCCACATGTTCACAGCCACAATCCCTGGCCTTGTGAGTAGCAGCATCTTGTTAAGTTTCCTCCAGAGGAGTCAAAGGTCCCGTCACAGCTCCCGGGCACAGCCCCGGCAGAATGGCAGTCGCCACTCCATCCTTGGGACCCTCGGGTTCTGCTGTCACACACACTCTGTGACCTAGAACCACCCACTGTGCTCCCTGCCTGTAGAGCAGGTGATCCAAACCCAGCCTGAGGAACCTCACATTTGCTCTGCTTCTCCTGTCCTTTCAGGGAAGGGCAGGAATGGACCGATTTTCTCCAAAAAATAAGAGAATATTGTCACCCAGCATAGTGTTTTGTCATGATCAATCAACACAATGTTAGAAAACAAGCACACCTTGCTTTATTGCACTTCACAACGTGTTTTTTACACTTTGAAGGCAGGCCCTGGCCAGTGTTGCTCAATTGTTGGATCATCAGCCCAAGCACTAAAGGGTGGCAGGTTTGATTCCCAGCCAAGGGCACATGCAGGATTCATCCCTGGCCCTGTTGGGGCACATGCAGGAAGCAACCAATCATCAATGTTTTTCTGTCTTCTCTCTCCCTCTCCCCCTCCTCCCCTTCCACTTTCTCTAAAAATCAATGGAAAAAATATCCTAGGCGAGGATTAACAACAAAGATGAAGGCAAAACCCTCCTCCAGCAAAAAGATGACTACTTGCTCGATGGTTGTGGTCTGGAAACAAACCCCCCATATCACCTAGGCGTGCCTGCACTCTGCTTTGCAGGTGGCCTTCACCTTGCTCTGATGGTTAGTTAAGGTGAAGCTAACAGGTCGTCATGCTGACCACACCTGTGACCGCTTACTGCAGTCTTGGGGCTGGAATCGTCCTGGGGTAGTCTAGTCGTTGTTAATATGTTGACTTTTAACAACCTCTTTGTAGGTTTTTTCTTTTTTTATTACTTTTTCTTATGTTTTTATTGATTTGAGAGGGAGAGAGAAACAAATGATGAGAATCATTGATCAGTCACCACCTGCATGTCCCTTACTAGGGTTCAAGCCGAAACCTGGTTATGTGCCCTTACCAGGAATCGAACTATGACCTCATATGTCAACCCTAACCCACAGGCTGGGCCCATTTTTTTAACTGAGTTTAGCGAGTGATAACCAGGTTCCTGCACAAGATTGAGCATGATTCCTGCCCAGGGCCAAGGAAGAAAGGTTCTAAGTGTTGTCTGATTATGATTTGGGTTTTATTATAAGGTGAATTAAAAAGTAGTTATGACTTGAAAGTTTTTGGTTAGGGTTTTGGTTTAACGCCTATTTTATTGTTGCTCACAATTCCTTGGTTTGCAAGGCTCTGCTGCGCAGTTCTCTGCCATCACTGGAGGGTCGCTGATGTGGCTCCACGGATGGCAGCTGGGGCTTGAGTCACGGGGCTCCGCTGGGACGCAGAGCAGCTGGGCTCCCCTCCTGTGTGTCAGAGCCCGCAGCTCAGTTTGACTAAGCAGCTCTGTGGCAGTTTTCTGTTCCACCTACCAAAGCTCTATAGGCATTATTAAAATTAATTTTTCTGTCCTCGGTGAATAAGATGGAAAGGAAACGAACGTTTATAGGAAATAAAATGCTTCTGTTATTGTCTCCTATATAATTAAGCTTATCTTAGTTACACTTATTCAAGTTTCAGCATTTTTTATTCAGTTTCCGAGGAAGGTGGCTTTTGGCTCCCGAAGGAGGTTACAGGCTGCATGGCGGACTGTAAGAAAAGGAACAAAACAAAAAAGAAAAGGAACAAATGATCTGGCTGGTGTGGCTCAATGGTTGAGGGTCGACCCATGAACCAAGGAGGTGACAGTTCAGGGCACATGTCTGGTTGCAGGCTCGATCCCCAGCAGAGCGCAATGCATGAGGCAGCTAATCAGTGATTCTCATCATTGATGTTTCTAGCCCACTTTTTTTTTATTTTTTATTAAATTATTATCTGTGTACATATTTTAACATTGCCCCCCCTCCCATACATACCCTCCCTCCCCAGAGTTTTATGTCCATTGGTTGTACTTATATGCATGTATACAAGTCCTTTGGTTGATCTATTATCTCCCCCAGATCTCCCTACCCTACCTGCTGTAATTTAACAGTCTGCTTGTTGCTTTACTGTCTCTATATCTATCTTTTGGTTCATCAGTTTATAATGTTCTTTATTATCCATAAATGAGTGAGGTCATGTGGTGTTTTTCTTTCATTGACTGGCTTATTTCACTCAGCATGATGTTCTCCAATTCCATCCAGGTTGCTGCAAATGATGAGAATTCCTTCTTTTTTATGGCAGCCTAGTATTCCATTGTGTAGATGTACCACAGTTTTTTGATCCAATCATCTGCTGACGGGCACCTAGGCTGTTTCCAGATTCTAGCTATTGTAGATTGTGCTGCTATGAACATAAGGGTGCATATATCCTTTCTGATCGGTGTTTCTAGTTTCTTGGGATATATTCTTAGGAGTGGGATTACTGGGTCAAATGGGAGTTCCATTTTCAGTTTTTTTGAGGAAACTCCACACTGTTCTCCACAGTGGCTGCACCAGTCTGCATTCCCACCAGCAGTGCACGAGGGTTCCTTTTTCTCCGCAACCTCGCCAACACTTGTCGTTTGTTGATTTGTTGATGTTGGCCATTCTGACAGGTGTGAGATGGTACCGCAGTGTTGTTTTCATTTGCATCTTTCTCTAGCCCACTCTTTATCTCCCTTCCTCTCTCTGAAATCAATAAAAAAAAAATATTTTTTTTTCTTTTTAAAGAAAAGAAACAAATGAATCAAAAGGATCAGCTTCTTTACTTTAAAGTGCAGGAAACTTGTGAAATGAGTATTGAGACAGCCTGATAAGTTTGGATGGAAATAGATTGCAGCCCAGGAGGAGGGAGAGGGTAAAAAAGATCATGCATTCTGAGTTTCAACGTGAGTTTTATCTCTAGGACAATACACGGCTTGATATACAACGCACTGAAACTCTTCATGGAAATGAACCAAAAACTATTTGATGACTGCACCCAACAGTTTAAAGCAGAGAAGCTGAAGTAAGTGGCTCTTTTCAAAAGTTACTCTTTCAAGGATTTTTTCCCTTAACCCTGAATAAACCTCAAGCATCAGTTTGTCCTAACATGTTATCTTTCACTTTAAAGCAAAATCAATCCTTTCATACTTGGAAAGCAAATAAAAACTTGGTTATGATAACTTATTTTCAGAGAACACATTTAAAGTCAGCTATTTCCTCCATTATGCTACTAGTTTAATTATTTAACTTTCAGAATTTTTGCTTTTCTTGGGGACCCTTACCGGCTGTAATGTGCAGTAACTTTTCATGTTAATTAGGCAGGCATTTGAGTTACATTTTGTAAGGTTTGTATGAGAGAGCCAGAATCTTCCTCTCCACAGGGCTTAGTTCTAATGTGGTAATGTGCGTGCTGCAGGCGTTCTCCGAACTCTCTCCTGTGTCCACAGAACCAGGGCCCTGCGCTGCCTAGGGACAGTCTGGTGACGAGGCATTGACTGTCCCGGTGGTTACTATCAATAGTTAGACCCCACTTCAGAGTCCAGTATAAACTATTGGCAGAGTTTATTCTTGGCTTGTCACTTGAAACTGGCTCAGGCAGATAAACTTGACTGAATGAACTCACCTTGCAGTCTGTATAGCTGGTGGTCAGTTTGTTCTGTACACAGCATGGTAGTGTTTACCTGCATGCCAGGCCCTGTCATAGGTTCTAGCAGCACAGCCGTGAGTAAAGCAAACAAGACCCTTGTCTTTGGGGTTTACTCGGGGCAGCGTGGAGAGAGGCAGCCAAGTATAAACACGTGAGATGATCGTAAACAGCAGGCAGGGCACAGGGGCTTTCTGGTCCCTTCTTAGGCTGCCTGGTCCCTTCTGAGCTCAGCGAACACAGTGTTCAGATGTGAAATATTTAAACATCGGGCTTTGCTGATGGCACACCATCTCACAGGGTATCAGTTTCTAAAAGGGAACCTAAAGGTCTTGTAGCACATTTTCTGGATTTTCAGAAAAATTGAGTTCAGTGATTAACTGAAGGTCATGTGACTCATTATTGGTGGACATGTTGAAGTTTTAGCATTTATTTTGTTCTTTTTCCTCTAAGTCTTGTTGTTTTTGTATTTTTTCATGCCCCATGTATTGTAATCCCCACTGTGAATGAGACAGGTCTATTCAGTGTTTTCCCCTTTAACGGTTTCTTGAATTTAATTCATTTCTCTAATACCAATGACATTTTACTGTTTTTCAGAGAGAAGCTAAAAATGAAAGAACGAGAAGAAGCATGGGTTAAAATAGAAAATCTAGCCAAAGCAAACCCCCAGGTACTACAAAAGAGAGTAATGTTTCTTGAAACCTTCTAAGGCGTGACAGAATGTTTTTATAAGTTAGGCCTGTGGCTTCGTCATGGGAAGGAGGGGATCATGTTCACTAACATTGTTTATGAAAATATCCATAATAAAGATACTTTCTAACTTTTGTACAAGTACTTCGTTTGCCCCAAAAGTTTTTACCACAGGATTGACACGTTTTCTTGTGCTTTTAAAATAATTTATGAAATTGATGAATATACTGTGGTAAAATCCAGGCCACAGGCTTTATTTGGACCAAGATTGTAATTTGCTTTCTCTTGCAAATATCAGATACTGTGGCTTAAACTAGATTTCCTTCTCTTTAATATCAAATTTTAAAAGAAATTAGATTTGGAATAGATTTAGTATAAAGTTTATGTCCTCTTCCCTGAAATCAGGTGTCTGTGGCTGAGCCTTTTGTCCTCAAAGAATTGCCTGACTTCTGCCATGTGAGCATCTGCTCTGAGCCAGGAGCACCCTCTCGCTCTGTTGGTGAGCACAGGGGCCCTGCCTTCCAGAGTGGCCAGCCGTGGAGCCGTATTCTGCGTAGCACTAACTCTTGGGCTGGCTCCCAGGGTGCCAGGCCCTGGGCTGGAGTTGTGGTCTCTGGCGTCCTGTCTGCAGGTCCAGGTGCCTGGAGCACTGTCTCTGCAGCCATTCCCCTGTCAGTCACCACAGGGTTTGGCGGTCATCGTGGGGCCTGCGCTTCCTGAAAACCGTTTGTGTGGATCTTTGCCACAATGAGAATTCTCAGGCTTTCTCCAACTGCCTAGAAAAAAAAAAAAAAAATACATATATATATATATATATATATATATATATATATATATATATATATATATACACATACATATATATATGTATATATATATGTATTTTTTTTTTCTTTATGAGAACTGCTCAACTTACCCCCCAAATCCTAGTAGGTTCAGTAAAATGAACTGATAAACCATCCATTCCCTTTGATGAGAGGGCCACAAAAGTAATTATTATCCAAGTTGGTGTGTAGTTTTTAAATCTCTCACATTGAATGAAAAGCAATACATGAATACAAAGATATGTTCTATTTACCCATAGAATCACATATTGATTTGTATTACCTTTGCTAAAACTACAGTCAAGAGACTTGAGCCATAGGAAAACTAAGTGACATTCTTAAGTGGATTCTGATTCTGCCTAACACCAGCAGCCAGCCTTATTCTATCAGTGTACACCCCATGCTGCTACATTGAGTGCTATTTTAAGATTACTGTGGAACTGTATAGTACTTAACTTAGATAGCTATGGGTATCTACTTTAAAGAATGGGGTTTATGCCCTAGCCAGTTTGGCTCAGTGGATAGAGTGTCGGCCTGCAGGGTCCCAGGTGTGATTCCAGCCAGGGGCACATGCCCTGGTTGCAGGTTCAGTCCCCAATAGGGGGCGTGCAGGAGGCAGCTGATCAATGATTCTCTCTTATCATTGATATTTCTATTTCTCTCTCCATCTCCCTTACTCCCTCTCTGAAATCAGTAAAAATACATGAAAAAAATAATGGAATTTATGTTGAAAGTAAGGTTAAAATACATTTGTTTTAAAGCACAGGAAAACCATAAATCTGGGCAGGTGTAAGTGCAAAGGGCAGTTAGTCCCGGCTGGATTGTCAGAACCTAACCCTCACCCTCACCCTAACTGTCACATGCTGGAAACCAGCACTCTGGAGACATGTAACATATGTACAAATCAGAGTGTCTGATCTAATTGGTTTTACCTGAAATATAGAAAAAAAACCTCATGGGAAGTTTATGAACGAACTTTAGCATTACGAAGGGGGAGTGCTGGTGATTGTGTTACCACGCGGTTTCACCTCAGAGCTGTGACAGGTTTTCCTTCTGTAGTGCGGATCGCTCTGAACTCTGAGCTTTCTGACATCACGTTTCTGTTCCATTACAAATGTCTCCGTGGCCAGGACAGTGCACTCACTGGGGACCCGCACTCTGGTCTGAGCACTGTCCTGACTCTTCATCTCTGTGTCAACACCATCTGTGGCTCGACCCCAACAGACCTGTCTGTGTGCAAACGGAAAATACTTCATGACTAATCTCAGGGCTAGAAATCAGAGCTTTGGACTTGTTTTAATTCTCTAGAGAGAATATCTTTCTGAATTCTAATCACTGCTTGCCATTCACAGCAAAGAGTAAATAATTTATTTCTTATCTCTGTAACAAAAATAGTAGGGGTTCTGAAACTTGGTTCTTGATCTCAAATCTGCCTTTTTGAGAATTGATTTAATAGCTTCCTTTTTTTAAGATGGATTCTCAGTAATTCACTGTCTGTTGACTGGCATGTATCAAGAAGTCTTCCAGGAGTCCCTGTTTTTTTCAAACCATGTAAATGGAGTTCTCACCAATGTGTGCGCCGTGGGACCCTGGGAAAGGGTTCTCAGTCTGTCTGACCTAGCAGTGGTGGCTGCTTCATGAGGGTTTTATTGTCATACATGATTTAACTTTTTAAATCATAAGGTGGTGGAGATTTCTAACTTAAATGTCATTTGACTACTTATTTCTCCCTGACTTGCATGGGCCTCATGGGAAGTGATGACAGGCATCTGAACTCTTAGTGTGCGACCCTTCACCCTTTGTGACCTTGAGCCTCGATAGAGGGGTCGATCCCTAGTAAGGACCCTGTCCTGCCCTGGGACGTTGGTTTTGCTGTGAAGGTTTCGTGGCACCTGGTTGACACTTTTCTCTGCCTTGGGCCCTGCGAGGACCTGCCAGATTCCGTGGAGCACACTCCGTTTCCGCTCAGAGGAGCCAGAGCTGATGCTGGCTCAGCGCAGGCCCCGTGCCGCCTGAGTGTGACAGTTGTCATTTTGGTCTGGCCCAGCGGCTGTGGCCCTGAGAGGCACTGTGCTGTGTCACTAATTATAGAATTTTCCCAGAACAAAGATGAGAACAGGGCACGGTGGTCAGAGTGTACCACGTCAAGTGCTGATGGCGGGAGGCACGTGAGGAGAAGTGCGGGTATGGGAGGCCATCGTCCAGGGCTTACCCATTCTGAATCCATGGGAGAGACTCAAGGCAGGGAGAGAACAGCAGGGAAGCCGAGCTGTTCAACACCGGTGGCCTCTGGGCTCTGGCTGCTCCGTTCCAGGCTAAAGCTGGAGACGGGTCAGAAGCTTGGGCTTCGTTTCCAGAAATGTGTGCAGGTGTCAGTGTCATGAAGAGCAAGGTGCCCAGTGAGACTTGCCATTCAGAAACTCGTCTGGCAGCAGAGGAAGGGCCTGGAGGGCTGGGCACCTCGCTCTGCTGGGCACTGAGGGGCCCGGGAGCCCACTGGTGTTGCAGAAACAGCGAGGTGTGGCCTGAGTGAGTGAGTGGGTGAGCGGCCATTTCCAGGACAGGGTCCAGGGGGACATGGAAGGCACGGTGAACGAGGTGGGGTCGAGATGCCACAGGGCGCGTGAGGCAGGCAAGCACTGTCATCCAGGGATGGCAGGGAGGTAGGAGGGGAAGCTTCAGGGATGGTGGTGGACAGGTCCAGGAGGATAGAAACCACAAAGTGGCTTAGCAACCAAGAGATGGCACCACTGACAGCCTGTGGCTGAGGTCCCATCACAGAGCTGAGGGCTCAAAGCAGGTTGGTGAACTGGAGGGGGAGGGGAGACGAGAAAGACACCAAGCGTCATTCCTGGAAGCGCACTGTGGTGGGAGGGAGGAGGTTAGAGGCCGGAGGGCAAGGGGACACCCCCACCCCCCAGGCAAAGCGTGGAGGGTGTGGGATAGAGGGGCAACAGCTGCCCCTCACTGCCCACTCGGAGTCTCAATCCTCGTCAAATGGGCCACGGCACCCACTTCATGGGAAGCCCCTGGAGTAGCACTCACAGCAGAAAGACCCTCTGCTGTGAGTGCTGATTCATGCCAAGCCAGAGCCCAGGCCAGTGGGGAGGTGACAAGGGAGCCGCTGGGATGCCTGTGAGGCTGGGCCCCGTGGACAGGCGTTCCTGGACTTGGGGGTGCACTGGTCCTTCCCTGCTGCCAGCTCGGAGCAGCAGCTGTGCGTTCTGGGTGTGGGCAAAGGATGTGGTCCATGGGGGGGCTGAAGCCAGTTAGAAAAATGGGGTAAAGGATCCAGAAAGGAAGGTGGGAGAGAAAAGGGTGCACCTCACAGATCAGCAGTGCAAAGATTGGGAGGTTAGAGATGGCGGTTTCAGTGTGAAACAGGCCCTGGTGACCAATCCATGTTGTGCCCTCACTGCTTGTGTGGGATCAGGACACCAAAGGCCACTGTGAGGCGGGGGCCGGGATGGTGGAGCGACCACTGACACAGCTCTGCCCTCCTCCTGCGTGTGACCAGCTGTAGGCACTCCAGGTGGCCAGCAGCAGGCGGAGGCAGCAGAGGGCCCTGGGAGTGTTGGTGGGAGCCGTGCCCAGCCCGGAGGAGACCCTGGCGTCGGCCCCAGGCGCTAACAGAGAGTGATTGCACACTTTGCATTGCAGTATTCAATACATAGTCAAGCGAGCACCATGAGCATCCCGGTTGCAATGGAGACAGATGGGCCCCTATTTGAAGATGTGCAGATGCTGAGAAAGACAGTGAACGAAGAGGCCCGCCAGGTAAACTGCGCAGAGCTCAGCTGAGGGGCGCTCGCTGTAGGTTTGCTTTGAGCTGCACGTGATCGTGTAGGTGAGGTGCTGTCCGGCAGTCTTCGTGAGCCAGACATAAAAATTAAACTTGGGTAAACCTACAGGAAACATGTATCTGTACAGCTCAGTGATAGTTTACTAGAAACAGTTTTTAAGAATGACGTATGTGCCTGCAATTTTGTCTACTCGTTTATCTTAACAGCAGTGCCCACCCTTAAATGTCTTTCAATGTTAACTTGAGCAAAAAGTCAAAAGCTTCGCAGTAATGTCTTGCCACTCGTTTCCCTCTGCCTTCTCCAACTTCTCTTGGTCCCCATTCGTCATAGTTACGGCCAAGCTCAGCACCAGACACCAGGGCGGAGCCTCGCCTCCCTCCCCCGAAGGACCGAAGGGCCTGTGAGGCCTGTGCAGGGCCGGGCTCTGTTGGGGTTTCCCGAGGCTGCGGGCTCTGTCGGAACCACCACACGTCCTCCCTCACTCGAGTGGTTTTGTTTCCACGCTATACTGTCCAAACATGGACTCTTATTACTGACCAGGGATACAGTATATGCAACGTGGGCTACAAAGAGGTGACGCACTAGCTGCCGCCTGCGTGCGCAGAGCCTGCGGTGCTGTGCCTCTGTCCACGGAAGCTGATGTGGTCCTGGCTGGGCTGGGGATTGGGCTGGGTCTGACTTTGAACTTTAATTCCCTCCCACCAGCAAGTTTCCAAAGACACCAGTACTGGGATTCTGACACGTGAACGTTGAGTGGCTGGAGTTACATCACTGACAGCCTGATGGCTGAGGTGTGTGCCGTGTGCAAGTGGTTCCTAAGTGCTCATGTCATTTGGAACACAGTTAAACAGATGGGGGCGGGGGATAATGTTTGATTTTAATTCAAGTAAGTTGTATTCCCCACCTGGTCAGATAGGATCAGACATTTCCCAGAGCATACGATCCAGACCATATAGACTGTGCTGTCCAAACCCCAGCCACGTGGCTGAGCCTGAAATGTGGCCATCAGCACCGCGTGTGCCGTCACTCAAACTCGGGAATTCCCAGGCTTACTGTGAGGGAAAGAATGTAAAAACAGTCCGTTCGTCATTTTTTTATTATTGATTATTTGTTGAAATTTTAATATTTTTAACATACTGGGTTAAATAAAACATTAAAATTAATTTCACCTATTGCTATTGCTTTTTACTTTTTTGACGTGGCTGCTAGAAAATTTAGAATCACTATGGTAGTACACACACGGCCCTGGTCTAGACTCTTTTTCTCAGCGCTGCAGGAGGCGGTGCGCTTGCTGACCACGGTCACGCCACTCCCGCCAGCCAGCTCCTGGCTGTAGGTTAAAATAAAAGACAGGTGAATTCGTGCTTCTTGCAGCTCATCAAATCTTGGAAATATAAAAATACAGTGGTAAAATTCACTGTGCCCCTAGTAACTTATTTTTTTACTTAATCTAATTGCATATCATAATTTCCTCATGTTAATATTTTTATCAATGAAATAGACTTAATAAAAAAATAAAATTCTTATATTTTTTCTCCACTTGTGGGAGTATTAATTTTCTTGATTTTTTTTTTTAGTTTGGAAGGAATTTGAGGTCCTCTTTTTGATTACCATTTTGGTTCTACGGCTTAGCGCGTGCTAAGGACAGGACAGCCAGTCTGTCACCTGCAGACATGCAGGGGCGCTGAGCCAGTGCCCTCGCCCAGGGAGCCTCGCCTGCCTGTGAACTTGTAACCACACGTTCGTTTTTAAGTCCATACAAAGCTGAGAAGGAAACATGATTTACGAGCCAGTTCTTTCGCATTAAATATGTTAGGGTTGGAGAATTTTTCCTTTCAGTACATTCTCTGACTTGATAATTAAAGCTAGGAAAAGAGCAAACAGCACCCAGAATGTACTGAACATAATACATAATTGTGTGATTTATGATTGAGGGCCTCCTCTGTAACATGTTTGTTTTCATGACCCTTGACATTAGATTACATGACTCGGTGTTTTGTGTGATTGACATTCTTACAAAAATTACTCCCCCATCCATTCCTTTATGGGTCAGGTTGAAAGACTCAATACCATTTAAGATGCCAAATTAACACAATCTCCGTCAGAATTCCAGCAGACTTTTTTTTAGAAATTGATGAGCTGCTTCTAAAATTCATATGGTGATACAGAGGACCTAGAATAGCCAAATTAATGCCAATAAAAGAATAAGGTTGGAAGATTACCACTCCCCAGTTTTAAGATTTACAGATTTGTATGGCTCGATTGAAACCCCCTCCCAATCTCTATCTAGATGAAAATATTTTTAGTGCAGTCTCTTAGGTATAATATTTGATATGATAGACCATTTTTAACTTGAAAATGTTTACAGTCCTATTCCTAAAATTCTCAAAAACACTGTTGTTAAAGCAAAGAGAAAATACCGAGGGAAAATATACGTGGGTGATTTGGATACCAAATTGACATAAGAAGCTAAAAAGGACTCCAGTGCTGGCTCGGGGTGACACATGAGGCAGATGACAGCATTGGAGGTGGGGAGGTTCTGAGGCAGTGGAGGTACCTGGAATATCGTGGAGGAAGTCAACTGTATGCTTACCTGTCAGACCATATTCGCATTTCTTTTGAGGAAGTTGTATAATTCCATATAGAGCATCCTAAGAAAACTAGTAAATTTCATGTGAATGACATTTCTACCAGAGACATTTAAAATGTTTACAATTCTCATTTTAACAGTCGGTCGGGAGAAAAGCAGTGCCAGCCATGCAAATCAGGAAGGTGTAGAAAGACGGAAGGTGGGAAGTGCAGGTATTCTTTACTCAATCTATAGCGTGTTAAGGCCTTTCTGTTGAGGGAAAGAGGTGACATGAAGTATTTTCCCTGTCATTCCAGCTTGTGACGGTGAGGACCAAGGAATCTGGTCCCTTAAGAAATGTTTATTAGTTCTGCCCTCATTTGAGTAGTAAAGCTGTGCACAGTGCCCTGTGACCACTCACTGTGTAATGCAGTCTCTCAGCTCTGCCCTGTGCTGAGGAGCAGGCGTGTCCTCCAGCTGCACCCATAGCAGATGTCATGGTCATGCCTCTCCGTCTGTCTGTCTGTTCCGTGTGTCTTGTATGTTCCATCCACAATCAGCATGTCCGCCAGCACGTCCCCTCCACCAAGCGTTACTCACCTAGGTGACCACCTGCATGGTGCCTCCTGCTCTCCCGCTCCTGTTCCTCTGACCTTTTCCCCGGGCGGTTTGTGAAGTTACTCTCCGCTTTACACATCAGTTTACCAAGCCTGCGAGGGGCGGCCCGCTGCGCCCGCACGCCTCTGCCCTTTCTTCTCAGAGCGCGGGTCTGTGTTCCCAGTTTGCACCGCTGCTCCAGCGCCAAGGGGTTTGCTGCTGCCTTTTTCTCCCTGGAATGCCTGTCCCAGCAATCAGGAATCCTCCGAGCATAGAGAGTCTTGGTTCTGTTTGGCTTTGCTCTGCGTTCTTTTACAGCACACCCTGAAGCGGACATAAAACTCAGGGTGGAATTTCCCTCTGAGTTTCCCAAGGTTCAAAGGCAAATCCGCGTCACAAACAACAGCCCTCTTACAAGCACTGTGACGCGACAGGCGGGTGCCCCTCTGTCTCTGACGTGGGTGGCTTTCCTGAGCCATCTTACACCAGCCTCCCGGAGAAACCAAAACGCCTTCCTTTACCACGAATGAATATTGATATTCAAATAACATTTTAGAAATCATCTAAAATGATGTCACACAAAATTCTTTCTAAACTCGGACAGTATTGCTGTTCCCGTAGGTAAATTTGCAAAGAGCCCTGAGACATGTTAGCTCTGCAAAAAATAAAAACATTTCATGTATGACTTCCGCAGGTCCTTGAACTTTTCATTACAGTTAAGTATACTTTACAGGCTATCCTGTAAGGTATCTGGAAACTAATGAGAAGTTGTACCGTTATATTCTTTTTTGTTGTCAAATTATTGGCTTAACACATATTTTCTCTGGTAGACGCTTGTTCACCATCACCAAGTGACTTATCCTCTGTACATAATGTCTTCTTTTTGATGGAGACATTAGATAGGAAGGAAGGCTTGGTTCAGGCTCAAGTTTCTAACCGACAGTCCTCTTCATGTACATGGTGTTTGGATGAGTCACATGGTTTACTGTCATGTTTCCAAATTACTGCTGTTAACGCAGCGGCCACGGGCTTGACCAAAACCGGAGGTATTGCATAATCTGTGCAAACCTAAACATTTTAAAAGACAAAACACAGTTGCGTGCACACCATCCTTCACACTGGTCATGAGATTATTTTTAATAGACCTGGCATTTTGGGGTAGTTACCACAGGAGGAAAGACTTGCCTCTTTGCCTGTCCTTCAGAGAGCAGAGGGGCCCTGGGTGTGTGGGCCAGTGTGCTTTGTGGTCACCGCCCTGCGTTTGTGATTCCAGGCACAGAAGGACCTGAAGAAGGACCGGGCTCTGGTGCGCCGCAAGTCCGAGCTGCCTCAGGACCTCCACACCAAGAACGCCTTGGAGGCTCACTGCAGAGCCGACGAGCTGCTGTCCCAGGACGGCCGCTAGCCGCCCGCTCGCCCGCCCGCCGGCCCGGTCCCGGATTCTGTAGAAAACACATACTTTTGTGCCATACAAATCAGTTACACTCAGAGTCAGAGCTTTCTTCGCCCCCGTCCTGTAGGCAGTAACGCACTCCGTCCCCAGCTCGAGATTAGGAGTTCAAACAATGGTGACTCAGACCCAGGCAGAGCCGGCCACGGTGTCCCCGCCACGGTCCCAAATATGACAGCGAGCCAACATCAGAGCTAAGGCAGCACCCTGGTCATCACCTCCACCTTCTACCCACATGGAATTGGTGATTGTTGGAAATAAATAGTTCCGAGAGTATCAATGTTTTTCGAATCAAAGAAACACTTAAAAAAAATTACTTTAAAAATTTTCATATTTTTAAGACTTAACAACCTTTGAAGTTGTTTCCATGTGATTGTTTACACCAGCAATGTCTTTCTGTTTTTGATGTGTGTTTTTTCAATTTCATTAAATGAATTTTTGCTGTCATTGTTCTAACGCAGGAAAAGTGACAATCCTCAGCCGCTGCTTCTCCGAGGTGTCCTTCACTCTGAGCAGCGACATGTACATCATGTCTGACTTCTTTCATGTATTTCTAAAGCCATATTTGCCCGTCGGTGGTCTGGCACCAGGACTCCAGGAGGGAGCTCATAGGAGAAGCTGGTTTTACAAAGAGCTCTTTCTGCCTCCCTTGGCTAGAATTGGGATTTTTAAAACAGTGTGTTCATTTTTGGGTTTGCAGATTTTCTTTTTCTGTCCTCACACGTTGTTGCCCTTTAGCAAGGCTCTTAACAGAATGAGAGCCTCTAAGAATTCCGCACTGGATAGAAGGCTAGAAGGAGGACGGTGTGAGCTGAGCCAGTTCTCGGCCGGATGCAGCCTGCAGCTGCCTCTGGGCAAACAGCCCCGTGCACGCCAGGCGCTGGCGTGGCGCTCACCAGTGTGTGACGTGGCTCTGAGAGCCGGGAGGGAGGGACAGGAGGATGGCTTCAGGTGACCCCTGTGTTGAAACGAGCACACATTATATGCACTTCTGAGGAAAGTACCGTGTCTGAGTTTTCATCAAATGCTGCTATATATTTCCCAGACTCCCTTGCATGTGTTGAGCTTCTCGTTTTCGATGGAATAGCACGAGGAACATTCTTTAAACTTAGTGCTTTGTATGTTTTCTCTCAGGGTGGCCAGTATCTTGACTTATTTATCTGCTTGAAAGCTATTTGAGATGTGTACTGCTCTCCTAAGCAAGTGATGATTCTAGGGTGTTTTTGTCTCCAGCATATGATTATATAACTGATGTTAAATGTCTTTCTGCATAACAGATGCAAAGTGGCTTCTTTTAGGATCTGTCTTCTATTCAAGGTCTTGGTATCCACTCAAACATTGTAAAAGCAGACTATTGTTCCCTGCCACTGAAGTCCACAGGCCGTGTATGTCCCGTGTCTTGGGGGGAGGGACTTCCTGTGTGGAGCACACGTGCTGGATTCAGAGTGCCCGGCCGCGAGTGGAAAGCCCGCTGTGTGAGCAGACACACTTCCTGAGAAACTTGACAAGCATCTATCCATTTTACCATTATGAAATTTGCAATTAAAAAAAGATTAGATGCCTTCTCCTTTTGAGGGAAAAAGGGTGCTTTTTGTTGTATAAAGCAGCATCTTCTGTATTTTGATATACCATTGTTTGAACTTCCGTCTTTGGCTGACAGATGCTCAGATAGCCTTGATTTTGGATGTTCAGTGTGTTTGTGAGAGAGCTTTCTGGAAGACTCTTTTGCCCTAAAAAAAATAGCAACATTTCAATGTTTGGGTGATTGTGTAAAGCTCAAAGTATAAGAACATCTTTTGTCTAGGTTTTATTTCTGCTCTTTATTGAAGACAAACATTCACCAAAAAAAAGGGAAAAAGCGTTTTGAGAGAAACTAATTTTCTTTGACAAGAGTATTATTTAATATTTTGGCCTATTAAAGTTTTCCTAGTTAGTATTCAGATGCCCTGTGCTAATTGTTCAACTTATATATTATTATATAGATACATTGTTTATTCTGTACCAACTGATTTCAAAATTACTACATTGAAAATAAACTGGTGACTGTTTTTCTTCATAAAGTTCCGCGTTTGGCATCTTCACTCTTTCCCAGATGTACATCAGAAATGTCACTATTCCGAGTGTCTTTTTAGTGTGGCTGTAGTATGGCTTCCTTTTAATATTGTACATACATTGTATCTTTGTTTTATGGTAATAATAAAAATGTAGACTTCATATTTTGTACAAAATGTCCTATGTACAGAATAAAAAAAGTTCATAGAAACAGCAAAAATAGGTAAGTGGCACAATTATTTTTCTTTAGAAAATATCTGTACCTTTATGCTTTAGTGAAATGTTAAGTACCTACATATTTTTTAACATTTTGTAACTCAAAACTTTTTGTTTTGACATTGTTTATGAAGAGAAACTTCATACACTTGCCATTTAATATGCTCTTTTATCTAATTTTTAAAAACTCTAAAAATGGTGTATTATATGGACTAAATAAAGAACATGTGACTTTTAATGCTCATCATGAAACTAAGTGTAGCCATGGTGTTGGGCCAGCTGCTTCTGACCATCCTCGAGTCACCGCCAGAGTCGGGCGGCCTCGCCCTGGACACTGGCTACCGGTGGGCAGGCCTCGCTGGCAGCTCCAGGCTGGAGCCTGCTGTGCGGCCACCATGGCAGGGCCTGCCCCAGCGTTCTGTAAACTCATTTTCATTCCCCTTCGGGCAGAAGTAGAGGTGTTTTCATACTGGCCACCTCTTTCAGCCAACTGCGAATTGGATCACAGTTTGTGGAAATGGATTATTTGAGCCCTCATCACATTTAAAAGGATTCTTGAAGTGTCTTGAAAAGAAGAGTAGACTCACTGAGAATGGGAATGTGGGGTCCCTTCCAGCAGGTGGTGTGCGCTGTGCTCCTTAGTGGCCTCATCTACCAGCTGGGGTCGGTGACTCCTCCCAGAGGGAGAGGTCACGCTGGGAGCTGGGGTGCAGTAAAGAGACCGCCCCGGGCGGCAGGCGGGTGGCCCCGGGATCTCCCTGAGTGTCTGGTAACTACCCAGTCCCCGCTTCCACCCGGAGCAGTCTGCTGCGGCTCCCAAAACGCTGTTCCTCCGTGCAGCTTCCTCGTCCCCCATCTCCGATTGGAGGAAGCCAAAGTGTTGAGCATCTTCAGCTCAAGAAGAATTATCCAGGGAACTTAGAATAGACGCATACTGCGGCTTAAGTCCAGCTTCTTGCTGCACTTGCTTCACAATAGCAAGAGGCCTCAAGGCAAAGTGGAACTGGCCTTGTGTCTCCTCCCGGGAAGAGTGGTCTGACACTCGCAGTAAGGCCACACCTTTATGCTGGTGTGGGTGCCTCCTTTTCCTGTGTTGGCGGCTACTCACACCGCATTGACGAGTGGGGAAACGGGCACACAAGGGTTAAGTCACTTTCCCACGGTCACACAAGTACCGAATGCAGCCAGGTTTCAACCCAAGTGGCCTAGCCTGGTATTCCTCCCCTCACCACTGCAGACGCCATGGAAACACCCAGAGCGTTTTAGGGGAAGGCCACGAACATGTGCGGCCCCAGGATCGCCGGAGAAGCCTGCAGTGTCGAGGGGTGGCCACGAACACGGGAGGGCTTCTGACCTAGAACTTGAACCTCCGACACCATCTAGTCCAGTGGCTGCACCCACACTGCAGAAGCTGTTTTTATGTGAATTCTAACATTTTACTTTAAAAAAATGTTATATACCAAATTCCAACACTTTGGAGACCAGCAACTCATTAGCTTTCGTTTTCATTTAACTTTGTTACCAATATGAACCTATAAATTTTTCAAAAATTCAGCTTTTATTTGATAGATGTGTGGTTTATATAAGATTCATGGGGGAGGGGCAGAATGGGTTTCACTACCACAGAATTTAAAATCCACTAAGATAACACTTTTTTAGAGAAAGAAGTAGTTCCTAAGGGTGAAGAGATGAGTGCTCCCCCCGACTTTGGCATGCTGGTTCATGTTTTTCTGCTTTTTCCAAAAGCATTATGTAAATTCCATAGACCGGGGATGGGGAGGGGAGTAAAGAAACATTCATCTTTTCTGTCCAAAGCTTTTCCTGACCACATCCAGGGAAGTAGGGTGAGCCACAGAGCTGGACACGTTCCCACTCCATAGGCATCTAGGATAGTCGGGCTGGCGCGGACATGCTGGTCAGTGTGGTGACTCAGCATCCACACCCTGAAGTGATTATTGTAGTAATGGTTAACTTCCATCTCATAATTACCATAAAAGTTAGTCTCTGCAATAAAGTCAGGAGCAGGCACTTTGGGTAACTCGGCACAGTCGGGAGGGAAGGAGAGCCACGTGGACTGTGAGTGGCTTTACCCCAGACTCAGGAGCTCCCATGGACCCCCTGGAATTTTATCTGTGTATCTTTTCTGCAGGAATAGCTTTTATCAAATGGATGTGTACCAGAAATTTTGCTTCCTCTTCCCCCACTCCCCCCACACACACCATGATCCACACACACGTACAGTTAGAATATGGACTTGAGTTAGGGCAGATCCTCGCACTAGATTGTGATAAGAAATCTGGTCTCACCCTAGCTACTTTGGCTCAGCTGATAAGAGTGTAACCCGCAGACTGAAGGGTCACAGGTTCGATTTGGGCCAAGGACACATCCCCAGGTTTCAGGCTCAGTCCTCAGTAGGTGGCGTGCAGGAGGCAGCCAATCAGTGATTCTGATCTTTGATGTTTCTATCTTCCTCTTCCTCTCTGAAATCAATAAAAGTATATATTTTTTTAAAAGGCTGATCTCTCAGCTATGGCAGCTTCATTAAAGTCTTCATTTCTGTTTCCCAAGTGTGTCCTGTAGAATTGGCCTCAAGTTAGGTGTAAAAGTCAGGGCACCAGGCCAGTGGCCCTTTCCACAGGGATCTCCTGGAGCCCCAAGTTCCCCAGACAGGTGAGGGGAGCCAGGCCACCTGTTCATCATACACTGTTCAGAGGGTGTTTAGACCTTATTGAAAAGGGCTCTTCCATCCAAAGTTACAGGGAGCAAGCATTATCACCAGAGAGGGAAGACCAGAGGGAGGCCAGCTGAACAAAACTGGGCCTTGCAAACCCCCCTGTTGGGCACCGTGTGGACACTGCCACAGTCCCACACAATCCAAGCTGACCACCCCCCCCCCTTCCACAGCCATATCACTGGCTCGTCTTGATCTGAAAGCAAATAATACACCAAGTATGACTACTGAAGAGTTGTTTTAATGCTTTTTCTCAGTGTTGTCAAAGTCCAGGTGATTCTAAAGTGAAAATTCCTGCAAGGAAATCTAGAGGTTGCTTCTTCCAGAACCGATTCTTTGTGAGTTTCAAGACTGGAACAAAAAGCCTGGTGATAGAATGAAACCAGTGAAGCCCAAACACTGCAGTGATGGGCAGAGGACAGTAGGCTTTCCAGTGCTCTAGGGATGCCAGTGGGAAAGGGGCTGCCTAGTTCAGGATGCCCCCAAAGCCACCCTCAGGTTCAGCAGTTCCCTAGGAAGCACAGAGGTGAACACAGCTGTTATACCCATGGCTGCGATGCAGGAGAGTGAAAGGATACAGATAGCAGCCAGAAAAGATGCACAGGGCAGGGTCATGGTGACCGAGACCAGGCTCAGAGCTTCCAGTTGTCCTCTCCCTGCGGAGTGTGGTCATCCAGGGAAGCACACCCCAGCCCTAGTGTCCGCAGTTTTATTGGAGTTCAGTCACATTTACATGGCTGGCCTTAGTGTCCAGCCCCTCCATAAGGTGAGCTGATCTTGTGCAGCCCAATACCCAGTGGGTAAATCCCACTATTGGCATTAACGGTCCAACATGGCCCAAGGCCCAGGGTACACAGACACTCCTATCAGGTTCAGGCGCAACCTGCCAAAGCTGGGAGCAAAGGGTGGCCCTCTCTGGGCAGAGTGAGTCCTTCACTGTATAGCAACGTAGAACAGTATCTGGGCTCATGTGGTTCACTAGTCTCCAGTGTCTGGCGCTGTGCCCAAGCACATAGGCTCAATCAGTATTTGATGGCAGGACGAATGAATAAGCATTCCCGACGGAAAAGCACGACCACGGCAGGGAGGCGTGCGATCAAGTTGCATGCAGGTAATAGCAAGTATTCCTGCAGGAGTACATTGAGCCGCGTGCAGAGAGTAATTGGGAGGGGGGGGAAGTTAGCATATTCTCCTCAGTCTAATAAGCACGTCTTTGGACCTGTGCCAGGCCCTGCGCTGACAAAGCACACAGACCTGGCGGGGCCCTGACAGTCCTGCGGGGGTTCTCAGCATGAGTCTCCTGGAAGCCTCTCCCACCCCAAATCCCCAGCTGCACCTTCACACCCTATTCTGCATGTCATCCGAAGGGGAGTCACAGCCCCCGGAAGCCCAGCCAAGGACCGCGGCTTAAATACCCCTAGACTGGCTGCAACAAGAGCAAGCAAGCAAGTGCTTGGAAGGCAAGCCAGCCCACGAACAAGCGTGAGGAAGGAACCGAGGGCTTCAGAAGCCGCGGGGTCAGGGGCCCGGAGGCAGGAAAGGACGGCGGTGGGAGGCCCTTGCGTCCACGTTATGAAACGGCTCAATTTTCCATGCAATGGGAAGCCGAACCAAGGTTTCAGGACAAGAAGCGCCATTAACTCCAGGCCGACTCAGAAAGATGACGCAAAGCGGCGCGCGAGGTGGTGCCAACACGCCCTGCCCCACTCCTGCCCGGTGCATTGTGGGGCTTAGAGTACTCCAGCCGGGCCTCGGGTCTCGCGAGCGAGCGAGATTCACGCGGATGACGACAGCATTGGGCCGGGAGGGGCTAGGTTTCCCCCTCCTCGGAGCAAAGTCCCGCCCCCTGGCAGGGATGGGCCAATCCTAAGGCCTCCCAGTTCTAGCCTTGGCGATTGGCCTGAGCGCTCACGTGACCGGACGGGACACGTGACCGAGGTGGCGGCTTGCTTGAAACGGGTTTCTCTCTGTGGCGGGAGAGGACTGGCGAGACGTACACCCAAAGCGGGGCTCG
The DNA here is from genome assembly GCF_964339955.1 of Pipistrellus hanaki. NCBI lineage: Eukaryota > Metazoa > Chordata > Mammalia > Chiroptera > Vespertilionidae > Pipistrellus > Pipistrellus hanaki. The sequence goes on from NC_140503.1 coordinate 7,337,758, forward strand.
GGGCTCGGGACGGGGACGCTCGCGGCTGCCTCCGGCTCCGGCTTTCGCTCGCGGCCGTGTGCGGGGCGGGTTCGTTCACGTGCGAAGTAAGAAGCCCGCCCTCTGCGTCTGGACCTCGGCTCCCTCGGCTGTGCCGTGGGCGCAGTGTTTCTGGAAGATCATGGTGGCCCGAGGCCTCCGTGAGGCAAGGTGCGCGGAAATGCACTGCGGAGTGTGAAGCGGGGAGCCGCGCCAGCTGCTCAGAAAGCCGGCCGTGAACCAGGTTGTTGCGCAAGGCAGAGCCCCTGCCCTTGGCTGACTTCCGCGACCAGTCGCAGGTAGGTACATGGGGGCCTGCACCCTCCGGGTCAGGGCCACTTGCCTTTTGTTACCTTTACTAAATCCACGTCAGCAGTGAGGGCGCAGGAGCGTCCGCGAGGCCGATAGACTTTGCTGAGGCCGCACAGCTTGGAAGTGGAGGAGCCAGGGTTAGACCTGCTCACCCCGCACACCGCCCGCCACTTTGCACCCTGAAAAGTGAGGGTGGGCAAACCAACGGGGAGCAACCACGCCCTCTTTTCGTGCAGAGTCACCCTTTCCCTACTGTTCAAAATCTGGTGGCTGGAGGATGGAGCCAACAGCTTCCCAGTCTCCCCTCCCCACCGGGCAGAGCTGTCTGGTGTCTTGAGCCCATTCCAGCGGGGGCAGTTGGGTGTCAGGCAGCTCCTGGAAAAAGAAGGGGAAGCAGGGAGGAGCCTGGAAGCCAGAAGTGGAAAGCGGGGAATGAGAAATGGGACAAAGCCCAGAAAGAACCTATCACCACAGCTTGGTTCATTCGGTTCAAGTGCCTATTAAACACCTTTTAGGCACTGCAGATCTAGCTAAACAAGAGAAGTAGAAATCCCTGCCCTCAGAGAACTTACCTGCTAGAGCAGGAAAAAGGCAATGAACAAGGTCAACAACATTCATACTATATTAGAAGTGGTAAGTGCTATTGGGGAAAAGCTAAACCTGGGGAGAGGGATAGGAAAGTTCTAGGAGGTGGGGATAAATTTACATAAGGGGCAGGTGAGGCCTTACTGAGAAGTTACTTTGAAGGAAGTGAGGGAAGAGCATTCAGGCAGAAAAGCACAGCACATGGAAGGGCCCTGGGGCAGGAGGGAGCCTGCAGACGAATGCGAATAGTAGGAGATAATTAGAGATATAACTGGTGGCCACAAAAAGACTTGGAATTTAATTCTCCGTCAGATAAGGTCTTTGTAGGATGTGAGACAGCCTCGCCGCCACCATCCCCCGCAGCCTCTTTGCTGTGCTATTCCTTTTTTTTTTTTTTCCGGAGAGGAGGAGAAAGGGATAGAGAGAAACATTGACCAGCTGCCTCTTGCACACCCCCCACCTGGGATATGCCCGCAACCAGTGTACATGCCCTTGACTGGAATCGAACCTGGGACCTTTCAGTCCGCAGACTGACGCTCTACCACTGAGCCAAACCGGTTTCGGCTGCTGTGCTATTCTTAACCAAGCTAGATACGTCCCAGAACAGGAAGGCAGTATGTCCTCTACTCCCCAAGCCTCACTGGCATTTCTGTCTTCACCCAGGGAAAGGGAGCAGCCCCTGCTCAGGACCCCAGCATCCAGCCCTCTTCCTTCCACTTTGGTTCTCCCAATCCTGATCCCCACCCCACCCTGTGGCATCTTCATAGGGAAAACCTGGCCCTGCCTGGTGCGTCTTCACAGCCCAGGTCTCTGAGCTGCAGGCTGCCACACAGAGTTCCTAGGTGCTGAGACGGCCAGTGGGGTTAAAAGCACAGCACTGCGTATCCTAATGGGGCTGCTGCACACAGAGAGGCCTGCAGCTTTCCAGACTGGGCACAGCCAGTTCGGAGCTTCCTCTCCCCAAGTCCCAAAGCTACCTGCCAGCCCCATCAGCCCCTCTGCATGTCTGGTCCTGAGGCTCCTGATCTGGCAAGTGCCTCATCAGGGGACAGAAGGTGAATCTTACCACCTGACCTGCACCTTCTGCTACAGTTGTCAGACATCCAGCACAGGAAGCTGTTGGCAGGTCTCTCGCATTTAATGACAAGACTATATGCCACTTCAGTCCTGGCTAGTGTGGCTCAGTTCATTGAGCATTGTCCCGTACACCAAAAGGTTGCCAGTTCGATTCCCAGAGTCAGGGCACATAACCAGGTTTCAGGTTCGATCCCCAATTGGTAACCGATCATGTTACTCTTTCACATTGATATCTCTCTCTCTCTCTCTCTCTCTCTCTCTCTCTCTCTCAAATCAATAAAAACCTATTTTGGGGGGGAAAAAGACTATATGCTGCTTCAGTATAAAAGGGGATCAGATGCTGCATTAAAGCACTGAAACCAGCATGTTGCCATTGCTCACACGAGGGATTTGCCAAAAGTTTATCTCTGTGCCACATCAGACACATGGGTGTTTGGCCCACTGGTCAGTGGAGGACTTGCCAATGGGAGTCTGAGACAACTTCATTTTCTGCAGATGGCGTCTTAGTTCCCTTCCATCCCACGGTCCCGAAGCTCCCATGGTTCAGGAGTTGGGGTGCTGGTCAAGTTACTAAGCTCTCTCTGGGACACCAGTACTTCCATCCGCTAGGTCTGCTGTAGTAAGTTACCCCACACTGGGTGGCTCAAACAATGGAACTTCCTCTCAGAGCTCTGAAGGCCAGACCTCAAATCCAGGTGTCGGCAGGGCTGGTTCCTTCGGAGACAGAGAATCTGTTCCAGGCGCCAGCTCCTGGCGTTGCAGCAACCTTGGTGTCCGTTGCCTGTAGTGCTCTTCCTTCCCGTGTAGGCCTGTGTGTCTGGGTACAAATTTCTATCTTATAAGAACACCAATCAGGCATTGAAGCATGCAACAGACTGACAAATTTCAGAGGGAAAAGGGGGGGGGGGGGGAAGGTTAACCAAAGAACTGGCATACATATATGCATAACCCCTGGACAGACTAATTGCAGCGAAGGTCTGGGGAGAGGGCGGGAACGGGGTGGAAGGGATCAAGGGAGGCGAAGGATGGGGAGACATCTGTAATACTTTCAACAATAAAGATTAAAAAAAAAAAAAAAAAAAGAATGCCAGTCATTGGATTTAGGTCTTGCACTAAATGTAATGACTTCCTAAATTAAGGTCACATTCACAGGTACCAGTGAGCCAGAGTAATTCCTCCTTTGGAAAACTGCTATTTGAACTACTCTGTTAGTCTTAGACCAGGCGTCGGCAACCTGCGGCTCTTTTGAAGCTTTGCCGCGGCTGGGGCGGGGGGCGGGGGGGGGGGGGGGGGGGGGCCTTGTATCACTTACCTCTGCCGCTCCTGGCGCTCTGTGTGGCAGGTTGCGGCGACTTAGCATTGCTAGGCAACCACAGCGTCCCTGTCCTGGCCCAGCCTCCTCCCTCACATCACAGCGTGTGATGTCACTGAGGGCACACTGAGTGTGCACCTCTGCGCTGGGGAGGAGGAGGCTGCTGCCAGGGGAAAGAGGGGTGCTGACAGAGGGGACTCTGAGAAATAATAAAGTAAAATAAAAAAGCAATAAAGAGGAAAAAGGGAGAAGGAAAAAGAAGAAGACAGAGAGGACAGAGAGGACTGGAGAAAGAGAAAGAGAGGGCTTGCAGTGTGACTGTCACTGGGAGTCAGGCCTGTACAGTGAGTGGAGAACAAGAGCCTGAAAGAGAAAAAACAGCAGCCAGGTAAAAAAAAAAAATTAACAGATACTAATTTTTGTTGTTGGTTAAGCATGGGAGACAGGTCCTTTTGTAAGGTGTACACTGTAGGAAATTTGTGGCTATTATATAAAAAATTATTTTTAAGTAAATAAATAAAATTATTATTTACATTTTTTATTTAATTTATTTTATTTAATTTACAGAATATTGGGGGGCCTGATGAATTATTTTTATGGTATGCATGGCTCACTGATTAATTTACAAAATATTGGGGGCCTGATGAATTGTTTTTTTAATAAAAAGGTGACTTGTTAATTTAACCTTTATTTCTATGAGGAGGAGTCAAACAAAGAAATAATAAAATAAAAAAAAGTGGCAAAAATTATTTTTATGATGAAGAAGAGTAATTCTGAGGGGTTCGGAAAAGAAATAATAATAAAAAAGTGATAAAAAATATTTTTATGATGAGGAGGGCTTCTTGAGGGGGTCAGGAAAAGAAATTATTACCAAAAAGTGACAAAAAAGTTATTTTTATAATGACGAGGATGGCATTGGGCCCTCATTATTAATTATTATTTACGTCAGGCACTGATTGTGATTTATGGTACACTGGGGCCCTGATTAATTTTGTGATTTCTTATAACGTCCCTGTTTTCGACCCCCCGGTAGGCAACCATGGATAAAGGCAAGAAGAGAAAAATTTCTAAAGAAAACAGAGTGTTTAATGATACATGGACTGAATCATTTGCATTCTCTACTGACGAGACTGGTTTACCAGTATGCTTAATATTATATGTGGTGAGAAATTTGCAAACAACAAAAAGTTGAATGTTCCAAGACATTTCCAGAATAAACACACAGCCTTTGCTGAAAAATATCCAGATGGAGATGAGAGACGAAAAGCCGTTGCAGAACTTATGAGGAAGGTTGATAGGAGCAAATATAACTTCAAGAAGTGGGTGAATTCTGCAAATTCCACAACATATGCTAGTTTTGTGGCCGCTCAGGAAATGGTCAAGCACGGGAATCCGTTCACAGATGGAGAGTATATAAAAGAAGCATTCATTAAGGTTTCAGAACATCTATACAAGGACTTCAAAAACAAGAATGAAATTGTGCAGAAAATTAAAGACATGCCTCTCTCTGCAAAGACTGTCAAAGACAGAACCCTAAAAATGGCAGAAAACATTAGCAAACAGCAAATTCAAGACATCAATTCAGCTGTGGCGTACTCCATCGCCTGTGATGAGTCCAAAGATAAAGGTGATATTGTACAAATAGCGCTGTTCTGCCGATATGTGAACTCTTTTGGGCCACAGGAAGAACTGATTGAGCTGATTACCACCAAAAGACCAAACAAGGGGTGAGGATATCTGTAAGGCTGTCCTGGACTATTTAAATGCTGAAAAAATAAACACCAACCACCTGGTCTCAGTGGCTACTAATGGGGCACCGAGCATGAGAGGAGCACAGAAGGGCTTTGTGGCTCTACTGCAGAAGGCTCTGGGTAGAACGCTGCTCTCATTTCATTGCATCCTGCACCAAGAGCATTGTGTGCTCAAACATTTCCCCCGGAATGCACAAAAGTGATGGATGTGGTCATTCAGATTGTTAATAAGATAATGGCAGAGGGTTTAAACCACTGCCAGTTCCGTTTGCTATTGGATAAGGTGGAAAGCATATATTCTGACCTCCTGCTCCACAGCAAGGTCCGGTGGCTGTCCAGAGGCGAGGTGCTAAAACACCTTGTTGCATGTTTGGAAGAAGTAAAAACGTTCCTGGCCAGCAAAGAGCTCACCTTTGCTGAGCTGGAACAACCAGAGTGGCTGGAAAAATTACATTTTATGGTAGACATGACAGCACATCTAAACACACTAAATACAACCCTTCAGAGGAAAGGAGGCACAGCCCTGCACATGTTGGAGGAGGTTTTGGCATTCGAGCGCAAATTGACAGTGTTTGTCAAAGATTTACAGAGAGGTACACTGTCTCACTTTCCCTCTTTGAGAGAGTTCAAACAAAGTCATGATACGATAAATTTGGAATATTTGAAGTCTGCAATCACCACAATGCAAAGTTCGTTTGGGAAACGATTCTGTGAGTTCAGAGAGGAAAAAACCACATTATCCTTCCCTGTCACTCCCCTGGCGATCGATCCATCCCTATTGAATATGACTGCATTTGCAGATGTAAGTCAACCTGATCTTGCGATGGAACTGGCCGATATAGCCAACAAAGGTATGTGGGTGTCCAAGTTCAAATGCTTGGCCGCTACTCTTGAGGATGTTGCCCGTCAAAAGGCCATTCTGGCTCAGAATCATAAATGGAGTGATATTGAAAACCTTCCCAAACAGGACAAACTTGTATTCGAAACATGGAATGCCATCCCCAACACTTATATAAACATGAAAAAGTATGCATTTGGAGTCGATCTTCGGCTCCACATATGTATGTGAGCAGGTCTTCTCCAACATGAACTATATTAAAAACAAACATCGGTCACGCCTCACAGACGACAACTTGCAAGCCTGTGTGAAAATGAAGGTAACGTCTTACAGCCCTGATGTGCAGACACTGTGCACTGAGGTTCAGGAGCAAAAATCCCATTAACCAGGTAAATTAAATATTTTAATTAGCTATTAATTTGCAAAAATATATTTTTCATTGTTAAGTGAAAAAGTCCTTTTTTTCTTCAGATTGACAGCTAACTGCACGATCTTGTATATAGCATTAAGGTAAGAAATAATATATGCAGTTTTATATTTGTTTTAAATGTTGCAATGGTTTTGCGGCTCCCAGGTTTTTTTTTTCCTTTGGAAACGGGTCCAAGTGGCTCTTTATGTCTTAAAGATTGCCAACCCCTGTCTTAGACAGTCTCTTATTCTGTAGGTCAACTCTTATTTTTAGGTAGTCCCTTATTCAGTAAAATAACTGTTTTAGTTTAAGTAATAAAAAAAGATAAAAACTTAGCTGTCTAACCTTGCAAGCTAGCCATCTGATGTAACAGGCTAATACTGACACTAATAATAATTCCCATATTCTTATGCCAAGTATTGATTCATTATGTATTCAAGGTTACAAGCTGTCTAACAATAACCTACACAGAGCTCTTTGTGAAATCTGCAGATATAGAAGCTCAGAAGGTATAAATACGGGAAACTTCCTCTATGTCGGTGCTCAGAATTTTGGAAAACACCTCCCTCTGCGCCCTCGAGAATAAAGACTCCTAATTAACTGGCTCATTAAGGCGTCTCGTATCTATCTCGTTGATTTACGACACAACACCAGGAGTTAGGACTTCAACATTTTGGGGGACACCATTCAGTCCACAACATGTGACATCCCAAACCCCCAGCTGTCGAATGCAGCGACTTCATGAAGGTCCATCGAGAGCTTTGTACGGGTCTCCTCTTCTCGGTCTTGAGGAATGAAGGGTTGCATTACGGATGGTGATAAACTGCAAGGCCTGGGAAGGATTAGACGGGGTTGTAATGCATGTGACACAAGGGGCACTTAATGCAAGTCTGTAATATAGAAATAAACCGGACTGTTTATTAATTGGCTTTGATGTGTTTATCTGTAACTTGGTTGCTGAATAATCTGTTCATTTTTAAGGTTCTGTCCTTTTAGAATTACTCTGCATACCTGGACAGGAGTACTCTGTTTACTCCTAACCCAAAGATTTATTCCACGCCCACAGCGAGCTGGACATGGGTTCAAGCAAGGACACTTGCAATATTTGGTGTTAATCGGGGGTTGTCCTGGCCTGCATGGAATCACATTCCAGCTGGAGGTGCAGACCATGGACAAGAAGCACACGTGAGTGTCACACCAGGAAACATGCTCGGGAGGAAGACGGAGCGATAAGTAAAGGGGAGAGCGGCGAGGTGTTACTATGGAGAAGGCGGTCACAGAGGTCCCATCTGAAGTGTCACATTTGAGCAGAGCTGTGACTTAGGAAAGGGGCCGGCCAGCCCATTAGGATCCTGGAGGAAGAGCATTCTGGAAAGAGGAAAAGACCCTCAGCCTGAGGTGTACCTTGGGTCATTGGGGGCAACAGGAGGTCGGCAAGCCCAGGGACCAGAAATGGGAGATGGGTCTGAGGGAGAGCCAAGGGCCAGGTCACTCAGGGCCCACGTGGGCAAGTCCAGGACGTCTTTCTCTCTCAGATGATAAAGAACAGAGGGACAAGTATAAAACATATCCAATGTGGTGACTTAACCCGGCCATAGCAATAATTCCAAATACAGGGCAGGAGTTGTTAGGAAAGGTTTTTTTAAAGCAAGAGCCAACTTTGTACACTGCCCATAAGAAGCCACTTTAAATATAAAGTAAAGGATGAAAACCCAACAGGTTAAAAGTAAAGGATGGAAACAGATATATCACACTAACACGGATCAGAAGAAAGCTGGAGTGCTTGAGTGAATGAATCCTTGTTGATTGAATGCGCTAAAATGAGACAAAAATAATCATAGGGTAAATGCTGCTACTAGAAATAAAGAGAGACATTTCAAAATGGCAGACGGGGCCCTGGCCAGGTAGCTCAGTTGGTTAGAGTGTCGTCCTGATATGCCAAGGTTGCTAGTTCAATCCCTAGTCAGAGCACATACAAAAATCAACCAGTGGCCGAAACCGGTTTGGCTCAATGGATAGAGCGTCGGCTTGGGGACTGAGAGGTCCCAGGTTCGATTCCGGTCAAGGGCATGTACCTTGGTTGCGGGCATATCCCCGGTAGGGGGTGTGCAAGAGGCAGCTGATCGATGACTCTCTCTCATCGATGTTTCTAGCTCTCTATCTCTCTCCCTTCCTCTCTGTACAAAATCAATAAAAAAATAAAATAAAAAAAATAAAAAAAAATCAACCAGTGAATGCATAAATAAGTGGAACTATAAATCAATATTTCTTTGTTCCTCTCTCTAAAATGGCATAACAATCCGTTATGTTTATTCATCTAATAACGGCCTCAAAATATATGGAGCAAGTCCAGATCTAACTACGAGGAGAGAGAGGCAAATGCTCAGTCATAATGCAAAAGTTCAGCGCCTCTCGGTGATCTGTAGAACCTGTGGGTGGATAATCAGTAAGGATGTGGAGCAAGCATGTCAAACTCAAAGGCCAAGTAAGGTTTAAGTGTATGTGGGCCACAAAAAAACAAAAGCTTCCATTCTCATAGAAATGTAGGTTTATTCCGATAGAGACATGCTGAATACAAAGGGCTGAAATAAATGAGTCATCATTTATAAAATAATAAGAAAAATTTAACAAAAATTAATATTTTTCTTGAACATTAACTTACCAGACACTGGATAACTGCACAAATTAATAAGGGTAATGCAAATAAACCTTTTTTTTCCTCTTCTCTGAAAGCGAAATATGTCCTGTTGTGCTCACCAAACAAGTCAGTCCAAGACCAATGATGTCGCCATCGGCTGCTAAAATATTAGCTGCTGGTATTAATGGAAAGAAATGGTGCGCCTGCGCCGAAGGCACAGAAGGGAAATGAATGCAACACGATTATAGTCATCAGTCATTAGCAAATGTTCGTTATTAATTATAATGTTCGTTATTAATTATAACGGGGGAATAAGGACACATAGGTAACACCTTAATAAACAAATTTTAAAAATAAAAAATATCCCCCCAAAAAGGTAATTGTAACAGGATATTGTAAAAGTTATACTGTAAAAGAAAATTTTAAATGTTTCTTCCATACCATTATATTGGCTAGGCTGCAGAAATATTCCTTGTGGGGCTGCATGCGGCCTGTGGGCCGAGCATTGCACATGCTTGATGTAGAGGACTTGAACCGCACTTTCAACCAATGTGGCCTAATTGGCAATTCCTGGAACACTCCACCCAACGGCAGCAGGATGCTTCCTGGGGTGGGGGTCCCGTGGAGATGTATTCAGGTCACAGGACCAGGAGGCCCCCTGGGGAGGGAGCGCTGATGGGACACAGATGCCATCTGAAGGCTGACCATTGGGCCCCTCCCACGTGCAGGGGTTGGAAAGAGAGGATCCAGCAAAGGAGATGGAGAAGGAGCTGTGGAGATGAGGACCACCAGGAGAATGTGGCCCAAAAGCCAGGTGAAGCAATGTCAGTGAGGGGGGCAGGGTGTTCCTCCTGTCCAATAATCAGCAAGATGAGGACCAAAGGCTGCTCCTGGATTCGGCCAGGGGGCGGCGTGGTTGGCCACAGGAGCACCTGCTCAGGAGCACGGGGCTGGGCTCAGAGCACCCCGCGGTATGTTCAAGGCTGGTGCAGGCAGGCCCCACGCAGACTCACTTTCAAGGAGCTTTGCTGACAAGGGCAGGAAGGCGTGGCGGGCTTTTCTCCTTTTCCTTTTGAAAGAAGGGATGCACTGGACACCGTTGGGAAGGTTTTAGGAGTGGGGAGAACATTTGGGAGCAGGAGGAGAATTTCAGAGGCGACGTCCGTCCACGAGAGGGGATGGGGCCCAGCGCGCTCAGGGCCGGCAGGGTGGCCTTGGCTGGGGACACAGTTCTTATGTAAGAGCAGGGGCCAGGGCGTTCAGAACTGTCAGGGGTTCAGCGAGCCTTTAGTACTGGGCGGGCGGTGGGAGGCAGGCTGAGCCACGGGCTGGCATTGCTCTGGACGAGTGACTCAGGTGACCTTGGGGAGGTGAGCCGGGACGCCTGGGCGATGGATAGGGAAGCTGGCTAGGGAGGGCCCTCCGGCCCCGGGAGGGAGTGCCATTGTGCGCGTGCTCCTCGGCGCCACCAGAGGGCGCCAAGACGCCGCATTGTTCCGTTCAGGGTGGCTTCCCCTCCAGCCCTGCAGCCGTCCCCAGCGGGTCTCAAAGCCTCCAGGGTCCCGTTTTGGTTCCAGCCTTACTTGGGGTTCAGGACTGGGAATCGAAAGAGAAAAGGGGGTGGGTCCTGGAAGAAGCCTGTAACCCTGTGCCCTGTAAGGTGGGTGGAGCCCCGCGCTGTCAGCAGCTGGAAAGGTCAAAATCCAAAGTGTGCGCTGCGGAGGAGACCCTGCTGCCACCGCCAGCACCGCGTGCCCCGGGGAGGGCACAACCAGCGCCACTGGATGGATGGATGGATGGATGGATGGATGGATGGATGGATGGATGGATGATGGATGGGCCCAGCCCAATGTGGAACTTTGAGGGAGAGGAGGGGAGATCCATGGGGCAGATTCTGAAAAGTGCTGGGCTGGCGGGGCTTGTGTTGAGGTTGGAAGTGGAGGAGGGAGAGGGAAGGTGGAGGTGAGACTGAAGGATTGGGACTTGGAGAGCCACCAGCGCAGTACTTTAAAGAGTGGATGCAGCCGCCTCGGTGTAGACAGCTCACCTCCAATTTTCCTATAAAATACAAATGCCTTCCTAGCAGCCATCATTTCCTATCAACTTAGAACGAATCCCATCTCCAGCACTTCCGGCCCACTGCCAATTAAAGGATGATTCTAGCCCTGGCCGGTTTGACCCAGTGGATAGAGCATCAGCCTGTGGACTGAGGGTTCCCAGATTCAATTCCGGTCAAGGGCATGTACCTTGGTTGCTGGCACATTCCCAGTGGGGAGGGGCGTGGTGGTGCAGGAGGCAGATGAATGATGTTTTTCATTGATGTTTCTGATTCTCTGTCCCTCTCCCTTCCTCTCTGTAGAAAATCAATTTTATATATATATATATAAAATATATATATATAAAATATAAGAGACAGCTGAGATACCCAATCCACTAAGCAGTGGGAGCGGCCAGTTTGGGCTGCAAATCCGGAGGCTGCGGCCTGTTGCCCTGGCGGGAGGCCAAGTTGCAGATGCTGGAGTGGCCTGGATGCTGGAGCGGCAGTCTTGGGGTCGGTGCTGACTCACCGTGCAGCCCTCAGGCAGCCTCTCCCTCTGCCAGGTTGCTGCTGGATTTCTGGGTCTCAGATGGTGTGCAGCCAGTTCAGATTTCACTGACCTGCGCCTAAAAGATTTGCCTCTGTCGCTGTCCCTACCCCCAAGGACATGGGGTTGGGAGGAACTCAGCAGAGTGCCCAGCACTGAGAGCATGCTGCTGGCCGTGGGTGGGGTGATCATTCATTACCGTTGTGATCAGAGTGCAGACTCCTCGCAGCTGCTCTTATTGTTCCCAGAAGGCTATTTCTATCTTACCCCAGGGTGGACGGCAGGGAAGGAGGGCAGGATATTAATCTCTCCCTCCATTAGCTCCTTAAAGTCAAGAATCTGTTTAGTCTTCATGTTCCAGCAGCCGCTGGGACTGGGCACCTGGTGATTGAGCAGGGATAATTTTATGTCTTGGAGTTTTCCAAAGATGATTTGGGGAAATCAGATCATCCCACCATCCTTCCACCAATCAGGACTCAGCTCTCTGACTCTGCACTTTGCTGTAAAAATAAGGCCTTGGCTTCCCTTCCTTCACGCAATTTAATAAGCAAGGTATAAATTTGAACTATCAAAGGCCAATTTAAAGAAACTGTCATCTCTAAACCAAGAATGCAGGCCACCTCGATTCTGGCCCTGATGCCATTTCAGTGTAAGGAAGGAGGTCCAGGTCGATGGGAGCCGGGGACCCTTAGCCCAAAGCCCTCTCAGCCCCTCCTTATGTGGAGCCAGATGCTGAGGCCCTGGGGTGACAGTACCAGCCTCCGCTGCGAGTGGAACATCACTAATCCAGGTGGATGCTGTCACATGGGGTCTCCCTATTGGTCCTCACAGCATCCTGGGGGGAATTATTTTGTCATTAGCAGCCCAGAACCCACAGCTTAGCTTTACCCCGCCGCTCAGGTGTCATCTCTCAGCTTCACCTAACATTGCCCCTGCAGCCAGGGCCCCAGCTGCAACCTTCAAGCCCTCTCCCCTTGTAAAGGCTATTTTCTTTGCTGGGAGTGCCCCTCCCAACCTCCCCCTTACCACCCTAGCCACCTGACTCGTGTCCGGACACGCACCTCATCGCCTCCACCACCTCTTATAAATGTCCTCCCAAATATATCTAGTTATACATATGTCATGACTACATATGTTAGCTCTTAACACATCGTAGTCATTCATTTGTTCAATGAGAGAACACTGGCTAAGTGCTATGTCGGGCACAAGCTCAGTGCTCAAAAAACGTTAGCTCTCATCATTCACAGCATTCCTTCGTTCATTTGATATTTGTGGAGCGTCTGGGCTCTACGCTGTTCGCAGCAGCCACAGCAGTAAACAAGGAAAATGATAGCTCATGCCTGTCCTACACGGACCCCTGCGCTAAGTCCCCATTCTTAAGGGCTGGAGGTGCGGAACCCTGGGTCCCGCCCAATGCTGAGACTACAAGTCCCAGAAGTCTGCGCATCCTCGCCGGGGGGCTGCCAGTGCGCATGCGCTACGTCGTGACGCCAGGGCCGCGAGCGGGCGCCAGTGGCTGCGGCGGGCGAGGCGGGGCCGGCGGGCGGTGGCCTTTAGGGCGGAGCCGCTGCTTTGCTGGTCTCAGTCGGCCGCGGGTTAGCGGCGGGCAGCGTCCGGTACCCGTCCCTCTGGTTCGCCAGCTCTCGCTGGAGTTCGACCGCTTTCTCTGCACTGCCCGCGGGTCCCGAGCGCGGCGTCATGTCGGATCCCGGGGGCGGCGGCGAGGACGGCTCGGCCGGCCTGGAGGTGTCGGCCGTGCAGAACGTGGCCGACGTGTCGATGCTGCAGAAGCACCTGCGCAAGCTGGTGCCGCTGCTGCTGGAGGACGGCGGCGAGGCGCCGGCCGCGCTGGAGGCGGCGCTGGAGGAGAAGAGCGCCCTGGAGCAGATGCGCAAGTTCCTCTCGGACCCGCAGGTCCACACGGTGCTGGTGGAGCGCTCCACGCTCAAAGGTGCGGCCCGGCCGGCGGCCGCGGCGCCCGGCTGTCCCTTCCGGGTGGCGGCGGGAGGAGGGCGTCCCCGCCTCGCCGTCCTCCCCCAACAATGGCATCGCTTTGTCTGCCGGCCTCAAGATGGCCGAGTTGGGTGGGGACAGCGTCTCCCGGCTGAGCGCGGCGGGCGGAGGCCGCATCCCGGCCTCCAATGTCACATGAGCTTGTCGGTTTCGATTTGGGTCCAGGCGCCTGGATCTGGGGCGGGGGGACCCGGGCAGCCGGGTTCTGGCCCTTTTCGCTGTTGCGGGCGGTCGGAGCTGGGGGAGCGGCGGCCGGCGGGCATCCCCGGCGGGGCCTGGTGTGGACCCGGGCGCCGGGCCTCCCGGAGTGACAGGGCTGCGAGCCCGCTTCCCCTCGGGGCGGATGCGAGCCGGCAGTCCCGCCTCTCGGACCTCACAGTGTCCATGCGGAGTGGCTCTCTCCCCATTTCACACGCGAGGAGACTGAGGCTCCGGGGAAGTGGGCCAAGGTCACCAGCCAGTCCTGTCCTCAGACGCAACGGCTCGGTGTCCAGCCCACGCTAATCAGACCTTGTAATTTGTGTAATGCCCACAGGATCCCAATGGCGACCCAGGGATAGTTGAGTCTGTTTGACAGGTTTTAAAGGAGAAAGAGGCGGTTTAGGCAGCGAGTGGGGAGAGGAGGCCCATGGTGACCTCCTTGGTTTGTCTTTGAGAGTAGAGCTTGTCTTCAGGGAGGGTGTCCCTTGATTCATAATTGTCCTCATCCACCCATTCGCATCCCAAACCCCTCCCCACGCATGCCCCGTCCCGTCCCCGTCCGTCCCCCCCCCCCCCCCCCCCCCTGTTGTCCCGTTAATTCTCGAAGACCACTTGGTAGAGGACCGGGAGGCACCGCGCGGATGGGTGTGGCCCCGTCCATCTGGGGACCCAGGGATGATGTGCGGGCACCTTTCAGCGTTGGTACCAAAGAATTGTGCTTTGTCAGAAAAGCTTCCCCAGCAAGCTTCTTACCATCTCAAAAGGCTGCGTGGTCTGTTAATGAGAGAACCCATGCGATTGGCCTCGCCCATTTGTTTCTTTGTGATAATTTGTTTCTTTCAAAGACTAGTGTTTTCAGGAGCTGCTTCATTGTGGCCTCTGCTTCTGCAGGAGGGTTGAGGGTCAGAGTGTGAAAGAATAATGTTCTTAGATCCACAGGGAATGCTAAAGCAAAGAAGCCACACGGGCATATTTAGGTTATTAATGTTTAGGGTTTTCTGTTATGATTGAGTTTATGTTTTACCGAATGGAAATGCACTAGTGGTTTTTTTTGTTTTGTTTTTTAAATATATTTTCATTGATTTCAGACAGGAAGGGAGAGAGAGAGAGAGAAACATCAGTGATGAGAGAGAATCATCCATAGGCTGCATCCTGCACAACCCCCACTGGGGATCCATCTCACAACCTGGGCATGTGCCCTGAAGGATAATTGAACTGTAATCTCCTGGTTCATAGGAGGGGGCTCAACCATCAAGCCACGCTGGCTGGGCCCCACTAGTGTTTTTTGTTGGTTTGCTTTTTGGTTTTTTATTTATTCACTTAAGATTCTACTTATATGTGAGATCATATGGTATTTGTCTTCCTCACTAGTATTTTTCAAAAAATATATTTTACTGATTTTTTTAATAGGAAGGGAGAGGGAGAGAGAGAAACATGGATGAGAGAGAAACATCAATCACCTGCCTCCTGCTTGGTCCCCAACCAAGGTACATGCCCTTGACCGGAATCGAACCTGGGACCCTTGAGTTGGCAGGCTGACGCTGTATCCACTGAGCCAAACCAGCTAGGGCCCCACTAGTGTTCTTTAATAAAATGCATTTAACTCATATACTCTTTTTTTTTTTTTTTTTTTTAAGTATACTCTTTAAAAAAAAAAAAAAGTCTTGCTAGAAAAATTTAAAGATAAAGTTAGAATCACCTTCTGTAACCACTGTCAGCATTTTTGGTGTTGGTTCTGGTCTTTTTCCATTGAATGCACATTATTTTATTAAAATATATTTTAATCTTTGTTGTTTAAGTTATTGTATTTTAAGTTGTTTGGCCTGGCTAATGCTTGATAATATTTTCATTGAACAGTTGATTAATTGAGATCAAGTGATTTCCATGTTGAGTGATTTCCATCTTTTTTTTGTTTGTTTATTTTTAATTGTATTGTTCTTTGCTTCTGGAATGCTCAAAAGTACTTCACTTTCCTCAAACATCTTAGGATTGGACTTTGCTAATTATTAGGTGGAACCCTAGTCCTCTAGTATGTGTTCTAGTTTGTGCAGATCTTGATGGGCACATTTTCTTTCAGCGAAGCGAATATCTAAGCATCCAAATCTGGGCTCCATAATGACTTGCACTTTTGAGCATTGACGAAAGAATGAGACAGTCTAAAATTGAAATCCTACCTCATTCCTTGTTTATAAAAATCCCTGAAGTCCTGGCTGGAGTGGCTCCATTGGTTGGAGCATCACTCCATCCACCGAAAGGTGGGGTGATTCCCAGTCAGGGCACATTCCCAAGTTGCCAGTTTGATTCCCAATCAGGACACATACAGAAGGCAATCAATCAGTGTTTTCTTTTCTTTTCTTTTTAAAAAAATATATTTTATTGATTTTTTTACAGAGAGGAAAGGAGAGGGATAAAGAGCTAGAAACGTCGATGAGAGAGAAATATTGATCAGCTGCCTCCTGCACACCCCCTACTGGGGATGTGCCCAAAACCAAGGTACATGCTCTTGACCGAAATCGAACCTGGGACCTTTCAGTCCGCAGACGACACTCTATCCACTGAGCCAAACTGGTTTGGGCAAATCAGTGTTTTCTTTCCTCTCCCTCTCCCTCCCTCCCCCCCTTCTCTCTCTTTCTCTCTCTCATCTCTCTCATCTCTCCCCCTCCTCTCCTGCTCCCTTTCTCCTTCTTCCCCCCCCCCCCCACTTTCCTCCTTCCCTCTCTGCCTTCCCCTCTGTCTAAAATCAATAAGCATATTCTCTAGTGAGGGTTAAAAAAAATCCCTGAAGTATTTAAAGTAATTCAGCCTGCCTGTAATTTATTTTCCACTTACAAAAGGTCTGAGGAAAAACTATGTGGTGCCATTAGTCTTGTTAGCCATTGGCCATTTTCTCCACTAGCCTACTTGAGATAGACGAATTGGAGATACGCCTATTGGGGATGTGCCTGCAATCAAGGTACATACCCTTGACCGGAATCGAACCCGGGGCCTCTCAGTCTGCAGGCTGACGCTCTCTCCACTGAGCCAAACTGGTTTCGGCCTCTATATTTTTTTTAACTAACCCAGCCATATCTATCTATTATCTATCTATCTATCTATCTATCTATCTATGTATCTTTATTGTTGAAAATATTTTTTTGCTGTTAAGGTAGCATTCCTTAAAATGTAAAATAAAGGCTGAATTAAACAGTTTATTTTGATAGTGAAGAACTAGAATTTGTGGGAAAGGGACAGTTAAATTGTCCCGCATTTTAAAAAAGAAACCTCGCCGAAACCGGTTTGGCTCAGTGGATAGAGCATAGGCCTGCGAACTGAAAGGTCCCAGGTTCGATTTCTGTCAAGGGCATGTACCTTGGTTGTGGGCACATCCCCAGTAGGGGATATGCAAGAGGCAGCTGATCGTGATTCTCTCTCATTGATGTTTCTAACTTTCTATCCCTCTCCCTCTCTGTAAAAAAATCAATAAAATATTATTAATTTTTTTAAAAAAAAAAAAAGAGAGAGAGAGAAATCTCCTTTCTGTAGTCTCTGGCATGTAGAACCTTGTTTTCTTTCTTCCTTTTTTAACATTGTTTTCTTCATAGCGTGCTTCTGACATTAGGGCCGGGGGGAGCTCTTTGCCGAACAGGCGTTCTTGGTGTGAGTGGTGTTTGTCGCGGTTTTACTCGGGTGCCTTTTGGCTGTGCTCTGTCCCCCTGAGAGGCTGGGTGCTGAGGAGGAAAAGGCAGCGGGCGCCCCCGTTCGCAGTGGTGGAGCTGGGGCCCGGGACCTGTGTGCTGCTCCAGCGTGTTAGCAACCAGGCCGGGATCAGGTGCTGTGTGTGTTGTGTTTAAGGTCTAAAACGTTAACCTAGAACTTGAAGACTGAAAGTAGTGGCTGCCTTTAGCCAGCACTTACCCTGCGCTTAGAATTCTGCTTCTCCCTGGGATGCGTATCGAGGGGCCGACTCCTCTTCATTAGTGCAGAGGCAGGTAGGGCTGGCGCTGAAGGCAAATAGTGCCTTTTACAGCGCTCAGCTTCTTAGAGCTGGCAGCCTGGAGAGTTGTGTGTGTGTGTGTGTGTGTGTGTGTGTGCGCATAAAAATTATTTGAGGACTTACTTTCCCTAAAGCACAAAGAAAAGAAGTAGATGGAAGACTAAAAAGTATTTGTTTTTGATCTTTGCTTAGCTCCCCCCCCCCCCCACCTCCACCAAATGACTAATAAAATAGTTAATAAGTTAACAGGAAGAATTTCCTATGGCACCAAGCTGTATTGGCACACAGGCCAGGAGTCCACCCACCTGGGCCCTTATAGATCTGTGACGCGGTAGGCGGGGCCTGCACCTGTCACGGGGCAAACCACCTGCGGAAGACGGTTTGAATGCAGGGTAGCAGAGCAATAACGAACAGCCAAGGGAAATGGCCAGCACTTCTTTTTAAACAGTCAGGATGGAGGCAGGTTCTGTTTATCAGCAGAACTTGGTAAGTTGGTCCCGCCTCCTCTGTCTTCACTGAGAAACTGAAATCCAGGGTTTGAAGGTCCAGTTGAGGAAAAGATGTTTTAAGAATTCAATTCCAACCCGGGGGGGCTCAGTGGTTGAGCATTGACCCATGAACCAGGAGGTCATGGTTTGATTCCCAGTCAGGGCATGTGCCCGGGTTGCAGGCTGGATCCTTGGTGGGGACCGTACAGGAGGCAGCCCATCGATGAGTCTCTCTCATAATTGATGTTTGTATCTCTCTTCCTCTCCCTCTCCCTTCCTCTCTGAAACCAGTAAAAACATATTAAAAAATAAAGAATTCAATCCCTTGGTACCAGTTCAAATTGGAGTGTTTGTTTTCCTTTATTTCATATCATTTATGTCTTTTGAATTAATATTAGCTTAAAAATATTAAATCTTGCTGAAACCGGTTTGGCTCAGTGGATAGAGTGTCGGTCTGCGGACTGAAAGGTCCCAGATTTGATTTCAGTCAAGGGCATGTACATTGTTTGCTGTCACATGGGGGGGGGGGGGTGTGCACAGGGGCAGGGGGGTGCAGGAGGCAGCTGATTGATGTTTCTCTCTCGTCGATGTTTCTAGCTCTATTCCTCTCCCTTCCTCTGTAAAAAATCAATAAAATATATATATTTTTTTAAATATTAAATCTTGCCACTCTTCTTCCCACCTGTGCCTTTCCCCTCTCCTAGGGCGTTGCTTTCCGTGTGTGTGTGTGTGTGTGTGTGTGTGTGTCTTTCTTGCTCTTTCCCCTAAGCTCCAAGGGCCCTTCTTTTGCTTCTGTAACTTGTTTCCTGAGCCCATTTCTTCTACAGCCCAGTTTTTCTACCTCTGTAACTTCCTTTTCTTTTTTAAATATATTTGATTGAGTTTTTACAGAGAGGAAGAGAGAGGGATAGAAAGCTAGAAACATCAATCAGCTGCCTCTTGCACACCCCCTACTGGGGATGTGCCCACAACCAAGATAAATGCCCTTGACCCGAATCAAACCTGGGACCCTTTAGTCTGCAGGCCATGCTCTATCCACTGAGCCAGATGGTTTTCAGCTACCTCTATAACTTTCTAAACAAACTTTCTCTTCTTTCCCTGGCTGATGTTGCTGAGTGGTTAA
Source organism: Pipistrellus hanaki (assembly GCF_964339955.1). Taxonomy (NCBI): domain Eukaryota; kingdom Metazoa; phylum Chordata; class Mammalia; order Chiroptera; family Vespertilionidae; genus Pipistrellus; species Pipistrellus hanaki. The sequence continues at coordinate 7,357,081 of NC_140503.1, forward strand.
TGTCTGCCCATGTACCGAGAGGTCACTGGTTTTTTTCCCAGTCAAAGGTCCGTACCTGGGTTGCAGTTTGATCCCCAGTCCCAGTCAGGGCATGTGTAGGAGGCAAGCAATGGGTGTGTCTGTCACACACAACCCTCTCCATTCCTCCCTCCTACTCTTTCTAAAAATCAATGGGAAAAATATCCTCAGGTGAGGATTAACAAAACAGAAAGATTAAATCTTAAATTCCTTAGGCATTAGTAATTTACTAGTTTTGAGTTTTTTATTTCTCTTTTATTTTTCTGGAAATATCAAAACGAGTCCCAGTTTTACATTATGTACGAGAATTATGTGTGGTTTAGCCCTCCACGTTCCTAACAGAGTCACAAAGGGAAGGAAGGCTTCGGGCTGAAGGAGCTTCTGACTTCCTCCCCGGCCTTCGCCCTGTCCCGCAGCCAGGAGGGCTGTGGTGGGGAAGCCTCGGCCCCTCGGGAGGCTGGAGGGTGGCCGTTGAGGTGACGAGACAGCACCAGAGGCCGGAAAGGGGAACTAGAGCCGCCGCCTGGGCGAAGGCGAGACGTGTGGTGGACAGAATCACGGGGCGCTGGCACGGTTTTGGCTTAAAGGAAAAGGAGATGGAAGACAGAGAACCAGAAACATGTAACAAGAAACTTGGTAGTGTGTGTAGACCTGTGGTCGGCAAACTGCGGCTCTCCAGCCACATGCTGCTCTTTGGCCCCTTGAGTGTGGCTCTTCCACAAAATACCACGGCCTGGGCGAGTCTATTTTGAAGAAGTGGCGTTAGAAGTTTAAGTTTTAAAAATTCGGCTCTCCAAAGAAATTCCTGTCATTGTGCTGTTGATATTTGGCTCTGTGGACTGATGAGTTTGCCCACCACTGCTATAGGCCAAAGAGAAGGACTGGCTTCATTCAGCCTGGGAAAGAGCCTTGTCCTGTGGCTGGAGGAGGCTGGGAGGGAAGCATGAATGCGGGAATGCCCACGGGTGCTGGGAGCCAGGCAGCCTCAGCCCTCCTTCAGCAGCTTACCTTGCTTTAACCCTTTTCAGCTATTTGTCCACCAAACTGTGGAATCATCCCTGCCTACCCACGAGAGGTAGTCTGAGTCTTTAAGGTCACCAAATGTGCACGTTTCCCTATTTCAGTAAACCAGCATAATGTTCCCCTAACGCACAGTGTAGTGTTATAAATCACTCATAGTTTGCCCAGCCAGAGTGACTCTGGTTGAGTATTGACCCATGCCCTAAGAGGTTTGAGTTTGATTCCTGGTCAGGGCATGTGCTCGGGTTGGGTGCTCAGTCCCCAGTAGGGGATGTGCAGGAGGCAGCTAATCGATGATGTGTCTCTCTTCTTCTTTCTAAAAATCAATAAAAACATAAAAAAAAGTAAATCACTCATAGTTTGAAGTAAACTGGTCCTTCAATAAAAGCATACAAATTAATGCTAAATGATGCTCTGAACATCTCTAGAACGTTGGCAGTCTCAGAAGTTAGCCAGAGAAATGCCATTACCGGCAGCCCAGCACACCCTGGGCCTTCGGTTCTCTGGCTGTCTTAACTGGCGGTGCCGTGTCGGTCATTGTGTGTTAACCAGTAATACTCAGCAGCGCTAGGAAACTGATTCAAACTTTACTGACAGACATTACCTGATAAATCCAGTTTGTGTTTGTATATCAGCTTCTAGATATAGCAGGATTAATAGCTTCCCTGTTATTAAGAATTAACTATCAAGTGTCTTTCCTCCTCTAGGAAAGACACTTCTTTCCTATATAATAAAAGGTTAATATGCAGTTTGTCCCCTCGGGAGTTCAACTGCTCGCTATGACGTGTGCTGACCACCAGGGAGCGGCACGAACGAAGGCAGCCAGGGGAATGAAGACCCCAATCTGCCCTGATCGCAGGCCAGGCCTAGGGACCCTACCTGTGCACGAATTTTGTGCCCTGGGTCTCTAGTTTTTAATATTTCTGCAGAAGTAAAATGTCAAATTGTTATTTAGAAGATGGAATCATTTTCAGAGAGGTTAAGTTATTGGATGGTAGTTTATGAAACCGTCATAGATTCTTTAACTCTGTGGGAATCAGACATGCTCAGACGTCATTTAATCTCTGTATTTATGGGGAACAGGCATTTAAGAATGATTCTAAAATGTATGCTGTGAGCGATTCACAGCAGCTCCCGTTAGTTATTGTCATCAGGAGGAGCGGGCTTTTGCAGGCACCTGGAGAAGACCCACTGGCGTGTCCGTGTCGGGATTGCCAGCGGGTGTGCCTGCCGAGCCCGCTGCGCTGCCGCACTGCAGTGTCCTGTGGGAGCGGCGCCCGAGAGCCCTGACTCATCCCCGGGCTGGCCTGCCGCCCGCTTCCTGTAACCCGGCCTGCTCAGGAGGTGCAGGCAGCATCCTGAGAAGCCTCCGTTCAGTTAATCCAGTCCGAGTCTTTTTGTTTGCATGGGTGAGGAAACGTTAGCTGGGAGGAAGAAATGGTTCAAAGTTACCATGAGGTGCTTGCTGTCATGTCAGTAATCTCCTTTGGTGGGTCCTAGACTGACTTTTATTTTCTCTACGTGGTTTGGGTGCTTTGATAATGTGTTTTACACAGACTATAGAGGAGCATTAAGGAAGTTCCGAAACTGACGAGAGCAGATCCTTCAGCGTGCTGCCAGCCGCCAGCTGTTTGTCCCGGGTGTTCCTGCGCTTGGCCCAGGGGCTGCACAGCGCCGGCCGAGCTGCGGTGTGGCTGGTGTCGGGCAGGGTGGCTTCTCGTTCCTACGCCGTAGCCACATTTCCGTAGTCAGAGCGCCCAGCTGGTTTGTTTAGTTGGTTTTCTGTTTTGTTTTGTTTTGTTTTGTTTTGTTTTTAGTTAGTCACTTTTTAAAAACAACTTGTAAGTATCTGGCTTACTAGAATGTTCTGCCATTCCTCCCCTTCCTAAAATTATACCAAAAACCGTATTTTGAGAGTCATTGTCTTATTGACATAGTGATATTTTATACACTTGAAGCGTGGGTTTTGTCTCCTGTTAAAACTAATGAAGTAGGGCTTTTGCTCCGGCCCTATATGCTCAGCTTTCCTAGTGTTTACGCTTAAAGTACCGGGACATCCGTGTAGGCCTCTTGACTTACTACCCCAGCCCCTGCTGCCCGCTTCACATCATGAATTTGAAGCCCAGAGGAGAAATGGCCTTCCCAAGATCCCTTAGCTACGTCTGCTGCCTTTGCTTTACATCACGGAGGTGAAAGGGAGGGCGGACGGTGTTAAATTAATCTTGGGGTAATGATTTCATAAGTATCATGTTAAATTAACCCTGGGAGAGTGATTTCACATACACACTGTTAACGTAACCCTGGGATAGTGATTTCTGTAGCACACGTTTCCATGTAACTTATCACCCACCAGGCTCTGGTGGGTTAGTGCTACACCTACAGGTTTGCGTTGTTTCCATTCTTACACATTTTTTATTTTTATTTTTCTGTTTTGATTTTTAGCCATTTAGAAATAGTCTCAAAATGTATATTGAGCTATCTTACTATTAAATCCTGTCAGCTTTTCTAAGGGCCACTGGGCATCAGGAGCCCACCGTGGGGGGGGTGGGGGGTGGGGGGGAGTGCATCCCAAGTCGATCCCCAGCAGGCCATGAGAAGTGCTCCAGGAGCAGAGGGGAAGGCGGGGGAACACCTCTCAGGACCTGGGCTGATGCTGGACAGCAGTTTGCCCTGATGAGGGAGGGGCAGCCTGTGTACTGGTGAGGACACTGGGTTTAGAATCACCGGCTTCTGAATTCTTAGACTGTCCCTTTCCAGCCCCGGTCTGAGGACAATTTGCTTACATTCCTCAACTGGAAAACAGATGGTGATAGTCATGCCAGTCCCCATAGGTTGTAGTGAGGATTAAAGACATGATGTACCTAAGTGCCTAGTAAATGCCTGTCACATAGTAAGTGCCGAGTTAGCAACTGAGCAGAATGGGGGTGGGGGGTGGAGCAGGGGCAGGGGAGGAAGGGAAGAGGAGGTAACCTGTGTAGGGAGCCAAGGTGTGGGAATGGGTGGGGCCTGGAGAACGGGCTGTAAGGCACCAGCTCCCCTAGCACAGCACGCCTGCCCTCCAGCCCTGCCCAGCAACAGCTCCTGAATGTGTCCGGCAGCCCAGGCACAGAGCGGAGGCTCAGAGAGGTCCCCCTGCCCCCCTTGCCCAGGATGAGGCAGCAAAGGAGGGCCCTGGGCAGGAGTCAGAAAAAAATGGGTAGGAAAGGGAAATAAGGAGAGCTGACTCAAAATTGGAAATGTTGACAAGAATGTGATACAATGTTTATTATAATTTGTAGAGGATGTTGGTGATGAAGGAGAAGAAGAAAAAGAATTCATTTCCTATAATATCAACATAGACATTCATTATGGAGTCAAGTCCAACAGGTGAGTAGTGTTACGATAATCATAATCTTGGGTTCTGAGCTTGAGGAGAGAATTAAATGTCAGTCTTAACTGACTCAGACAAAGACATTAAGAAAACACTCAAAGGATTTCTACTCTATAATTTCAGTATCTTACTTTTGATAAGTTAAGAGGATTTCCAAATTAAGATAAAAATTCTAAAATATTTTTACTTTAATCTCCATGTCATGGCACTCATTGCAACATATCTAATAATGCCCTCAGTTTGTATCTGAAGCATCATTATTATAAATTAGAGACTCAGTGCATAGATTCGTGCACTGGTGAGGTCCCTCAGCCTGGCCTGTGCCCTCTTGCAATCTGGGACTCTTAGGGGAATGTTAGACTGCTGGCTTAGACCCAACCCCGTAGGCCAAGCTGGGAATCTGCCATCCCCCCTGGGAGGATGTATGAAGTGGCAGGTGTCCCGGGAGGAGCCTGAGCCCAGGCTGGGTGCGCGTCAGCCAGCTGATCTACAAGCACCCCTGCTGTAGGAGCCCACTGACCACCAGGGTGCAGCTCCTGCATTGAGCATCTGCCCCCTGGTGGTCAGTGCATGTTATAGCAAACGGTTGTTTGGTCACTTAAGCTTTTATATATATAGATAACTGGTAAACACTGTTAGGTACAGGTCTGAGTCTTTGTAGGACAAATCCCTAAAACCAGCATCACAGGTTCAGATGTGGTGCATCTACATTTGCCGGTTACCAGATTTTCCATCTTCCAGAAATGTTGTGCCAGTTTATACTCAAGTAATCTTATACATATTTAAATGTACAGATATTAAAATAGATTGTGTTGGCTTTTAAAACTTATTTTGAATAATTTCAAGCTTACAGGCATTTCATGACTGGTAAGTATATAGAACTCCCAGGTATCAGCTGTTAACATTTAGCACATTTGTGTTCTCATTTTTTCCCTGAACCACTTCCAAGTTGGTTATAGACAACCTGCCTCTTTTCCCTAAATTCTTCAGAGTATTTCCTAAGGACAGGAACATCCCCATCCTTAGCCTCAGCATAGTGACCAGCTTCTGGAAATGCAACATTGGAACAATCCTGCCCTTCAGATCCCGTGTTTTGTGTTGGTCCTGCTCCTCACAGCAGTTCTCCCGGGACCCAGAATTCAGTCCTGTGTCTGTCTGTGTTGGTCCTTTGTGTCTTTCATGACGCTGACCTCGAAAGGACAGAGGGTGGTCTAAGGCACATCCCTCAGTTGGGTTTGTCTGTGTTGTCCATGGTCAGATCCAGGTTGTACATTGTTGGCAGGAATTTTGTAGCAGCTTTGTTCTTCTCATGGTGTCACATCAGGAAACCTCATTGGTGTTTTAGAATATTAAGTATTGGGAACAGGAAAATTCAAATATTCATTTTCTTAAAGAATTAATCCATGCCGGGACCGGTTTGGCTCAGTGGATAGAGCATCGGCCTGCAGACTGAAAGGTCCCGGGTTCGATTCCGGGCAAGGGCATGTACCTTGGTTGCGGGCACATCTCCAGTGGGTGTGCAAGAGGCAGCTGATCGATGATTCTCTCTCATCGATGTTTCTAACTCTCTATCCCTCTCTCTTCCTCTGTGAAAAATCAATAAAAAATATAAAAAGAAAAAGAATTAATCCAGCCACCTTTGAGCTCCTGCTATACTAAGATATGCAATGGGTATGTAAACCATAAACCTGAGTCCTGTTCAAAGAAGCCTGTGGTCTTTGGGAGGAAGGAGGTGAATTCACAGCCAGCTCCACACCTGCCTGTCTCAGCAGTACGAGTTGCCATGAAACAGGGACGAGGGCGCGGTTGCTTCTTTCTAGGGAAGGCCCTCTGGAAGAAGCACCGCAGGAAGCGAATCTTCAGGGTTACTTGGAATTTCAGGAGCTGAATATCGATTTCTTTTTTTTCTTTTTTCTTTTTTTTTTAATTTATTGATTTTTCACAGAGAGGAAGAGAGAGGGATAGAGAATTAGAAACATCGATGAGAGAGAATCATCGACCAGCTGCCTCTTGCACACCCCCCACCGGGGATGTGCCTGCAACCAAGGTACATGCCCCCGACCGGAATCGAACCTGGGACCTTTCAGTCCGCAGGCCGATGCTCTATCCACTGAGCCAAACCGGTCCCGGCTGAATGTCGATTTCTTAAGAAAGGCACAAAAGCACATGACACATTCGGAGAAAGGAGCATCTAGCTTAAGCAGTGATCCGAGGCAGGCAGGGAAGGGAAGGGGTGCACAGCAGGGATGGAACTGGGCGAGTAGTGGGGCCTTGAATGCCCACTTCTTTCTTTCTTTCTTTCTTTTTTTTTTTTTTAAATATATTTTATTGATTTTTTACAGAGAGGAAGGGAGAGGGATAGAGAGCTAAAAACATCAATGAGAGTGAAACATCGACCAGCTGCCCCCTGCACACCCCTCACCGGGGATGTGCCCGCAACCAACTCACATTCCCATTACGGGAACCGAACCCAGGACCCCTCATTCCGCAGGCGCTATCCACTGAGCCAAACCGGTCTCGGCTGGATTGCCCACTTTCACTTGAACCTGGGAGTGACTTTGTTTATTCAAGTTGATATAGGATTTAAGATCAGATTTAAGTACATTATGGCTTGTAACCTGCAGTTGCTAGGAAGGTTAGTGTTAATGAGGCTAAGGTTACGAATGTAACCCATTTATAAGACAAATTAATTTTGCTTGGTTTCACGGTCCCTTGCTATAACCATAACCTTGATTTGATTAGTTCTCATGTGAGTGAGTAAAAATAGGCACTGTTTCAATATTAGAAAAGCAACTATTTAGTCTATTCTTAATAGGATTTTTAAATTGAAACATTCAAATGAATTTCCTTTTTGTTTTGTTAATCCTCACCATATATTTTTTTCTATTGCTTTTCAGAGAGTGGAGGGGAGGGAGGGTAGAGGGAGAGAAATATCGATGTGAAATCTCACATCAATTGGTTGCCTCCCACACCGGGGAGTGGGGAGCAAACACTAAACCAGGTACGTGCCCTTGACTGGGAATCAAACCAGAGACCTTTTGGTGCACAGTTGATGCTCTAACCACAGAGCAATACTGGCCAGGGCCAAATGAATTTTTAATTTGTACAAAACAGAGAAGGCCACGGGAGTCCAGACTAATTGGGAACGAGACTTTGTGTTCTAATTTCTTCTTTGCTTTCTTGTAGCTTGGCGTTCATTAAGCGCACTCCAGTCATCGATGCGGACAAACCAGTGTCTTCCCAGCTCCGCGTTCTCACGCTCAGCGAGGACTCGCCCTACGAAACCTTGCATTCTTTCATCAGCAACGCTGTGGCTCCTTTCTTTAAGTCCTACATCCGAGAGTCTGGCAAGGCAGACAGGTAAACGCCATTTTCCCTTTGTTGGTTTGAATCATGTTTCACTACGTCCTCACAAGATATTGGAAAATGATATAAAATTCAGAATCAGGAGGTAGAGCTAACAACCAAGAGGATGTAAATCTGTTGCGTTAATAAAATGTAGATTATGATTTGACAGACCTGAAATGAGAGCATGTCTTTGGAGACCAGTAGTGCACTATTTTGAGGTGTTTTCTACCTTTTTAGGGATGGTGATAAAATGGCGCCTTCCGTTGAAAAAAAGATTGCGGAACTTGAAATGGGACTCCTTCACCTGCAGCAAAACATTGAAATTCCAGAGATCAGCCTGCCAATTCACCCAATTATTACAAATGTTGCCAAGCAGTGCTATGAGCGTGGAGAAAAGCCAAAAGTTACAGACTTTGGAGATAAGGTTGAAGACCCAACTTTTCTTAATCAGCTACAGTCCGGAGTTAACCGCTGGATCCGAGAAATTCAGAAAGTAAGAGCACAGGCTGAAAGTAGCTGTAAAGGTTTCACGCTCTTGTTATCTGTGAGGTAAATTCATGGGTGACTGTTGGCCATACCTGCCCTGGTGCTGGGACTGCTCAGCAGGCCTGCCAGACCCGGGAAGTGGGAGACGCGCACCATCACCCTGAGCCTTCATCCGACCTCTTTCCTACCTGTGATCTCCAGTTCACCTACTTGTCCTTTACAGGCAGGAAATGCGCTTGAAATATGGAAATTGTAATGCATGTGTTCACTTAATGATACTTTCTCCACCTTTGTTTCCATGTGAATACCCTTCAGTGTTATTTTATGTTTAAAGGTGACCAAACTTGACCGAGACCCTGCCTCGGGAACGGCCTTACAAGAAATCAGTTTCTGGCTGAACTTGGAGCGTGCGCTGTACCGCATACAGGAGAAGCGCGAGAGCCCGGAGGTTCTGCTCACGCTGGATATCCTGAAGCACGGCAAGCGCTTCCATGCCACCGTCAGCTTCGACACCGACACAGGTAAAACCAGGCCTGATCGCCGATCAAGCAGTTAATCTGCCTTTTGTGAGACCTGCTGGTGATTGAGATGAACGTTAGTATATGCACTGCCTTTCCTTTTCTCCTTGCAACTTATCTCATATTTCCCCCAGTCCGAGGTAATGGAAATGACTTTCTCACATACCTCCCGTTTCCTCCCCGGGTTTTGAGGTCACAGCCAGTTTTAGGCCTGGGTGTCGAGAGCCGTGGGAGTTGCATCCTGTCCCCGTTGCTCAGCCCCCTGAGCAAGCTGTGCTGTCAGAGTGAAGTCAGTGCCCCGACGGGCAGCAGGAAGACGGTTCGCAGACGCAGCGGTTACTTGCCCACAGGGAGCTGCGGACAGGGAGCTGCTCGGTGCTTCCTCTTCCTCCCTCACCTGCTCCGTCCTGTTCTCGCTCCCCTCCTGTTCTGGAAGGGCGCAGGAGCCTTTAGTTTTCTGCCTGGGCCGCCGTGAGTGGTGTTTCGTTAGCACCCAGTGAGCACACGGACGTTGGAGCGCTCAGGCATGTGTATACCACTCCATGCCCACGAGGCCTGTTAGGGCCACCAGCCGGACCACAGTCGTGGCAAATGTTAGAGGAGATTTTGGATGGAAATTGTCACATTACATTGATCACTCTGTACACATTACCTGGGCATTTACTAATGTGGAAAAGTATACTTGATATATAATTGAATTTTCTATAATGCCTCCGAAACCTTTGTCTTTCTAACATGTTTTTAAATATCTTGTGCCAGAGGAAGTAGAAAACTAGACTGGACCCAGGAGTTTCTGTGATTGTGTCAATAACATACTCACCTAACCTGTGTTATGGGCATAAAATTTAAATTCTAGTTTTTTTAAATATGAAAAAATTCTAGTTTCTTTTTTTTTTTTTTTTTTAATATATTTTATTGATTTTTTACAGAGAGGAAGGGAGAGGGATAGAGAGCCAGAAACATCGATGAGAGAGAAACATCGACCAGCTGCCTCCTGCACACCCCCTACCAGGGATGTGCCCGCAACCAATGTACATGCCCTTGACCGGAATCAAACCCGGGACCTTTCAGTCCGCAGACCGACGCTCTACCACTGAGCCAAACCGGCTTTGGCAAAAAATTCTAGTTTCTTAAACTTGTTTTTAGTAGAACATTTAGATAATCTAGAAAGCAAAAGAAGATGAACTATGGTGTATCCCTGATACGCTTTAACAGGTGGAAATGAGGCTATGCTAGGATCATCCTGTTAATGACAGTTTTTCCCCCAAATAACAAACAGTTTCTTTGTCAGTAAATCTTTTGCAACATCAAACTGCCCCATCATGAGGGACATTTCGGTTTACTTTCCCAGCAGTAGGCTGTGCGGAAGGTCCTGTGGGTGCATCACTTTTCAGTTGAGGTAAGATTGACATCTGCCACTGTGTTAGAGTTGTCTTACTTTATATGAAAACCATTAACTGTCTCTCTTAATCTAGGTCTAAAACAGGCTTTGGAAACAGTGAATGACTACAACCCTCTGATGAAAGATTTCCCTCTGAACGATCTGCTGTCTGCCACTGAGCTGGACAAGATCAGGCAGGCTCTGGTGGCGATCTTCACCCATTTGAGGAAGATCCGAAACACCAAGTATCCCATCCAGAGGGCCCTGCGCTTGGTGGAGGCCATTTCAAGAGACTTGAGCTCCCAGCTACTCAAAGTGTTGGGCACTAGAAAACTAATGCACGTTGCTTATGAAGAATTCGAAAAGGTACGTTTCACTCTATCAGAGACCAGCCTCGGGGCATTGAGGCCAAACTGCGCTGTAATAACAAGCTTCCGTTCTTAAATTACACCCTAGGTCATGGTGGCGTGCTTCGAAGTGTTTCAGACTTGGGATGATGAATACGAGAAACTTCAGGTGTTGCTGAGAGACATTGTCAAACGGAAAAGGGAAGAAAATCTGAAGATGGTGTGGCGGATCAACCCTGCCCACAGGAAGCTGCAGGCTCGCCTGGACCAGATGAGGAAGTTCCGACGGCAGCACGAGCAGCTGAGGGCGGTCATCGTGCGGGTCCTGAGGCCACAGGTGGTTCCCACCCCAGAAGTTCACGCGTGACTGTTTGAGAATGAGCTACCTGTTTCTGTTTTGCAGTGTTATACTTCGTGTGTGTGTGTGTGTGTGTGTGTGTGTTATTACTTCTTTAGCTCTGTCGCTCTGTCTTGTGGCTGTCGTCTTTAAGATCTAGTGATTCTGTATTATATTGTTTCAGTCCAAATCTTTAACGTCCTCCAGCCATTCATTCCTTCCCTCAAAATGCATGGACCCTAGAGCCAGAACCTGCAGCCCACTGCTGAACTAGCTGTGTGACTTGGACACATTATTTAACCTTTTCTCCAGATTCCTCGTCTGCAAAATGTGAATAACAATTGCATATGCCTAAGATTTATATGTATTGGTAAATGGATCAATATATGATAAAGCCAATATATAGCGAATGTTAATTGGCTGAATATTAATTAATGCTAGATGGGTGAATAGATAAATCTTTTCAACCCTCCTGTAGTTTGAAAATCTTGTGGGGGGGGGGGGGGGGAGGTACGGGGGCTCCAGTCTGGAAATTGTGCAGTCCAGGAGGCTTCACCACTGATTGAGGTGACTGCTGTTCGGGGTTGAGTACTTGTTAATAGTGAGTCCTCCGCAGCTTTTTGTTTTTTTGGTTGACCAAATCTTTTTTTTTTATAAAGATATTACATGTGTACATATCTTCCCATTGCCTTCCCCACTCCCATCTATGCCCTCACCCCCCAGTGTCTTGTGTCCATTGGTTATGCTTATATGCATGTGTACAGGTCCTCCTGTTGATCACTTATCTCTCCCACCTCTCGCTAACCTTCCCGCTGTGATTTGACTGTGTTTGCTGCTTTACTGCCTCTGTTTTTATCTTTTTGTTCATCAGTTTATAATGTTCTTTATTATCCACAAACGAGTGAGATCATGTATTTTTCTTTCATTGACTGGCTTATTTCACTTAGCATAATGCTCTCCAGTTCCATCCAGGTTGCTACAAATGATAAGAATTCCTTCTTTTTTATGGCAGCATAGTATTCCATTGTGTAGATGTACCATAGTTTCCTGATCCAGTCATCTGCTGATGGGCACTTAGGCTGTTTCCCAATCTTACCTATTGTAAATTGTACTGTTATGGACATAAGGGTGCATATATCCTTTCTGATTTGTGTTTCTAGTTTCTTAGGATATATTCCTAGGAGTGGGATTACTGGGTCAAATAGGAGTTCCATTTTCAGTTTTTTGAGGAAGCTCCATACTGTTCTCCACAGTGGTTGCACCTGTCTGCATTCCCACCAGCAGTGCATGAGGGTTCCTTTTTCTCCGCATCCTCACCAGCGCTTGTCGTTTGTTGATTTGATGATAGCCATTTTGATAGGTGTGAGATGGTACCGCATTGTAGTTTTGATTTGCATCTCTCGGATAATTAGTGACTTTGAGCATGTTTTCATGTGCCTCTTGGCCTTCTGTCTTCTTTTGAGAAGATTCTATTTAGGTTCGTTGCCCATTTTTTAATTGGATCATTATCTTCTTTTCATTAAGTTGTATAAGTTGCTTGTAGATGGAGATTAAACCTTTATCAGTGACAACATTTGCAAATATGTTCTCCCATACAGTGGGCTTTCTTGTTGTTTTGTTGATGGTTTCTTTTGCTGTGAAAAAGCTTTTTATTTTGATTTAGTCCCATTTGTTTATTTTCTCTTTAGCTTCCAATGCCCTAGGAGTGGTATTGGTGAAGAAATTGCTTCGGCATATGTCTGAGATTTTGCTGCTTGTGGAGTCCTCTAGTGTTTTTATGGTTTCCCATCTTATGTTTAAGTCCTGTATCCATTTGAGTTTATTTTTGTGTTGGTGGTCTAGTTTGTTTTTTTGCATGTATCTGTCCAATTTTCCCAACACCATTTATTGAAGAGACTGTCTTGACTCATGTATGTTCATGCCTCCTTTGTCAAATATTAATTGAACATAATGGTTTGGGTGTGTGATGCGTTCTTAGCATGTTTCATCACTATGTGTAGTCTGTTCACTCAGTGCAGTTATCGATGTGGTTAGACTCACACCTGCTGTTTGCTTTTGTCCACTTGTCTCATTCTTATTCCTCCCTTTCTGGCAGCCCTCCTTGTGCTGTTTTTATCACTTTAATTCCTCTATAAACTTGGAGCTGTAGTTCTTTGACTTCTTTTTCTTAGAGATTACTCTTCGGATTACAATGTTCATCTTTAATGTATTGTGACATCCTCAACACTGACTTCCAGCAGCACATGGGGAGAGAACTGATTGGAGGTTCTGATGTTACTCTCACTTTATTCGTCCCTCTGCTGTGTGCTTCCTGTGGGCTGTAACCTAGAGTTTAAGGCTAAGAAAGGAAATCTGTGTTGGACACTGAGTTTGTATGTAACACTCCTGTGAATTACTACACTCATTCATAGTTCTAACTGCTGATTGAAAAGGCAAGTGCCCCAAATCCAGATCTAACACGTTAATTTTGTGCTTAAGCAGAGAGAATACATTGTCAGAAGGTCTGTGCAGCGCAGAGTTAAGATGTACTGTGTCGTGTTTTACTTGGCTTTGTTGAGTTAGAGCTATAAAATGTTTCACTAGTCTTGCTGGGGTGGCTCAGTTTTTTTATTCCTGATCAGGGCACTTGCCCAGTTTGCAGGCTTCATCCCCAGTAAGGAGCATGTAGGAGACAGCCAATGGATGGTGTTTCTCTGTCATCAATGTATCTCTCCCTCTCCCTTCCATTCTCTTAAAAATGTTTTTTAAGTGTTTGACTAGAGTCAAGCAAGCGTTACCGAGGCTGACTGTAATTTGTGTGTGTGCTCTGCTGGTGTACAACAGAATACAGCCCTCATTGGTAACTTTGTCATGAATCCTTCCCTTTCAGGTCACAGCGGTTGCACAGCAGAATCAAGGGGAGGTCCCTGAACCCCAGGATATGAAAGTAGCTGAGGTTCTCTTCGATGCCGCCGATGCGAATGCTATTGAGGAGGTAAACCTCGCCTACGAGAATGTCAAGGAAGTGGACGGACTGGATGTTTCCAAAGAAGGCACAGAGGCGTGGGAGGCCGCAATGAAGAGATACGACGAGAGGATTGACAGGGTGGAGACCCGGATCACTGCTCGCCTTCGGGATCAGCTCGGCACAGCCAAGAATGCTAACGAGATGTTTAGGATTTTCTCCAGGTTCAATGCACTGTTTGTCAGGCCTCACATCCGCGGCGCCATCCGTGAATACCAGACCCAGCTAATCCAGCGCGTGAAAGACGACATCGAGTCTCTTCACGACAAGTTCAAAGTGCAGTACCCACAGAGTCAGTCCTGCAAGATGAGCCACGTGCGTGACCTGCCGCCTGTGTCCGGGTCCATCATCTGGGCGAAGCAGATTGACAGGCAGCTGACCGCCTACATGAAGCGGGTGGAGGACGTCCTGGGCAAGGGCTGGGAGAACCACGTGGAGGGGCAGAAGCTGAAGCAGGACGGTGACAGTTTCCGCATGAAGCTCAACACCCAGGAAATATTTGACGACTGGGCCCGGAAGGTGCAGCAGCGGAACCTGGGCGTCTCGGGGCGCATCTTCACCATCGAAAGTACCCGGGTTCGTGGCCGATCTGGGAACGTCCTCAAGCTTAAGGTCAACTTCCTGCCCGAGATTATCACACTTTCAAAAGAAGTTCGAAACCTCAAGTGGCTTGGTTTTCGAGTCCCTCTGGCAATTGTGAACAAGGCTCATCAAGCCAACCAACTCTACCCGTTTGCCATCTCCCTGATTGAAAGCGTGCGCACCTACGAGCGCACCTGTGAGAAGGTGGAGGAACGGAACACCATCTCTCTGCTGGTGGCCGGCCTGAAGAAGGAGGTGCAGGCCCTGATCGCAGAGGGCATCGCCTTGGTGTGGGAATCCTACAAACTCGACCCATACGTGCAGCGGCTAGCAGAGACTGTCTTCAACTTCCAGGAAAAGGTGTGTTCCGAGTCAGTCCTCATGGCCCAGTACCAGCTGGCTCACCATGTTGGTCTCCCACGGCATGCAGGATTGATACGCAGGAGACATGGGAGCTGAAAGGGAGAGAAGGACCACTGGGCTGTTTGACGGGATCAGGGCTTTAGGGAGGCCTTTGAATAACTAACACCTGAATTCAGTAGAGAGAAGACAGGCACAGGAGTCGAACAGCGAAAAGAGAGCTTTCTTTCTGATAAAGCTGCCTGGAGAGCGTGGGTCTCCATCTGCAGCCAGGGTGCTTGCTGTCGCTCCACCCTGACCTAGACTTCCGCCCAGGCTCCGCACATCTGGCCGGTGTAGGCCTGCTGGTCCTGCGCCTGCCGCTGCCAGCACGCCAGAGTGCGTGCGTCTGGTGCACGCCGGTTCCCGAGGAGAGGATGGAAGCCAGAACAGGACCCATCTTACTTCTGCTCCCAGGCTTATCAAGCAGAGGCCATTTCTCCCGTGAGAGGAGGGAGGAGGGGCAGGCTGACAGTCTCCGTACATTTCCCTTCCCGCTCACCCAGTAGGATTAGCTGTTCATGGAAAAACTTCTCTGCCTCGAGCATTTGTTAATTGAGAAGAATGAACATAAGAATTAAGGGACGGAGTGAGTAGAGTGAGTAGATGTTTTAAATATTTAATATACTTCCCTTTAGGTGGACGATCTGCTGATTATTGAAGAAAAAATAGACCTGGAAGTGCGTTCCCTGGAAACCTGTATGTACGATCACAAGACTTTCTCCGAGATCCTGAACAGGGTCCAGAAAGCTGTGGACGACCTGAACCTGCACTCATACTCCAACCTGCCCATCTGGGTCAACAAGCTGGACATGGAGGTGAGGCTGGGCGCTGAGTGGGTCCTCACTTACTGACATGGAGGTGAGGCGAAGAAACAAAGAGAGAAAGACACGTTGATTGGTTGCCTTTCACACACAAGATCGAGCCTGCAACTGAGATACATGCCCTTTGATGGACATGTAACCTGGGACCCTTCAGTCCATGGGCAATCGCTCTATTCGCTGTTCCAAACCGGCTAGGGCTTTCCTTCCCTTATTTTATTATTTTATTTTCAAACATATTTCTATTTATCTCTGAGAGGAAGGGAGGAGATTGAAACATCAATGATGAGAGATAATCATTCATCAGCTACCTCCTGCACACCCCACATTGTGACCTGGTTCATAGGTAAATATTCAACCACTGAGCCATGCAGGCTGGGCATGCTTTCCTTCCCTTTTAAAAAGAGTAAATCAGTGGCGGTGTATTCACACAAAGGGAGACCAACAGAGGGAAAGCTGACAAAGCCCGTTCTACTGAATCCACTGAAAGTCCCAGCCTTCCTCACAGCCGCCCTCTCGGCATCCCAGGTGGTCCCATGGCCAACACCACCTTTTCACAAAGACACACAGGCTTCCTGTTCGCAGAAACTTACTTGTCTCATTCTACGTCAGAGAGATTTTGTTCTTTACTTGTAACAGAAAGTGGTCATCATGGAGATGTTGACTGGACTATTGTGATCATTTTGCAACTTACATAAATATCTAATCACTAGTGGCCCGGTGCATGGATTCGTGCACATTGGAAGGAAATTCATTAGAAGGTGGCAGGTGGGTCAGGACTGGGCAAGATGGGCTGGACACGCCCTGGAGCCAACCTCCCTGGGTCCCTGTCTGGCCAGCCGCACCTGGGGCAGTACTGTGCCTCAAAGGGCATCTTTGGAGTGAGTGGGGTCCCTCCAGCAGATGGGGTCCCTCAGCCTGTCAGAGGCCGTTCAAGCTGAAACCAGCTCTCTGACATCCCCCAAGGGGTCCCGGATTGCGAGAGGGCAGTTCTTGGGTTCTCACTGAGAACCACTGCTGCCAAGTCACCGCAGCTCAGCAGCTCAGCATTGAGCATCTGTCCCCTGGTGGACATTGTGTGTCATAGCTACCTGTCTGGCGGTTGGATGGTCGCTTAGCCTTTTTTATATATAGATTATGCCGTGTCTAAAATTAATGTAACATATATGATTCTACCTCAACAACAAGAAAAAGAAAATGGTTTAATTTTCAAATTATAGTTTTCTAGTTTTATCTCTGAGGTCACCAGGAAAACACTTTTGTGAGTTTTCTATTATATTAAACAGTATCAAGACCTTAATTGCATGTCTAGAGTTTCTGTTAGTTTCCTTACCACATGTATTGGCGACAGCACAGTGAACCAAACGGAGGCAGTTACCTGAGGCTGGAGAAAGCACTGGAAGTGAGACTCAGAATACAGGGAGGAGGGTTGTAATTAACTCTTTGTCTTTGACCTAAAGCCTCTGTTTTTTGGGTTTTGTTTTTGTTTTGAGTAAGGAAAGGTTTATTGATCAAGAAGGCGCCTCTGCTTTCTATTTAATGTGCTTGGTCAGCTCCAGTTAGGAAGACTCACTGTTCTGAAACACTGCTTTCTCTGTAGATTGAAAGGATACTAGGTGTCCGCCTGCAAGCTGGCCTCAGGGCTTGGACCCAGGTGCTTCTTGGACAAGCTGAAGATAAGTCGGAAGTCGACATGGACACAGACGCGCCACAAGTTAGTCACAAACCTGGTGGAGAGCCAAAGATCAAGGTGCGTATTTCCCAGAGCATCCCATGCACGTAAATAAACTCTTCCCTCAAACGTGCCAATGGGAAAACCTTCACCTTGGAGAAACCCGACAGACATCACCTCATCCGGTGACCCCAGTCAGCATCCCCCGTGTGGGACCATGTGCGGTGTGATCAGAGGGTGCTGGCCCTCAGGATCTCTCCCAAATCCCTCCGCGGCATTGGGGGTCTTTTGCACAACACCTGACCAGCACTCTCCAAGAGCCAAGGTCAGGAGAGGGAGAAAGGGGAGACTTGGGGAAGTGTGTGATGTGCTCTGGACGAGAGCCCGCACGTGTGACAGCCTGTGTTCCAGGTCGTGGTGCTGGGTCAGCGTTAACGTCTTCGCTGTGGTCGTCGTGCCACGGCCGGCGTCACGGCAGAGCAGGCTGGTGAAGGGCGCTTGAGAGCCTCCTGCTTTCTTGGTGACTCTCCTGAAAGTCTAAACTTAGTTCATAAACAAGTTCTTAACAAATGAAAAATATTCTTACGCAGAAAAATATAACCCTCTGCTTTCCAAGCACACGTGCAAGAAATCATTTTAGGGACTGAAAGCAATCTCCAGCCTTTGACACTGACCCATCCCATAACTCAGTGGTCACACTTTGGACACAAGCGCCTGTTCACATTCCTCTGACGATGTGGTCAGAGGATCCTAGCGAGCTTCCTGGAAAATTCTGTTAATTCACACTGCAAATAGGTCCTGTCTCCTGATGTGGGAGGTAGTCAGAGACGCGTACCTCACAGGAATTTCCCAAGTGCCGTGTTGTTTTATGTACTTTGTGTAATTAGCAGTAAGAAAGGTATCACGAATCAGAAACCTAAAAGGACTGCAAGTAAAACTGATCTGGGAGAAACATTTGGCTTTTTTTTCCCTTCCCAGACTTGACCTCAGGTATTTTTTTCCCTCTAAATGCTTGAAAAATGTTTTCACTTTTGAATATTATGGGTGTTTCCCAGAGCATATTTTTTAAATACTGAGATTCAGGAAAGCAAATGAGTGTGTCCAAGTGATAGAGTCAGGTGGAGATGGGCTGGGAGTTCCTGACCAGCTCCCAACACAACCAGGTGGCACAGGCAGACTTGTACCAGTGAGCGGAGCCCAACTGTGAATGCCAGCTCATGTCCCTGCTGCAGCCGCGCTGGTCTCAGGTGCACGGCCCAGCGGGTGGTGCCTCACTGGGCACCCAGGCAAGAGGCACCTACGGGGACCTCAGCCTACCCTCCGACTTGCATCCCTGGGGAGGGCCCAGACCGCAAGCATGGCACTGCAGAAGTTCAGACAGCAGCAGTTCAGTAACTTGGAGAAAGGGTGGTACATCCGAACCATTGTGTTGAAGCAGATCATGGAGTAAGACGTGAAATCTTTCCTTTTCAGAATGTCGTTCACGAGCTCAGAATAACCAATCAGGTCATCTACTTGAACCCGCCCATCGAAGAGTGCAGGTACAAGCTGTATCAGGAAATGTTTGCCTGGAAGATGATCGTGCTGTCCCTCCCCAGGATCCAGAGTCAGAGGTACCAGGTGAGTCTCCTGGCCAGGCCACCTAGGCTCTGCGACCACCTCGCCCGGTCTTAAATACGGCTCTTGGCGTCTTTTCAGCTCCCAACTTGAGGCCCAGCTCTCCAAGGGGAGAAGCTTGTGTGCCTGACTCTTCTCGCAGTAGCTACTTTTCCCAGGAGTTGTTTGTTTGCAGCTCAGGTCTCAGTGGCTCTTAGAAAGTCCCTCCATGACCTTGAGGAATTTTACTTCCTGCTTCTTTCCTCCACCCCCCCTTTTTATTATGGAAGTTTGCAAACATCCACAAAGGTAGAGAGAATTTACATCACCTTGTTTTATCAACATGTGGCCAATTTTGTTTCATGTGCATTCCCTTGCACACAGCCCACCGGTTATTTTAAGACAACTCCCAAGTGTAATACAATCTTCTAGAGCAAAAGGAAAACTCGACAGACCACTTGCTCCTGTCTGGGCTCTAGGACTGCTCCTGTCAGATGAGCAGCTCTCACAGCCTATGCTTTGACAGGCTTGTCGAGAGCGCAGTGGTCCTCTTGGGCATGTATCTCTTTCCTTAACTTTGAACACAGACTCAGTTCTTGAGAGATTTTCTGCATGGGCTCACAGTTGTGGCAGTGTGAGCACAGACGTGGCGACGTGCAGCTGTGGGTGGTGCCTGCCCCTCGGGTCTGTGCCATCTTCCCAGCACACTTGTGTTTGTAGTTCTCCTGCTCGTCTCCCCTGGAACGAACTAAAGCCAGCCCCTCTTGAGCACTGATCCCCGCACCTTGTGGCCCAGCAGATCCTCCCTCTCTTCTCAGTCTTTCTGTCAGTGAATAAACTTGACCTCGGCTGCTTCCAGCCACCTAATTTCCCTGCTCCTCTTAGCAAACATGGAAGAGCTGCCTATGTGGCTGCTCCTGGCCCCCTTCCCCTCGGGAGTGGTTGATCTCTTCCTTTGATTGGCTTGACGAATTAAACATAAGTAGGGTTTTGCTCACTTGTGACTGGTAAGTGAACGTTGTCCCTGAAGTGCTATTTTCATCGTGGGCTGGACTTCCCGTTCGTTTTTGTTGAGAGGTGCCCCTAGGATGAACAGTGTTGCACACGCTGTGCTCACCTCTGGCTTTGCTTGGTTAGGTGGGCGTGCATTACGAGCTGACGGAAGAGGAGAAGTTCTATCGGAATGCTCTGACACGGATGCCGGATGGCCCCATGGCCCTGGAAGAGTCCTACTCTGCCGTCATGGGCATCGTGACTGAAGTCGAGCAGTACGTCAAGGTAAGAAGCTCCTGGTTTCCATCTTAGACACTTAGGAGCAAGAGATAGGAGAATATGAAGCTAGAAGGTCTTGTCTAAATGTAATATGATTCAGTAGCTATTTGCTATTTTAATGCAAAGAAAAATATTGGACAAATCTTATGAGGTATTATCATTTTGGAGGACTGTAAATCTTATTAGTTTTGTGAAAATATGTTTTTATTGATTTGAGAGAGGGAGAGACAGGAACATCAATTATGAGAGAGAATTATTGATTGGCTGCCCACACTGGGCATGTGCCCTGATTGGGAATCTAACTGTGACCTCCTGGTTCATAGGTCAATGCTCAGCCACTGAGCAAAGCTGGCTGGGCAGATTTTATTTATTTATTTTATTTATTTATTTTTTTAATATATTTTATTGATTTTTTACAGAGAGGAAGGGAGAGAGATAGAGAGCCAGAAATGTCGATGAGAGAGAAACATCGACCAGCTGCCTCTTGCACACCCCCTACCGGGGATGTGCCCGCAACGAATGTACATGCCCTTGACCGGAATCGAACCTGGGACCTTTCAGTCCCCAAGCCGATGCTCTATCCACTGAGCCAAACCGGCTTAGGCAGATTTTATTTTTTTTATTTTTTATTTAATTTAATTTATTTATTTATTTATTTTAGTGATTTCTAACAGAGAGAAAGGGAGAGAGATAGAGAGCTAGAAACGTCGATGAGAGAGAAACATCGACCAGCTGCCTCTTGCACACTCCCTACTGGGGATGTGCTCGAAACTAAGGTACATGCCCTTGACCAGAATCGAACCTGGGACCTTTCAGTCCGTAGACCGATGCTCTACCACTGAGCCAAGCCGGCTTCGGCAGATTTTATTTATTTTTGATGTGAGAATTTGAAGTGGGAATTTTTTAAATGGTAATGAAAGAATGTGAACCTTTTTAACAGAACATGAAGATATATGTCAACATGCTACAGAATGGAAGGCCAAACTGTAGTCTGACTGTGTTCTTGTCTGCAGGTCTGGCTTCAGTACCAGTGCTTGTGGGACATGCAGGCCGAAAACATCTATAACAGACTTGGGGAAGACCTCAACAAGTGGCAAGCTCTCTTGGTTCAGATAAGGAAGGCCAGAGGGACCTTTGACAACGCGGAAACCAAGAAAGAGTTTGGGCCCGTGGTTATAGACTACGGCAAGGTGAGCCCGCTGGCTTGGTGAAGGTGCCGGGCGCTCTGCGGCGGCATCTGGGTCTGGCAGGAGTGAGTGGGAGTGAGCATGCCCTGAGGCCGGCGCCCTGTCTTTGCTCGCTCACTGCAGGTGCAGTCCAAGGTGAACTTGAAGTACGACTCCTGGCATAAGGAGGTTCTCAGCAAATTTGGGCAGATGCTTGGATCCAACATGACAGAATTCCACACGCAGATCTCCAAGGTGAGGGGACAGGACCTGTCGGCGCGGGGGTCTGCGGGTTGACCTCGGCTCCAGCTAAGCGCTGTGCTCTCCCGTAGTCTCGCCAAGAGCTGGAGCAGCACTCGGTGGACACCGCCAGCACCTCGGACGCCGTCACCTTCATCACCTACGTGCAGTCTTTGAAACGGAAGATCAAGCAGTTTGAGAAGCAAGTTGAGGTGAGTTCTAGGAGTAATCCTCACCGAGGGCTCTGACTCCCCACCAGCCCTTTAGGCGCGGCCACCGGTCACCTGTGTTGTCACACCTGCTGTGCTTGTTAACGTGCACATGTGGCATCCGGACATCTGCATTTTGGCTCTGCAGGTGGTTCCTCTGCATACCGAGGTCTGAGAACCACTGGCTGTTGACTTAAAAGATCCGTTATTTTAGTTGTTGATCTTCAAGTCATCAAACTTGATTTCCTTTTATAACTTGGGAGGGTGGGGTGAAGCAGCATGCAGAGGGCCTCTCCAGGGCCTTCGGGATGCAGCGAGGTACGAGCGGACTGCCCGGGAGGCTCTCGGGCGCTGCCTCTGGTCACAGCACCCAGGTGACCGCACACTCGGGGCGGGAGGCTTCTAAAGAAGGGCAAACGTATCGACGTTTTATATTTTGTTGCCACCGTGACTTCTCTGCCGTAGACCCTGACAGTAGTTTCTATTATTGTTATGGAAGGTAAAATTCAATTTATAACTTACTTCTTACCTCTCAAAGCTCTACCGCAACGGTCAGCGCTTGCTGGAGAAGCAGAGGTTCCAGTTCCCGCCCTCCTGGCTGTATATTGACAACATCGAGGGCGAGTGGGGCGCCTTCAATGACATCATGCGGCGGAAGGACTCTGCCATTCAGCAGCAGGTGGCCAACCTGCAGATGAAGATCGTCCAGGAGGACCGGGCCGTGGAGAGCCGCACCACCGACCTGCTGGCCGACTGGGAGAAGACCAAGCCCGTCACGGTGAGTCTGGCCCTGCGAACCGTAAGCCAGCAGCATGATCTGCCGTCTCTTCCAGACTACAAGGCCTGGCCCCGGCTTGCTTTCTGAGGATGAAGACTTTTTCTTTTGTAATTAAGAAAACAACACTTACAGAAAGAGCAGTTGGAAACTTAAGTGCCAACTTCCATCTCTTGACCCTGAACCCCTCCCTCATGACAGTCCCTTCAGTCAGGAGATGGTTTTAAAGATTTTCTGTTCTTGCGTTATCCTCTTACTTAAATGAACTCAAAAACTGGCATTTAATTTCTCGTGGACACAAGCCGAGCCTCCTGCTGCTGCAGGCTCTCTGTCATGAGAAGGCTGGTTCTCTGTCATCGATGTCACAGTTAGTGACTGTCTGTACCCAGGACCTGCCATCTCTGGTCCTCTTGGCTGATCCAGTATTTGTCGAGTTCCCCAGTGTTCTAGGCATTATGTGAGCTTTGGGATACAGCAGTAAACAGAAAGACAGGGGCAGCCCTAGCTGGTTTGGCTCAGTGGGTAGGGCATCAGCCTGCGGACTGAAGGGTCCCAGATTCGATTCCTGTCAAGGGCATATACCTTAGTTGCAGGCACATCCCCAGTGGGGAATGTGCAGGAGGCAGCTGGTTGATGTTTCTCTCTCATTGATGTTTCTAACTCTCTATACCTTTCCCTTCCTCTCTGTTAAATAAATAAATAAATAAATAAATAAATAAATAAATAGAAAAAAGAAAAGAAAGACCAGGACCTCCCTCACAGAGCCACACTCCCGGGGGGAGAAAGATGATAAATACGGGCAAGCATGTACTTGTCTTGGTGCCATGTGCTGTGGGAAGGTGGGCGTGGGTGGTGTGCTGCTGTCAGGGGAGGTGCCATATGCGGGGAGCCCAGACGAGGGGCGCTGGCAAGTCCTACAGGCGCCTGAGGGGCAGGGGGTCCAGACTGAGGGGAGCGTGTGTGAGACTGGGTGAGAGGGTCACAGCGGAGATGAAATCTCACTCGTTGAGGGATGTAATTATGTAAGCATAGGCAAGAAAGATGTTAAAGTGCCCTGAATGTTACCCTGGTCTTGTGTCTGTGGGTACAGCTTTTCCACAGCAGGCCTGCCTGGTGGCCGGGGAGCCCCCCACCGCCCATCAGCGGGGCTCTGCCCGCCCTCAGCCCTGTCCCCGTGGATGGGCCCAGGCGTCCTGCTTATGTTTGACTGGTTCAGGAGCCCTTGTTCGGAGGTCTGGTGAGGGAGTGAGCACTGGTCACCAACACCTGAACGGCTCTCCCCACCTGCTGGGGATGTGTCGTAGTCAGGATGGTAACGGACGTTTCAGTCATTCCCAAGGTCATTACTGGGAGGAAGTGTGTGGAGGGAGCGAATGCTGAGGGAGGCCGTCCCACGGAGAGCCGTGCATGGTTTCTTGAGCTTCTCTCAGGAACCGATGGGACAGCTGCACGTCTGTGGCTGCAGGCCCCTCAGATCCAGTGTCCCCAGGTCACTCTTCTCTCCCGTCCCCCATGAACCGATGGCTGACCTGAGGGGCGCCCCACGTTCCTTCCTTACATTTTTGTTTGTCTGACGTGGACGTAAGCAGGGCGCTCAGAAGTAGAACCACAATGTCAGGACTCCAGCAGGCTCCTGCCCCGCTTGGAGCCGCAGTGTCCATCTGTCCTGGACACAGCCCTGCAACCCCTGCTCTGTGCTTTTAGGGCAATCTCCGCCCGGAGGAGGCGCTGCAGGCTCTCACCATCTACGAGGGCAAGTTCGGCAGGCTGAAGGACGACCGGGAGAAGTGTGCGAAGGCCAAGGAGGCGCTGGAACTGACGGACACGGGACTCCTGAGTGGCAGTGAAGAGCGCGTGCAGGTATGAGCCACCTGCGGGGAGGCAGGGACTGCTCCTCGTCCTGGCTCTGCCCTGACCCGCTGCATTCTGACCCGGGCCCTGTATCCACAGTCTCACTGCCTTCCTGCTCTGGCTCACAGGTGGCCCTCGAGGAGTTACAGGACCTCAAGGGCGTTTGGTCGGAGCTCTCCAAGGTCTGGGAGCAGATTGACCAGATGAAGGAGCAGCCGTGGGTGTCGGTGCAGCCTCGGAAGGTACATCTCAGTAGTGTTGTGTGTGCCTTCGGGCCCTGGAGTGGCAGTTTCCTTAGAGACCACAGGGTGTCACCTAACCCCCGTGTGTCATTTGCACTGCTCATCCACCCCAATCTGACATTTCTTTTACAACCGTTCTTTAACATGTGAGGAGGGTTGGCTCACGGGATCATGGTTTCTCTCACAACAGCTTCGACAGAACTTAGATGGCCTCCTGAACCAGCTGAAAAACTTCCCCGCCCGCTTGCGGCAGTACGCGTCCTACGAGTTCGTCCAGCGGCTCCTCAAAGGCTACCTGAAGGTGGGTGACGGCGCTGCAGTCGGGGAGGGGAGGGGGCCCACGGGGAAGCGCTGCTCCGGGTGACTTGCTGGCTCTCCACAGATCAACATGCTGGTGATCGAGCTGAAGTCCGAGGCCCTGAAGGATCGCCACTGGAAGCAGCTGATGAAGAGGCTGCACGTGAACTGGGTGGTGTCTGAGCTCACCCTCGGGCAGATCTGGGACGTCGACCTGCAGAAGAACGAAGCCATCGTGAAGGACGTGCTGCTCGTGGCGCAAGGAGAGATGGCACTGGAGGAGTTTTTGAAGCAGGTGAATACTGGGACGGGCCGCACCTCTGTCACATTCCAGGCTGTGGCGTAGACTCGCGCCGTGTAACAACGGAGCCCCATCCGGGGTCCTCTGTGTCCCTGTCAACACTTGGTAGCCGTGCAGGTGGTGAGCGCCCACTCAGTGGTGACCTGCGTGTCTCTGGTTTTGATGCAGATAAGAGAAGTGTGGAACACGTACGAGTTAGACTTGGTTAACTATCAGAACAAGTGTCGCTTGATTCGCGGCTGGGACGACCTCTTCAACAAGGTCAAAGAGCACATCAACAGCGTCTCTGCCATGAAGCTGTCTCCGTACTACAAGGTACCGTGTGGGGGAACATCCCCTCCCCCTCGGGGCTTCCCCTGCTCTGGCCTTGCAGTGCCTCGGAGGGCAGTCCTGGCCTGCTGTGCATGTGAGCCAGGCAGCCCCGAGGCTGCCTGTCTGCTGGGGACAGACGTGAGTGGTGAGCCCTTCCTTCCGCCTGCCCGCCAGGTGTTCGAGGAGGACGCCCTGAGCTGGGAAGACAAGCTGAATCGCATCATGGCCCTCTTTGACGTGTGGATCGACGTGCAGAGGCGCTGGGTCTACCTGGAAGGCATCTTCACGGGCAGCGCGGACATCAAGCACCTGCTGCCCGTGGAAACCCAGCGGTTCCAGAGGTAGGGCCTCCCCATGGGGGAGGCGGGCTGGGGGCCACTCCTCACACCAAGGCTGACCTCGGCTTCAACCCTCCTTTAGCATCAGCACGGAGTTTTTGGCGCTCATGAAAAAAGTATCCAAGTCTCCCCTGGTGATGGATGTTCTCAACATCCAGGGGGTGCAGAGGTCTCTGGAGAGGCTGGCGGACCTGCTGGGGAAGATCCAGAAAGCACTGGGCGAGTACCTGGAAAGGGAGCGGTCATCTTTCCCCAGGTAAGACTTCCGCTGTGCTGCCGCCGGCCCCCCTCCCTTCTGGGCCTGTGTCCCTCACTTTTGCCATCAAGGGTTTTGTCACTGATCATCCATTTAATCAGGACCATTTCCCTTCACACACTGATTCCTAAGTATAACATAATCCTTAATTTCCTACCTGGATTTGTTTACTAGGCTTCCTTTAAACGCCCCACCCTCCAGGCAGCTTGCATTGCTTACAGATTTAGTGATGATTATTTTCTTTTCTTTTTTTTTTCTTTTTTTTATTAAGGTATTATATGTGTACATATCTTATCAACTCCTCCCCTCCCATACATGTCCTCCCTCCCCAGAGTTTTGCGTCCATTGGTTATGCTTATATGCATGCATATAAGTCCTTCAGTTGATCTCTTATCTCCCCCATATCTCCCTCTCCTCCCCACTGTAATTTGACAGTCTGTTGGTTTACTGTCTCTGTATCTATCTTTTTGTTCATCAGTTTATAATGTTCCTTATTATCCATAAATGAGGGAGATCATGTGGTGGTTTTCTTTCATTGACTGGCTTATTTCACTCAGCATAAAGTTCTCCAATTCCATCCAGGTTGCTGCAAATGATAAGGATTCCTTCTTTTTTATGGCAGCATAGTATTCCCTTGTGTAGATGTACCATTGTTTTTTGATCCAATCATCTGCTGACGGACACCTAGGCTGTTTCCAAATCCTAGGTATTGTAAATTGTGCTGCTATGAACATAGGGGTGCATATATCCTTTCTGATTGGTGTTTCTAGTTTCTTAGGATATATTCCTAGGAGTGGGATTACTGGGTCAAAAGGGAGTTCCATTTTCAGTTTTTTGAGGAAACTCCATACTGTTCTCCACAGTGGTTGCACCTGTCTGCATTTCCACCAGCAGTGCACCAGGGTTCCTTTTTCTCTGCATCCTCGCCAGCATTTGTCATTTGTTGATTTGATGATTGCCATTCTGTAGGTGTGAGATGGTACTGCATTGTCATTTTGATTTGCATCTCTCGGATAATTAGTGACTTTGAGCATGTTTTTCATGTGCCTCTTGGCCTTCCTTCTGTCTTCTTTTGAAAAGATTCTATTTAGGTCCATTGCCCAGTTTTTTTATTGGATCATTTATCTTCCTTTTATTCAGTTGTATAAGCTGTCTGTAGATGTTGGAGATTAAACCTTTATCAGTGATAACATTTGCAAATACGTTCTCCCATACAGAGGGCTTTCTTGTTGTTTTCTTGATGGTTTCTTTTGCTGTGTAAAAGCTTTTTATTTTGATGTAGTCTCATTTGTTTATTTTCTTTTTAGCTTCCATTGCCCTATGGGCAGTATCAGTGAAGAAGTTCTTTCGGCATATGTCTGAGATTTTGCTGCCTGTGGATGCCTCTAGTATTTTTATGGTTTCCCGTCTTCTGTTCAAGTCCTGTATCCATTTTGAGTTTATTTTTGTGTATGGTTTACATTGGTGATCTAGTTTCATTCTTTTGCATGCATCTGTCCAATTTTCCCAACACTTTATTTTTATTTTTATTTTTTTTAAATATATTTTATTGATTTTTTACAGAGAGGAAGGGAGAGGGATAGAGAGTTAGAAACATCAATGAGAGAGAAACATTGATCAGCTGCCTCTTGCACACCCCCTACTGGGGATGTGTCCGCAACCCAGGTACATGCCCTTGACCGGAATCGAACCCGGGACCCTTCAGTCTGCAGGCCAACGCTCTATCCACTGAGCCAAACCGGTTTTGGCCCAACACTATTTATTGAAGAAACTGTCTTGACTCCATTGTATGTTCCTGCCTCCTTTGTCAAATATTGAGCATAGTGATTTAGGTTGATATCTGGATTCTCTATTCTATTCCACTGATCTATATGTCTGTTCTTGTGCCAGTACCAGGCTGTTTTGAGAACAGTGGCTTTGTAATCCAGCTTGAAATCTGGTATTGAGATCCCTCCTACTTTAATCTTCTTTCTCAGGATTGCTGTGGTTATTCTGGGTCTTTTTTTGATCCAGATGAATTTTTGGAGAGTTCTTTCTAGGTCCGTGAAATATGCCGTTGGTATTTTAATGGGGAGTACATTGAACCTATAAATTGCTTTTGGTACTATGGACATTTTAATGATGTTGATTCTACCAATCCATGAACATGGTATGTTCTTCCATCTGTTTACATCTTCCTCTATCTTTTTTTCAGTGTCGTGTAGTTTTCTGCATATAGGTCTTTTACCTCCTTAGTTAAGTTTATTCTTAGGTATCTTAATTTTTTTGGTGCGATGGTAAATGGGATTGCTTTTTTAGTCTCTCTTTCTGTAAGTTCACTAGTGGTGTATAGAAATGCCATGGATTTCTTGGCGTTGATTTTGTATCCTGCTACATTGCCAAATTCATTTATTAAGTCTTTTAGTTTTTTGATGGAATCTTTTGGGTTTTTTATGTACAATATCATGTCATCTGCAATTAAGGACAATTTTACTTCTTCTTTTCCAATTTGGATGCCTTTTATTTCTTATTCTTGTCTAATTGCAATGGCTTGTACTTCCAGTACTATGTCAAATAGGAGTGGCGAGAGTGGTCATCCCTGTCTTGTTTCTAATCTTAGAGGGAATGGTTTTAGTTTTTGCCCATTAAGTATGATGTTTGCTGTGGGTTTATCATATATAGCTTTTATTATGTTGAGGTATAATCCTTCTATTCCCACCTTGTTGAGAGTTTTTATCTGGAAAGCGTATTGGATTTTATCAAATTCTTTTTCTGCATCAATTGATATGATTATATGATTTTTATCTCTCAATTTGTTTATGTGATGTATCATGTTTATTTATTTGCGGATATTGTACCATCCTTACATTCCCGGAATAAATCCTACTTGGTCATGGTGTATGATCTTTCTGATGTGCTGCTGGTGCCGATTTGCTAGAATTTTGTTGAGGATCTTGGCATCCATGTTCATGAGGGATATTGGCCTGTAATTCTCTTTCATTGAGTTGTCTTTATCTGGTTTTGGTATTAGGGTGATGCTGGCTTCATAGAAGGAGTCTGGAAGTGTTCCTTCCTCTTGAATTTTTTTAAATAGTCTGAGGAGGCTAGGTTTTAGTTTTTCCTTGAATGTTTGGTAAAACTCTCCTGTGAAGCCATCTGGCCCCGGGCTTTTTTTTTGCTGGAAGCTTTTTGATGACTGCTTCAATTTCTTCCATAATCACTGGTCTATTAAGATGTTTAGATTCTTCCTAATTGAGTTTTATAAGGTTATATTTTTCTAGGAATATGTCCATTTCCTCTAGGTTGTCCAGTTTGTTGGAATAGAGTTGTTCGTAGTATTTTGTGACAATCCTTTGTATTTTGATGGGAATCTGTTGTTATTTCACCTCTTTCATTTCTGATTTTATTTATTTGGGTCCTCTCTCTTTGTTTCTTGGTTAGCCTGGCTAGAGGTTCCTCAATCTTGTTTATCCTTTCAAAGAACAAGTTCTTGGTTTTGTTCATCTTTTGTATTGTTTCTTTGGTCTCTAGGTTGTTTATCTCTGCTCTGATTTTTATTATTTCCTTCCTTCTGCTTACACTGGGCTTTTCTTGTTGCTCTTTTTCTAACTCTTTGAGTTGTAGAGTTAGATAATTTGTTACCATTTTTTCCTTGTTTTTTGCAGTAGGCTTATAGAGCTATGAATTTCCCTCTCAAGACTGCTTTTGCTGTGTCCCATAGATTTTGGATTGTTGTCATTGTCATTTGTTGCCAGGATGTTTTTTATTTCTTCCTTGATCTCTCTGGTAACCCAGTCATTGTTTAATAGCATGCTATTTAGTCTCCATGTGTTTGATTTCTTTGGATTATTTTTATTGTAGTTGATTTCCAGTTTTATGCCACTATGATCAGAGAATATGCTTGATATGATTTCTATCTTCTCGAATTTGAAGAGACTTTGCCCATGACCCAATATGTGGTCTATCTTTGAAAATGACCCATGTGCACTTAAGAAGAATGTATATTCTGTTTATTTGGGGTGAAATGTTCTGAAGATGTCGATTAATTCCATCTGGTCTAGTGAGTCATTTAGGATTGATGTTTCTTTGCTGATTTTTTGTTTAGATGATTTGTCCAAAGGTGATAGTGAGTTATTAAAATCTCCTACTATGATTATATTGCTATTAATCACTCCCTTAATGTCCTCCAGCAGTTTTTTTGTTTTGTTTTTTGTATTTGGGTGCTCCTGTATTGGGTGCATATATGTTTACCAGGGTTATTTCTTCTTGTTGGATTTCTCCCTTTAGTATTATGAAGTGGCCTTCGTTATCACTTGTTATGTCCTTCACTTTGAGATCTAATTTGTCAGATATAAGTATTGCTACCCCAGCTTTTTTTTTCATTTCCATTCGCCTGGAAAAATTTTTCCATCCCTTCGCCCTCAGTCCGTGTGCATCTTTTTTTCTGAAATGGATTTCTTGTAGACAGCAGATATATGGGTCTTGTTTTCTTTTTTTTTCTTTTTTCTTTTTTTAATATATTTTATTGATTTTTTGAAGAGAGAGGGATAGAGAGTTAGAAACATTGATGAGAGAAAATCATCGATCAGCTGCCTCCTGCACACCCCCTACCGGGGATGCTCCCGCAACCACAGTACATGCCCTCTACCGGAATTGAACCTGGGACTTTTCAGTCCGCAGGCCAATGCTCTATCCATTGAGCCAAACCGGTTTCGGCGGGTCTTGTTTTCTTATCCAATTCATTACCCTATGTCTTTTGATTAGGGCATTTAATCCATTTACATTTAAAGTTATTACTGATAGGTACTTATTTGTCTCCATTTTTATTCTATACCCCTGTGTTCCTTCTTCCCTTCCTATTTCTTTTTTTCTTTTTACAGCAGACCCTTTAGCATTTCTTGCATTGCTGGTTTGGTGGTGATAAATTCCCTTAGTCTTTTTTTTTTCTGTGAAACTCCTGATTTCACCTTCAATTTTGATTGATAGCCTTGCTGGGTACAGTATTCTTGGATTCTGACCCTTCCTTTGCATGACTTTGTATATTTCATTCCATTCCCTTCTGGCCTGATGAGTTTCTGTTGAGAAATCACTTGCTAGTCTGATGGGGGTTTCTTTCTAGGTAACTTTCTGTCTCTCTAGCTGCTTTTAAGATTCTTACTTTGTTGTTAGTATTTGCCAGTTTTATTATAATGTGCCTTGGCATCGGTCTTTTGGGGTTCATTTTGCTTGGGACTCTGAGCTTCTTGGATTTGTGTGGGTTTTTTCTTCTCTATCAGGAAAGTTTTCTGTCATTATTTCTTGAAGCAGGTTTTCTATGCCTTCCTCAGTTTCCTTCCCTTCTGGAACCACTATTATTCTAATATTATTTTGTTTTGTATTGTCCCAAAGTTCCCCTTAGGCTCTCCTCCTGCTTTTTAATTTTTTTTTTCTTTTTCTAGAAGCTGCTCTAATTGGGTATTTTTTTCCATCTTGTCTTCTAGCTCACTGATGCCGTCCTCTGCTTCTTCTAGTCTACTTTTTTTTTTTAATCTTTTTTTTTTAATTAAATTATTATGTTTGTACATATTTTACCATTGCCCCCCCCCCATACATATCCACCCTCCCCAGAGTTTTGTGTCCATTGGTTGTACTTATTCTAGTCTACTCTTGATGCTTTCTATTGAGTTCTTTACAGTAGCGATGTCATTTTTCATTTCTTCTTGGTTCTTCATTTTTTCTTGGTTCTTACTCATATTGTCAAATTTGTCTTCCATTCTTTTTAGCCATCTTATGATCATTACTCTGAATTCTTGCTCTAGTACGTTGCTTGCCTCTCATTTACTTCCTTTTCTAGTGAAGCCTGCTTTTCTTTCATATGCAGGCTGTTTCTTTGTCTCTTCTCCGGGTGTCTGGTTATGTATGATAGTTCTCTCTCCTGCGTTGATTTAAAGGCACAAAATACAACACATCCAGGTACAACACAGAAGGCACTGAACAGAAATGTATTTGCAATATTAATAACCTCCAATAAAGGTGACCATTAGAGAAAGGCAAATTAGGGGGTAGGAGAGAGAGAAGAGTAAAAAGAAAGAACAAAAAGAAGTGTCAAAATGAAATTGGGAGCCGGGACCGGCTTGGCTCAATGGATAGAGCGTCGGCTTGGGAACTGAAGGGTCCCGGGTTCGATTCCGGTCAAGGGCATGTACCTTGGTTGCGGGCATATCCCCAGTAGGGGGTGTGCAAGAGGCAGCTGATCGATGGCTCTCTCTCATCGATGTTTCTAACTCTCTATCTCTCTCCCTTCCTCTCTGTATAAAATCAATAAAATATATTTTTAAAAAAATGAAATTGGGAAAAAGAGAAGAAAAAAAAATAGAGAAAGACTAGAACAATACTAAGAGAGAAACAAGGAACTAACTATATATATGGGGAGGAAACTCCAATAGAACAACCATTAATCACAACAAATGCCAGCAATAAGTATCTCGAGATTAATACAACCTACAACATCAACTAATATCAAGCGAGGAAAGGGAAAGCAGAAGTTAAATAGAATCTATAACACAGCTAACAAAAACATACAATCAAACAAAAAGAATAAACAAGACAATCTCACAAAAAAGCATAAAACTTCGATATAGTTAACATTCAGCATACAATTACAAAAGGATAGAGAAAAATGTTTGTTTTTTGTTTTTTGGTGTGTGTTTTTAGGACAGCGAAAAAGGAAGTGTGTATGGACTTGGAGCAGGGGGTTGGAAATTAGATATACACAAGTAGGGTGAAATTTTAGCCGGGGGTAAACAGAAAGAATAGGGAAAATCTAAAGGGTTAAGATAAACAGGACACCAAAGGGGGAAAGGTTAGGAAGAGAGTGATGGCATAAAGGTAGAGTTGAGATAGAATAAAGCGTTGGTGAAGGAAAGGTGAAAATAGACTGTAGAACACTAATCCTGAAGTAAGATAAAGAGCAAATATGATGACATTTAAAAAAATAGTAATAATAAAGAAACAAAAGTAAATAAGGTAAAATAGTAGTAGTAGTAATGTTAATTACAAATAAAAATGTAATAATTAAAAAGGTAAAATCAAGTGAGGAAAAAAGAAAAAAATAGTTTTTTGAGTAAATGTTGCAAATAATGAAAATAAAGACAAAGATTAAAAAAAAAAAATTTAAAAATTTGCCGAAACCTGTTTGGCTCAGTGGTAGAGCATCAGTCTGCGGACTGAAAGGTCCCAGGTTCGATTCTGGTCAGGGTCCTGTACATTGGTTGCAAGCACATCCCCGGTCGGAGGGGGGGGGAGGGGGGTGTGTGTGTGCAAGAGGCAGCTGGTTGATGTTTCTCTCTCATTGACGTTTCTAGCTCTCTATCTCTCTCCCTTCCTCCTCTCTGTAAAATATCAATAAAATATATATATTTTTTTAATTTTTTTAATTTAAAAAATTAAATAAAACGTGCAGTAGTAAAGGTCATTCACTTCCTCTATCGTTCTGTTTGGCACGCCTGATTCCTAGTCCGGACAGTATTGCAGTTCCCTGCATTTCACTGCTCCTCAGTCTTGGAATCCAGTCCTGATTTTTAAGCATGCCTTGCCTCAATTTCTGGTGTTATTTTTTATTACACTAGGGTCAATTTGTGTTTTAGCCTCTAGGTGGCAGTGTTTTTGGATTGACTTCCAAGGTTCTAAGGCCTCTCTAGCTTTTTTTTTCTCTGTGACACTCAACTGATCTGCGGAGGCTGGTGGGCAAGTCCGAGCCAACTGTACTCCCCTGAAACTCACTGGCTATCCCTCCACATCAGATCAAAACGGGTTGCTCTTTAGAGATCCTCCTATTAGGAGCCCCTTCCACAATCACGGGTCACACCAGCCCAATAGCCCGGGGCTTCTCCTTGCAAACACCGCGCCAGTCCTCCAGCTTCTGGGCGCCTGCGCTTCTGTCTTCCGCCGGGACTCACCCTATCCCCACGAAATCTGACCTTTTCGGGGTCCATTGGAGAGCTCCTTTGAGTCCAAGTGTTCACGCCACCTGGGGCCGGTGTACTGGGGCTCACAGCTGCTCAGCAGTCGCTGCGGCTGTGGATATTCAAGCCTGTGGCAAGATCCATTTTTCCTTTAAAGATGGCGAGATTTCCCCGTCGAAGCCTGTAGGTAGCTCCGGGAGGAGACCCAGCTCCGCCATGGGTTCTTCCCTGTCAGGGGCACCCTGACCAGCAGCCCCCCGCCTTCTCCTAGAGTTCGCCTGTCCCTTAGCTTGCTGACAAACACTCCCAGCGCAACCCTCAGCTACTCTCTTTCTGCTTCGGGACAAGGCTCAGAACAACCCATCTGTCTAGTCTTCCACCATTTTCCTCCTCCCCACCATGATGATTATTTTCTAAGTGGCATCGCTTTTCTGAATAATTTGCTTAGCGTAAATCAGACAGGTTTTTAAAAAACTGAGTATGTGAAGCAAGGTGCGTGATGTCAGGTTTATCGAATTCCTCTTCGGTGTCTTATAGGGTGAGGGTGGACGTTTGCTGGGGGCTGAGGGAGTTTGGGTGTGACAAGTCCAGGCTGAGGCTGGGCAGCACCTGCAGACGCACCTGCAGTCTGGCCTTGTGTCCCAATTCCCCTTATTGTCTGTGTGACATCTGAGGAACATGGATGCTGTTTCCATTGTAGGTTCTATTTTGTGGGTGACGAAGATTTGCTTGAAATCATTGGAAACAGCAAGAATGTAGCTAAGCTACAGAAGCATTTCAAGAAAATGTTCGCCGGGGTGTCCAGCATTATCCTGAACGAGGACAACACTGTCGTCTTGGGCATTTCATCCCGCGAAGGAGAGGAGGTAGTGCGCTGGGGCTTGCCTCTTAGAAAGTTTCTGTCCCGTTTTTGCACATCTTAATTCTTAGATTTCACTTCTTTCAGGTTATATTTAAAACTCCCGTGTCAATTACCGAGCATCCCAAAATCAACGAGTGGCTCACGCTGGTGGAGAAGGAGATGAGAGTCACACTGGCCAAGCTCCTGGCCGAGTCTGTGACGGAGGTTGAGATTTTTGGTAAAGCCACTTCAATCGACCCCAATACCTACATCACTTGGATCGACAAATACCAGGTAACACGGTGTAGACATGGGGTGGCTGTAGGTGAGGGCAGGCTGATCTCCAAAACAACCCTCTTGGACCTTGTGTCTCGTGTCTTTCAGGCCCAGCTTGTGGTTTTGTCAGCCCAGATCGCCTGGTCTGAGAACGTGGAGACAGCCCTGAGCGGGAACGGGGACACAGCGACCCTGCAGTCCGTGCTGAGCAACGTGGAGGTCACCCTCAACGTGCTGGCCGACTCGGTGCTCATGGAGCAGCCCCCGCTGCGCCGGCGGAAGCTGGAGCACTTGGTCAGTCCCATGCCTGACTCATTCCCGCCCCGTCAGACTCTGTGCCTTCAACTCGAGCAGTTGAATCCTTTTTGGAAAATATTCTATGTGCACCAGTGAGAACAGTAGGTAGCAGACAGAGGGGCCCTAGTTGGGTATGGGGCTCTGTGTTCCCCCGAAAATAATGTGGTGAAGCACAGGTTACATATTCACCATCCTCCTGGTGAAAGGGAGGTGGCGCCCTTGACCTGGGTCTTGCAATCCTCATCCTCTCCTTCCAAGGAGTCGCGGAGGCAGGTCGGAGGCAGGTCGGCAGGCCCGGTGAGGTGGGCATGGCTCTGCGCCCCCAGTGTAGCAGAGAGTCTGCGGGGACAGGGACAGCTGCTCTCCCGAGGGTGTCTGCTGGCTGCAGAGTTTGTACTTAGCAGGTGTTTTGTGTTGGTTGCCACTTTTGACTCTAATCACACTGCATGACCAGCGTTTCTGAAAGCGAATGAGCACCATGGAGTGGAGTGAAGGCAAACTCCCAAATAATCCACACGCCCACAGAGCACAGCCCTGCTCAGCCATGACGCGCTCTCTTGGGCTCTCTCTGCAGATCACAGAGCTGGTTCACCAGAGAGACGTCACCCGGGCCCTGATCAAAAGCAAGATCGACAACAGCAAGTCTTTTGAATGGCTCCGCCAGATGCGGTTTTACTTCGACCCTAAGCAGACAGACGTGTTGCAGCAGTTGTCCATCCAAATGGCAAACGCCAAGTTTAACTACGGCTTTGAGTACCTGGGAGTCCAGGACAAGCTGGTGCAGACGCCCCTCACTGACCGCTGCTACTTGACCATGACGCAGGCCCTGGAGGCCAGGCTGGGCGGGTCCCCGTTTGGTAAGTGACCATCATCCTGGACATCGTTTTTAAAGCTGGAATGGTTTCAATGAATTTAAATCAGCACATCTATTTCCTAATCACATGGCTATTGTGTTCTAGAAACTCAACTTGTCTTCATTTTTTACATCTACTTTTTAAATTGAGTTGCTTTTTACAGTTGTCTTAAAGCTAAAGCTGAGTCCCACTGAGTGATGGACTCGGGCTCTGAGGCACCTTCTTCCTGTAACAGGGCCTGCTGGGACCGGGAAGACCGAGTCTGTCAAGGCCCTGGGCCATCAGCTGGGACGCTTTGTTTTGGTTTTCAACTGTGACGAAACCTTTGATTTCCAGGTGAGAAGCTTTGTGGGGTCCACGCAAAATTGGATGGCTGAGAGGGTCAGGTGGGGATACCGTGCTTGTGTCTCTCAGTGTCTCTCAGTGTCTCCTTGTTCCCCCAACGGGGCCTCTGAGGCCTTTGGGGTCAGATGCTTGCGGTACCCACCTGTGCTTCGACTCTGAGCTTCATGTTTTCAAAGTTTCCTCACTAGTGCAGCATGCTGCTTTTCTGAAAGAAGGGCCCTAAACAAACGCTATGCAGAAAGTTCGTTAAGTCCTGGCTGGCTTGGCTCAATGAATAGAGCGTCAGCCTGAGGACTGAATGTTCCCAGGTTTGTTTCCAGTCAAGGGCAGGTGCCTGGGTTGCAGGCTTGATCCCCAGTGTGGGATGTGCAGGAGGCAGCCTCTCATCATTGATGCTTCTCTCTCTCTCTCTCCTTTCCTCTCTGAAGTCAGTAAACATATTTTTTTTTTTTTTAAAAAAAAGGTTTTTAACCAACAGAAAGTGATAGAATACAAATGACGGCTTTGTCATTAGGCCTTGGGCACAAGAGGAAAATGTGTGATGGCCCCTCCTCTGTCCACTAAGGACCCCTCTTGTTGACGAAGCTCTTGCTGTGGTGGGCGGGCCCTCGCCTCTCCTGTGAACATAATACACCTTCACAGCCACCTTGGGGCGGAGGTGCTGAGTCCCACATCAGAGATGGCAGACGTGGGTTCCCAGGTGGCACTGGCCCAGGATCGGGTGGGACAGGTCACTGCAGGCAGGATTGGAGCCGGCCCGGGGCAGCCGGTTTCAGCGCCTTTGTTTCTGTTTCAGGCGATGGGGCGCATCTTTGTGGGCCTTTGCCAAGTGGGAGCGTGGGGCTGCTTTGACGAGTTCAACCGCCTGGAGGAGCGGATGCTGTCGGCCGTGTCCCAGCAGGTGCAGTGCATCCAGGAAGCGCTGCGGGAGCACTCCAACCCCAACTTCGATAAGAGTAAGGCTTCCCTCCTGCACGGCCACTCGGGATGCGGGGATGCCCGGGGACTGGCTTTGGTCGGAAGTGAGGGAGCATTTCATCAGCTCCCAGCACTCACTTGCAGGCAGGCGTGAGTCCCGAGTGCAGATGGCAGGGAAGCCCAGGG
The DNA here is from genome assembly GCF_964339955.1 of Pipistrellus hanaki. NCBI lineage: Eukaryota > Metazoa > Chordata > Mammalia > Chiroptera > Vespertilionidae > Pipistrellus > Pipistrellus hanaki. The sequence continues at coordinate 7,394,878 of NC_140503.1, forward strand.
TATCTGTCTCCGCATCAGCAGTGTGCACGGCTTGTCCCAGAGCAGCCCAACCCGAGCTTCCTGTGCCCCTCCCACAGCGCGTGCCTGTGTGAGCCCTGGTGCCCCCTCTCCCCTCCCTGAGCCAGCCTTCCTCAACATCTGTCTGGCCAGGTGTCCGCGGAGCGTGGGAATGAGGTCATGATAGAAGCGCCTGCAGAGAGCTCCGAGGGCTGCGTCACCGCGAAGGGAGGGCACGTTGGGATGAATCCACCCACGTGGCGATATTGGGTAGTTCGTGTGCACAGTTCAACTTGCAGTGTTTCCTTTTACCCCGGAGTAATAGTAACTGTCCTAGGGAACCATGCCCAGACCTCCTAGAGAAAGCAGATAGAATCAGCGAAATCAGTGCCGGTGTGCTCGCTGCTCTGGAGCAGGTGCATGCCCCCCGCGAGGCGCAGTGTGGGTGTTTTTAACCATCCTCAGGAAGGGTAACTCGTGGTCGAAGCCAGCCAGTCGTGAACGAAATCACTTGGGTTGGTGTCATTTCTGCAGCCGTCCTTAGACTGCACCTCTAGTGTAGCGTTGGCCTGTGACACATGGTGTCGCACACCCAGGCAGGGCTTCCTGCCCAGGGGTCGATCTGTTCCACGGTCGGGCACGTCCGCGGGTGAGGTGTGGGGAGGTGGCGCCTGCGGAGAGGCCAGGTCCGGCTCCCTGCAGCCCTGGGCTGTGGGCTTGAGGCCGGGAGGCGGGAATGGTGCTTTGTAACTTTAGAGATTTTCAGATAGCTTTTGAACATCCTGAGTCTTGACGCTGTCACCCGGTTTTCAGCCTCTGCCCCCATTACTTGTGAGCTGCTGAACAAACAAGTCAAGGTGAGCCCGGACATGGCCATCTTCATCACCATGAACCCTGGCTACGCGGGCAGGTCCAACCTCCCAGACAACCTGAAGAAGCTGTTCCGGAGCCTGGCCATGACCAAGCCCGACCGGCAGCTGATCGCCCAGGTCATGCTGTACTCCCAGGGCTTCCGCACGGCTGAAGTCCTCGCCAACAAAATCGTCCCCTTCTTCAAGTGAGTAGCTCGGTCACTCATCATCGCACTTCTCGCGGGTGCCCCGTGTGCCCTTTACCTCCGATGACGTGCATCTTGTGTAGCAGCTCTCGCTGCGCCAGGTGCGCGGTTTTTAGAAGACTCTCTCTCTCCTAGGCTGTGTGACGAGCAGCTCTCCTCCCAGAGCCACTACGACTTTGGGCTCCGAGCTCTGAAGAGTGTGCTGGTGAGTGCGGGCAACGTGAAGAGGGAGCGGATTCAGAAGATAAAGAGGGAGAAGGAAGAGCGAGGCGAAGTAGTGGATGAAGGCGAGATTGCGGAGAATCTACCTGAACAGGAGGTTCGTGCACACGTCCCCTCAGCCCGAGCCCTGGGGCGCCGGTTAGACTTCCCTCCACCTTGAGCCACGCGGAGGCTCGGGGCCAGGCACGTGCACTGGGGACCCACGTCCACAGGACGCACGGCCCGGCCAGACGTGCAGTGCGACGTGCTCGCCCTTCCCCCACAGATTCTGATCCAGAGTGTCTGCGAGACGATGGTGCCGAAGCTGGTGGCGGAGGACATCCCGCTGCTCTTCAGCCTCCTGTCGGACGTGTTCCCCGGCGTGCAGTACCACCGCGGGGAGATGGCCGCGCTGCGGGAGGAGCTGAAGAAAGTGTGCCAGGAGATGTACCTGACCTACGGGGACGGGGAGGAAGTCGGCGGCATGTGGGTGGAAAAGGTACCGGATTGTTCTCGTGGGGCGGCTGTGGCCATGACACTGTGGGTGGAAAAGGTACCGGATTGTTCTCGTGGGGCGGCTGCGGCCATGACACTGTGGGTGGAAAAGGTACCGGATTGTTCTCGTGGGGCGGCTGCGGCCATGACACTGTGGGACTCTCACACCCTGAGAACGTTAGTGCTGTCCGAAGCCGGGCCTGCTGCTCTCTGGTTGGCCCCACGCCTGTGCGGACTGTTTTCTTTTTTTAGATTTATGTTTATTGACTTTTAGAGAAAGGAAGGGAGGGGGAGAGGGAGAGACAGCAATCGCCTTCCTCCTGCTGTCTGGGCCTTCGGGGACTGAGCCCACCCAGGCACATCGGGATTGAGCCTTTTGGTTTACTGGGTGAGGCCCAACCCACTGAGCCACACCCGCCAGGACTGTGCTCTTTTCTTAACTTAAATGTAGAGAGAGCAAAACTTACCTGAGAATTTTACTTATGTGAGATAGTTCATTCTCTAACAGAGCTGGCTAAGGGCGTGATTTGTAACTGAAGATGTTTACGCCAATGAGAGTTTTATTTACAAGACTTTCTAGCACCGGGCTGATGGCCGATGTCTCTAACCAGCTCATGGCTGTCACGCGGCATCGGCCTCTTCCTTCCGCTGGGGGCTCACAAGGAAAAGGGTATTGCTCCACTGTGCGCACTGCACCTGGAGCGCTGCCAGCATTGAGCACCGCGGTCTCCCCTCCTGGGGGGCGGGGCGTACATGTCTGTCAGGCAGCTGGGTCCGTGTCTCCCATTCCACTGGCCCCGCCTTCCTGACTCACCGAGGGGCTCGCCACAGTGTAGTTACAGCCCTTATCAAATAGTAGTGTGAAGTATCTCTGGTTAAAACATTTCAGTGCTGCCGAAACCGGTGTGGCTCAGTGGTAGAGTGTCGGTCTGTGGACTGAGAGGTCCCAGGTTCGATTCCAGTCAAGAGCATATACATTGGTTGAGGGTATATCCCTGGTAGGGCGTGTGCAGGAGGCAGCTAGTCGATGTTTATCTCTCATCGATGTTTCTAACTCTCTATCCCTCTCCCTTCCTCTTTGTAAAATATCAACTTAAAATATATATATATATATATATACATATATATATATATATGTGTGTGTGTGTGTGTGTGTGTGTGTATTTTTTTTAAAAAGTTTCAGTGCTGCCCTAGCTGGTTGGCTCAGTGGATAGAGCGTCAGCCCGTGGACTGAAGGGTCCCGGGTTCAATTCCAGTAGAGGGCACATGCCTGGGTTGCAGGCTTGTTCCCCGTAAAGGGGGTGTGCAAGAGGCAGCCAATCGATGATTCTCTCTCATTGATGTTTCTATCTCTCTCTCCCCTCTCCTGCCCCACTTCCCAAAAAAACACACATACACACATATCCTCTGGTAAGGATTAAAAAATGGAAGTGCCAGTACGTGCCTCTAAGAAGCCACACCGCACATTTCTTGCTTGTTGACACGGGAAGTGGCTGGAGAACTCTCTGTCCTCTCTGGAAGGTCACGTGGTGTGTCTGCCCGCAGGTCCTCCAGCTCTACCAGATCACCCAGATCAACCACGGCCTCATGATGGTGGGGCCCTCGGGCAGCGGGAAGAGCATGGCCTGGCGCGTTCTTCTCAAGGCTCTGGAGAGGCTCGAGGGGGTGGAAGGCGTGGCCCACATCATCGACCCCAAGGCCATCAGCAAAGACCACCTGTACGGCACCCTGGACCCCAACACCCGGGAGTGGACCGATGGGCTGTTCACACACGTCCTGAGAAAGTAAGTCGCTCGGTCAGTGAGTTCCAGTGGGACCGGCGCTCTGTCCAGCCCGAGTCTGAGCCAGTTACACAGTCAGCTGAGAAACCTTTGCAGGGCGAGCATTTGAAATCTTAAATTCTCGACTGAGTCCCAGCTGTGACCTCCCACAGGATCATCGACAACGTGCGTGGCGAGCTGCAGAAGCGCCAGTGGGTCATCTTCGACGGCGACGTGGACCCGGAGTGGGTGGAGAACCTGAACTCCGTGCTGGATGACAACAAGCTCCTGACCCTGCCCAACGGCGAGCGCCTCAGCCTCCCGCCCAACGTAGGCACTTCCTCCGGCGCGGCCCGTCCCAATGCAGGCCGAGTGCCCGCGGGGCCCGGCCCTGGCTCCGGGGGAGCAGCTGGTGGGCAGACACCTCTCAGCCAGCCTGCTCCCTGGTTATTCATGCCCAGGGCTAGTGAGAAGCCTTTCGTAGGCCTGTAAGCAGCTCATGAATATTACGCACCTCAGCCCTTCCCACGGCCCCGTGAGGGGGTTGGAGGTAGGGGTTCTGAAGCTGCTGGGTATGAGAAGTGGCACCTGAGGGATTCACATAGCGGTGTTGTCACAGCTGTCCCTGGGGGTGAGCATTGGATCAGGCCCTGAGCACACCGCCTGCAGACGCGGAAACGGGGCCAGGCCTGCCGTGGGTTCACATTCTTGACCCAGCGTTTTCGGAGTCGTTGTGTGTGGCCCATTCTAGATGCAGAACGTGCAGGAATAAAGAGCGTAGACAGAACCCTTGCTGTCCTGGGGCTCACAGTCGCTGGGAAGACAGATGGGCAAGCTAAGAGGCCATGGTGTGAGCAGAAAGGACGCTGGGAGAGGGCAGGCTGTGTTGGTGGCAGGTGGAGGCTGCCCTGCTGGCTGGGGTGGCCAGGGCGTTCTGGGTGAAGGGACAGATGGCAGAAGAGGAAGTGGCAGTGCCGGTGTGTGCGAGGAAAGCAAGGGGCAGCGGCTGGTGTGGAAGAATGAGGGGCGAAGGCAGTGAGATCACAGGGGACATGGGCCTCGGGTCCTTGTGAGGACGGAGCCTGCCCGCTGGGCGAGCTAGAAGCATGGGAGAGTCTGTCGGGACAGTGTCCTGTTTGTGCCAAAGACCCTCTGGCTGCTGGTTGGAGGACAGGCTGGGAGCAAGGGGACCTTTGGAGGCTGTCGGCACCCCAGGCGGAGCTGGGGGTGGGGGAGCGAAGGTGTAGGGAGTGGCTGATGGACCACCAGCAGCAGGTATGAGAAAGGAGCTGAGCATGCCGGTATTTGGCTGCTGCAGCTGTGCCCGCTCAGACACGTGCCTAGATGTGATCATTCGGGTGCTTTCTCCGAGTGCGTTGTCCAGGAGAGGCTAACTGTTGTCGGAGAGAGATTGCTCTCCCGGAGGCACGTGAGCACCAGGGGGGGCTCTGGTCTGGGCATCTGGTCCGAATCTCCGCCTCACCCTCTGGTGGCTGAGGGGCCTGGGAAAGCCCCAGCCCGTCTAACATGGAGACCCTGCGCGCCGCCCCAGGCACTGGCCCAGGCTGGGCGGGTTCGGCGGGAGCCTGGGCCGGTGAGCAGGAGTCTCACGGCTGGCGTCCCCGTCCCGGAGCCACGGCCTCTCCTCCCAGAGCCACGGCCTCCTCTCCACACGTCCTGCCCCGGTTCTCGGGAGAGTTAGTGGAGGTTGTAGTGATGCGAATGAACTACAGTTACTTTTTCTTTTAAACTAAGTGCGGACAAGGTGGATAGAAATCACTGTTCCCGGGCACGCATAGGAAAAAGGATTGTCACGTCGGGTTTCTCCCAGACCCGCGTGGCTCCACCTGCGCGGTGTGTCCCTCCAGGTGCGGATCATGTTCGAGGTGCAGGACCTCAAGTACGCCACCCTGGCCACCGTGTCGCGCTGCGGCATGGTCTGGTTCAGCGAGGACGTGCTCAGCACCGACATGATCTTCAACCACTTCCTGGCGCGGCTGCGCAGCATCCCCCTGGACGAAGGGGAAGACGAGGCCCAGCGCCGGCGCAAGGGCAAGGAGGACGAGGGCGAGGAGGCCGCGTCCCCGATGCTGCAGGTAGGCCCAGCGAGCCCGGGTCCGAGGGGGGTGTGTGTGTGTGTGTGTCCCGCACACGTGCGCACTGCGGAAGCCAGGCACTCCCTTGAGGTCTGTGTTACACCAGCCGCTGCAGCTGCCACAGCGAAGGCTGTGGGAGAGCGTGCGGAGCCCTCTGTTGGTTTCCGTCCCGCCGCAGACTGAGGGCGCCTGCCCTTTCCCGCGGGAGGTGGGAGCCAGTGTTCCCAAGACACGCGGTGTTTAAGAACCATCAGGATGAAGGATGAGGATTGGTCATTGAAGCTCATCCTTCATTTTTTAATCCAGAATATATTCCCCCCGGGTCAGGTGCCCCCCGGGCCTGGATTAGAAGCGCTGATGATGCCCAGACTCTCGAAATGAGTTCCGCGCCATTCCCTCCCTCTCGCAGATCCAAAGGGACGCAGCCACCATCATGCAGCCGTACTTCACGTCCAACGGCCTGGTCACCAAGGCGCTGGAGCACGCCTTCAAGCTGGAGCACATCATGGACCTGACGCGCCTGCGCTGCCTGGGCTCGCTCTTCTCCATGCTGCACCAGGCCTGCCGCAACGTGGCCCAGTACAACGCCAACCACCCCGACTTCCCCATGCAGATCGAGCAGCTGGAGCGCTACATCCAGGTCAGGGGCGGGTGCTGCGCGCACTCTGGGCGGCAGGAGCCCCTCGGGGTGAATGTCGCACAGACGTCTGCTCTGGGGTGGGAACTTGGTAGAAAACGAGCGGCTTCTCTTTCCACAGCGCTACCTGGTTTATGCCATTCTCTGGTCCTTGTCCGGGGACAGCCGGCTGAAGATGAGGGCCGAGCTGGGCGAGTACATCCGGAGGATCACCACCGTGCCTCTGCCCGCCGCACCCAACATCCCCATCATCGACTACGAGGTCAGTGCGCCTTCCCCCTTCATTCGGCACAGCCTCGCTGTGGACTCGGACGCCCCTCTCCGCTGCTAGAAGCAGCCTCTCCTCTTAGATTCATGCTGTCTAAGGCGTGCAGACTAGCTTGAAAGTTCGGATTGTGTGAACAGCGTGCCTTGTGAGGAGGCCGGGGCCCAAGGTGACTGTCCCCCCGTGTGTAGGTGTCCATCAGCGGGGAGTGGTCCCCGTGGCAGGCCAAGGTGCCTCAGATCGAAGTGGAGACCCACAAGGTGGCGGCCCCAGACGTCGTGGTGCCGACCCTGGACACTGTGCGCCACGAAGCCCTCCTGTACACCTGGCTGGCCGAGCACAAGCCCCTGGTCCTGTGCGGCCCCCCCGGGTCCGGCAAAACCATGACGCTCTTCAGTGCCCTGCGGGCCCTGCCCGACATGGAGGTGAGGAGGCGGGAGGGGGACCAGAGGCCGGCGCCGGTGGCTTGGCCCTGAGGTACTGATTGTGTCGTCGGCCTGCAGGTTGTGGGTCTGAACTTCTCGAGCGCCACCACTCCAGAGCTGCTGCTCAAGACCTTCGACCACTACTGCGAGTACCGGCGCACGCCCAACGGCGTCGTCCTGGCCCCCGTGCAGCTGGGCAAGTGGCTGGTGCTGTTCTGTGACGAGATCAACCTGCCAGACATGGACAAGTACGGCACACAGCGGGTCATCTCCTTCATCAGACAGGTCTGTGTACGCCCGCCGGCCCTGCTTCCCGGTTCGCCCGCGTGCTCCTGATGTGCCACCCTCCTCTTCCCTCAGATGGTGGAGCATGGAGGCTTTTACCGAACCTCCGATCAAACCTGGGTGAAGCTGGAGAGGATCCAGTTTGTCGGGGCTTGTAATCCGCCCACGGATCCCGGGAGAAAGCCTCTCTCTCACAGGTAATGCCCTGCTCTGCCACCTCACTGGCCTGACGAGCGAATTCCAGGGTGGCTTTATATGGGCACAACCAGCATCTGGGTTTAACTGTAAAGAGGTAGGGGCCCCTCCTGGGCTCCTGCACTGCGGTGCGATGTGATGGGAAGCACTGGCGGTGGGAGCATGGACTCCTCGGGCAGCAGTGACCTGCCCAGACCATCTGCAGGGCCAGGAAGAGGCTGAAATGAGCCCGCACTGTTTTCCTGGCTTTAATTCTTTCTCAGGTGCTTTGCATCTGCTATTAGGTGTCAGACCCAGGCCTGAGCTGTGTGCTGTGATCTCAGGTGACTGGCGTGAACCCTGTGTAGGTGCTTAGGGAGCAGCGTGGGTCCGGCCCAGGACGGGCACCACGCTGGGGCACCGCTGCTCACCGGGAGGCTGAGCCGCTGTCTTTGCACAGATTCTTGCGTCACGTGCCTGTGGTGTACGTCGATTACCCGGGACCCGCCTCCCTGACGCAGATCTACGGCACCTTCAACCGGGCCATGCTGAGGCTCATCCCATCGCTGCGCACGTACGCGGAGCCGCTCACCGCCGCCATGGTGGAGTTCTACACCATGTCGCAGGTACTCGGGCTGGGAGGGCTCTGCCAGAAGGCGGAGCTTTATTCCGAGTCCTCGTGTAGCCAAGAGCCTCTCTCCAGAGTCTGCCGCCCAGCGTTCCGCACGCAGGTGACTGCAGAGGTTTCTGTGCTGCTTGCCTGCACTTTCCCTGTGAGGCTGGGCTGTGAACAGTGCAGACAGAGCCTGTGATTGTGCTGCAGTGTCTGCGGGGCACCTGCCGTCACACTGCTCTCGGCTGGACTCACCCCCACCTCAAGGCCTCTGCCTGTGTCCTCGTTGGCACCCTAATGTTTGTTAGAAGCGTCACTGCCTCTGGATGAGCACACGGTTCTCCCCTGCACCCCTGGGAGGAGAAGGCCCGTTTCCTGCCATCGGCCATCTTGCCCCAGGCCTTTGGGGGCGCTGCCGGCATGCAGCAACTTCCCCAGTTTTCTTAAATTGTTTTCAGTTGTGTGTAATTGTAGTTTTTTCTACAGAATCATTGTCATTTGTAAATCTTTCTCTTTGTTTCAGTTCTGGTTTTAATGAAAATCATGCCTAGAAAGGCTCAACTTAGGAATTTCATTTAAAAAAAATTTTTTTAGAAGAATATTTTGTAGGTTGTTTTTCTTTTTTTCCTAACATAAAATGAGCCACTTGGATCTTTGTTCTGGACAGTTGTCCAGTTGCTCCAACACTATTTAATCCATCCTTAAGTGTTCCTGGGGCCAGGTTCTTTTTAATAAAAGGATGTTACACAGCATTTGACCTCGTGACCACTTTTCATGTCTTAAGAGACTCACGTGTAGCTCCGTTCTCCCGGTTCCCGCAGGAGCGGTTCACCCAGGACACACAGCCCCACTACATCTACTCCCCCCGGGAGATGACGAGGTGGGTGCGGGGCATCTTTGAGGCCCTGAGGCCCCTGGAGACGCTGCCTGTGGAAGGGCTCATTAGGATCTGGGCCCATGAAGCCCTGCGCCTCTTCCAGGACAGGTAAGGCCAGGATCCGGGTAGCGCCGTGCCCCCACGGAGTCCCTCTGACCCTCTGAGTGCGGTTCAGTGAGGCTTGCTGCCCCCTGTGAGCCAGGCTGAGCTGGGGGTGGAAGGAACAGAGGCGGCCAGGGCATCCTTGTGTGAGGGATTCATCATGCCTGCCCCCAACAGAACAGCGCACAATGTGCCCACCCTGGTTGCCTGTGACCTTGGGGAGGCACCTTAACCTCTGTCAGGTGGGCACCAGACAAGGTAGTTACCTGTGATGACCTGTCCAAGCGCCTTCTAACACAATGTGGCATGTGGCCTCCACAGCCACCAGCCCTTCCTGTCCCCAGTCTTGATTCTCATCAAGGGGTTGCAGCTGTGTCTGGGGCATTGGTTTTCTCTTTCACTGTTGGCCACTTGTGTCAGCCGTCCTATATAATAAAGAGCTAACATGCAAACGGTCCTCATGCCCTCACGCAGTCAGGCTCAGACACTCAACATTGGGGAGAGAGAAATGGGGACCAGCAAGGCACAAATGAGCTCAAGAGAGAGGAATGGGGACCATCCAGGCTGCAGCCTGGGAGGGACAAGCCTCCTGCCCAGCAGTCCCGGCACCTGTGGCAGCAGCCGGGTGAAGCCGCCCGTCCACAGCTTCCTGCGGCTGAAGCCAGCCTGGGTGAAGCCAGCCCGGGTCTGGGTGCCTGTGGCCAGCCAGAGGGGGGAATCCTGGGTCCCGGGTGCAGGGCGAGGCAGAGGCAGTTAGGGGCAATCAGGCTGGTAGGGGAGCTGTTAGGGGTGATCAGGCAGGCAGGCAGAGATGGTTGGAGACGATGAGGCAGGCAGGTGAGCAGTTAGGAGCCAGCGGTCCCGGATTGCAAGAGGCAGTCGGACATCCCCTGAGGGGATCCGGATTGGAGAGGATGGAGGATGCAGGCTGGGCTGAGGGAACACGACACCCCCCTCCCAACCCACGCATGAATTTCATGCACTGGGCCTCTAGTTGTCTTATAAGTTTTGCATTTTCCTTGTTATTTCGAGTAGGGAATTGCTAATGACTGTGGGGAGTAGTATCGATCAGAGCGTGTTTGTGGTCTGAATCAGATGAAGTGTCATAGTTGAATTTTTTTTCTCATTTAAGGAATCTTGAAAGTTATTGACCTTGTAAAATCAGGACCTTTTTCTTGCCTTCTTTGTAATTCCGTACAATCTTTGTTTTACAACCAATTTCTGTTTGTGTCAGTTTTTTCTTCTTAGAGTTTTAACTTCATGTATTTCAACAATGTAGTTTTTCACAGAATTTTAGGCTCATTTTAGGTTAGTGAGGAAAAGATAAATTTGTGTTGCCTTAACTCAGGGGTCCTCAAACTTTTTAAAGTGGGGGCCAGATCACGGTCCCTCAGAGAGCTGGAGGGCCGGACTATATGAACTACTAATTCCTACTGTAACACCTCAGCTGCGTTCACTGCCCAAAAAACCTGGCGGGCCGGATCAGACTCCTCTGCGGGTCGCATATGGCCCACGGGCCGTAGTTTGAAGACCCCTGCCTTAACTAATTAGTAAACAATAAATGTTAACTGGCTTGGTAGTTAATGCAGCACTAAGTTTCCTATTACACGTCATTAGGGGACATGTTCCCATGAGTCAGATCTCAGAACGGGGGGAGGGCTCAGAGCGGATGCTCACACGGCCAGGCCCTCCCCTCCCAGGTGGCCATCTGCAGCAGGACCAGGTGAGCTCCTCTGGCCACTGGTAATCTCAGGGGCAGGGAGTCGCGGGCAGCTAGTTAGCAGTCACTCCCCTGGGGAAGCCCGGCCAATGGCTGCCTCAGACTGCAGAGAAAGAAGCGTTGGCAGTTACTCCTGGAGACCAGGTGTCCTGCCCCAGGCGGCTATTCCCATCCCGGCCTGTGGGTCTCAGTGCTGCCTCATAGATCCATGGTGTTCAGGCCAGGCTGCATGGCGGCTCTGGGGCCCGCGGGCTGCCTCACTGAGAGCCTGGAGTGAGGTGTGTGAGACAGGCCATGGAAGGAGCACGTGAGCCCTGGCAGCCTGTGGTTTAAATATGCAGTCTTTTTGTTATGTGAGCTACCTTCACACTCCCCTTTTTTTTTTTAATGTATTTTTATTGATTTCAGAGGAAGGGAGAGGGAGAGAGAGAAACATCAATGATGAGAGAGAATCATTGATTGGCTGTCTCCTGCACACCCCCTGGAATTGAACCTGGGGCCCTTCAGTCCACAGACTGACCCACTATCCACTGAGCCACACCAGTCAGGGCTCACTCTCCCTTTTTTAAGTTAAAAAATGAATTTTGAGTTCTAGCCAGTTTTGCTTAGTGGGTAGAGTGTTGGCCTGCAGATTGAAGGGTCCCGGGTTTGACTATGATCAAGGGTATTATGCTTGGGTTGCAGACTCGATCCCTAGTAAGGAGCATGCAAGAGGCAGCCCGTCAATGATTCTCTCATCATTTATGCTTCTTTTTCTCTCTCTTTCTAAAATCAGTAAAAGTATTTTTAAATGAGTTTTAAGCTATAGTGTCATTTTCATAGCTTTCCCAAAATACCAGAGAAAGGTTTTGTTTAGATTTGAATGTAGCATAGCCTCCGTGCATCTCAGTTCTGATTGACTGCAGTCACTCCATCATGCCTGCTCAGTGTAGTCACCTCCCAAGATCCCCTCACAGCTGTAGGGAAGGCGCAGCTCACCTGCTTGCTGTTTTCTCCATGGGCCTGCGCCTCCAGAGCTGTGTACTGCCGTTCCCCTCTGTCCTCAGTGCCCGTGTCAGAGCACGCTCAACAGGCCGAGACCCTGAACCACAGTTCCTTCTTACACTGCTATGGTTACACTTTAAGGGAGTTGTTTTCAGTGTGGTGCCATAGGTCTCAGTGTTTTATATTTAACTGGAGACCCGGGGCATGAATTCAGGCATGGGTGGGGTCTGGCCGGCCAGGGGAGGGGCCAAGGGTGGTTGGCAGGCCGGCCCCTTCCCCCGGTGGAACTCCTGGTCAAGGAGACAATTTGTATATTAGCCTTTTAGTATATAAGACGGGATGTTTAAACTTTGGATTGCTTAAGCATCTTGAGTTCAGAGTCTCAGCTTTTTCCATTTGTAGAAAATGAAAATTTCTGGGAAACACTGATCTCAGCCCATGGAATCACCCCCAACACACATAACCTAGTGTCCTGTCCCGTCCTACTCCCCTTCCACCACCATCACCTCCCCCCCCACCCCACCCAATTGGTCTCCAGACTCACACACTGCTCTCCCGACAGGCTCGTGGAGGACGAGGAGCGGCGCTGGACCGACGAGAACATCGACATGGTGGCTCTGAAGCACTTCCCCAACATCGACAAGGAGAGAGCCATGAGCCGGCCCATCCTGTACAGCAACTGGCTGTCCAAGGTGACCGGGCCCTGCAGTCAGCCATGTCCTCTCCTCTGTGACCTGTCAGCCCTGACCCCTCCTCTGTGACCTCCAGGTCCCTCCTCTGTGACCTGTCAGTCATCCCTAATCCCTCCTCTGTGAGCAGGCCCTGCAGTCAACCATGTCCTCTCCTCTGGAACCTGTCAGTCAGCCCTGATCTCTCCTCTGTGACCCCCAGGTCCCTCCTCTGTGACCTGTCAGTCATCCCTAATCCCTCTTCTGTGAGCAGGCCCTGCAGTCAGCCATGTCCTCTCCTCTGTGACCTGTCAGCCAGCCCTGACCCCTCCTCTGTGACCCCCCAAGCTCCTCCTCTGTGACCAGCCCTGCAGTCAGCCATGCCCTCTCCTCTGCCTTCCTGTCAGTTAGCATGAGCCTCTGACTAAAGGTGTCTGTCTGGAAGTGCGCTGTCAACAAAGGTGGTTACACGCACGATGATGACTGCGTCTCTGCAGCTCTGATAACTAGGGGGTTAGGGTAGAGTCCCAGGAGTGTGGCTGGACGGCTGTTATCTCCATGCGATGATTGCTCCCACCAGCAGATGTGGCTTCAGCGTGTTTGCAGGGAAAGCCTCTGCTTCCCTTTGCTCTCACTTTCCTCACACTGAGCAAGGGGGAGCTCTCATTTGTGTGCAAGTTTCATACACTGAGATGCTACACAGAAGTGACGTTCCCAGCACAGCTGCGAGCCGTCCTTTTCTCTGGAAAGGAGGTTGGACGCTTTAGTGAGTTGTGGTCTTCCTGTGCACGTCATTTGGTAACACCTGACTCGGGGACGTGTCAAGGTCACAGTCTAAAGGGGGCGAGGCAGGGACGTGGCCTGTGTGGGAGAGGCTTTGGCATCGGGTCTTCACAGGCTCACGGGCCTCCTGAGTGTCGGGAAGGGCTTGCCAGACAGAGGGCCTGACAAAACTGCCAATAATTATGTATAACAGGATATTGGAAGGAGCAGAAGCAGCGGGCAGGTATGTTCATTGTGCTGGAACAGGCATGTCAAATTCAAAGGCTAACACGGGCCAGATAACAAGGTTTAGTGGAAGTTGGTATGCAAAAAACAAACGCTTCAATTTTCATAGAAACGTAGGTTTATTTTGATAGAGACATGCTGAGCCCAAAGGGCTGAAATAAATGAGTAATCATTAACATAAAACAGAACATTTTAATAAAAGTTATTTTTTTCCTTGAACATTAACTTATCAGACACTGAATAACTGCACAAATTATTAAGTATAACACAAATCTTTTTCTTGTTCTCCAAAAGCGAAAAATTTTCTGTTTCGCACACCAAACAAGTCAGTCCAAGACTAATGACGTGGCCATCAGCTGCTAAAATATTCACTGCTGGTATTAGTGGAGAGAAATGGTGCACCTGTGCATAAGGGAAATGAACACATCACTATTATATAATCAGTCATTAGCAAACGTTGTAGTTCATTAATAATTATGTATAACAGGATATTGTAATATTAAACTAATGAAATTTTTGTTAAACTATTTCTTACATACCGTTATTGGCTGGGGAGTTTGACATGCTTGTGCTAGAATCTCCTATTTACTTCCAGGCTTGAGGTGCTAAAACTTCAGTTATAGGCAGTAGCTCTTCCCAGTGGCTTGTCTTTTCACACTTTGGTGTTTTTTGAAAAAATGTTTTTTATTGTTTTTAATATATTTTTATTGATTTTAGAGAGACAGGGAGAAAGATACAAACAGCAGTAATGAGAATCATTGACCAGTTGCCTCTTGCATGCCCCCTACTGGGGATTGAGCCACAACCCAGGCATGTGCCCTGTGAATTGAACCAGGACCTCCTGGTTCATAGGTTGAAGTTCAATAACTGAGCCACACCGGCTAGGCGAAAAACAAATGTTCTTAAAGAAACACTATTTAAATCCAAAATTCATCAGTAGTTTCGCTTGTGTATGGAGTGAGCTATGGACGCATTTTCTTTCTGTGAACATCCATGATCCCAGCAGTTTGTTGAATGGCCTCTACTCTGCAGTGTCGCTGTCAGAATGGACTTGCTGTGTGCATGGGTCTGTTTCAGAGCTCCGTCCTGTCCACTGTTTGGTTTGTCGCTTCCTGTGCGCAAACCACCTCCTCCTGATGACAGGGATAAGTCTGATGGACTGGGTCCTCACCCCTGGCTCTTCTGTAGAGAGGTCCTGACCCTTGGGCCTCTCCTCTCCAAATGTCACTTAGAATTGGTTTGTCAGTTTGTAGCAAAACTGCCACCCACTGCTGTGATTTCGGCTGGGATTCCATTATGGACGTGGCCTGTGCACGGCCAGGGCTTTCTCCGCAGGACCGTGGTTCACAGGTCTTCTCGTGTCTTCAGGGAGCCGGCCTTCTCTGTGCAGATTCTCCATGTTTCCAGAGCTGGTCCCAGTTACCTTGGTTTTTTGTTTGTTTTTCCGTTTTTTTGGTTTTTTTGTTTGTTTTTTGCTGTGTTGTAAATGACACCTATTGCATTTTAACAGTGGGTCATTCAATAATATGGAAACATGATTGACTTAGGTATAATAACTAAGATTGTTTCTTCTTGGTAATTTGGGTCTTTCCTTCTTTCTACAGGATTACATCCCCGTAGACCAAGAGGAGTTGAGAGATTACGTCAAAGCGAGGCTGAAAGTCTTCTACGAAGAAGAGCTGGACGTCCCCCTGGTCCTGTTTAATGAAGTGCTGGACCACGTGCTCAGGATCGACAGGTGGGCTTGTCACAGCTCCCACTCTCCTGAGCTGCTCTGGGGGAGGATAGGGACAGGGACGGGTGCTCTTCTCCCCACTGACCCTCCCAAGTCCCACCTCAGCGCCCCCTGCCAAGGGACCCCCCCTTCTTTCTGCGTCCAGCTTTCCTGTCCCACACTTGCCTGCTAAGCAGCCCTCCATCAGCTGATCTTTTTGTCCCACTGGACCTGGCAAATAAAAATATTTAAGTTGTTATTTAACAAATTCAAGTTAAACACATCAGGAATGTAGACTGAATCCTAGAGAAGTCCAGGAAACGAGAATCAAAGGGGGAATGCAGCAAAAAGCCTTACAGTGTGTTTTTTCTGGTTCCGTTCCAGAATATTCCGCCAGCCTCAAGGCCACTTGCTGCTGATTGGGGTCAG
This sequence comes from Pipistrellus hanaki, assembly GCF_964339955.1. Classification (NCBI taxonomy): domain Eukaryota; kingdom Metazoa; phylum Chordata; class Mammalia; order Chiroptera; family Vespertilionidae; genus Pipistrellus; species Pipistrellus hanaki. The sequence continues at coordinate 7,410,385 of NC_140503.1, forward strand.
CGGAGCGGGGAAAACCACCCTGTCCCGATTCGTGGCCTGGATGAACGGGTTGAGTGTGTACCAGATCAAGGTGGGTCTCCGTGGGCTCTCCACCCAGCAGGGGGTTCCGGTTCCTGCACGGAGCTCCGGGCTGAGGGCCTAACGTGCCGCTGCCCCGCAGGTCCACAGGAAGTACACCGGGGAAGACTTCGACGAAGACCTTCGGACAGTGCTGAGGCGTTCTGGCTGCAAAAATGAGAAGATAGCATTTATAATGGACGAGTCCAATGTGTTGGATTCTGGATTCCTGGAGCGAATGAATACGCTTCTGGCCAACGGAGAGGTGAGGCAGTGACCCGTCGCCCTGGTGGCTGCTCCGTGGTCGCGTCACCGGGACCAGTCGGGCATGGTGCTGTTTCTCTCCTAGGTCCCTGGTCTGTTCGAGGGCGACGAGTATGCCACCTTGATGACCCAGTGCAAAGAGGGGGCCCAGAAGGAGGGCCTGATGCTGGACTCGCACGAGGAGCTGTACAAGTGGTTCACCAGCCAGGTCATCCGCAACCTCCACGTCGTCTTCACCATGAACCCGTCCTCCGAGGGCCTCAAGGACCGCGCCGCCACGTCCCCGGCTCTTTTCAACAGGTACACGGTCTGCGCCCAGCCCTGGGTTTCCCTCCAGGGCCAAACCCTGCTTTGGCCGCTGTCTGAGACCTGGGCATTTCCGCAGGTGTGTGTTGAACTGGTTTGGGGACTGGTCCACAGAAGCGCTCTATCAGGTTGGCAAAGAATTCACCAGCAAGATGGACCTGGAGAAGCCGAATTACATTGTGCCCGACTACATGCCGGTCGTGTATGACAAACTGCCTCAGCCACCGTCCCACCGGGAGGCCATCGTCAACAGCTGTGTGTTTGTCCACCAGACTCTTCACCAGGTGGGTCACGGAGCGGGCCCCACGGCACTTCACGGTTGCCCCTGTGCCGTCACCTGCAACAGAGGTACCCTGCTCGTCTGCTTCCTGACCTCTGTCAGCATCTCCTTGTCACCGCCCTTTCCCGCCCCTATTCTACCTAAAGCGTTCCCTCCTGTGCTCACTGACGCCGTGTCCCGGCCCGAGCCCTCCTCGCCCCAGGGTCTGCATTGTTTCTGTGAAGGGCCAGATGGGTCTCTGGCTCTCCCCTCGTAGCACAGAAGCCCCGCAGTTCCCGTGTGGGCAGATGGGCGTGCTGTGCCGCCCGCTTCCTGCACAGGAGCATGCGGTGGCAGGGCTTGCCTGGGCCTGGCTGCTGGCCTTGCTCCTGACTCTGGTAGAAGCGTCCAGTCCGCTTGCACCTGAAAAGCCTGTAACAACTACTCTGAGCTTGTGGGGGTTCTGGCAGCCACTGCCCTGCCCTCCACACCCCATCACACCTGTGGGCACCTCCATGGCTTCCAGAATGCCATCGTCCTGGCTTCCTGCTGGCCGCAGGTCCCGCCGGTGGGTCACACATCCCCTCTGGCAGAGGGCAGCATGCTGCCGTGCCTGGGGCTGGCCGTGGTGGTGTCCACAGAAAGCAAGCAGTGGGCGGCAGAGGTGGCCTGACCAGCCGCAGCAATCCCGTTTGTAGTTCCATAGCATCTACACCGCCATGACCCGCCCCAGGAGGCACGTCTGAGGTTGTCAGAATCCCCGTCCTATCTCAGAGGAGGAGCTGCAGGAGGAAGCTTAAGTTTCAGGGCTTTCAAAACCTCGCAAGGCCCTCAGCTCAAGTGTTGTGGCCCGAGGGCTGGGCACATGCCACGTGTCACACCGTGGCCCACAGGCAGAACAGGAGGAGCCTTCGAGGCTAAATCGCAGAGAACGCCCTGAAGAGTGAGAGTTTAACTTTATTTCTAAAAGGCTAACGCTCGGCTCGCCAAGCGGGGCGGCAGGACGATGGCCATCACGCCTCGCCACTACCTGGACTTCATCAACCACTACGCCAACCTGTTCCACGAGAAGCGGAGCGAGCTGGAGGAGCAGCAGATGCACTTGAACGTCGGGCTCAGGAAGATCAAGGAGACTGTCGACCAGGTACGCACCCACCGCGCAGCCACGCTCCCCGGGGCACGGCAGTGAGGGCCTCCACGCAGTTCCCACGTTCTCCCTGGCGTGTTTGTGTTTCAGGTCGAAGAGCTGCGCCGGGACTTGAGGATAAAGAGCCAGGAGCTGGAGGTGAAGAACGCGGCGGCCAATGACAAGCTGAAGAAGATGGTGAAGGACCAGCAGGAGGCCGAGAAGAAGAAGGTGAGTTTTCTCTTCCGGATGTGCAGCCTCGTAAGCCGGCGCGCTCCGTCTCCGAGGAGGGTGGGAACTGCGACCGAGGTGGCTTTGGGGTTGAACAGGGTAAGGGGTGGCGGTGCTTGGGGCAGGGTGAGGAGTGCGGCTCTAGGGGCCACTTGGCAGGTCACCCATCCGCAGTCCCCCGCTGAGCCGGCCCTCCCTTCCAGGTCATGAGCCAGGAGATCCAGGAGCAGCTGCACAAGCAGCAGGAGGGCATCGCAGACAAGCAGATGAGCGTCAAGGAGGACCTGGACAAGGTGGAGCCCGCCGTCATCGAGGCCCAGAACGGTAAGGGCCGTCTTCGCTCCTAAAGCACCGTCCCCATACAGCGAGCAGCTCCGCCCTAGCACAGCCTTCTTGTGAGAGCACCGACCAAACAAGCTCCGTGCCGATACAAACTTCCTAAAAATCTGGCGATGACTTAAATAGGCCGTTTGTAATTCTGGCTTGAATTTCAGCAAGAAATACTCTAAAGTGTGCAGTGTTGCCCTCTGAGAGTCATGTCTGAGAGTGCTGTGGTCTGAGAGTGCTGTGGGCGTGGCCGGTGGCCGCTGATTTAAGTGGTGACCACAGAGCTTCCCATTCCTTCCACCGAGGCTCGCCTTGTGGCTCACGCTGCAGTGGGGCAGACCTGCTTTGTTGGCAGTCTGCACTGTAATTAGTGGCCTCACCCTAACATGAAGCTCGTTTCCAGTATCTCATTATATGACGTCTCCACGTCACACCACAACATAAACTAACAGGCACCATCCAAACTATACATTTTTACTCACAGTTGTACATAGGCGGGAACTTTAGTTCTCATCTGCTGAATAATCGCTTAAAAAGTGTTTTAAATCAAGTTCAGGCTGGAAAACTGCCTTACAGCGTGTGGAAGGCTCTGACCATTTCTGAGGCCTGTTGGGTCCGTGTTCTCATGCAGCCAGTCAGACAGCTTCTAGAATGGCTGGTCAAAAGCCTCTTTGTTTAAACTGGATGAAATGCAGAGTTGCGTTACGTTTAAAAACATGTTTAACCCTTTGCACTCCGAACCATTCTGGACATTGGCTACCAGCTACTCTCGACGCTACTTTGCGGCGGAAATGTACATTTACAGACCCTCGTAATCACTAATAAACTGCAATGTCCCCTGAGAGGGGACATCCGAGTGATATGCTAGAATTCTGATGTCCCCTAAAAGGGGACAGCGGAGTGCAAAGGGTTAAAATAGTTCCAATCCTTCATGAGGCAATTTTAAAGGTGAGAGCCTGCTTTGTGTACAGGGTTGCAGTTTGTGCTAGTTCAGTAAGCTCTCCATGACTGTTTAAAAGACCGGCTGCTGAAGCTGTTCTGGGTTACAGACAGAAACTCGGCTGTTCCTGAGCAGTTGTCCTGTTGTAATGGGAGCCAAAGCATCTGGCTGTGGTTTGCTCCCTTCTCACTGTCAGCTTTCTTTCCCCCCAACCCTCTCTGCCTCCACCGTGCTCAGCCGTGAAGTCGATCAAGAAGCAGCACCTGGTGGAGGTGCGGTCCATGGCCAACCCCCCGGCCGCCGTGAAGCTGGCGCTCGAGTCCATCTGCCTGCTGCTGGGCGAGAGCACCACGGACTGGAAGCAGATCCGCTCCATCATCATGCGGGAGAACTTCATCCCCACCATCGTCAACTTCTCTGCCGAGGAGATCAGGTGAGGGTGCGGGCCAGGGGACTGCGGGGGTCGAGGTGGTGGCTGTCTCTGGGTAAGTTGTGTTAGTCACAGAGCTGCCTTTCCAGGCCACTTCCACCACAGGAGTCAGGTTTTCCCCACGTTCCTGCCGGGTTTTCTGGTCCCTCCACCCCTGCGAGCCACGCCCGGCTGCAGAGCTGGCCCCGGCCTGTCTCCTGTCAGGGAGGCGAGACGCCGAAGGTCAGTGTCCTCAGCAGCAGCGTCCACTGTCACCTAGAACGAGGGTCGGAGTGGCTCATCCTCCCTGGTCACTGGGGCAGCAGATGGGAACTGGCCGTTCCATTTGGATTTCCTGAGAGCTCTGCTTCACTTTGCCCGGCACGTCCTTAGCAGCACACCTCTCTGTTGCAGTGACGCCATAAGGGAGAAGATGAAGAAGAACTACATGTCCAACCCGAGCTACAACTATGAAATCGTGAACCGGGCGTCCCTGGCCTGCGGGCCCATGGTGAAGTGGGCCATCGCACAGGTACGGAGCCAGGAGCCCGGAGCCCCGTGCGCGGTGACCTCCTGTGCTGTTTGTTGCCTGTGAATAAGAGTTCTGTCCGCCCTCCTCAGCTCAACTACGCGGACATGCTGAAGCGCGTGGAGCCTCTGCGCAACGAGCTGCAGAAGCTGGAGGACGACGCCAAGGACAACCAGCAGAAGGCCAACGAGGTGGAGCAGATGATCCGGGACCTGGAGGCCAGCATCGCCCGCTACAAGGAGGAGTACGCGGTGCTCATCTCTGAGGCCCAGGCCATCAAAGCAGACCTGGCCGCCGTGGAGGCGAAAGTAAGTCTTCGGGGACCCGCGCCCTCTCTGCCCACCCCCGGCTTCTGCCTCTTGGCGTTCACATGCGGTGCTTGCTGGCCTCACTGGGCAGAGACAGAGTCAGCACCGGAACATGTGCTGCACTTACCACCTTTGCTCAGCAAATTAGCTGTTGTGGCTGGAGGATGCTGGGACGCTGAGTGGCTTTAGGTAGATGCCCCTGGGCAGGGAAAAGCCAGTGCCCCTCCCCCAGCTCCCAACCTGTCTGTTCTCCAGTCACCGAGGGCCTCCTTGTCAGTGCCTCCCGCCCACCGTGTCCCCACCATTGCTCACACCGCCTCTGAGTCCTCAGAATACTCTCTCTGCCCCGCACCAGCCCTTTCCCAGCTGTCCCTTCACCTTCCTTCTTCCTGCCCCGTCTCTGCTCACGCACGGGCTGATACGCCCGACCCTTCGGGCTGCGACCGGGAGCCTGTTGGTGTTCCAGCCCGCCCCCACGCTGCAGTGGGGAACAGCGTGCACTTCCCGCGTAGACCCTGCTGCTTGTCCTCTAGGTAAACCGGAGCACTGCCCTCCTGAAGAGCCTGTCCGCTGAGCGCGAACGCTGGGAAAAAACCAGCGAAACCTTCAAGAACCAGATGTCCACCATCGCTGGGGACTGCCTCCTGTCGGGGGCGTTCATTGCCTACGCAGGTTACTTTGACCAGCAGATGCGGCAGAACCTGTTCACCACGTGGTCCCACCACCTGCAGCAGGCCAACATCCAGGTACCATCCCAGGAGGGGGGGGGGTGTCTAACCGATCCGGAAACGGGCCCCGCCCAGAAGCGTGCCGCGGATCCTAACCGCCCTGCCCCGCAGTTCCGCACAGACATCGCCCGGACGGAGTACCTGTCCAACGCCGACGAGCGCCTCCGCTGGCAGGCCAGCTCCTTACCTGCCGACGACCTGTGCACAGAGAACGCCATCATGCTCAAACGCTTCAACAGGTATGCCGGTTGCCAGGCGTGTGCAGACCCGTTTCCAACACTCCCCGTGGGCAGGGTGGAAGGGCCGTGGGCCGTGGGCAGGCAGTGCCTACCGGGTCTGTGCTTACTCCGATGGAGGGGCATGTCCTTCTGTTCGGTCTCAGCGTCTGAATCGCTCTGCAGTGACCGTTTCTGCTCTAACCTTTTGAAACAGAATGGCCGGGTTGTGTGTCGGGGTGGACATTAAACAGACCAGACCCTCTTGAAATGTTAGGACTAAAAATATTCAGCTTGACGTAGCGTTAAAGGGGAAGTTGCTGCCGGAGTGAGACATGTGACTCCACAAAGGTGGGCCAGACACTGCCGGTCGCAGGGTCCTCGGGACGGACCATGGTGGCACCCAGCTTTCAGGCTCGGCCCTCGGCAGCAGCACTCACACCCTGTGTCCTTGCTGTTTCCTTTTTTAAAGATTTTTAAAATCGATTTTTAGTGAGAGAGAGAGAGAGAGAGAGAAAGAGAAACATCAATGTGAGAGTGTTAAACATCTATCGAGTCTGTAACCCGGACATTACCCTAACGGGGAATCAAACTGGCAACCTGTCGTGGTACTGGACACTGCCCACGTGAGCCACACCGGCCCGGGTGGTTTTTTTAAACCTTATCCTCGTGTTTGTTTTTAACCTCACCGGAGCGACTCGGGGCCTGTGAGCCCTTGCTGTGTGCCACTATTCAGGGACACACAGTGGACTGCCCTATCAGAGTTCGGGAGCAAACCCTGAGGTCCCATGAGCAGATGAGCAGCTCGCCTGTGGTGCTGGCGAGAGTGTTGCTCCCTGGGTGGTGTGTGAGCTGGTCTGTCTCATGGAAAGTGCGCACACTTCCAGGCGCCAATTCGATAGCTGGCAGTGGGGCCAAGTGCGCCAGCGGAAGGTGGGGTGCGACAGGTGCCCTCGTTAGGCCTGTGCCCGGGGAGGCGGGGGGGTCCTTGCCAGCCCGCTGTCCACACAGCTGTGCACACACCCAAGGGGGCTCGGCAGGCCTCACTCCGCCTGCCGAGCCCCCTTGGGTGCTGAGGGGGGTGTGCTCTCCACCTGCCTTGTCCGGCTCAGCCCCCGCGCCCCCATGTTCTTGTCCTTCCTGTTGCCTTCCCTGACCAGCTCCCCCGCCTCGTCCTCAGGTACCCGCTGATCATCGACCCCTCAGGACAGGCCACAGAGTTCATCATGAACGAGTACAAGGACCGCAAGATCACGCGGACCAGCTTCCTGGACGACGCCTTCAGGAAGAACCTGGAGAGCGCGCTGCGGTTCGGGAACCCGCTCCTGGTCCAGGTCCGTGCGCCTCCGACTCCTCACATGCTGCTCCGAGAGTGACGGCCCCTTAGGGCGACGTCTGGTTGTTCCAACACAGGCAGTCCGTGAGAGATACACTGACTGACGTGGTACAGAGGGGCAGACTGTGAGCTTTGTGGGCCTTCCTGTAGCCTGGCAGGGAAAGCTTAGAGATTGTTGTTAGAAAACAAACCCAACAGCAGCAGTGCTTGCACATAGATTCCACTTAGCTGGACCCCTGTCCCTGGCGGTGACAGAGATGCCGGCAGTTGTGGGCAGGTCTGACCAACGTGACTAAGGACGGAGTGTTTTAAAGCAGCCCCTGTGGCTCTGGCTGCCCTGTCGCCAGTGCCGGTCTGAGCGGCTGGTCGCTAGGGCGGTGTGCTAGATGTCCAGGAAGAACTGCAGCGAGTACTGAGCAGGACGGCGGTCGATGCACCCTTACGTGGTGCACAAGTACTCCCCAGCCAACTGCACGTGTGTCCGCAGGACGTGGAAAGCTACGACCCGGTGTTGAACCCGGTGCTGAACCGCGAGGTGCGGCGCACAGGAGGGAGAGTGCTGATCACCCTCGGGGACCAGGACATTGACCTGTCGCCCTCGTTCGTCATCTTCCTGTCCACCCGCGATCCAACCGTAAGGAGCGAGGCCCTTCCCGCAGAATGGCGTGTTGGGGTCAAGGCTGGCGCACCAAAGCGGATGATGGTCCTGTTCCCCCTTCCGGCAGGTGGAGTTCCCTCCAGACCTCTGCTCCCGGGTCACCTTCGTCAACTTCACCGTCACCCGCAGCAGCTTACAGAGCCAGTGCCTCAATGAGGTGCTCAAAGCAGAGAGACCGGACGTGGACGAGAAACGCTCCGACCTCCTTAAGCTCCAAGGTACGCTCCGGGCGGGGCTGGTCCGGAGGCCAGGCTCCGAGGGGCCGATGTTCCGGGCGTGCGGCGGGCTCAGGGGCATCCCTTAGCCGGGCGCGCGGCCGCAGACCCCGTGTCGTGTTCCAGGCGAGTTCCAGCTCCGCCTGCGGCAGCTGGAGAAGTCCCTGCTGCAGGCGCTCAACGAGGTGAAGGGGCGCATCCTGGACGACGACACCATCATCACGACGCTGGAGAACCTCAAGCGGGAGGCCGCCGAGGTGACGCGCAAGGTCGAGGAGACCGACATCGTGATGCAGGAGGTGGAGACGGTGTCCCAGCAGTACCTGCCGCTGTCCACCGCCTGCAGCAGCATCTACTTCACCATGGAGTCCCTGAAGCAGGTGACCGCGCGGCAGGCAGGGCCCCGGCCGGGCGAGGGCACGCGGTGCCGGGTGGGTGCTGACGGCCGCGTCCCCTCGGCAGATACACTTCCTGTACCAGTACTCGCTGCAGTTCTTCCTGGACATCTACCACAACGTGCTGTACGAGAACCCCAACCTGAAGGGCATCACGGACCACACGCAGCGCCTCTCCATCATCACCAAGGACCTCTTCCAGGTGCGGCCGCTGGCTCTCAGGTGGGGGTGGGCGGGGCACACAGAGGGGCTCCTCGGAGCAGCAGCATTTCCTGCTTTGGCCCCCAGGTGGCGTTCAACCGGGTGGCCCGGGGCATGCTGCACCAGGACCACATCACCTTTGCCATGCTGCTGGCCAGGATCAAGCTGAAGGGCACCCTCGGGTAAGGGCGGCACCGGCCACTCCAGCCTGGGCGGCGGGTTTTGTAGGTTGCCTGCGGGCGCTGTCCTGTCAGTCATGGCGGCTCTCGTCGTGACCGTGGAGTCTGAGACACCTACTTGCCCACCACCCTTTGCAGGGAGCCCACCTACGATGCGGAGTTCCAGCACTTCCTGAGAGGGAAGGAGATCGTGCTGACGGCAGGCTCCACGCCCACCATCCAGGGCCTGACGGTGGAGCAGGCCGAAGCCGTGGTGAGGCTGAGCTGCCTCCCTGCCTTCAGAGACCTGATCGCCAAGGTCCAGGCCGACGAGGTAGGTGCTAACGTTCCCTCCCGGGAGACGCACTAGGGGTGTGTGTGTCATGCAAACTGGAGCCTCCTGCTGTGCGCCTGTGTCAGACGTCTGTCCAGGGCCATCCTGTGCCCATGAACATGGCTCTGCTCACGGTGATGCTCCCACTGTTGTCTCCACAGCAATTTGGCATCTGGCTGGACAGCAGCTCCCCCGAGCAGACGGTGCCCTACCTCTGGAGTGAAGAGAGCCCCGCATGTGAGCCCCTCAGCCCCGCATCGCCCTCCTGGGCTGCTCAGCCACTGGTTCCCAGAGCAGTGTCTGTGCTGAAGCTTTGGGAGTCGGCTTAGCGGAGGGAGAGCAAACCTTGCTCATGCCTGTGCCCTCTCATGCTTCAGGACCAACAGGAACTGATAGGAAGGCCTGGCCCGGCACGGAGGGGACACGGGCTGTTTCTCAGTGTGTGGCCAGCCAGGCTCATAGCAGCCGGGATGAGGCCACGGGGAGGACTGGTGATGACCGCCGTTCTGTAGACTGAGGATTCAGGGTCCTCTCTACCCAGTGATTAAGTGCATGCAGGGGCTCACTGAGGACCCAGGACGGGCAGTCCCCCCGGGCAGAGAGGACAGAGGCAGTGTCCTGACTTCCGGGGGCCGAGTGTTTGCCGATTAGAGACTCCTCCCGAGGAAGTCGGAGAGGGGGGGCGGGGTCAGCTCAGTCCGTGCTGTCACCAACTCCCACCCTTCATCCGGCCTCGTTTCAGCGCCCATCGGGCAAGCCATCCACCGCCTGCTGCTGATCCAGGCTTTCCGCCCCGACCGTCTGCTGGCCATGGCCCACGTGTTTGTCTCCACGAACCTCGGGGAGTCCTTCATGTCCATCATGGAGCAGCCGCTCGACCTGACGCACATCGTGGACACGGAGGTGGGCCTCTCACAGGGCTCTCCTCGCTCCGCACGGGGCACGCCATCCGCTGGATGGCCGAGCTGAATCCCGACTTCTTCATCTGCAGGTGAAGCCCAACACGCCCGTCCTCATGTGCTCCGTGCCTGGCTACGACGCCAGCGGGCACGTGGAAGACCTGGCGGCTGAGCAGAACACGCAGATCACGTCCATCGCGATCGGTAAGGGTGGGGGTGAGGGGAGGGTGCCCAGGGGTGGGTGCCCAATCACATTCTGGGCGGGATGCCCCTCAGCGCTCCCGCCCGCGCCCGGTGCTGACTCAGCTTCTGGCCCCAGGCTCCGCAGAAGGCTTCAACCAGGCAGACAAGGCGATCAACACGGCGGTGAAGTCGGGCAGGTAGGCCTGCTGCTTGTTGGGGACACGGGCCCAGGGGCTGACGGGAGGCTGAGGTGCGGCTCTCGCTCTGCCTGCAGGTGGGTGATGCTGAAGAACGTGCACCTGGCCCCGGGGTGGCTGATGCAGCTTGAGAAGAAGCTGCACTCCCTGCAGCCGCACGCCTGCTTCCGGCTCTTCCTCACCATGGAGATCAATCCCAAGGTGGGCGCAGGGTCGGACGCTGGTGGCACCTCTGCCCAGGTGGGGTGGATCCCTGAGCCACAGTGCCCAGCACACCAGAGTGGTGACAGGCTCTCTTCTCAGGTGCCCGTGAACCTGCTCCGAGCTGGCCGCATCTTCGTCTTCGAGCCGCCCCCGGGGGTGAAGGCCAACATGCTGAGGACGTTCAGCAGCATCCCCGTCTCGCGGATATGCAAGGTGAGGCCGCCTTGTCCTCTCAGCCAAAGGCGGGCCCGGTATCGAATCCAGGCACAGCCTCTGTGCTCCCAGAAGAGGGGCCCTAACTGCAGGCAGATGAACACGCATAAAAGGTGGAAAGGTCCATGCACTCGGTCTGGGGCAGGGCTGTGACACGCCCAGTAAAGTTCTGGAACCCAGATTGGTATCCCAGGCGTTGGGGAATCCATTGCTCCCGTCATGGCGCCCTGAGGGTGTGGGCAGGAGGCGGGCACTCATGCTGCAGTTGACCCTGGAACAATGTGACCTCTGCAGTAAAAAACTCACGTGTAATCTTTGACTCCCCAAAAGCCTTCGCAGTCAGGGGCTGTGGGTTGGTTCAGGGTTCCAATGGATACCAAACTCCATGCTGCTCCAGTCCCCTGTGTACATGGCACAGAACAATGCATGTAATCAGCCCTCCACATCTGGGGGTGCAAAGCCCAGCAATAGGAAGAGCTGACTATTTACTGAAAACAAGTCCATGTGTGAATCGACCGTGCAGTCCAAACCCACGTAGTTGGGGGCCAGCGTGTTGAGTGTTGTGCCAGCGTGCACCTTTCGGACACGGGGAGAGCATCGTCTTCGCGGCACTTTTGTGAATGGCCCATCTCAGCAGCATCACTAACCACCTCACGGTTGTGTTAACTTGCCGCACAGTAAGCCCTCGGTGATTCGGTGTGCGGATGTGGGAAGCTCTTTTCAAAGCCTCGATTCCCATGAGGATCGGCTTTCCCAGGCCGAAAGGGGCCGCTCTCTGTGACCTGTCCCCGGTAACCTTCCTCCCGCAGTCTCCCAACGAGCGTGCGCGCTTGTACTTCCTGCTGGCCTGGTTCCACGCCATCATCCAGGAGCGCTTACGCTACGCTCCCCTGGGCTGGTCCAAGAAGTACGAGTTTGGGGAGTCGGACCTGCGGTCGGCCTGCGACACCGTGGACACGTGGCTGGACGACACAGCAAAGGCAAGTGTGGGTGTGCCTGTCGGAGGGCGGGGAAGCTAGAAACACGGTGGCCTGTCAGGTGTGAGTGTGAGGGCCCTGGAGACGGGGATCCAGGGCGCCCCCACCCCTACTGACCAGCCTTGGCTCGCCCAGGGGCGGCAGAACATCTCGCCAGACAAGATCCCCTGGTCCGCGCTGAAGACCCTGATGGCCCAGTCCATCTACGGCGGGCGCGTGGACAACGAGTTCGACCAGCGTCTGCTCAACACCTTCCTGGAGCGCCTCTTCACCACCAAGAGTTTCGACAGCGAGTTCAAGCTGGCCTGCAAGGTGGACGGGCACAAGGACATCCAAATGCCGGACGGCATCAGGTACGGCCGCTCCCTGCCCACGCGGTCGGGGCACCGGGCAGTTCCCGTCACGTGTGACGGCGTGTTCCCTGTGCTGGCTTTCCAGGCGAGAGGAGTTTGTGCAGTGGGTGGAGCTGCTCCCCGACACGCAGACGCCCTCCTGGCTGGGCCTGCCCAACAACGCCGAGCGAGTCCTCCTCACCACCCAGGGTGAGTGCCCGCCGCCTCAGGCGCCCGCCCTGCTCTGGGGCAGCGCCTGCACCCCCAGCGTCCTGCAGCTCAGGCTGGGCGGGCAGTGTGTCTGTGCCAGTGAGGGGTCACTCCATCTTGTTGTCTGAGTGATGGCAAGTACCTGGTATCAAGTGATGTTTAAACCATCCGTCTCTCATTGGAGTGTCTTTTAGAACTTTTTCTTTTAGAACTTTTTCTTTTAACTTGCCAGACGTTTTCCCAATAAGCATCTGCTCCAGTGGTTCTCAAAGTGTGGTCCCCAGACCAGCATGAGCCTCCCCTGCACATTCTTAGAAAGGCAGGTCCTCAGGCCACCCCACACCTTCGGACTTGGAACTGGCTGCAGGGGGGCCAGCCATCTGTTTTGGGGAGGGGGGTGGTTTTAATTAATTTTTAGAGAGAGGAGGAGGAGAAAGAAACATCGGTGTGAGAGTGCAGCATGGGCGGCTGCCTCCTGCACGCCCTGTGGATGACTCACTCTGTGGCCTCACGTTGAAGTCCTTTCTTTGCTCTCCGTTGCCTCGCTTCCCTCTGCTGCTGGGACCTGGCCCAGGCGTGGACATGATCAGCAAGATGCTGAAGATGCAGATGCTGGAGGACGAGGACGACCTGGCCTACGCCGAGACCGAGAAGAAGGCGCGGGCGGACTCCACGTCCGACGGCCGCCCCGCCTGGATGAGGACGCTGCACACCACCGCCTCCAACTGGCTGCACCTCATCCCCCAGACGCTGAGCCACCTCAAGCGGACGGTGGACAACATTAAGGTGGCCCGCGGGAGGGGGGGCCACCGACGCCAGGGGCTCGGGATGCTCTTAGCTGGGTGGCCAGGTGGTAGAGGTGGGGCTACCCAAGTCCAGGGGCTTCATAATGCTCTTAGCCGGGGGGTAGACTGCTCAGTGCTGTCTCAGAGGCTCTCGCCCCAGCCAGATGGGAGGGCTGCCCTCACTGCACTGCGAGTCCCGAAGGCTGTCCGTCTCCCGGGAGCTGGGGTCCAACCAGCGTCCTGGAGGTCGGCCCAGATCGTGCTCAGGCAGCCGAGGGCACCTGCTCGGTGCTGTGGGTCCTGGGGCTGGTTACCAGGCGGATCCTCTGCTAAACCCTCTTCCCCCTCTCTGCCTTCGGTGCGAACCACCTCAGGACCCCCTGTTCCGATTCTTCGAGAGAGAAGTGAAGATGGGCGCCAAGTTGCTGCAGGACGTCCGCCAGGACCTCGCTGACGTCGTCCAAGTGTGCGAGGGGAAGAAGAAGCAGACCAACTACCTGCGCACGCTCATCAACGAGCTGGTGAAAGGTGTGTTCGGGACGGGGGCGGGCCTGTGCTCAGCGCGTTGGCAGGTCCCCTCGCACCACATCCCCTCGCCGATTCTCCGGCCGCTGGGCCCCCTCACTTGGGCAGCCTGAGGAAGGCAGGCCGAAGGCATTTGCTTTCCTTTATTCTGGTCCATCGAACATTAACTAAAAGCTTTATGCAACTTGTGCAGTATACAGGGTGGGGCAGGAGAAAAAGGTGCCGTGGGTGCAGCGACGCAGGGCAGCCCAGGTTTGTCTCCCAGCAACCCCAAGAGCCCGAATCGCCAGATCCCCTCCAGGCAGAGCGGGGGGCGAGAGGCTGTGGCTGTGGTGTCGGGTCCTCCAGACACGCACCCTCGGGTGCACTGACTGCTGCCGAGCAGGCGGAGCCCTGGCCAGGGCGCATGCGGTGCCACTGGGTTCGGGGTGGACACACTCGGGGACCCACGTGAGTGCAGCAGGTGGGCCCAGCCTGTGCTGGGGGATTGTGGGAACTGACGCCGGCAGCCGGGGTCTTCTTGCAGGGATCTTGCCACGCAGCTGGTCCCACTACACGGTACCTGCGGGCATGACCGTCATCCAGTGGGTGGCCGACTTCAGCGAGAGGATCAAGCAGCTACAGAATATTTCTCTGGCAGCTGCGTCCGGCGGCGCCAAGGAGCTGAAGGTGGTGACAGCGCTCCTGAGGGGCTGGGGGAGGGTGGCAGCAGCGGGTGGGGGGCGGAGGAGGCAAGCAGGGGCCCAGCTCTGACCCGGGAGGACGCGTGGGGCATGCTCCTCACCAGGGCTGCTTCTCCCCCAGAACATCCACGTGTGTCTGGGCGGCCTGTTTGTGCCCGAGGCGTACATCACCGCCACCAGGCAGTACGTGGCCCAGGCCAACAGCTGGTCCCTGGAGGAGCTCTGCCTGGAGGTCAATGTCACCACTTCGCAGAACACCACCCTGGACGCCTGCAGCTTTGGGGTCACGGGTGAGTTGAGGGTCCCGAGCACAAAAGCTGGGCACGTGTCGCTCCCCAAGTGTTGAAGGTGGTCAGTGGGCCATGGTTCAGCCGTGAGCACCCCGCCATGGGTTCCCGGGCCATTCCCACTCTTAATAGCCGGTTTTCCTCCAGGTTTGAAGCTGCAGGGAGCCACGTGCAGCAACAACAAGCTCTCGCTCTCCAACGCCATCTCCACAGTCCTGCCGCTCACGCAGCTGCGCTGGGTCAAGCAGACCAACGCGGAGAAGAAGGCTAACGTGGTAGGTGACGCCTCCGGGCCCTGTGGCCGGGGAGACACGGCCCCGTAGCCAGAGCGAAGTCACGTCCCCTCCACCGGGAGCGGGACCTGGCCTGGTCAGCAGTCTCCCCACGTCCCTCAGGAAGGCCCGCGGCACCTGCAGCCGCTCCGCCTCTCCCTCGCCAGCACTGACCCGCTTTCCTCGCAGGTGACCCTGCCTGTCTACCTGAACTTCACCCGGGCAGACCTCATCTTCACGGTGGACTTCGAAATCGCCACCAAGGAAGACCCTCGCAGCTTCTACGAGCGTGGGGTGGCCGTCCTGTGCACGGAGTGAGCGCTGTCTCCAGTCCCCGTCTGCAGGGGAAGATGCAATATTTAACATGCACTCGTTCTTAAAGCCTCTGAAGGATGCACTTGGCAAAGCCACATCGTCGGTTTGAGGCTGGAGGAGCAAGAGTGCGGACGACGGTCAGGACTGGTGGGAGGGAGGCTGACGGGCCCAGGCCTGTGCTTTGAGGTTGATGGCATGGCTTGTTTTATTAAATAAAACACTAAGCATGACCCGCTCCTGCCTCTTCTGTCTCGGCCCCGCCCGGGCACTGGGCCGCGGGCACTCGGTGAGCTCCGCTGCGGCTGCTGCGTTACAAGCCTGGGTAGGAAGCCCTCAGGGCACCAAGCAGCCAGGTGTCCTGGATCAATTTGATACCTGAGCCCGGCCAGCATGGCTCAGTGGTTGAGATCAACCTGAGAACCAAGAGGTCACGGTCAGGGCACATGCCCAGGTTGCGGGCTGGATCACCAGTGTGGGACATGCAGGGGGCAGCCGATCAGAATCCCTCTCATCGATGATTTTATCTTCCCCTCTCCCTTCCTCTCTGAAGTCAATAAAAATAACCGATACCTTAGCTTGTGCAGCCCCTCGTGGGGGAGCCGGTGCCAGGCCCTTGTCCATCTCCTCCCAGCATCTCGTTCCGCAGATCCTGGGGTGGCAGGGAGAGGCGGCCGGCAGTCCGAGTGCTGCTCCCATTCAAGGGGATGTGAGGGTGACGGAGGGGGTGTGGCCTCCCTTCCGGACGGGCTCTGACCTCCGGTCCCAGCGAGAGTTCCAGGGTTGAGTGGCGAGGCCCCAGCAGTGGGAGTGGAGTCCTGCCCGGACACTCAGGCCCTGACCCCCAACCCCGGGGCTTCTGTGGAGCTGCCATGGTCCCCATCCCCAGGGTCTCCCGAGGTTCAGCGGTGGCTGACTGCAGTCCAAAGCTGTGGTCCACTGAAAACTGAGGCCCGTTTTAAGTGTCTTTCTCTGAACCAAGAGGATCCCCAGTGTTTGCAGTGGGAGCCCTGGAGCTGTGCAGGCTCGCCCCGGGAAGAGCCCACAGAAGGCCACGTGGGGGAGCGTTCCCGCCCAACCCCCAGCCCGCCCACTTCACCCCACTTACAGGCCGGGTCTGCACACAGAGCTGACGTGGTGCCTATGAGGGTCCAGGACAGGAGAGAAGCGCGCCCGTGATCCAGAGGCCCCGCGGGAGGGGCGCAGAGCAGCTCCCACGGAGCGACTTGGCTGCAGCAACTTGGCTACCGGCCACCCAGCCACCCCTGAGACACCACCCCCCCCTCAGCCCGGGGCCGTCCCCGCAGGTCCAGGGTCCCAGCTCCCCCACAGGACTGCCCATGAGGTGCCCAAAGCACTATGACCTCCAACCCCAGGCCCGAGGTGACGCCACCAGGGCAGGGCCTCCTCCAGCCTCCCCACCAGCCCCTCGCCGACCGTCCCCAGGGCCTGAGGGGACCTGGGCTCTGGGACCACCACTGGCCCTGCCCCCGGAGGGTCCGGCTGGTCAGTGGCCACGGCCCTTCCTTCCTGACCTCTGAAAGGGGGGCCTGAGGGGCCAGGGGGCACCTGACAGCACCCATGCAAGGAGCCAGCTCACCACACAGGCCACCAGCCCAGGGTGCCCTGGAGGAGAAGGGACTCCCAGGGCCCCGGGTGCCAAAGGACACTCAGGCCTGTCCTCGGGGGACCCTTTTATTGGCACTGGGAACAGTGTGGTCCGGGCTCCGGGCAGCGGCCACGGCAGAGGGCGTGGATGGCGTTGGCTCCGGGCAGCGGCCACAGCAGAGAGAGGAGGGCGTTTGGTCTTTCCCTGCCAGGAATGAAACACTGAATCACGGAAGTATGAGAGCTGCCTCCCTGACATGTTCAGATGTCACTGCCTTGGGACCATGCTCCCCCTAAATGAGCCACAGCCAATGCTCAGCCAGGCTGGGGTGGCTCAATGGTTGACCCTCGACCTATGAACCCAGAGGCCATGATTCGATTCCCAGTCAGGGCACATGCCCAGGTTGCAGGTTCAAACCCCAGTAGGAGGTTGTGCAGGAGGCAACAGATCAAGGATTTTCATTACTCATGTTGCTCGCTCGCTCTTTCTCTCCCTCTCGCTTTCTCTGTGAAATCAATCAAAATACATTTTTAAGAGTTTGCCAAAAATAAAGCCATCAGCCGAGACCAGTTTGGCTCAGTGGATAGAGCGTCGGTCTGCGGACTGAAAGGTCCCGGGTTCGATTCCGGTCAAGGGCATGTACCTTGGTTGCGGGCACATCCCCAGTAGGGGGTGTGCAAGAGGCAGCTGATGATTCTCTCTCATCGATGTTTCTAACTATCCCTCTCTCTTCCTCTCTGTAAAAATATTAATAGAATATATTTTTTTTAATTAAAAATAAGTCAATAAATAAATAGAGCCATCAGCTCAGAGGTCCCTGGAGCGGCCCCAGGGGACAGGAGCAGAATGAGATGGGGTGTTCCTCCTCCAACAGCGGCGCTCCACTCACCTGGTCTAGGCCACGTGCTGCTTCCTCCGCTTCCTCTTCTCGGGCTCCGACAGCAGAAGCTCCAGCTTCCTCTTGGACAGCGCGAGCTTGGGCGCCTTGTCCTTCTCACTCCCGAGTCTGGGTGACGGCCGGGGCGCTCTGGCCCGGCCCTGCACGCGCCGGCCCGCCTCCGGGGGCTCCCCGGCGGGGAGGAGGGGCCCCCAGGCCTCCTCCGTCATTTCTGCGGGCTGCATGTCCACGTCGTTGTCCCCCGGGGACGCGGGAGCCCCGCCGGTGGCCTTCACGGCGGGACCTTCTGACGAGGGAGGGTCCCCTGAGTGGGCGTCGGGGCTCCTGGGCGTCGGGGTGTGGGAAGGCCCGTGGCAGGTCACGTCGCCGGGAGAACAGTCCTTGACGCCACAGGCCGGGTGGGCGGGGGCGTCCTCCAAAGCCGCATAGGGATCTAAAAACTGACGCCAGAGCCACTTTGCCCTCCCCACAGCGGGCAGGGAGCTCCTGTCTACACAGCCATGCTTCCCTCACCGACGCCCGCAAAGTGGGCATGATCTGCCTCGCAAATAGATCTCTTAAAATGCATTAGTCACGCTGAAACCGGTGTGCTCAGTGGACAGAGCGTCGGCCTGTGGACTGAAGGGTCCCAGGTTTGATTCCGGTCAAGGGCATGTACCTTGGTTGCGGGCACATCCCCAATAGGGGGTGTGCAGGAGGCAGCTGATCGATATTTCTCTCTCACCAATGTTTCTGACTCTCTATCCCTCTCCCTTCCTCGCTGTAAAAAAAATCAATAAAATATATTTTAAAAAATAAAATGCATTAGTCACACGGCATCTAACACGCCTGAGGGACCACTGTCGCTGGGGCTCTGCCAGACAGAGCCCTGTGATTAAAGCCCTCAGCCAGCACTGATCAGGCCCCCTGCTGGCTTCGTCCATGTGGACAGGCTACCACCAGTGGCCTGAGCCCATCCCCTCCCCACATCCCCTCCAGGGCACAGCGTCCCTGGTGCCGGATAAACTCGGCCCTAACCAGGCCTTTGCAGACCCCCTCGCTGCCCGCTGCCCGCTGCCTGCGCACAGGTGCCCAGAAGAAGCTGCAAGGAGCCCTCCACCCAATTGCTCCCTATGTGAAAGGTGCTGGGTCTGTTCTCCATGCCACCTGAGCAGCACCTGTGAGCGGCAGGGTGAGCCGCAGTGCGGGTGCCACCCCCGCCCCCACCCCCACCCCCAGGGCGGCCACCACGGCAAAGGCTTTGGAGCTTTTTGGGCGTCTAGTAACAGCCCTCCTCACCCCTGACCTTTGGAATTCATTTTAAATTTGATTGATAGTCTTGTCAATTGTCTAGACAGAAATACTTTGAGTCTTTTGTTGTTGTTGTTGTTGTTATTTAAAAACTAGAGGTCTGGTGCATGAAATTCATGCACCGGTGGGGGGCTGGGGGGTCCCCCTTCAGCCCAGCCTGCACCCTCTCACAATCCAGGACTGCTGGCTCCTAACTGCTCACCTGCCTGCCTGCCTGATCACTCCTAACCACCTCTGCCTGTCGTCCTAACCGCCCCCAACTGCTCCCTCTGCCTGCCTGGTTGCCTCCAACTGCTCCCACCCACTAGCCTGGTCACCCCCAACTGCTCCCCCTGCCGGCTTAGTCACCCCATGCAGCCTGGTCGTTCGGTCGTCCCTCACTAACCCCCCTGCTGGCCTTGTTGCCCCACGCAGCCTGCTGTTCAGCTGCTATTGTGACAGCATATTCTTCCATTACTATAGTTTTTTTTTAAGAGTAAAAATAATTTAAATATCAAAATGAGGTTTTTCCTAAAATATGTCACCAGCACTGTGCATCGGGAGACTGCTCCCCAGGTCAGCTGGTAAGGCTGCCCCTGGCTCTCCCTGGGGACTTGGGTTTCGGGACGGCTCCCACACAAGAGGGGCTGCTGGCGGCCCTGGCCAGGTGGCTCCGTCGGTTAGAGCATCCTGCCGATACGCCAAGGTTGCGGGCTTGGTCCCGGCCAGGGCACATAGAAGAGTCAACCAATGAATGCACAAACAAGCGGAACAACAAACTGATGTCTGTCTCTCTCCACACTTCCTCTCTCTCTCTCAAATTAATAAAAAATTAAAAATAAATAAAACGTAAGACTGGCTGCCAGCACATGGCCTAACGTACCTCTCTCCAGATACCTTCAACGAAGTCCGCATAGCTCTTTCTGTGATTGACCTGGGGAAAGGGTTGAACAAGGGTTGCTGCCAATCAAGGGAGCAGGCGGCTGCTTAACGTGCAAAGGCAGGAGCAAGGTGCCCGCTGCCCGTGCCATGGTCTCTGCGGGGCGGGGCTGGCGAGAAGGAGCCCGAACGGGGGCAGAGCCCTCAGAGGTCTGGCTGAGGGACTGAACCCAAAGCTGGGCATCCTCGGACCAGGAACCAGGGGCGCAGAGACAGGCCTGGCAGTGGGGGACCCGAAAATGCCCCTGGACCAACAGGCTGCACTCGCTCCGGAGAACCAGGGCCCACCCAGCCCTTCCCCAAGAGGCAGACGCTGAGGTCCGGACGCAGCCAGGCCCTGCTCGGCAGACATTCTAGAACCCTCCCCAGCAAACCCAGGCTGCAGGGAAAAGCAACTCTACCGTTTCTTTCTTAATCAAAAAGACAGACCCCCTAAGGCCAGGGAGGGGAACACCTCTGATTCGGGGAAGAGAAAAGACCCGGAAGGATGACATTCAGGGCAGGCTTCCTGGTCTCGAGCACACAGGGTCCCCGGGCCCCATTCCCGGGGAGAGGGACGGCTGCGAGGGAAGCACCTTGAGGCGCCGGAGTGCGTTCCTCTGCCTCCTGCGCAGGCTGGCCCGGGTGCCGGGGGCGCTGAACGCGGCCCGGATGCAGCCAGGGCGGCTGGACCTCAGGCTGGCCATGGCTCCGGCGGGATGTGCGGCTCACTGCGCTGCAAACACCCCGTTCCCGGGGACGGCACAGGTCAGTGGCTACAAGGTGGGCGAGGAGCTGACCACTTTCTGGGAGGAGGAAACGTCCCGCCTATGGGGGGGTCGCTCCATGGGGCACATTTATCAAAGGTCAGAGCTGCAGGCCCACAGAGTGAATGAACTTCACCGTAAGATATGCATCCGTCAGACACATCTAGTTTTCAAAAGTTTTTAGTCAAAAGAAAACCCACAAGCAGTTGGTGGCCTGGGAAAATCCCACAGGCAGTAACATGGAAGGTTCTAGAACCCTGGAGTGCAGAGGGGACCACCATCCAGCTCAAAAGTCCTCCCAGTTTGCTTTTTTAACAGATAAAGAAATTTAACCCAGGTTGGGGATGGACTCCAACAAGGTGACATAAACTCAGAGCTTTTCCTAAAATGTTTGAAGTTGTTAAAAAAATTTTTAATATGGAACGCTTGATTGAATTTGCATCATCCTCACTCAGGCGCCATGCTAATCTTCTCTGTATCATTCAACTTTTCTTTTTTTTAGTGTATAAACCATTTTAGCTCAGTGGATGGAGCATAGGCTTGAGGACTGAGGAGTCCTGGGTTCTATTCCGATCAGGGTCATGTGCCTTGGTTGCGGGCACATCCCCAATGGGAAGTGTGTAGAAGGCAGCTGATCAATGTTTCTCTCTCATCAATGTATTTAGCTCTCTATCCCTCTCCCTTCCTCTCCGTGAAAAATCAATAAAATATATATTTTTTAAAATAAATAAAATAGAAACAAACAGCCTGGCCAGCCTGGCTCAGTGGTTGAGTGTTAACCTATGAACCAGGAGGTCACGGTTCAATTCCCCATCAGCGCACATGCCCAGTTGCGCTTGACCCCCAGTAGGGGGCGTGCAGGAGGAGCTAATCAATTATTCTCTCTCAACATTGATGATTTTATCACTCTGTCCCTTTCCCTTCCTCTATGAAATCAATAAAAATAAATGAAAAACAAAAATAAATAAAAACAAACCAAAAGAAGGAAAGACTACCCACCTCCGTGGAGTTTCATGTCACGGTTTCCTCAGGAATCCCGGGGCTCCGCTGGGCCTGCGGGAAAGGGTGGGTCACTGAAGGCACCACCGCCACCGGCCTTGCCCGATAAACGCAGGCTTCCCAAACTGGGCTCCTTGGAACACCAGTTCCCAGGCCTGGAAAGCTAATGTCCAGCGAACCACCAAATTCTACACTCCAGCCCCGGAGGCAGCGATTTTCAACCTTTTCCATCTCATGGCACATAAACTAATTACTAACATTCTGCAGCACACCAAAAATACATTTTTTTTTCCGATCTGACCCAAAAAAGGCTTAATTTTGATTCGTTCATACAAGACAGCTCTTGGTGTGTTGGCTGTTAACATTTTTTAACCCTTTGCACTCCGAACCATTCTGGACATTGGCTACCAGCTACTCGACGCTACTTTGCGGCAGAAACTCAATTCCCCGTAATCACTAATAAACTGCAATGTCCCCTGAGAGGGGACATCCAAGTGATATGCCAGAATTCCGATGTCCCCTGAGAGGGGACAGCGGAGTGCAAAGGGTTAAATCTGACAATCGAAGGGAAAGGAGGTCAGTGGCCCTGGCTACACAGTCAGGCACTGCCTGCTGTAAAAATCCCCCGGCAGGGGGCCAGGGAGCGGGGTGGGCAGGGCCAGGCACGGCCTCCCATGCTGTGCGGGGTGGCTGCGGCTGTACTGCTGGGTTGGGTACCAGTCCCGCCTCCTGCCACGAGCTAGCCTGGCAGGTGTCGCCCTGGGCAGGTCAGAGTGTAGGGAAGAGCAGTGATGGCTGTTTAAGACCTGAACTCAGGGAGGCGCTCTTGCTTTAGCCAGTTCCCTTGGGGAGAGCCCCTAATTGGGCCTCTGGGCCAGAGTAATGATGCAAGCTCACCATGCAGAGGGTAACAGCAAGGAGGGAGGGGAAAGGGTGAGGAAACAGGTTGGCAAAAAGATAACTCCCTCCCCTTGTGAGGGTAGTGACTTGGGAGTCCCCGGTTTGTCACTTAATTGCTGTGTACCAGGTGTACCAGCTAATAATGCAGATTTTTTTCAATAGCTGGAGTTACACATATGTTGATATATATATATACATACATACACACACACACACACATGGTGTGTGTATATGGGAGGCAACCGATGGATGTTTCTCTCTTGTCCTTTCTCTAAACACCACCTTGGGTGGTGTTAAAATAAACCAAACTATTCAATCGTACAAAGTAGGAATACGAGACCCCCAGCCCCGCTGTGCCTGGGGGCCCTGGTGCCTGCTCTGGGGACCACACTGGCTTGTGCACCCCCCCCAAAGTCCTCACCCCCAGGGGCTGCAGCGGCTTCCGGCCCCCACAGCTCTAGGGCAGCTCAGCCAAGGCCATTGCCCAAGGAGCTGAAGTCCCAGTGAGCACCTGAGGCTGATGAGGGGGGTAAGGGGGTGAAACAGAGACAGGGGGGGGGGGGGTTGGAGGGGAGGTCGGTCCCTGGGGCTGGGAGCATGTTGCACGGTTCCCTGCTGCTGTCTGTTTGAAATGCTCCGATGGGGAGTTCAGAGGTCACAGCCTCAACCCGAAAGCTACCAAATCTCTACCTTCAAGCCAGTTCGTCCATGAAGCTCTAACCCCGAGTGCCATGCACAGGTGCACAGGTGAGCACATACATGCACGTGCACACACACACATAGTCATGTGAACACACAAGGCACATCCACCACCTCTGATGGTCCAGGTGTCTCTCCCAGCTCCACACCCAACCCCTGGGTCCCTGGTGGCTCTTCAGCAGGAGAGTCCGGATCAGACTCTGCCTCGGGGCCTCAGGAGGCCCCCAACACCGGACCTCAGACGCTGGCCTCCAGGCCGGGAGAGGGAGTCTCCGCTGTTGGAAGCCACCAGCTGGCACCTCTCTCAGGGTGGCCTCGGAAAAGGAACACGTGCTACGTACAGGGCTGTACTGAGAAAAGGGAAGTGATCTTAAAGAACTCCGCTTTTTGCGTCTGAACCACAAAAGAACCGAAGCAGGTCCCGGCGCCAGTCCGGGCTCGAGGCTGGGACCTGACATTGAAGCTCCAAGAACAGCCCAAGCCCAGGTTGGACACATAATCACCCTGAACTCCATGCCGGCCACCAGAACCTCAGCCACTTACAGTGACACTATTTCCAACACGTGGGGAGAAATACCCCAACTGCTAGGAAACACAGAAAAAATGGTATATTTTTAAAGGTATCATTCCCCAATGTTATATTTGAGCTTTGAGCTTTAGATAGTAAAAAACCAGAAATAACCCCCGCAACCCACCCTCCCAACCTGGGAAAAAGTCATTGTCAGACTGACCTCACAGGTGTCAAGAAGTCATAACCTGCCTGGCCAGTGTGGCTCAGTGGTTAAGCATTTGAACGAGCCAGGCAGTCACAGTTTGATTTCTGGTCAGAGCACATGCCTGGGTTTCGGGCTCAACCCCCAGTGGAGGGTGTGCAGGAGGCAGCCAATTCATGATTCTCTCTCATCATTGATGTTTCTATCTCTCTATCCCTCTCTGAAATCAATAAAAATATATTTTAAAATGATGCCCTGGCCAGTTTGGCTCAGTGGATAGAGCGTCGGCCTGTGGACTGAAGGGTCTCAGGTTCAATTACTGGTCAAGGGCATGTACCTTCATTGTGGGCACATCCCCAGTGGGAGTGTGCAGGGGGCAGCTGGGGATGTGCCTGACTCTCTCATCGATGTCTCTGACTCTCTATCCCTCTCCCTTCCTCTCTGTGAAAATCAATTATTTATATGTGTGTGTGTGTGTGTGTGTGTGTGTGTATATATATATATATATATATATATATATATAGTATTTTAAAATGAAATAAAAGTATATTTAAACATTTTTTTTAAGAAGTCACAACCTGGTAACCTGAGGTGTTCCATTAGGAAAGTTAGGGAGCAGCAAACGAACTTCTGGCCAGTCTGTGGCTGTCCCTGTCCATCAGGCCACCCCTCTCCATCCTGACTCTGCGTCAGGCGGCTGGGGTTCTGCAGCGGGAGGGTCAGAGCCCAAAGCAAAGCAGAGACGGAAGGCGGGAGCGGGCTGTCACTCACCCCTGGCGTCTTCGCTAGCCAGCGTGCTAGAGGGCAAGGTCCGTGTGAACGTGACACACTTTTAAATGAAGGCGGACATTTGGCCGATTTCCCTAGTGAACTCTTTTAAACTTCACGTGGTAAATGGAATGTTTAACGCAGGAGGAAAACACTGGGTAACCCCAAAAACAACTTTTAAAAAAGAACAGACTGAAAGCCTGCTCACAAGGCAAGTCCAATCAGTCCCAACCCCCAGGGCAGGGCGGCCTCCTCCATCCGGGAGGGAATGGCCAGGCCTGACCACCAGGCTGACCGGCCCCAGCCTCCAGCCCGGAGCCAGGCCGAGGAGGCGGGTCCCAAGGGGACAAGCCAGCTCCCCAGAGAGCGGCTCTGAGTTCCTACCTGGAGTCCGGGAGCCTCCGAGGGCAGGGCTACCAGCAGCAGGAGCAGGTGGAGTCCGGAGAGCCCCCTGCCCAGCGCAGGGGAGCAGGCGGGGAGCCGCTGGCCTGGGGGCGAGAAGGGATCAGAGCGACATAGAGCGTCTTTGCTGTGAGGCGACCCAGCACACCTCCCTCAGAGCCCACAGCAGAGAGGACACACTGAGCCGCCTCTGTCCCAGAGAAACTGCCAGGCCCCCCGCAAAGGAAGAGACCTGTGAGGGGTGTGTGTGTGTGTGTGTGTGTGGTGTGGTGTGTGGGGGTGTGGGGGGGGTGTGTGGTGTGTGTGTGTGTGTGGTGTGTGTGTGTGTGGTGTGTGGGGGGTGTGTGTATGTGGTGTGTGTGTCTGTCACAACATATTGCTGCTAGGCTGGCCTCCGTGCTTAACTCAACTTTGCCTTTTCACTTGAAAGGAAAACCACACTTAAAAATTTCTCTTAGCCCAGCGAGCATGGCTAAGAGAACCAGGAGGCCTGGGTTCCATTCCCGGTCAGGACACGTGCCCAGACTGCAGATTCCATCCCCAGTAGGGGGTGCAGGAGGCAGCCAATCAATGATTCTCTCTCATTACTGATGTTTCTCTCTCACCCCCGCTCCCTTCCTCTCTGAAATCAATACAAATATATTGTTTAGAATGTTCTCTTTCCCTAGCCAGTTTTAGATAGAGCATTGATCGGCCTACGGACTGAAAGGTCCTGGGTACGATTCCGATCAAGGGCACATATCTGGATTGTGGGCTCGATCCCTGGCGGGCAGCATGCAGGAGGCAGCCAATCAACATTTCTCTCTCATCATTGATGTTTCTATCTCTCTCTCCCTCTCCCTTCCTCTCTGAAATTAATAATATTTTTTCCCCCTCTTAACATTCAACAATTAACCAACGGTTCTAGTGCAGGAACAGATGGCCTTTCTCCGCAGGAACTGTGTGCTGAAGGCTCTCTCACTCCTCCCAGCGCGGTGTGGAAGAGGACTCGCTGTGCTCAGGGGAGGTGGGCAGGCCTTTCCCTCAGGCTTTCTGCCCCTGACACTCAGGCCTGCCCCAGCGGCTGAGCCTTCCCGGGCCAGCAGCTGGGAGAGCAGGCGCTTGTGAGGGCGGTGCTCCCGAGGAGACACAAGACACAGACACACAGACCATGGACACACACACACACCCCACACACATACACACACTACACAGACATACACAGACACACACACCACACAGACACACATACCACACAGGCATAAACACACAGACACATATACACCACACACACACACACACAGAGAGACACATACCACACAGACACATACCACACATACACACAGAGACACGTACATACCACGTACATACCACATACATACACACATACCACACAGAGAGACACAACACACATACACACATAGACCACACACACCAACACACCACACATACGTACAGACGCACACCACATGTACACATACACATACATACACACTACACACCACACAGACACACAGGCATACACATACCACACAGAGAGAGACACACACACATACCATGTAGACATGCTAGTACACATCATACAGAGACAGGCACACACACACCAAACACACAGAGAGACACACAGACACACACGTACACAGACACACAAAGACACACACATGCTATGTCCTTCACACGCTTGTGACAAGAGCCCATCCTGACGTGAACACCTTTGTCGCCTCCGCAGCCAAGGGGCCGGGGGTCTGGCTCGGGACACAGTCATGTGTGATCGCCCAGGGGAAGTGGGGACTGACATGACCCGGCCTGCCTGCAGGGGGACGCCCCAGGAGAACGGGCTGGCTCTTCAGGGGACAGCGAGGCCTGGGTTTGGTGCACAGATCACAGGCTCTTTCTTCCTCCCTTTTCCCAGGGTTGATTTTTAAGAGGAACGCCTTCCTATCAGACGTGGCATTATTGTGAGCAGACACGTTTTTGTACAATTATTCTGAGATATAACCAATTAAACAAGCATTGGCAGTGAATTTCCCCCAATCCTGCGGCCTCCGGTCCCTGTGCCGCTGAATAACAGCCAGAACGTGAAGCTCCCGTTCCAGACACGAGGCCGCTGTAGGGACCGGTCCGCTGGCCGCCGTTCACCTGGTGTTCCCGGGCGCTCCTCTCCTCGGGGCCTGCGCTCCCAGCAGAATCCATCCGCTCACAGGGTCCTGCACCCAAACAGGAGGCCGTTTGCGGGAGGAGGCACAGGGCGCGGGGGCACAACGCCCAGGGAGCATTTCTTGTCGCAAACCCCTTTCCCAAACTCCTCTCATGACGAGAATCACCTGGTAGTTGTTAAACTACAGATTCCTGAATCCCAAAAATTCTAGTTTAGCACTTCTTAGTTGGGATTCAGGAATCTGTAGTTTAACAACTCCACCAGGTGATTCTCGTCATGAGAGAAGTTTGGGAAACACAGGCTCAGAGGAAGCCGCAGGTGAAACCAAATTCTGGAGAATCCGGAGGAGCTCCGCCAGCAGGTGCTCCCTGGCCGCCCTCAGCCCCGGTGCCAGGAATCCTGCTGGGGTTCGGGGGGCGGGCGGGGGGCGCAGGCGGCCGTGAGGGCAAAGCAGGGGCAGCCCGAGCCCCACGCCGTCTCCCCGGGCGTGTGTTCGTGTGCGTGTGTGTGTGTGTGTGTGGTGTGTGTGTGTCTGTGTGTGTGTGTGTGTGTGTGTGGTGTGTGTGTCTGTGTCTGTGTGTGTGTGTGTGTGTGTGGTGTGTGTCTGTGTCTGTGTGTCTGTATGTCTGTGTGTGTCTGTCTGTGTGTGGGGGGGGTGTGTGTCTGTGTGTGTGTGGTGTGTGTCTGTGTGTGTGTGTGCGTGTGTGTGTGTCTCTGTGTGTGTCTCTGTGTGGGGGGGTGTGTGTCTGTGTGTGTGGGGTGTGTGTCTGTGTGTGTGTGTGTGTGCGTGTGTGTGTGTCTCTGTGTGTGTGGGGTGTGTCTGTGTGTGGGGGGTGTGTGTCTGTGTGTGTGTCTGTGTGTGTCTGTGTGTGTCTGTGTGTGTGTGTGTCTGTGTGTGTGTGTGTGTGGTG
The DNA here is from genome assembly GCF_964339955.1 of Pipistrellus hanaki. Lineage (NCBI taxonomy): Eukaryota > Metazoa > Chordata > Mammalia > Chiroptera > Vespertilionidae > Pipistrellus > Pipistrellus hanaki. Next base: position 7,438,450 of record NC_140503.1, read on the forward strand.
TGTGTGTGTCTGTGTGTGGGGTGTGTGTGTGTGTGTGCCTGTCTGTGTCTGTGTGTGTGTGTGTGCGTGTGTGTGTGTCTCTGTGTGTGTCTCTGTGTGTGTGGGGGGTGTGTCTGTGTGTGTGTGGTGTCTGTGTGTGTGTCTGTGTGTGTGTGTGTCTGTGTGTGTGTGTGTCTGTGTGTGGGGTGTGTGTGTGTGTGTGCCTGTCTGTGTCTGTGTGAGTGTGTGTGTGGAAGCCCGCTGGGGATGCCTGCCTGTCCCCCACCTCACACCCGTCCCATCAGCCCCCGGAGGATGGGGTCCTCCTCACTCCTCCCGCTCAGGCAGGGGCTCCCCTCGCCGTTGGGAGTGGGGTGAGGTGGCGATGTCCTCGCTCCAGGGGCAGGGACACCCCCTTCTGAGGGGACGTCCTCTCTCCCGCGGGGCAGGGGCTGGGCGGCCTCAGGACCCTTCCTTCTGGAGGAGGCACCCCCTCCTCTGGCGCCCCGGGGGCCGCCGCAGGGGCAGCACGTGGGCGGGGCGGCACGTGGCCTGCGCCCGGCGCACGCGGCGCCGCCTGCGGGGCCCGGAGCTCCGGGGGGCAAGGAGCTGGGGCGGAGGGCGGCTCCGATGGGGGTGCTGCTCCTCAGGGGCCCGGGGTCCGCCGAGGCGCTGTCCCTCAGGGGCCCCGGGGTCCGCCGAGGCGCTGTCCCTCAGGGGCCCCGGGGTCCGCCGAGGCGCTGTCCCTCAGGGGCCCCGGGGTCCGCCGAGGCGCTGTCCCTCAGGGGGCCCGGGGTCCGCCGAGGCGCTGTCCCTCAGGGGGCCCGGGGTCCGCCGAGGCGCTGTCCCTCAGGGGGCCCGGGGTCCGCCGAGGCGCTGTCCCTCAGGGGGCCCGGGGTCCGCCGAGGCGCTGTCCCTCAGGGGGCCCCGGGGTCCGCCGAGGCGCTGTCCCTCAGGGGGCCCGGGGTGCTGACTCCGAGCAGCGGGCCGGGCCGCAGGGCGGACCTACCTTCTGAGCGGCAGGTCCATGTTGTGCCGGAGGGCGCCTGCCCGCGGCCGGAAGGACGGGCCGGCGGCCAGACCTGCGTGTGACGTCACAGGCGCCTCCATGGCAACCGAACGGCCGCACCTGGGGTCCCTCCTCCCGCTGGGCCGGCCGTGGGTGCTCCTCGTGGGGCCAGCGGGGCCCCTTTTAGGGCCTGATTTCCCCACAAAACCTCGAGTGACTCCCCTCGGGCCCTGGGCGGCCCCAGCCCTTTCCCTTGGCCTCGCGCTCGCCTCCTGGGAACCAGCCCGCGCCTGGGCAGCAGCCGGGCCCACGCCTCCCAAACCCCCTCCTCTCCCACTGCCCACAGCTCTGTCTTCGGCCGGAGATGCGCCCCTCACCCCGTCTCCATCCCCCCTAGCTTAACCTTAGCGGCTTGGTTTGACACCTCCTCCAGGAAGCCTTCCTTGGTTTCCAGAATCCTCCGAGCGCCCCCTGCAGGCCAGACCAGCCTCTCTAGAAGCTGCCTGTGGGTTTCTACGCGGCTCTTTGGCCTGAGCATCCCAGGGATGTTCACTCTCCTCCACCTCCGGCACAGTAACTGCTCAACGATATATGTTGAATGAGTGATGAACTGGTGAGTTAAAGATGCCACATATAATGTTAGCTGCCCGGCCACATTATCATCATTATTATTATTATTATTACCAAATTTTGAAGTCAGGAAGTGTGGCTCCTCCAACTTTGTTTTCAAGATGGTTTGGTTCTTCTGGCTCCCTTGTGTTTCCATGTGAATTTTAGGATCAGCTTGTCAGTTTCTGGAAACTGTGTCAGCGGGGATTTTGACAAGGACTGTGTTGAATCTGAGGTACACACAGACACACACCACAAACACACACACACACACACACACACACACGGAATGTCTTTTCTTTTATGTCTTAACACATTTTTGTGGCTTTTCGAGCATGAGTCACATTTCTTTTAAATTTATTTCTAAGTATTTTTATGCTATTGTAAAAATAGAACTGTTTTATTTTTGGATTGTTCCTTGTGAGTGTATAGAAATATAACTGATTTTTTAAATGTTATTATTGATTTTAGAGAGAGTAAGGAAGAGGGAGAGAGAGAAACATCACTGATGAGCCTTGGCTGGTTTGGCTCAGTGGATAGAGCAGTGGCCTGCAGACTCAAGGGTCCCTGGTTCGATTCCAGTCAAGGCCATGTGCCTTGGTTGCGGGCACATTCCCAGAAGGGGGTGTGCAGGAGGCAGCTGATCGGTGTTTCTTTCTCATCAATGCTTCTAACTCTCTATCCCTCTCCCTTCCTCTCTGTGAAAAATCAGAGAGAAACATGGGCTGCCACCTGCACACCCCCTACTGGAGATCAAGCCTGCAACCCAGGCATATGCTTTGACTGGACCTCTTGGTGCATGGAATGATGCTCAACCCACTGAGCAACACTGGCTGGGCAATACAACTGATTTTTAAATATTGATCTTGGGTCTTGCAATCTTAGTGAACTTGTTCTAATAGAGGAGTGTGTGTGTGTGTGTGTGTGTGTGTGTGTGAAGTCCTTATGATTTTCTCTATAAAAGATCATGTCATCCACAAACAGAGATACTTTTTACTCCTTCCTGTCTAATCAGGGTGCCTTCTTTTCCTTTCTCTTGACCAATGGCTCTGGCTCTGACGTCCAGTGAGTGGTGAGAACTGGTGAGAATGAACATCCTTATTCTGACTTGTGCATTTCATCATACAAGCACCTGGTGTATGTCTGAGTTACAAAGACATATGTGCTAAGGAACAGATGAAAATGTGTCAAAATCCAGGACGCACTTCAGAGAGACAGGAGGGGGTTTTAGGGGCTGTGTCTCCATCCAGTCAGCTATGTAACAAGAGGGTAGCTGACCTGCCAATTCTTTTTCATTCTGACGTGTTAGGGTTGTTGTTTTTCTAATTTGGATTTTTTTTTTTAAAAAAAAGTGCTGGCTGAAGCCGGTTTGGCTCAGTGGTGGAGCGTCCGTCTGCGGACTGAAGGGTCCCAGGTTCGATTCCGGTCAAGATCATGTACTTTGGTTGCTGGCGCATCCCCGGTGGGGGGTGGGCAGGAGGCGGCTGGTCAATGTTTCTCTCTCATCGACATTTCTAGCTCTCTATCTCTCTCCCTTCCTCTCTGTAAAAAATCAATTAAAAATATATATATTAAAGCCAAAACCGGTTTGGCTCAGTGGCAGAGCATTGGTCTGCGGACGGAAAGGTCCCAGGTTCGATTCTGGTCAAGGGCATGTACATTGGTTGCGGGCACATCCCTGGTAGGGGGTGTGCAAGAGGCAGCTGGTTGATGTTTCTTTCTCATCGACGTTTCTAGCTCTCTTTCTCTCTCCCTTCCTCTCTGTAAAAAATCAATAAAATATATTTAAAAAAAAAAAAAAAAAAAAATATATATATATATATATATATATATATATATATATATATATATATATATATATATATATATATAAAATGCTGCTTTTTGGACCCCTGTCCCAGCTCTAGAACACGCATTGGTCAAGTGTTGAGGCCTTAATGTACTTGCATAAGACGCCGTGTGTGTTGATCAGGCTGACACCCTGGGTGGACGATCTGCTCAGCTGGCTGGTCTGCTTATCACCATGGAATCTTCGTTCAGACTTGAATGCTGCTATTTATACGCCGTGACTCACTGAGCGCCGGGCTTCCTGGAACGTTCTTCCCAGGGAGGTGAAGCCATGTTCCTTCCTACAGAATGATCTGGAATCACACTTTCAAAGGTTGGAGCAGATCGTGAAGGCTTAGAACAAAAGCTTCCCAAATTACACACAGTTATTTAAGCAAATGGCCATCTCCGTAGGAAGGGGAAAACACAACAGTTCTATATACCTGTTATTCATCCAACGCCACAAATAAGTCCCAGGCACACTGGCTGGCGTGTCTGCCTTCCTGGGGACAGGCGGCAGGGAGGCAGGAGGGACCTCAAATGAATCGCCCAGGACAATCGTGAGAAATGCTGCAAAGGCAGAGGCTCCAGGGACTGTTCTAAAGAAAAAGACTGGGAAACTGAGGCTGGACAATGGGAGGGTTTAGCCTAGTCCTGGGGGCATGAGGCCCATCACAGGCAAGTGACTGCTTCATGAGTAGATTTCTGTTTGGGATATGAAAAAGTTCTGGAAATAGGCCCTGGCCGGGTAGTTCAGTTGGTTAGCGCATCATTCCCAATACATCAAGGCTGTGGGTTTGATTCCCAGTCAGGGCTCATGCAAGAAGCAACCAATGAATGCATGAATGAGTGGAACAACAAATCAATCTCTCTTTCCCCTCCTCTGTCAGATACATTTTTTTTTTTTTTTTTAAGTTCTGGAAATACCCACCGGTGATGGCTACACAACATCTTAAACGTAGTTAAATGCCACTGAACTGTACACTTAAAATGGTAAAATGTGTTTCCCGGGGCTAATGTTCAAGACACAGTGATTTCTACCCTCCAGCTTTCTCATCAGACTGGCCACGTTCCTTCCCAAGAACTCACCCCCCAGGCTCTCCAGCCTGGCCATGTATCCGCCCTCATCCTGAAGGCTTCCGGCTCCCTTTGGTTAAATGAGGTCAGCTTCCTGTCAGCCACTGGCGCCTCCCAGGCGCTGGCCCACACCCCGCCCCTCCTGGCTGTCCTTATACCTCTGCTGGGGTCCTCAGGGCCTCAGGGCAGCTGCCATCCCTGTTTGGCTCTGCCCCCGCCCCAAACTGAACTGGGCTGGTTCTCGGCTGGAGTCTAGGAAAACTTCCCAGCGGAGTGAGGCTTAGGCTGGGGTTGGGAGGTTACACTCCAGGACCTTATCTGTGGCAGAAGTGAACCTGAGTGAAGTGACCTCATATGACACAGGGAGGAAAGGTTCCACCTGAGGAGGGGTCTTGGGAAGTAATAGCTGTCCATTATTGAGCACTTGCTAAGCCCCAATACCTAGAAAATGGCCAACAGCCTTGAAGGTACTATCTCATTTACAAATGAGGTAAAGATGAAGGGGTCCAGCGACTTGCTCAAGGTCACTTTTGAATGCCAGTAGACTTTTTTTTTTTTTTTTTCCCCTTTGCTATTAGGCATAGTACACCATTAAATCTTCCCATTTTGCCAAATCCGGTTTGGCTTAGTAGTAGAGCATCAGTCTGTGGACTGAAAGGTCCCAGGTTCGATTCCAATTAGGGGCATGTACGTTGGTTGCGGGCACATCCCCAGTAGGGGGTGTGCAAGAGGCAGCTGGTCGATGTTTCTCTCTCATCGACGTTTCTAGCTCTCTCTCTCCCTTCCTCTCTGTAAAAAATCAGTAAAAAATATATTTTTAAATCTTCCTATTTTAAGCTCTATGGATTTTTATACACCATGTAATCACTGAAGTTTTTGGACACTCCCAAATGTCCCCTCGCCCCTCGACAATCAATCCCACTAGGCCTTCTGCCCCAGCCACCAACTTACCCACTTTGATTCACTTTTGCTTTTTCTAGAATTATATAAAAATGAAATCACATAGTAGGTAGCTTTTTAACTGGGTCATTTCACTTAATGCTTTTCAGAACCCTTGAAACTATTGAGTTTTCCAACACGGAACCAGTATGTTTACCTGGATCTCAAATATTTTTTGTTGCGTCCAGGTGTTACAAAGCCTTTTTGTAAATTTATTTCAATTTAATATGCTACTGTGAATGAACACTTAAAGATTTACTTGTGTTGCTAACACATTCAATTGGTTTTTGTATATTGATCTTCTAGGACTGTGCTAAATTCAGGTATTAGTTCTCAGACCATCTTTGTGAATACATTTTACCTTTTTCAGTCTGTGCCTCTGCTTTCTCAGCACTCCTTACCCTCCTCCTCAGCAGGAGGGGCAGACAGGTGTGGTCACATTGGGTTTTAAAGCAGGGGAGTCTCCTGGTGGTGGCTTCATGCAAAGCCGCAGGGTGTATGCCCGTTGGGCTGAGTGACCCTTGTGGGTGGTCCCATCTCCAGCACAGGGGTTCCGGGGGACAGTGGAGACAGTACTTACCTACTTGCCATAAATGCTCGGGGACCGGGAAGGGGATAGTGGGGAGGGTCAGGGTCAGAGTCCTCAGTTGGCAAATTCCCTCAAGCGCCTGCTGTAGCTCCAAGCAAGTACACCCACTTCCTCTAGCTATAACCTCAGTAAACGCAACAGCAGAAAGACTGTGGGCTGTGGAGTTAAATGTGAGCTCAAATACTGACACCTCTAGTAATTCCTAAGGACCTCTGCCTCAGAGGACTTGGAGTAAATGCGATTAGTGTTCACCAGGCCACTAAGAACCTACTGAGCACTAGGGCACTGGCCTTTTCCAGGGTATGGAATCCCACGCTACCTTCCCCATCAGTCACTAGCACCCTTTATAGGTGGTCTTAGACTACAAACCCAAGTCCTGCATGGACCTACACCAATTCTAAACTTCAGGACTGGAAGACTAGTTTGGCTATCACTGTCCCTGGTTCCTACAAGAGACCCCGAGTGTTTCCTAAGACCAATGATCACCCTCTTCCTACTGATACCAGCAGCTCTGCCATCTAGACACCCCTCTTCCTTGAGGCTCAATAAGCAACAGAAAGAAAAAAAAAAGGCAAGATCAGGGGGATGACAGTAAGATTTAGAAAAGACCTTTGAGATAATAAGGCCAAGGTCTTAAGGGGCTCTTTTTAGACTGCAATGTTTCAGAAATGCCACTGACATGCAGCTTGGACATACCAACCCCAATGTACAATGTTCAGAGACCATGAGACCAAAGGTGTGTTGCCTGATGACACCCTGAACCCTGGGAAGTCGCAGAAGACTTGGGGCAATGTGAACATCCATTATTTCCTCCCCTTGTGTAGGCAGGATGTGCATACCCAGTGCTGTTACATCAGCCAACAGCACCCAAATAAGACACTTTCACACAAAACTTTTCTTTTTGTCTATATATTTGCCATAACTTTTTAAAGCAGAATGTGATGAGCACGGTACTTCTATTCACAAAACTTGCTCTGAGTTACTGTCAGACGGCTTTACAACATGCCTAGGTAGCTTATATTCCTGCTATGCTACACAATCCTTTTCTTTGGAGACAAACCCTATGGGCAGTTACTACCATCGTGTTGGCCAGCTTAGCATACTAACTTCTAGAGGCCATACATGCATTTGATAACTACAGGGGCGTCAGGCTCAAAAAGTAGATCTTCGGGGATGAAGGCCGTTTTAACCAGGAATCTCAGAACACTTTAGCAACAAAGATTTGGTCTACTTAGGAATCTGCTTGAGAGGTAAACACTTCAGACCACAAAGCTAACGAACATTAGGCGACACGTATCTTACAACAAAGAGAACCCCATTCTGTTAAAACAGGCCAACATGGAACTAGGAAAGAAAAAGGAGTCTGGCTTCAGTGCCTGAATATCACAGTCTCATACACAGAGGGGGAAAGGAACCCGGTCTTCCCTTTAAGTAGTTGCCATGCCATACATATTTTCAAAATGTTAACAAAAATAAAGGAAAAAGTCCTTGAAAATATATTATCCAAGGGAACGGAGGGGAAGAACTGAAGAGGAGGGGCGGGTGTTCTCCAGGCGCCTAGTCTACTTCCTCCATGCGTGAGGTGTCGTCGTCTCCTTCCAGGGGCGGCATCTCCTCCGTCACCGCAGCACTGCTCTCGTCAGCAGTGGGGTCATCTTCATCGATACCTTTTTGGAAATAAAAGCCATGTATTAATTTTTTAAAACCAACTAACTATCCTAATACTGCTCCTGGCTTATAATCGCTCTCAACACTAAGCAATTATAGGGTATTTGAGTATCAGTCCCATTTCTTTTTCTTTATTTATCCACCCTTCAATACGTTACTTTAGTTTCTCAAGTGGAATGACATAATCCCAATTGTAAGCTAAAAGTTACACACACACACACACACACACACCCCCCCCCCGCCCCAACAGCCATGTGGCAAGTTTCTCTTTCTGACAACACAGGCTTACCAAGACCGAGTTTGATCATCCTGTAGATCCTGTTAGCGTGGGTCTGGGGGTCTTCCAGACTGAAGCCAGAGGACAGGAGCGCGGTCTCATAGAGCAGGATGACCAGATCCTTCACAGACTTGTCATTCTTGTCTGCCTCCGCCTTCTGCCGTAAGGTCTCGATGATGGAATGGTCTGGGTTGATCTCCAGGTGTTTCTTTGCTGCCATGTAACCCATTGTTGAGTTATCTCTCAGGGCTTGAGCCTTCATGATTCTCTCCATGTTTGCTGTCCAGCCGTATGTGCTGGTGACAATGCAGCATGGGGATGTCACCAACCGGTTTGATACGACCACCTGTAATCAAAGTATTAAGTGTTACTATGTCTGGGGCTGGAAAGATTGTCATAACAACTTCTCAGCACCCATGTCAGCTTTATTGTGAAGGGAAATCTAAGGAATCTGAAATATAATGTACTTAACTTTGGGGAGGAGGGGGGAAGGAGGGAGGGGAATATGGGATCTACCACCACTTCTAAGTGTCAAAAATTAGCAAAGGTACGTAGAAGAAACACACCTTTTCTACTTTTTTCTCCAAGATGTCCTTCATGATTTTGCACAGGTTTTCAAACTTGGTTTTTTTCTCCTCCTGTTTCTTTTTCTCTTCTTCATCTTCTGGAAGTTCCAAGCCCTCTTTGGTGACTGACACTAAGGTCTTCCCCTCGAACTCCTTCAGCTGCTGCACACAGTACTCATCGATAGGCTCAATCATGTAGATCACTTCTAGGCCGTGCTTCCGCAGGCGCTCCACGAAGGCCGAGTTAGCCACCTGGTCCTTGGTCTCCCCTGTATTGAAGAATTACTTTCAGACCTTCCACAAGGTTCCACCTCCCTTGGCTGTTCTTATCTGGTCAGAACTAACCACCACAGATAAGGCCAGCTCAGTTAACTACCTTGCCTAGATCAACACCTACTAATGTACAGAGAGAGCCACACAGACAGAAAACACGCAGTTCCTGTGAGGCTCTGAGCACCATGGTGACATTACCTGTGATGTAGTAGATGTGCTTCTGGTTCTCCTTCATTCTGGTGCAGTAGTCCTTGAGGGAGACCATCTCATCACCAGAGGCGGATGTGTAGTATCTTAATAGCTCAGAGAGCTTCTTCCGATTTTGAGAATCTTCATGAATTCCAAGCTGAAATATAACATTAGCTTTAGAAAAACTTTCTACATTGAAAAAAAATTAAAATTTGAGAAGCCAGTTTCATCACTAATGCTCAAATGTGTTTATACCAACCTTAATATTTTTAGAGAACTGCTCATAAAACTTTTTGTAGTTTTCCTTATCTTCTGCCAGTTCAGTGAAGAGTTCCAAGCATTTTTTGACCAAATTCTTTCTGATAACTTTCAAAATTTTGCTTTGTTGCAACATCTCCCGGGAAATATTTAGAGGGAGGTCCTCAGAGTCCACCACACCTCTAATGAAGTCTGAAAGAATATAGACCAAAGTCACTCTAAGGACAAATCAATCAAATACAAGTAAGCCCCAAAACCCAAAGATTACACCCCCCCCCTCCGCTTAATTTAAGAATGACTTTACCCATGACAGTGGTCATTCTTCAAACCCAGCTCTACTTACTCAGGTACTCAGGGATCAGCTCCTCGCAGTTATCCATGATGAAAACTCTGCGAACATACAACTTAATGTTGTTCTTTTTCTTTCTGTTTTCAAACAGGTCAAAGGGAGCACGTCTTGGGACAAAAAGAAGGGCTCTGAATTCCAGCTGTCCTTCAACTGAAAAATGCTGTAATAAAACACATGCTAAGTCGTAATCAGTGGATAAACACTTGCAGTTCCCTAACTCAAAGCACTGTGGGAGAAGGGCTGGGATGAGAAAATGTAACTACTTCAGGCAAGCTGCAGAGGCAGACTGGTCTGGCAGTCACTCACCTTCACTGCCAAGTGATCCTCCCAGTCATTGGTCAGGCTCTTGTAGAATTCCCCATATTCTTCATTAGTAATGTCATCAGGGTTTCTGGTCCAAATCGGCTTGGTTTTGTTCAGTTCTTCTTGATCGATGTACTTCTCCTTGATCTTCTTCTTCTTCTTCTTGTCACCATCCTTCTTTTCTTCTTCTTCTTCGTCAGAACCAACATCTTCGATTTCAGGCTTGTCTTCGGAATCCTTTTCTTCTTTTTCTTTCTCTTCCTTTTCTTCAGCCTCATCATCACTGACTTCTTTATCACGTTCCTTCTCCACCTGCAAAAAAAAGTCACATTTTAGAATGAATAAAATTAAAATGAAGGTACAGACTCTATACCAAAGCCTAAATTAGCTGAGAAACATTAACCAAGCAACTTTCATGAATACTTGGTGTTTTTAACTAAATACTAGAGGCCTGATGCACAAAATTTGTGCAAGAGGAGGTCTCCCTGGAATATTCTGTAAACCGTATGGGGGGGGGGGGGGCAGCTTTTAAAATCAGTACTTTTTAATGGAAACATAACCAAAAACCTGTCAGAGTTTTGAGATCCATTAAAATAACAGAGTTTGGGGGGGGGGGGGGGGGAGAGTAAGGCTGTTCCTTCCCCCACCCAGCACCAGTTTCCCTCTGGCACCCAAGACCCAGGGAGGGACCCAGGCTTTCTTAGTAGCAGGAGGTCCTATCTAATTAGCACATTATGCTTTTATTATTATAGATAGCCCTGGGTACCCTGGCAGTTAAAGAATTTCAGACTAATCCAGACTACAGGAAGTTTGGGTCTTTGCTAAACATTTTAATTCAGTCCCTTTGGTTGTCTGCATGGAAACTTACAAAGAGAGTAATGGGGTAGCCAATAAACTGGGAGTGTTTCTTCACGATCTCTTTGATCCTTCTCTCCTCCAAGTACTCCGTCTGGTCCTCTTTCAGGTGCAGGATAACCTTTGTGCCACGGCCCATGGGTTCCCCTGGAAGAGAAGCAGGGAAACCAATTCAGTGCCAATCTCAATGGCCAAATCCGGGTAAGAAACTACAATCTATTCAGCTCTCATCGGCCATACCTAAAACTTTTTAAACAACTTTACAAAGCAAGCTTTACTGTTCCTGGATGGAGCCGGTCCCACAGCAGTTAACTGCCTCGCCCAAGATAAATAACCTCAATTATTAAGCTATTACACTATTGCTGTTCACCAGCTCTCACCCCCCAATGTCAAGTAAATTTCACAGCCTCTTTGGGGCTCACTCCCCATGTAACCCCCCTATCTCCAAGGCCACTGGCTTACCCAGCAAATTGTGCCCTCAGGTGCCTACCTACGTCAGTCCTAACTGTGAAGGATCCTCCTGCGGAAGACTCCCAGGCATACTGCTCGTCATCGTTGTGTTTGGTGATCACGGTCACTTTCTCAGCAACCAAATAGGCTGAATAGAACCCGACACCAAACTGGCCAATCATCGAGATATCTGCACCAGCCTGCAGAGCCTCCATGAACGCCTTGGTCCCGGACTTGGCGATAGTGCCCAGGTTATTGATCAAATCGGCCTTGGTCATCCCGATCCCAGTATCCACAATAGTGAGGGTTCGGTCCTGCTTGTTTGGAATGAGATTGATGTGCAGCTCTTTCCCAGAGTCTAGTTTACTGGGATCTGTCAGACTTTCGTATCTGATCTTGTCCAGAGCCTAACAAAAGAAAAAAATTATATGTATATACACACGTCGTTAAAAGACAAGAGCCCCAGATGGTGAAATTACGCTCAAACCAAAACCCAACTCTGCAGGGAAAAGGCCACTTACATCGGATGAGTTTGAAATAAGCTCCCTCAGAAAGATCTCCTTATTTGAGTAGAAAGTATTGATGATCAGGGACATCAATTGGGCAATTTCTGCCTGGAAGGCAAACGTCTCCACTTCCTCCTCCTCCATCGGGTGGTCGTGGGTCTGGGTCTCCTCAGGCATCTGCAAACGACCCCGGCACAGCCCGTTGGAACCGCGCACAGCACGTCCCCAGCAGCGCTGCGGCCGCCCCGTGTGTTTGGGGCTTTATTTCGGGGACACGCGGGGCCACGCAAACAGGAGGCCGCCGACAAAGGGATGACCTCATTCCGAGCCGCGCCGCGCCGCTCGCGGGGCGCGCGCCGCCACCCGGGCCCGAGTCGCTTGCAGGCCGCGGGCAACCGGCGCCGCCTCACCGCGGCTCGAACCCGCGGCCCGGGTCCCGGGAGAGGTCTTCCGGAGTGGGGGGCGGCCCTCCCTGCCGCAGGGTCCCCGGCCGCACCGCCTTTCCCGAAGCGGGTGCGGGCCCGCGGCAGGCCCAGGCCTCCACCGCGCACCAAGCCGGCCCGGCACCCGCGGGGCCGAGGGGCTCCGGGTCGGGCCCCCGCTGCCCGCCGCCCCGCGCGCGCCCGGGATCCCCCCTGAGCCCCACGTCCTCCGCCGCCGCCCCCCAAGAGGTCCCCAGACGCCCCCTCACCTTGGCTGAAGGGTCCGCGAAGGATCCGCAGCAACTACGCACGAGGACGCAGAATCAACTGGCGCACGGCGCCCGCTCCTCCTTATATAGACGCGGGCCCGCCCTGCGCGCGCGGCGCCTTTCCAGAAGCCTCCGGAACCTTCCGGAAGAGCCCTCCCCAACTGCTGCCGCGGCCGCGCGCCTGCGCATGCGCCCTGGCCGCCGCCAGCGCCGCCCCCCACCCAACCGCAGCCGCAGCGCGCCTGCGCGGCCCGGAACTCTCGGGAAGCTCTCGCGCCCGCGGGGCCGCCGGCCCAGCCCTGCCCCGCCCCCTCCGCTTTGCGCGCGCGCGCGCGCGCGCGCGCGCGTGGGCAGTAATCCGCAGGCCCGGGGCGGGGGAGGAGGGTGCCCACGGGGGTGCGCGCGCTCGCGTCGGTGATGTCCGAGGTCCGAGAAAGTGCACTTGTGGTTTTAGGGTGTCCCCACGGTGTCAGGGGCGAGCACTAAAGGCAGGGCGGACCCTCAGATTCCTGCAGGGGGTCCTCGCGGCCCCACAACTGGGACCCCAGCCTCAGGGGCCCGGTGCCAGGTCCAGGGCCTTGGGCAGGGGTGAGGGGCACTGACTGCAGGATCCGGGGCACGTTTGGAGGTCTGGGGGACGGGGCAGCCATGGGGTGTCCAGGGCCGGCGTTGGGAGACAGGACCGCGTGTCTTTGGCAGCGAGTGCGGGTTCAGGCCCCTGGAGTTGGGACGTGTGTCTGCAGAACCTCGTGGTGCGGGGCCGGCCCGTGCGGTGTACGTGGGCGGTGACCAGGGCATGTGTCTGGGGAGGCAATGGACCCCTGGTTTCTGCCGTCAGAGAAGGGCGTCTCTGCCCTCCCGGCGCCCCGAAGTAATGCTGGGGGTCCGCCCGTCCCCCTGGAATCTGGGGACGCAGGCCAATGCCCGATTTCAGGGCTGGTCCTGTCCCCGCGCCCAGCTGTGCACAGGGAACCTGCTGAAGGGGGGTACACAGCCGCGAACCCCCAAACCCAGCACCCTGGTCTCCTTAGCCACAGATCACTCTGAGGGCCCTCACTGCGGATCCGGCGCTGGGAGACAAAAAGCTGTGCCCGCAGCTACATTTACCTATAAAGCACCTGTTTTTTAAATAATTGTTAATTTACATAATCCCAGGAATCCTTTCAGGGGGTGATGGACTTGAGCCCGAAGCCAATTTCTAAATGGCCGTTCACAAAGTGCCCGAGCCAGGCCCGCAGGGACGAGTCCTGGGCCAGCTCCACAGCTGGGAGTTTGGGGGTGAGGAACCTGAGCACCCCCGTCCCGCCCCAGCCCCTCCTGCAACCCACACTCCGGCTCTTGTTCCTGGCTCCTCCCACTGCGGGCCCAGCTCCCCCCACGCCCGGGCCTCGGGGAACAGTCTGGAATCTTCTTAGGAAGTAAGCAAACGGGACCGAACATCCCCTCCCCCGCCTTCCCCGGCTTCTCTGAGGTCGGGATGTTTAACCCGGGGCTTGAGACCCATTAGGAGGGTGTGACATCCACGCCGGGCGTCCTGAATCACGTTGAAACGGGAAAAAATAGGGTGGAAAGGACCCCCACGCGGTGGGGCGGCTCAGCCTTGGCTGGGCGAGCTGCAGGATGTGTCTGGGGCCCCAGCTGCGTCTCCGGCTCTGCGCCTGGGCTTCCCCAGCGGCCAGGGCAGGGGGCGGGCGTGCGGAGGAAGAGGAAGGAGACGCAGCTGAAGTGGCAGCTCCCCTGTCGCCCCCGTGGGCAGTGCCAGGGCACCACGGCCTCCCCCACCTCCACCTGCTCTCCTGACTGGGCGCCGGGCCCACTCCTGCAGGGGCCCAGGAGGTTAGGGTTTCCCGTAGAGGAGACATCCCAACCCCCCTGTCTCCCCTCCCCCCCCTTGAAACTCTGTTCTGGAGCCTTTACCTCCCCTCCCCTGCAGAGAACTTGCCCAAGGCCATGGGGAACCTTTGTTTTTCAGCAAGCTCCAACCTTACTGTCCCTCCCACCTTCCAAATGCTTCTGCCTTCCAGCTCACCCTGCCTGACGTCTTTGACCTCTGGGTAACCACCATTTCCCCCCCTCTCCCCCACTCTCCTCTGCCGACTCACTCTCTCCCTGGCCTATTGATAGAGCTCCCGGAACAGTACCTGAGCAGGCGATTCACAGAACAGCCCAGCTCGGGACTCCAGACCTGGTGCTGAGGCCACGCCCCCCACCGACCTGGCATCCTTCCAGGCCCACTAGACAGGTGATGGTTTCCCTCCCCCCACCCCCAGCTTTTAGAACCTCAAGCATCCCTACAGGGGGTCTGGATGAGCCCTGCCATGTATGTCTCCTTAATACCTCTTGAATCACCCCATTTCTTTCCACTGCCCCCCCCCACACACACACACCTCCCCAGGTCCCTCACCACTGTCCACACAAGCATCAGCCCACCTGGAAGACCTCCTAGCCACCTGACTGCTCCTTGCATCTGCTCAGCTCTGTCTCCACCCTGCAGCCAGAGCGAGCTTTGAGAACACAGATCTAACCCTGCCAATCCCCTCCTCCCCACGCTCCCCAAACGCTCCCTGACACCCATCACTCCTGGGAGAAAGACAGCTCCTTCACCAGGCCCCCGAGGCGCACAGGGCACCCGCTTGCCCATGTGTCCTCAGTTCCCACGGTGCTCCCTGTCCCCCCACTCCAGGATGACCCCACAGGACTGGCCGTGCGCTGTCCCTCCAGCCGGGAACACCCCCCCCCCCCTTTGTCTTCTAATTATGTCCGAATGGACCTTCAGCTCAGTATTTCCTCAGGGACCCCTTCCCACTCCCCTGAGAGGAAAAGCTTCTCAGAACTTGGGCTCCTCCTTCCCAGCATGCACCACATGGCTCACCCACTTCACTGAACCTTCCAACCCCCACTTGTCCACTCCCCACACACACACTTCCTTTGCTGCCCAGCCTCTTCCTGCCTCCTCAACTCTGTATTTCTAACGCCTCCGAGTCCTGCAGACACAGCTCCTACGTTTTGTTGAACTTGTCCCCAAGTGATCTTACTGTCGGGGAAGCTGACATTTGAAACCTCCTCCATTTGAAACCTCCAGTGTCCCTCACTAACCTGAGACATGAGGCACAGACTCTAGATCCGCGTGCCCTGAATCCCAGCTCGGCCACTTCCGTTCTGTGTGACCCAGGCAAGTCACTTCCCCTCACAGTGCCTCAGGCTCAGCATCTGTGAAATGGGCATGAGATTGTCTTCCTCCTAGGGTTGTTATGAAGCTTAACTGAGCTACTTCCGGTTTTGAAAATGGCCAGGACAGGGTCTGGCATACAGTAACTGCTCTGTACATATCTATTAAAGTAAATAACTTTCTGATTTCCCTTTCGACTTAGTCTCTGACCCCCAGGCAATTTACAAATGTGTAAATTATACAAATCTACAAATATATTTGGAGATTTTCAAGATATTTGTTACTGGTTTCTAATATTTGATCCCATTTTGATTAGAGATCACTTTGCATGATTTAAATTCTTTCAAATTTATTGAGAGTTATGTTGGTAAATGTTCTGTGCACAAGTTAATTATGAGGAGGGAAAGATGCCAGTCATTTATGTAACATTTTAGAAAATGCAAACGAATCTCTAGTGTCAGAAGGCAGATCAGTGGCTGGGTGTGCTGTGCACACGCCATGGGGCCAGGAGGGAAGGCAACATCCTGGAAACCATTGTTTCTTTTCTTTTTTCTTTTTTTAATATATTTTACTGATTTTTTACAGAGAGGAAGAGAGAGGGATAGAGAGCTAGAAACATTGATGAGAGAGAATCATCGATCAGCTGCCTCTTGCACACATAGGGGATGTGCCCGCAACCACGGTACATGCCCTTGACCGGAATCGAACCTGGGACCTTTTATTTTATTTTTTTTAAAATATATTTTATTGATTTTGTACAGAGAGGAAGGGAGAGAGATAGAGAGTTAGAAACATCGATGAGAGAGAGTCATCGATCAGTTGCCTCTTGCACACCCCCTACTGGGGATATGCCCGAAACCAAGGTACATGCCCTTGACCGGAATCGAACCCGGGTCCCTTCAGTCCCCAAGCCGACGCTCTATCCATTGAGCTAAACCGGTCCCGGCAAACCTGGGACCTTTTAGTCCGCAGGCCAATGCACTATCCATTGAGCCCAACCGGTTTCGGCCCCATCATTATTTCACTAATAGAAAGATGTGGACAGGAAACCCGGAAGGCTGGTCAACAATCTTAATTGCTCTAACCACTCACTGTTTAGTTGAAGCAGCCTCCACCTCCGTTTGTCTTATGTAAATTTTTGTTATTGGAGTTTCCTGCCTAAGGGCTATGGGTGTATCCCATAGTCTCAATGAAAGGGATAGCAAGCCGAAACCGGTTTGGTTCAGTGCATTAGAACGTTGGCCTGCGAACTTAAAGGTCCCAGGTTCAATTCCAGTCAAGGGCATGTACCTTGGTTGCAGGCATAGCCCCAGTAGGGGGTGTGCAAGAGGCAGCTGATCGATGTTTCTAGCTTTCTATCCCTCTCTGTAAAAACTCAATAAAAATATATAAAAAGAAAGAAAGGGATAGCAAGGCCAGAGAAGTATGTAGTCCTCCCACTAGAGGTGGGCTCCCTCCTGGCCCCCAATAATCCTAGATTAATACTTTCCTAGTCTCTTTTCATTTGTGTGCGGCTTTCTCCAGAACCCAAACCCTGAACCGGGACCCTGAATCACATGGGACATGAAAGGGGTTCCCACTGATAGATTAAATAAAGAAGGTAGCGAGAGATCGGGATGGCAGGACACACACAGGCTTTATTTGAGAGAAGAGTACCCCTGCCGGCTGCTTCCACAGAGAGAGAGGAGGAAGAGCGGGAAGGCTGGGGGTACAAGCACCTTTAAGGGTGGGGGTGGGGCTCAGGGCTGATTGGTATTTAGGGACTAAGGACTTAGGAATCGGGGGCTTAGGGTATTTGGCAGGTGCTGATTGGTGGTTCAGAGCTCAGAAATGTCTGGCCACGGGTGGGGTTTACGTCTGTCCATCAACTGGAGGAAGGGAGGATCTATCACCCACAGCAACAGGGCAGAGGACAGTATGGGCAGGTGCCTGCCTGTGCTGGCACGTACTGAACTGCACTTCAAACATGTCGTGTGTAGCATATGCCAATTATAGCTCATAATGCTGTTCTTTTAAAAACGGATGTTGTTTATCTGGAGACACTCGGGTGTCATAACAGTCAGCAGTGTTACTGGCATCTGATGGGTGTTCCCAACACCCTGCATTGCCCAGGGTGGCTCCTACAGCAAAGAATTGCCCAGCCCTAGTCCCTGTCCTGGCCGATGTGGCACAATGGTTGAGCACCAACCTATAAACCAAGAGATCACGGTTCAATTCCCAGTCAGGGCACATGCCTGGGTTGCAGGCTCGATCCCCTGTGGGGGGCATGCAGGAGGCAGCCCATCGATGATTCTCTCTCATCATTGACATTTCTATCTCCCTCTCCCTTCCTTTCTCTGAAATCAATAAAAATATATTTTAAAAAATAAAAAATGGATGTTGTTTAGCAAAGACCTAGGAGGTGTGTTCAGTCAAGTCATCCAGGACAAGTCAGTAGTAGTGCATACTGTTAACGAAAAAAATCATTGAAACCTATAAAAAAAAATTTTGTGAGTTTAGCCAAGACTGGTTTAGCTCAATGGATAGAGCGTCGGCTTGGGGACTGAAAGGTCCCGGGTTTGATTCTGGTCAAGGGCATGTACCTTGGTTGCGGGCATATCCCCAGTAGGGGGTGTGCAAGAGGCAGCTGATCGATGTCTATCTCTCATCGATGTTTCTCTCTATCTGTCTCTTCCTTTCTGTACAAAATCAATAAAATATATTAAAAAAAAATTTTTTTTATTTGAGCCAAACTGTTGACATATGCCGGGAAGCAGAACCTCAACGGATTGAGATAATGCTCCGGGTTACATTTCTATTTATACACTGAAATCAAAGGAGGGACATAGGTGGGTTACATGAAATTCATTGGTGATGGAATAAGGAGGCGGGAGAAAGCAAAGCAGTGGGAAACCCCTGGGATTGGATAAAAAGTAAAATGACGGACTAGGTGAGTGCAGGAACAATTAACATGATAACGAAGGAATTTGAGGCATCTGTCCTGGCGCCCACTACATCTGGTTGTGCCCAAGGGGCTCCAGAAAAAGGGAAGTTATAAGTTACCCAGACATCACACAGATATGTTATCTTAGAGGCCAGAAGTCAAATGGGCTCAGTAAAGAAGATCTAAGTTGATCTTTGTCAGGTGAAATATCGGCCTAGAACATGACTACCCACTATAACCTGTTTGTAGTTAGATATTTCATTTTCAAACCATCTTTTGTGGTTATTTTAGGTCTCTGAGTTTGCAAAACTGCCACGCAGGCCTCCCCTGAGCTTGTCAGGTTAGCAAGTGGCTCTTTTCCTTCACAATACTTTGGAAAGAGGCACAGTCGACTCAGAGGAGGTGGTGGCAGTGAAAGCACAGTATGCTGGCCAGGGTCTTGCCTTGTGGCCTGAGGGTCATAGGAGACTTTGGAGGCCTTGCCAGGAGCCCCAGGCAGGCCCGCAGCCACTCTGACCGTGTGTGGGTGGCGTTGGGAGCAGTGAGACCTGGGAAGGCCTGCCCCTGCAGAGCTGGTGTGTGGAGGGGGGTGGGCTTGGGAGAGACCAACGAGATAGCAGGCGGGGCGAGGCCACAGAGCCCGCGGGATCCTACATGGTGTGGCAGGTGACTGTTCAGTGTCTTCCATGTTGGGCCTAATCGTCTGTGGGGCACCCGAGTGGATAGGTGCCCAGGAAACAGGGTGCTGGGGATGTGAGCAAGAACTGGCAGGAGGGATGGATGGGAAGGAAGGGACCTGTGCGTGCCTGGACAGGTGCAGGAAGGCGGTCTCTGTAAAGCCCAAGGGCTGGGAACTGGGAGGGAGAGGGAACTGGGAACAGGAGGCTGGCCTTCGAGGAGGATGTAGGGTGGGGGCGCCTGGGTGGCAGGACTCTCCTTCCCCGTCCCTTTCCCACCTCCGCAGTCTCTGGTGGAAGCCCCACCAGCGGGGCCTGCTCTGAGCCTGGCAGTGGACAGGTGTGCACTGAGACCCTTTCCCCTCCCCCTCCCCCTCCACACACACACACACACACACACACACACACACACACACACGGCTGGAGGAATCTCAGGCAGCACCATCAGGAGCTTGCATTCCAGTGGGAGGGGGGAGAGGGGAAGGGTAGGTGCAAACTATAAACATGCAAACAAGGAGTGGGCCCAGTTCCGGTAGTTCTTCAATCCTGAAGGAACCAGCAGTCCTGGTCATGAACATGAACTTCCTGGAAGCACCATTGTTTCCCCTTGAACTCACCTCCAAACCTCTTGAGTCATCTGACTCATCCTTCAGCCTCCACATTCTGCCAGCTGCCAAGTCTGGCAGGTTTTTCCTTTAAAGTGTCCTGTCTCTTCCTGCTCAGGGTCCCAAGTAATGGCCACCTTCACCTGGCTCTTTCTGGGTTTGTCTGTCCTATGTTCCTGGTGTCACCTGCCCCCTTCCCAGAGCAGGACTCCCAGACACCCAACTAGCAGTCCCTGGGGAGGCGGCAAAGCCCAGCCCATCCTTCCCCTGGGCCCCTCCATCCTCATCCTCCTCATCTGCATGCTTGACCTCTGACCTCGGTGCTCTCAGATCTGGAATGCCAGCTGCAGACACCCACATGTCACCCAGGCCCCACAGGCCCTGCTCTCAACGCCTCCCAAGGAGGAGGAACCACCGTTGGCTCTGACCAAGTGGCCTGGAATTTAAGAATATAGCAGAGAAATTCATAGGAAGGGAGGAAGACTAGAACATGAAAGTGTGTGTGTGTGTGTGTGTGTGTGTGTGGGGGGGGGGTGTAGGTGGGGAGGCACCAGGAATATGCTGCTGCATTGTTTCCTCCTCCATCCTCTCAGCCCCCACCCCACCTGATTATTGCAAGGACTTGACGGTCTGGCCCCGATCTCTCAGGACGTTTGTCTGTCCGCTCTCAGTTGCTCCCCATACGTGCCTGGAACCTCAGAGCAATTCCTCCACCTCCAACAGCCTTCACGGCTTCTGCAGGTTGACACTTGCCTACCAAGCTCAGCTCAGCTGCCAGCCGAGATTCCTCCAGCTGTGTGGGGGAGGGGAGGGGCTCCGTGGCCAAACTCTTAGCCCAGGGGGTTCAACTGAAATTAGACTTGGTTTTTCTCACATCTTTGGCCCAAGACCAGCTCAGGACCGGGCCCATGGCAGGTGGCCACCTAACATAGGGAATGAAGGCATACATCAGTTAACACTGATGATAGATTCTAGGAAACAGACTTCAAGCAAAACGGCGTAGCATAACAAAACCAGTTGTACCCTACGCTAATGGGTATAAACAAGAGTTAAGTTCCTACACAGATTTCTGGCCACAGAAACATCACCAAATGTATAACGAAGACCCAAAACATTTCTAACATTAAATATTGAAATAAATTGAGCTATACAGACATCTAAGAATGATGAATAAAAACAAGCCAGGTAATGGTTTTCCAACCTGCTGATTCCAGTTCAGAGTCCCAGGGGCCTGGAGCCTCTCCCGGCTGCTTGAGGCACAGGATGAGACCACCCTGGATGCCCTCCCATCGGGTGACCCCATACCCACTAACATGCTGGGACGGTGTAAGCAGGCCGTTCATCTTCTGTGCACGGCTCTGTGGGAGGAAGTCCACGGGGACACCGGCGCACTCTTCCTGGACAGCGGACAACATAGGAAACGTGTGTTTTACCCCATGGTGTTAAAATGAAGCCGCCTCCAAGGAAAAGGCCCATCAAGGACCTGCTGTGTGAGAAGGCACAGGTTGGAACGCTTCAGCCCAAAGGCAGTGATGGACCTTTGGCGCCATCTAGTGGCCAGTTGGTTAGTTGTATTTGAGCCTCCAACTGGAAAAGGCTTTGGGGCACAAGGTGAACCAGGGGGATGGGGAAGAGATAATTATGGGAACTCGGGTCCAGATCACCATCAGTAATGTCTCACCCTGAAACGTCCATGGCAAAGCTTCCCGCCTTTCACCGAGTAGGAACAAAACTGTCCTTGTAAGAGAACAGAAGGAAGCAATTTTTTATATTAAAAAAAAAATGAGTGTTTGTGTCAGGGGTCCAAGGAGGGAATCCTGGGCCGTGGGACCTGTCTTGGGGAAAGGCTGGCTTGTGCATAGGCCAACAGAGCAGCTCCCTGGGACAGGTGGGGTGTGAATGGCCCCCATGGAGCAGGTCCGCTGGAGGGATGCCTTAGCCACATCCTGAGGACTCACCGCTCGGAGTCTGCAGTCCGCTGGTCCACTATGC
Organism: Pipistrellus hanaki; assembly: GCF_964339955.1. Taxonomy (NCBI): domain Eukaryota; kingdom Metazoa; phylum Chordata; class Mammalia; order Chiroptera; family Vespertilionidae; genus Pipistrellus; species Pipistrellus hanaki. The sequence goes on from NC_140503.1 coordinate 7,460,230, forward strand.
CCATGGGCCCTCCGGCCCCCCATTCCATGGGCTGTTAGGGTTTCAGCAGCAGTGGGGAGGCAGCAGGGGAATGAGGCCTGTGAGTCTAAATCTTGGAGGGCGGTCACCCCCAGCATGGTGAGGCTTCTGTGGGCCCAGCACCGGCTCCTTCTCTTCTTTTTTTTTTTTTTTTTAATTTATTTTTTATTTTTTTTATTTTTTTATTTTTTATTTTTTTAATAAGTTTTTATTTTTCATATTATTACAAATGTTCCTTCCCCCCCCCCCCCCCCCGCACCATTGCTCTCCTCCACCAGGTTCCCACCCCACCCTCTGCCCTTTCCCCTCTCCCCATTGTCCTCATCCATAGGTGCACAGTTTATGTTCAGTCTCTTCCCACGCCCCCCTCTCCCCTTTTCCCCAAGAATCGTCAGTTCACTCCCCTTCCATACCTCTGATTCTATTATATTCAACAGTTAATATTGTTCATCAGATTTTTTTAATTTCCTTGGTTTTTAGATTCACTTGTTGATAATTACGTATTTGTTGTTCATAATTTTTATCTTTGTTTACTTTCTCTTCTGAAAGAACCCCCTTCAGCAATTCATATAATTCTGGTTTGGTGGTGATGAACTCCTTTAGCTTTTTTTTATTAGTGAAGCTCTTTATCTGGCCTTCGATTCTGAGTGATAGCTTTGCTGGGTAGCTTATTTTTGGCTGTAGGTTCTTGCTATTCATCACCTTGAATATTTCTTGCCATTCCCTTCTGGCCTGCATGGTTTCTGTTGAGAAGTCAGCTGACAATCGTATAGGTGCTCCTTTATAAGTTACTACCTTCTTTGCTCTTGCTTCTTTTAATATTCTCTCTTTATCTTTTGCTCTTGGAATTTTAATAATGATGTGTCTCGGTGTGGTCCTCTTTGGATTCCTTTTGTTTGGAGTTCTGTGCGCTTCCTGGACTTGTAAGTCTAATTCTTTCACCAGGTGGGGGAAGTTTTCTGTCACTATTTCTTTCAGTATGTTTTCGATATCTTGCTCTCTCTCATCTTCTGGAACCCCCATAATTCTGATGTTGGTTCGCTTGAAGTTGTCCCAGAGGTTTCTTACATTATCTTCAATTTTCTGGATTCTCTTGCCTTCTAGCTTCTGTGGAGGAGTGTCTTCTGGCTCTTTATGTTCCAAATCTTTGACTTGATTCTTGCAATCTTCCCTTCTGTTTTTAGGACTCTGTAGTATATTTTTTATTTCAGACAATGTATTCTTTATTTCTTGTTGATCCCTTATCATTTCTTGTTGACTCCTTATTAATTCTAGTTGATCTCTTTTCATATCCTCATAGGCCTTATCCATCTTTTCTAGGAAATTCTTGAAAAACCTTATAAGCGTAGATTTGAACTCTATATCCAGACGCTTTTTGTCCTCCATTTCTTTCGTTTGTGATCTATTTTGTTGTCGCATTTCGCAGTTACAGATGGGACGGGGTTTCAGGGTGGAGCCTGCAGCTTTGGCTTCCGTCAGCCCCGCCCTATGCGGGTCCTTCAGTGCTCGCTGCCGGCGCCTCTGAGAGAAAGGTGCCCTCGATTTTCGCCTGCTGCCAAACAGTCTATGCTCTCCCACAATGAGCCCGGTATTGGGGTTCAGTTCAGTTGGAAGTGGAGTTGGAGGTGGCGTTCACAGCAGTCTGGAGCCCCAGTCTCCTTCCGGCCAGGGCAATCCCGCGGCACAGCCGACCGTCCCTTCTCTGGGGGCAGTGTGCGCGCCTCCGGGACCTCCTTTCTCCGCTTCCCCGGGGTTCCGACTTACAGCCCAGCTCCCTATGGCTGAGCCTAAGTCCCCGGGGTCTGGCCCAGAACTGGGGTTCAGAGCAGTTGGGGGCCCAGCACAGTCGGAGTTTTATCTCCTTTCCGCTAGGGAACGCCCGCCAGGCACTCGGCCTCCCTCCTCTCCGGCTCCGTCCTCCCCGCGCGCGCCGCGTGTCTCCGTACCTTGGGCTTTTACAGCTCCTCCGTGCTTCCTTCTGGTTTTCTCCTTGCTTCTTGTTGTAGGATTTCCAGTCAGTCGACTTTCCTGTAGTTCTGGGTAATGTCCATTTTATATTTTAGTTGTATTTTATTAAAATTGTTGTGTGCGGCTGCGGCTAGTTGCCTACCCGAGCAGCCATCTTGGATTCTCTCCTTCTCTTCTTACCCTTGTTTCTTGGTGGGGTGACCAGTAGCACCCGCCCCCCCCCCCCCCCCCCACTGTTGGGCACCTGCCTCAGGGGTCATTTGCTGTACTGCCTCACGGGACACGGAGCCTGGTACAGGACAGACCCCATCATCCCTTCCCTGGCGCGTTCTCGCTAGAATTGGCGGGGAAGAGCGGACGCTCCCTCCCAGAGTCAAGGCTATAGGGTGTGGACCCGGTGCGTGGAGGCCTCGGGGAGCAGAGGTGAGAGGTGAGCAGGGAGGCGCTTTCAGGAGCGAGCTTGGAAGCCACGCTCCTCTCCCTGCACCTCCCCATTGGCTTGGGGGCCAACCCTCCGTCTGTCGTTAGGCCGCTGAGAGTTGGCTTCCCGTGTTCTGCAGCCAGAGGAGAGCTGAATGGCCCGCCGTGAAGCGTCCTTCAGCATCCCCAGGGAGTTCTTCCTGGGTGGGTGGGGGCTCAGAGGAGTAATGCATCTCCCAGATGGAAGAGACGGAACCTGTGCTACTGAGGTAGCACTCCTGGGTCAGATAAGGAACGAATGAGTGACCGTTCATGCTCCTCGCGCTCCTCGGCAGACACTCGGTTATCTCTTCAGTCATCCCCACAGCCTCTCCCTGGACAGCACTGTCCTGCTCCCCCACTTCTCAGCAGGGGGGCCGAGGACCCTGCCCTGGCCAAGGAGACAAAAGCACAGGCTGCCGATAACCGGTTTGGCTCAGAGGATGGAGCATCGGCCTGCCAACTGAAAGGTCCCAGGTTCGATTCCAGTCAAGGGCATGTACCTTGGTTGCAGGCACATCCCCAGTAGGGGGTGTGCAAGAGGCAGCTGGTTGATGTTTTTCTCTCTCATCGATGTTTCTAACTATCTATCCCTCTCCCTTCCTCTCTGTAAAAAAATCAATAAAATATATTAAAAAAAAAAAAAAAAAAAGCAGAGGCTGTTAAGGGTGATGGCTGGGGTGGTGCGTGGAGGGGTGTGGTTTAGTGGTTTGATCGTTTTCTTTTTATTATCAGTTGCCTTGTATAATATTTAGAAATTGGTAGAGGTATAAAATAATTAAAAAGTTAAATAGCTGGGACTGGTTTGGCTCAGTGGATAGAGCCTAGGCCTGCGGACTGAAAGGTCCCAGGTTCGATTCCGGTTGAGGGCATGTACCTTGGTTGCAGGCACATCCCCAGTAGGGGGTGTGCAAGAGGCAGCTGGTCGATGTTTCTCTCTCATCGACGTTTCTAGCTCTCTATCTCTCTCCCTTCCTCTCTGTGAAAAATCAATAAAATATATATATTTTTAAAAAGTTAAATAATGGACTTTTTAATCTCAGAAATTGCTAGTTTCATTCTGGATAAAAATAAGTATAAGAAAGTATTTCAACCTTTAAAAAATAATTTATGAGGCAGATGAAAAAATGGAGAATGGGCATTGCCAATGCTCCTTCGAAGAGGCAAGATATTTCTTTCAACCTTCACTCAGCACACAGTGACCGAGGCCGGGGACTCAGACCCACAAGAGGCATCCCTGCTCCTGGGGGCTCCATCCCTGCTCTAGGGGGGGCTCACGCCTGGGGAGACAGACATAGGAGCAGGCAGTTCCACACCCTGACAAAATGCGATGACGGAAATGGGCTCAGGGTGTGAGGAGCACAGTGGGGCCAGAGCAGCTTCAGAGGGCAGCTGCCACCTGAGTGCGCGGTAAGGATGGAGCTGGCCGGGGCGGAGGAGGGGTGTGTCAGCGGAGGGGCCTGTCCGAGGGGTGAGGTGAGAGGCAGTGGGCCAGGCTGGGTGCCCGGACAGGGAGGGAGCGTGGTCTCCGTCCTGCAGGGGGCGGTGGGCAGCCGGGATGGCCATTCAGAAGCGATGTCCTAGGTGGGGTCGGTGGCTCGGTGGAGTTGGGATTTGAGGGCCCCCAGCCCGGGCACGAGAAGGCAGTCAGAGAGGCTCCGGTCCAGGCGGAGAAGCCAGGCCTCCGGGACAAGGAGCCTGCTGCGGGAGGCATTCGCATCACCTCCCTTCAGCGGCTTCTCCCGTTCCTGGAGCAGAAATGGCCCTCCCCGCCGATGACCTCTGACCTCTAACAGCACCTGCCCACACAGCTACGCAGTTGCTCCCGTAGGTTCCCTGCTGGCTTCGCAACAATGCACGTCCACATGCATGTCGCTCAGAGCGTTTCCTTAGCTTTGGACTTTCAGGAAGCAGGAGCGAGCACCCTCTGATCAAGCACCTTTTGTTCTACATCCCCCCCTCTCCCGCCCCGAGGAGGGGGCTCCTTTCACAGGAAACCCTGCTATGTATCCAATCACGACTGTCAGGACCCAGCTGAAGGAGCCAGGAGCCGAGGGGACCAGCGGCCAGCCCCAGCTCCCCGGGCAGCTAACTGGGAGGAGATGGACAGAATAGAGATGAAGGAAAGCACGGTCGGAGACACACCTGCACCAGGACAGCCCTGACGCGCACTGTCAGGGAGACTGCTGAGGTTTGCAGAAAACCCGAGGAGAACGGAGAGGCCTCTGGAGCTAGTCTCAGGGACAGAGAACACAGAGGGATGGATGTGCTGCTCAGGGGAGGGGAAGAGAGCAGGCAGAAACACACACCTTTTTGCCCAGTCGCGTGGCTCAGTGGTTGAGCGCGGACCTATGAACCAGGTCACAGTTTGATTCCAGGCAGGGCACATGCCCAGGTTGCGGGCTCAATCCCCAGCGTGGGGGGTCTCAGAGGCAGCCGATCAGTGATTCTCTCTCATTATGGATGTTTCTATCTCTCTCTCTCTTTCTCTCCCTTCCTCTCTAAAGTCAATAAAAATATATTAAAAAATAAAAAGCAAAACTAGCTCGTCTACTTAAAAAAAAAAAGGGGGGGTGGGGGGAGATGCACCTTTAAGAATTGTTGACAATATTACACCTGTCCCCCATTCCCTCCCCTGCCCTTTGTCCTCTCCACCCAGCCCAGGCCCTCACCACTCCATTACCTATGTCCATGGTCTATGCATATACACATATAACATATATGTTCTTTGGCTAATCTCTTCCCATCCGCCCACTCCCCTCCCCTCTGAGATCTGTCCGTCTATCCCATGCTTCCATGCCTCTGGTCCTATTTTGTCTGTCAGTTTATTTTGTTCAATAGATTCCACATTTGCCTGAGATCATGTGACGCTTGTCTTTCTCCGACTGGCTTACTTCAGGGGCACAACAGTCTCCAGGCCCATTCACTTTGTCGCCAAGGGTGGGCGAGCCTCCCTTTTTCCAGCTGCACCTATTCCATGGTGCGAACGTGCCACAGCCTCGCCAGCGATGCCAGCAAAGCACAGGCCGTCCTTCCCGATGAGCTCTGCCCTCTCAGGCTGCTGGGGATGGCAACTCTGGAAATGGCAGTGACGCAGAGGGAGCCCGGGGAACAGCCAGTCATGACACTCCCTTTTTTCCATGTGGGAGGACTTCAGGAGCTGCAGGAATTCTTAACCTTTTGGAGGTATTCGTTTCCTGTGGCCACGTGACCAAGGATGCCACGCTGGGCGGCTTACGGCAAGAGGGATTTGTTATCTCGAAGTCTGGAGGCCAGGAGTCCAACAGCAAGGAGTGGCTCCCTCCAAAGTCTCCGGGGAGGGGCCTTCCTGGTCTCACCCAGCTCCCGGTGGCCCAGGCATTCCTTGGCTTGTGGCTGCATCCCTCCAAACTCTGCCTCCATGGTCACCTGGCTCGTCCTGTGTCTGTCTGTGTCTCTCCTCTGTGTGTCTTTAAAGACACTTGTCATTGGTTGCAGGCTCCACCTGGATAGACCAGGACGGTTGCACCTCCAGATCCTTAACTTATGTACATCCTCAGAGGCTCTTTACCCAAATAAGGTGGCATGTGTAGGTTTTGGGGATCAGGCTGTGAATTATCCTTTTGGGGGACCAGCATTCAACCCAGCAGAGGATCATAAGCCATTTCAGAGTCTGTGAGGCCAGTGGGCCCGGGATTGGAAGCAGAGCCTGGGAGAGGGCTTCCATGCAGGTGACGTGGAGGGGTGCTCCGAGGAGGAAGATGAGGGGCGCAGGCTAGGGCTGGGAGAAAAGCAAGACCGTCGGTCTCAGCCTGGCCTCCTGAGGCGCCTGGAGCACGGAGAGAGCTGTTCCCACCTCATCAGCCTTTGCACCCCCAAAGTCAACTTCTCCTGGGGGGGGGCGGGGGGAGGCACAGCCTTGCTGGGTAGAGACGCCCTTTTGGCCAAGAAAAAAAATCACTAAAGGGGCAGCTGTGGGTTATCTTCCAAGCCCTGGGGTGAATTAAAGGGATCTAGCTAAGATACCTACATTTTCTAGACTCTTCCTGGAAAATCTCTCTCTCTCTCTCTCTCTCTCTCTCTCTCTCTCACACACACACACACACACACACACACACACACACGTGTTCAGGGACTCACAGATCCTCAGAAGCCAGGACTGCAGTTGAGGGCCTGTGGCTCTGACCTCACACTGGTCTCTCATCCCCCCTGGCACCTTCTCCCTCTCTCATGGAGATGATTGACGTTTGGGAGGAGGACTGAGCACCCTCAAAGCAATCCTCTCTGATCAAGCTCGCCCCTTGGCCTGCTCTCTGCCATTGTCCCACCCGCTGTGACGGGGAGGGTGGAAGGAATCTAAGGAAGCCACAGATGTATAACTCTTCTTTCTAATCAGCTTGTCAGTAATCAAGCTCATAGCTTAATCTCCACCTGCCCTACTTGTTAGTCTCAAGTAGTTCTGAACTCAGGCAGGGAAGCAAGAGGATATTAACAACCCTCCCAAGACCCCCAAGTCACCTCCTGAAAGACAGAGGCCCTCTGTGCGCTGGAAAGCTATTAGTGGGTGAGTGTTCCGAGCCTCCGGTGCCGCCTCTTTCCCGAAACCGGGACGAATTGTCAAAAATTGGGACTGTCCCGCCAGAAGCGGGACGTCTGGTCGCCTTAGTTTGGGGGTCAGCTGCCCCTCACGGGGTGGCTCTACCACGAAGGGCCCCTCACTTGCAGGTCAGTCCTCGGATAGTCCTACAACGTGTTCACGTTTTTGTAAACTTTGACAAAATAAGCCATTTCCCCTCACACGGCTAAGACCACTGTCTGCTTCTGCTGTGCTTGCCCGGCACCCTCCTCCTGGCAGCCAGCGACGCTTGGTCCATGTTCAGTGGGCTGTGCGGAGGGGCACGGCACTGCTTGTGAACGTGTCCTATTGTGCCGGCAGCAGGAGACTGTGCCGCGCCGGGAGGTGCCAGGTGGGAAGTACATGGCACCAGGAGGGAGCTGGTGGGAAATCCGGCCAATGAACAGAGGTGTGAGATGTGGATGGAAGACAGTGCTCACCCAGGCCTGGTCAAAAGGGGAGGTCTCTTCTGTTAGAGATACACTCAGGAATGCAGCGAATGCACATTACACATTTTAAAAAATAATTAAATCAAATATATATATTTGATTTCAGAGAGGAAGGGAGGAAGGGAGGGAGAGAGACAGAAATATGAGAAAGAACCATTGACTGGCTGCCTCCTGCACTGCCCCTACTGTGGGGGGTGGGGGTCAAGCCCACAACCCAGACATGTGCCCCCGACCAGAATCGAACCTGGGACTTTTCCGTCCACAGGCCAATGCTCTGAACTACATACAATATAGTCACATACATTTATGTGAACAGGGGTTAAGTTTCCTACGTGTCAATAGAGGGTCAAGTTTTTCCGTAAGTTTCCTTTTCAAGGCCTGTGCGAAGCGATTGAGGAGGCGGCTCAGCTGTGAACCGGGCCAACAGAACTGATTACGTAGCTGGGTCACACAGACCCACCAAGAGTCAAAACATCATCTCAGCAACGCCATCTCCTTCACATCATCTCATCGCCTGAGGACTAAGGACCATAGCTGGTGTCTGCACCCTCCGGGGCTGCCTCACCCTCGCCCCTTCTCCTTTACAATCCTGCGCCCGTCCCTTGCTGGGGAGACAGAATTGATGCTTATACCGGTAAGCACCCTGTCTTCTCGGCTGGCTGGCCTTCTCAGTAAACGCCTATGATTCAACCCTGCCTTCATTACTGGACACCCCAACCGGGGGTTTCCCGGTAACATTATCACAATCTAAATTGATTTTTAAAGCCATCCCCACCCCCCCAAAGTAATATATAGTTTAAAAATAAAGTTTTTCTAAAAGGCTTATAATGAAAACTGGCAGTTTGCTGCCATCGTCCCCACTGCCTGGGACATGCAGGCAGCCACTTTCGACCCCGTTAGCAGTTTACAAATAGGCCTGTGCAGCTATTGAAAAAGTTTCCAGTACATACGATTGATTTCCTGTTACATGTGGAGACGGCGCACTTTACTGCACCGACCCCTGCTTGAGCTCCCATCCTCCCGCTGTAGCTTACAGTAAGTTTTGGTTAAATCAGTAGTGTTTACATTATTAAGGATATGTAAGACTTGCTCGGTGCTGAGCCAAGAACTGTCCCATTACTTGGCCTGCTTTGATAAGCTTTAATTACCCCGTTACTAATTGCCCTGTACTCATTTACGTGCATTGTTTATGCTCTGTAAAATTTTTTTCTACAATCTCCATCAGATCCTTCCAATACCAACAACATAATACCGAAACGCACCTTGGATTGTGTTGCTCCGAGGTTAGAGTGTGCGCCTGGGCACAGAAGTGTCTTGGGTTCGATTCCTGGTCAAGGGCACATGCCTGGGTTGCAGGTTCCATCCAGCTCTGCTCTGGGCATGTTTGGGAGGCAGCCAGCAATGTGAGACACATCAATGTTTCTAGGCTGCTCTCTCTCTCCATCTCCCACTTCTCTCTCTTTCACTCTCTCTAAAAAGGCAATGGGGAAAAAAATCCCCAGGTGAGGATTAACAACAACAAAAAAGCACTGAGCCGAAACCGGTTTGGCTCAATGGATGGGGCATCGACCTGCCGACTGAAAGGTCCCAGGTTCAATTCCGGTCAAGGGCATGTACCTTGGTTGAGGGCACATCCCCAGTAGGGGGTGTGCAAGAGGCAGCTGATCGATGATTCTCATCGATGTTTCTCTCTCTCCCTTCCTCTCTGTAAAAAAGCAATTAAATATATTAAACAAACAAACAAACAAACAAACAAAAACACACCCAAAACACTGAAGTGCAGCGATCACCCACTAACCTCCTGGAATGTTCCCTCCTGCCGCCGGCATCCTGCTCCTGTCCAGGCCTGCTGCACGCCCGGGCTTCCTCCCACCACTCTCCTCTGCTGGAATCCTTGTCTCCCAGCTCCCAGGCTTCCCTTTCTTGGTTGAGCCTCTAGTTTTGCAGAAGCACATTCTCGAGGGCACATGGCAAACGCTGGCTGGTATGCTGGGGCGGTGTGTGTGTGTGTGTGTGGGGAGGGTGGGTGTTGCCGGTGCAGCTGTTCGGGAGTGCCACCTGGCAGTTTCAGTCAACTGCAGAACACTCGGACCCAGGATCTGCTCCTGAGCACACATCCAGGGAAAAGCTGGCACGGGCCCCTAAGAGGACATGTGTGGGGATGGTCCCGGGGACACCGCCTGTGCACGTGGGTGCACAAAGCCTTCGCTTTCCGTACACGTTTATCCCCATCACACCCCGTTGTCTTACTAGCAGGGCTCCAGTCGATTCTCCTGGGTTTTCTAAGTATTTGGTCATAACACCGACAGATAGGAAAGGTTTGCTTCCTCCATGCTGATGGTTATGTATCTGGTTTTTTCCTCGGGTCTGGCTGCTTTGGTTAATACCTTCAGCACCATGTCAAACGGTAACAGAAACAGTGGACAGTCTTGTCCTGGCTTTAGGAGGGCTAGGGACGGCATTTCATTTATTTTAATTTTTCTTGGACAAATTGGATTTCTTTTACTTTTTATTGAGGTGTAAGTTACATACGAAAATCCTAAGTGTAGTGTAGTGCTTGATAAAGTTTTCCTATGGACACGCCCAAATTAATATAGCACTTCCAGCCTCCCTGAAGGCTCCCCATGTCCCCTCTCAATCATCAGCTCCCTCGAAGATAACCGCTACTGTGACACCATTAGTTAGTATTGTCTGTTTTTTAAAAATATATTTTTATTGACTTCAGAGAGGGAGAGGGAGAGAGAGAGATAGAAACATCAGTGATGAGAGAGAATCATTGGTCAGCTGCCTTCCTATACATCACCTCATGGGGATTGAGCCTGCAGTCCAGGCATGTGACCGGACCAGGAATCAAACCGTGACCTCTGGGTTCATAGGTCAACGCTCAACCACTGAGCACTACGCTGGTCGGGCAGTATTGTCTGTTTTCTCTGTGTCTGGCTACTGATACTCATTGTCTGTGGGATTCACTTATGTTGATGTGTGTAGCAGTGGTCATTTTTTTTTGGTCTTTTTATTTTTATTTTGTTGCTGTGGTCATTTTTCATTGCTATGTAGTATCCCACGAAAACGTATGAACATACTACAACTTATGCAACCATGTTACAGCTGCTGACAGACATTTGGGCTATTTCCAATGTTGGACCATTATAAAGAACACTTTTGTATGCTTTTTCTAAATTTTATTTTATTTTATTTATTCTTTCTTTCTTTCTTTCTTTCTTTCTTTCTTTCTTTTATTTTATTGATTTTTTACAGAGAGGAAAAGAGAGGGATAGAGAGTTAGATACATCGATGAGAGAGAATCATCCATCAGCTGCCTCTTGCACACCCCCTACTGGGGATGTGCCCGCAACCAAGGTACATGCCCTTGACCTGAATTGAACCCGGGACCTTTCAGTCCGCAGGCCGAAGCTCTATCCACTGAGCCAAACCGGTTTCAGCTTTTTCTTTTCTTTCTTTTTTTTTTTTTTTAATCATAGCATACATTTCAGTTATACACCCAGGAGCGGAATTGGTAGGTCATAAGGTGCATGTGCTTTAGCTCCTATGTTTGCTGAGTTTTAGATACTGCAGAACCATGTTCCGCAGTGGTCGTGCCAATTTACACGTCCTGTTGCTCCATCTCCTCATCAGCACTGGGTTTCCCAGCCTCTTCCTGTAGCCACTCTAGTGGGAGGGAGTGTAAGGGCACGGCTGGGCTTTTATTGGTATTTCCGGTGACTGCTGACAGGGAACACCTTTCCACACAATCACTGGCCAGTAGAACATTGTCTTTTGTGAAGTGTTAAGTTTTGCCCATTTAAAAAATTGTATTGTCTTTTTTCTTTTTATTTGCTCTATGCATTTTTTATGGATAATGTAAAATTGTATTCCAAACAGTTTACATCAACTTACATTCCTATAAAGTTTATGAAGATGCTAACTGTGCCACATACTCTCCAATGTTGGATATTATAAAATTAAAACAAAAATCAATGGGTTGCCTCCTGCACAAGCCCCGACCCAGGCTGGAATTGGACCTGCAACCCAGGTATGTGCCCTTGACCGGGAATCGAACCTGGATCTCACTGAGAAAAACCAGATAGGTTCCAAACTTTTTAATGTTTTCCAATATATATTGATTTTAGGGAGAGGAGGGGAAAGGGAGAGAGAGATAGAAACATCAATGATGATCAGCTGCCTCCTGCCTGCAACCAGGGCATGTGCGCTGACTAGGAATCAAACCGTGACCTCCTGGTTCGTAAGTCAACGCTCAACCACTGAGCCACTCTGGCTGGGCTTATTACTGTATTTTTTAAGTTCCTTTTTAAAATTGTGTAAGGACTCAGGTCCTGGCTGGGTAGCTCAGTTGGTTAGAGCGTTGTCCTGATACGTCACGATTGTGGGTTTGATCCCTGCTCAGGCACATACAAGAATTAACCAATGAGCCGAAACCAGTTTGGCTCAATGGATAGAGCGTCGGGTTGGGGACTGAAGGGACTCGGGTTCGATTCCGGACAAGGGCATGTACCTTGGTTGCAGACACATCCCCAGTAGCGGGTGTGCAAGAGGCAGCTGATCGATGACTCTCTCTCATCGATGTTTCTAGCTCTCTATCTTTCTCCCTTCCTCTCTGTACAAAATCAATAAAAAAATAAAAATAAAAAAAAGAATTAACCAATGAATGCATGCATAAGCGGAAAACAAATTGATCTCTCTTTCTCTTCTCTCCCTTTCTCTCCCTCTAAAACCAATTTAAGAAAATTAAAACTGTGGAAGGATTCATACGCACATATATACATATGCAAAAGACTATGTAAAATATATATGTATATAATTTAAAGAATGGGAATAGTCCTAGCTGACTTGGCTCAGTGCACAGAGCATTGGCCTGCGGACCAAAGGGTCCCGGGTTCGATTCCGGTCAAGTGAATGTACATTGGTTGCCTGCTTGATCCCCAGGAGGCAGCTGATCCATGATTCTCTCTCATTGATGTTTCTATCTCTCCATCCCTTTCCCTTCCTCTCTGAAAAATACATTAAAAATGAAAAAAATATCCTCAGGTGAGGATTAAAAAAAAAAGAATAAAACCAATACCAGCGCGCCCATCAGGTTAAGAAACAGAACATTCGCAGATCTTAGAAGCGCCTGTGGCCTCTGCGGGTGGCCCCCCCCTGTCCTCGGAGACCATGTTGTATCATCAGGGCGGGAGGGACACAGGCACCCAACCCCGAGAAGGACGAAACGGCGTTTTCTCACCCGCTGGGCTGACGGGAACAGTGCGGGCGGTGGGGCGGCTCTTGCTCCACCTGGTCCCTTGGGAACCCGATTCCTACTGCGCTTTTGGCTGTCCCTGGGCATCGCACCGGCTGTGCGGTTCAAGCTGTGTCGTGGCACGGCTGGTGCCAGTGGCAGGAAGGGGGGGTCTCAGGCCCAGACCCAGAGCGCCATGGCTTCTGCGGGTCCATAAGCAGGACGGCAGGCCCATGGCCATGCTCACCCGCAGGGGAAGGCGGGAATGCCCAGCGGGTGGGCAGCCCTGTGCCTATGGCAGCTGTGGCCACGGGGACAGGAGAATGGGGTTTGGCGGGCAAAACCCATGCACATCCCCTCGCTTTCGCTTGCGGTTTTACCACCATGGTGTGCAGCTTTCAACAATCCCTCTCCTTGACGGAGTCAGATGCAGATGTTAAATGGCAGGCACAGACCTCGCTGTGAGAGGACAGGGCAATGCACCACCATCCGATGGAAGTTTCCAGGGAAACACAGGCGGAGTGGAGGCTCGGTCACAGTCTACCTTCGCGTTCCCATCGTTTACAGGAGTCCCTGTGGGGTCAGCGGTGGCTTGGCGACAGGTCGCAGAGCAGGCCCAGCAGTGGACCCTTCGAGGGGCCTGCTAGCCAGGCTGGCCGTTGGCTGGCACCTGGGAGCTCGGGTGTCAGGAGGGCTCTGCCACCCCCTGAATGCTGAGTGGCCCTTTGTGCGTGAACGGTGCAAACAGCGTGCTTTATGCCCAACGCCTGCTTCCTTTGGGGAGTCTGGCAGTTCGGTGTGTGCCGGGCAGAGGGGCCCATGTGACCAGCCTCCAATCAGAACCCGGGGGCTGAGTGCCTAAGTAGCTGTCTGGTTGACACACTCCACATGCGCTGTCACGGGTTTGATGCTGGAGGAACCAAGTGTGTCCCGTGTGACTCCACTCCTGCTCATGCTGGCTCCTCTAGGCGTTGCACACCCCCCACTCCCTCTGCTGACGTTCTGGGCAGCCTGTAATTGGTAGCACAGCCGAGCCTTGGCACAGCTCTCGGCTGAGTCCTGTGAGCCTGCCTGGCAAGCCTGGGGCGGCCCCGGGGACCCCAGGCAGCGTGGCTGTGACGGGGTGTGGGAAATGGGTCACTGCAGGCGGAGCCCTTCATTGCAGTCAGTGCAGCTGTCTCTCAGGAATGGGGTCAAGATGACTGGGGTTTGCTGTGCTCTCCTTCCTAGTCCATCTGCCCCACCCCCTGCTCTCAGGAGGAGATCAGAGCAGAGTATCTTCTGGAGTGAGATGGATGATGTCAGTGAATTCAGGTGGCAGGGGTGGGAGGGAGGCAGAATGTCACTAGACGAGCACACAGTCCGGGTAAACTGAGTCCAGGCAAGAAGCGGGGCCAGGACACCAGGCCATCTGTTCTCAGGCACAGCGGTCCTGCGTGGTAGTGAGTGTGGCGGCTTTACCTCTCATGCAGAACCAGTGCCTGGGGTCTCCTCACCATCTTCCCAAGGACCCCTTGTGTCCCCCTAGTGTTAGATCTCCCACTTCCTGTGCTGCTGGCCTCTCTTTGATGGTCTCTCGTTTTTGATGGAACACATCCTATCATCGCTTCCTGAGAAAAGGTACATGGAAGGTAGAGTGTGTGAGTCCTTCTATAGCCAACCATATCTTTCCTCTACCCCAGGCTAGTATTTCCCATGGCATTAGTCACAGGTGGGAAGAAACTTTTCCTCAGCATTTTGAAAGTATTCTTCTCTTTCATTCAATGATTTTTTAAACATATTTTTATTAAATTCAGACAGGAAAAGAGAGGGAGATAGACACATCAATGATGAGAGAATCATTGATTGGTTCTTCCTCCATGCCCCCCACTGGGGATCGAGCCACAACCTGGGCATGTGCCCTGGCCCGGAATCTCACTGTGATCTCCTGGTTCATAGGTCAATGCTTAACCACTGAGCCACACCAGCTGGGCCAGTCAAATTTTTATTGAGAACCTAGTACATGTCTGGCACTGCCTCTAAGTACCTGGATTCATCCATGGACAACGAAGACCAAGGTCATAGGGACAAAGGTCAAAGAGCTTGTATTCCAGCCTGCGTTCTGGCTTTGGTGTGGCTGCCACCAAGCTTGAAGCCATTCTGGTTTCTGATCCTTCACATGACCTTTCCGCTCTGCAAGCTTGTAGGATTTTGTCTGGTTCCCGAGTGCTCTAACATTTCACAATGTTGAGTCTGGTGTGGGTTTATTTTTATCCATTTTGCCGGGCACTGGGTGGGCTCATTTACTCTGTGAGCTCACGTCCTTCAGTTCTGGACGTTTCTCTGGACTATCTGTGGATGATCGTCTCCTCCGTGCTTGGAGGTCGGACCTTCTGGGGTCTGACCTTCTTCTCCTGTGATTCCTCCTTCTCTCATTGCTCCTTCTGGGAGATTTTCTCAATGTCCTTTTCCTATGTTTCTAGTCCCTTTATTCCCACTATCATGTTTTTAGTATCCAAGAATTCTTTTTTATTTTCTGAAGTTTCTTACATAAATGTCATATTGTTTTTGCTTCATGGATACAGTATCTACTTATCTGAGAATGTCAGCATTTGTTTTAAATTTTTCATCTCCTTGCATAGTCTTTTTCTCCAACACTGCTTTTCTCCTGTTCATTGGTTTTGATTTCTAAAGCTCACACTTAGAGGCTTTTCTCAGCTGTCTGGATAATCCTTGGTTGTCTGCTTATGATTTAAGAGTGGAGGGCTAGACCTAGCCGGTTTTGCCCAGTGGTTAGAACATCAGTCCACAGACTGAAGGGTCTCAGGTTCAATTCCTGGTCAAGGTCATGTACCTCGGGAGTAGTCTTGACCCCTAGTCAGGGTCAGGGCATGTGTGGGAGTCAACCAATGGATGTGTCTTTGCTACATCAATGTTTCTCTCTTCCCCCTCCTCCCTCCCTTCCACTCTCCCTTTCAAAGTAAAAAACCACACACACACACACACACACACACACACACACACAAAACAAAACCCACAAAGCAATGGGGGGGAAAATCATTGGGTGAGGATTAAAAAAAAAAAAAAAAGTCTAGGGGCTAAAAATCTGTTTGACTATCTGAGCACCTGGTTTTTAGGGCTTTCAGACTTTGGGGTTCAATCGAGGGTGATCTGCATGTGTCAAAACTCTTACGTTTATATCTTGGGAAGTGTCAGAATCTCCAGAAAAGAATCTTCTGAGATTTCTGCACAGAAAGTAAGAACTCGGTAGCCTCCTGGGAGCCTCGTGAGAACAAAAGGATGGGAGCCCAGCGTTCAGCAATCACATGCTCATTCAATCTCATTTCCGTTTGGTTTGCTTTTTAAACATATCTTTATTGATTTTAATAATAAATATTATTAAATACATAGATCCTTGCAAATCTAGGAGGGAGAGATAGAAACATCGATGAGACTACTCTCCACCCCAGGAGACCCCGCCCCCCACAGCAATTTCTCTCTCCTAAACTCTAACAGACCCCACGAGGCTTACAAATATGCAACAGGGGCAGCAGCAGCTGGTCCCAGGCTAACCCCTGGCCCTGGCACCAAGGCCCCTTTCCCCTGACTCCTTAGTGAGTCAGCCCAGCCGAGGCCACTTCCTTGCCTCGCCTCTCCTGTTGCTTCTATCGCAGGCCGCAGGCCGTTCCTTATTCCACGGTCCCAGCTGTAATAAACGTCCTCTAAAAAAGAAAAGGAAACACTGAGAGAGAAACATCAACCTTGATTGGCTTCATCCTGCATGCATGTGACCACCTGGCGATTGTGAGCCCACAACCCAGGCAGGTGCCCTGACTGGGAATACAACCAGTGACCTCCGCATGGGCACCAGGAGGTCACTGCTTTTTTTAAATTGATTTTTTTTTTTAGAGGAAGGTGGGGGTTAGATGGGGAAGGAGAGAGAGATATTGAGATTTGTTGTCCCATTTATTTATGAATTCATCATTTGCTTCTTATATGTGCCCTGATCGGAGATCAAACCCAAAACCTTGGTGCAGCTGGATGCTGCTCTAACAGAGCTACCCGGCCAGGGCCCATTCCTATGCCCAAGACACCACTGTGACCTTCACTGGGTTTAGCATCCCCTGTATACAGAAACTCTTCGTTCTGCTTCTTCCAAAGAATAAACTTTCAGTCTTCTGCTCAGATGGAGAATCTAGATTTGCAAGGATATATATTGAATAAACTCTAAGAAGTGGGATCGCTGAGTCAAAACGTACATTTTAGACTTGTATGAGTCATTGCCAAATTATTGTCTATGGAGCCTGTATCAATTGACACCATCACCAGCAGTATATGAGAGTAGCTGTGTCCTCATTCCTTGTAAACAGTTATCAAGCTTTCTGACTTTGAAAAAAGGTCTTTTAAAAAAAATTTTTTTTGTTATTTTTATTTTTTTATCTATGGGCCTGATAACATTAAGGAATGGTTTTGTTGGAATTACCAGCTTAGGAAAAGGTATTGAGTTTAATTAATGAGTCAATCAAGCTCCTTGTGTCTTTGTTTTTCTTTTGATAGTATATAACCTATGAATTCAAGATGGTCTTCTTTATGGAGAAAAAGGTCATTTTATATCTGCCATTTTAATTTACATTTTTTATTTTAAAATTATTTAATTTACTTTTTTTTAAGAGTGAGTGAGCATCTTTTACTGGTAGAGAGACATGTTTCCTTTAATTTTCTTGTAAGCATTTGTTGGCATCCTGTGCTGACTGGACTGTTAGTCTTTATTTCATTGATTTCTAGAAGCTCTTTACTTTTTCCAGTTTCTTGTGTGTTGCTTTTGCTTATAGTGGTTGATCAGAAACAAAATATTTTTTTAAACAAAGCACTTTTATTTGTTTATTTATTTTGTTAATCCTCACCCAAGGATATTTTTCCATTGATTATAAGGAGAGTGAAAGAGAGAGGGAAAGACAGAGAGAAATATCGATTAGAGAGAAACACATCGATTGGTTGTCTCCTGCACACACCCTGACCAGGGCCCAGGGCAGGGATGAGCCTGCAACCAAGGTACGTGCCCTTGACCAGAATTGAACCTGGGACCTTTCAGTCACAGGCTGACGCTCTATTCACTGACCATTGGGCTCAAACACTTTTATTTTCTATGCAAAGGTGATTCAGAGAATTGATATAACGGTGGGAGAGAGCAGTGGAGCAGGGAGCTTCCTGAGTGAATTGCTCGTTTATGTCCTTTGCCTGTTTTTTTCTACTGGGTTATTTGTCTTTATAATTGATTTTATTTATTTATTTATTTATTTTTAAATATATATTTTATTGATTTTTTTTTACAGAGAGAAAGGGAGAGGAATAGAGAGTTAGAAACATCAATGAGAGAGAATCATCCATCAGCTGCCTCTTGCACACCCCCTACTGGGGATGTGCCCACAACCAAGGTACATGCCCCTGACCGGAATTGAACCTGGGACCTTTCAGTCCGCAGACCGATGCTCTACCACTGAGCCAAACCGGTTTTGGCTTATAATTGATTTTAAAAAGCATTTTTATTTTTAGGGATGTTATCCTCTTGCCATATGTGTTATACATATTTTTTCCAAGTTTGTCATCTTTTTAAATGTGTTTTGTGCCATGCAAGACATAGAATAAAAATATCCTATGGCTTCTGAGTTGGGCTATTTTTAGGAAAGCCTTCCCCATTTCAAGACTATAAATATACTTATTTAAATAGTTTCTTTTTGGACTCTTATGGTTAATTTTTATATTTAAATCTCTGCTCCATCTGGGGTTTATTTTGGAATAAGGAGAGAAGTAGGAGTCTATATTTATTTTGTTATAAATGGCTAGTTGTTTCAATACCTTTCATTAAATTAACCATGCCATCTTTATCATGTGTCCATTTTTACTGGGGTCTAATTCTGTACTCTTGTATTCCAGTGATGTTTTAATTACAGGTCTCATAATATTTGGGAGGAAAGCACTTCCTCCCCCAACATTATTCTTCTTTTTGAAAATTTCCAAAAGAGGGAAGCCTGGGTCCTGGGTGCCAGAGGGAAGCCGATGTTGGAAGGAAGGCCTACTCTTGCATGAATTTCGTGCATTGGGCCTCTAGTAGAGTCATAAATAGCAATAGTTTCTTTCTGAGCTTTTACTTACTACGCTGGCTAGTGCTTCCACCACAACATCAAATAATGGGATCATGAGAACTTGTGTCATGTCTTTTAATCTTAGGTCCAGTGCTCTTTTTGGGTATGTGTTTAACCCATTAAACAGTTCCTGAGCATCAACTACCTATAAAGCATGTTCTATATCAGAAAGGCATGGTAAAAAGAAAAATGAATTGTTCTATGTCCAAATTAATAATCTTTTCTTTCCCAGTAAACAGATCTAGAGCCAGCTGATAATCCTTAGCAGTTAAAACCTCTCCAGCAAATTCAATATCTTACCCCATTAAGTTGAAATGTGGCCCTAAAGAATTAGGACAGCCTTGACCAGTTTGGCTCAGAGAATAGAGCCTCGGCCTGAGGACTGAAGGGTCCCAGGTTCGATTCCAGTCAAAGGCATGTACCTTGGTTTCGGGCACATCCTGAAGGCAGCTGAT
This sequence comes from Pipistrellus hanaki, assembly GCF_964339955.1. Classification (NCBI taxonomy): domain Eukaryota; kingdom Metazoa; phylum Chordata; class Mammalia; order Chiroptera; family Vespertilionidae; genus Pipistrellus; species Pipistrellus hanaki. The sequence goes on from NC_140503.1 coordinate 7,479,531, forward strand.
TGATGTTTCTCTCTCATCGATGTTTCTAACTCTCTATCCCTCTCCCTTCCTCTCTGTAAAAAAAAAAAAAAAAAAAAAAAAAAAAAAAAAAAAAAAAATCAATAAAATATAATTAATTAAAAAAAAAGAATTAGGACAGTGTTTTATTTTGGGGGCGAGGAAATTGGAATGAGTAGGGGCTAAGGAAGTGACTGAAAAATGGGCATGATAAATATTTACTCCAAAGCCAAACACATAACATAAATAGGGGAAGACCCTGCCCCCCCAAGTGGAAGCATAGGGAGAGAGCTTCAGGCAGAGCGGAGCTGGGGTGAGGCATGAGAGAAGGAAGCAGGCAGGTGTTCGGGAGGTGAGCTGCAATCACGCGGAGCTGCCCACCGAGGGAGACGAGATCCACAGCACAGTTAAGCATTAACACAAAGGGCTCAAAGCCAGAGCATGTTTCTCAGGAGGCAAGTCATGCATTGGTCAGGTATATATTGAGTACCTGCTGAAGGTCAGACCCCATCTGGATACAAAACACCGAACAAAAAAGACAGGGTCCCCGTTCTCAAAGAGCCTCCAGTCCACTGGGGGAGGCGGGTGTTACTTAGGTAAACGTGTGAAAACGCGAGGATATGTAATGAGTACATCATTAGAAATTGTGTAAGTGCTATAAAGGCAATAACAAAGCTGAGAAAATAAGAAAGTGACAATTTAGATTTTAGGCACCAGGGAAAGGTGAGGAGGACACAACCCTGAAGCTGAAGCCAGAGGGATGAACAGACAGAGGGATTTTTTTTTTTTTTGGGGGGGGGGGCTTAAGGTTTAGAGGATGCGGCAAATTCTACCCCTCCGGTGACCAGAGTGGAAGGGAACCTAGCTTGTGCCAAGTCACGAAGGCCCAGGTGTGACAGGTATGAGGAACCACAGGTATCACGGCTCAGCGATGGAGCACGCACAAATGGAAACACCAGGAAGGGAAAGGAAAAAAATGAAATAAAATAAAAATCCGAGGAAGGCGGAAAAGGAGTAAACTAGATATAAATGTAGTATGGGTGTGCGTTTACCTCAGGCTTCACATCCAGGAGGTAAACAGTAAGCGAGTGGTCCGTGCCTCAGTGACCTCGGGGCCCCACCAGGTAACACCAGAAACAGCCTCCCTTTGTGGTACCCTTCCAGAGAGGACCCCCTGCCAGTCCTAGACCACATCTTGTTATCAATAATTAGATAGACTGCATTTTTACTTTTCCAAATAGGAACTCCTAAAATGGATTTAAAAAAATAATAATGGCCTGGCTGGCATGGCTCAGTGGTTGAGCATCCACCTGTGAACTGGAAGGTCACAGTTCAATTCCAGGTCAGGGCACACGTCCCAGGTATGGGCTCGATCCCCAGTATGGGGTGTGCAGGAGGCAGCCCATTAACTATTCTCTCTCATCATTGATGTTTCTATCTCTCCCTCCCTCTCCTTTCCTTTCTGAAATCAATAATAAAAATATATTTTAAAAAAATGCTTTCATTGATTTTTTTTTTTTTTTTTTTTTTTAGAGGAGAGAGAGTTAGGGAGAGGGAATAGAAAGACAGAAACATCAATGAGAGAGAGATAGAGATAGAGATAGAGATAGAGAGAGAGAGAGAGAGAGAGATCGAATGGCTGCCTCCTGCATATGTCTTACTGGGGATAGATCCAACAACCCATACATGTGCCCTCTTGGTTCACAGGTCAACGCTCAACCACTTAGCCACACTGGCCAAGCCTAGAATGGATTTTTAATTTAACAAATGCATCTTACTTTGGGTCAGAGGCCCCCAGGTACGACTCCACAGAAGCATATGGCTGTAGGTCACTGGGCAGCCAGCGGTGTGGCCAGCTCAAGTGACTGACAAGGACTGGACTTCTTATCGCGTCTGAGCGGCACGCTACTTTTCCTCTTACCGCGGAGCCCCGACTCTTCCCTTCGCACTCCTTCCCTTTCCTGTTTAAATTCCTCAGAGGGAGTGAGTTAGAAACTGTTATGGAGGCTATCAAGCTTGAACGCCCTTCTCTAATCTCTGAAGAGATAAAACTACAGTATTTACTGGGCTTCGTGGACGGCTGTCATTGAATTGATAACTGGGGGAGGTTTATAGGGAAAAATAAAGCTGGTTCTATCCACAAAAAGTGGTGTCCTCAAGCGGATGCAGTGCTAAGAATACTCTAATAATTCAACCGGTTCCGTGTCTGTGAGTGACAGGATGTCACAGCCTGTGACAACCGATTCTCTCATTTTCTTCCCATGTTTTTCCTTCATTATGTGAACTGGAACCCACATTCTGTCTTCTTCCTGGAGCCTAAGAAAACTGAACCAGCACATGTGGAGCTATATTTATAGGAGGGTGGGAGTCAGCTGTGAGTTTTTAAGGCCGGGACCTAAGAGATGGCATCATAGGTACAGGTTTTGTTTTTCGGTGGAGAAAGCGCAATTCTGTGGGCAACTGCCATACACCATGGCCAGATCTCGGGCACACTGCCCACTGTTTCCTCTCCGTGGCTGCTGTCCTTGCTCGGCATGTTTACAGGGCACAGGAGGAGGTGGGAGCAGTGCAGGGTGGCAGTTTGCCCAGGAGACACGGTGGATAAGCCACTACCGGAGCCTGGTGTCCCAGAGGGGAAAGAGGGACTTATTAGAGAGCATGGTGGAGAAATCGTCTCCAAACCAAGAGATATCTCTTCCTTTGGTCCTCAAAGAAAAGTGTGAGAATGGGTTCATGTAGAGATAAAAATGCAGGCACAGCATGAGAGATTCACGCTTTATGGCAGAGATTCCTGACTATTTGGTTTCAGAGCCCTTAGTGTCTTGGTAACTTCTTCATGTCACCCCTAGACAAAAAGAATACTAGCAGTCCATTTACTAGATAAGGCCAACAAACCTAACAATATTCATTCCTCATAATTTAGCTGTCTGAGACATAAACTGGGCACTATACTGGGTGTGCTCTAGTTTTAACAACACATATCATCACCCATTTTGCAGTGTTATAATTCAGTGGTTTTCAGTATATTCAGAATTGTGCAACTATTCACACAATCACTATTAGAACATTTTTAAAAAAATATATATTTTATTGATTTTTGACAGAGAGGAAGAGAGAGGGATAGAGAGTTAGAAACATCGATGAGAGAGAATCATCGATCAGCTGCCTCCTGCACACTCCCCACTGGGGATGTGCCCACAACCAAGGTACATGCCCTTGCCTGGAATCGAACCCGGGACCTTTCAGTCCGCAGGCTGACGCTTTATCCACTGAGCCAAACCGGTCCCGGCTATTAGAACATTTTCATCACCCCAAAAGAGACCTTGTACCCAAGCAGTCACCCCTCCTCCTCTTTCCCCTACCACCTCTAGGCAACCACTCACCTATCTTCTGTCTCAACAAATTTGCCTGTTCTAGACATTTCATAGAAATGGGATCATACAGTATGGCCTTTGCGTGTGCCTCCTTTCATTTACAGAAAGTTCTCAAAGGTTACCCGTGTTGTATGTATCGGTATTTCATTCCTTTTTCTGGCTGAATAATACTCGATTGTCTGAATAGACCACATTTTGGGTATCCATTCATCAGTCAATGAACATTTGGGTTACTTCTACTCTGTGGCTTGAGGCGCCACTGCCAGCATGGCCTGGGTTCAAAGACCTGGAGAGAGGGCTGACGCGCAAATTAATGCATAAGTCAAGAAATATAAATTTAGAAATTGTGGGGGAAGCCAGTTGTGAGCTTGGTACAAGGGACCAAGTTCCACTGCTTTTATTTACTAGAATACACAATTGCCTTTTAGGAATACAAACAGACATATCAAAGGTGATGTTCACTAATCAGTAAAGAGAGCACCAGGTTTGGGGGGTTCCCTTTGGCTATTGAATCAGCAGCAGGGAACAACAATGCAGACATTCAGCCTTCTGAATATCAAAAGCCCCATTCAGCATTCTGACCGGACTTCTCGAGTTTATATTAATTACTATTGATCTTGGCCCCCAGCAGTGGCTATCATGACTAATGCTGCAATGAACATTCACGTACAAGTTTTGTGTGGACCTGTTTTTCACTTCTCTTGGGTATATACTAAGAGTGGAATTGCTGGGTCATATGGTAGCTGTTTAAACAGGTAAAAATAATTTTTTAAAATCCTCACCAGAGATCTCTCTTGATTTTTTAGGAAGGAATGAAGGGAGAGAGAGGAAGAGGGAGAGGAGAGAAAGCAAAAAAAAAAACAAACAAAAAACCAACAAACATTGATCAATTGCTTCCTGGATGTGCCCTGACTGGGCATTGAACCTGAAACCTAGCTATGTGCCCTGACCAGGGATCAAACCTGAAACCTTGTGGTGTACAGGATGACACTTCAACCAACTGGTCAGGGCAGATGTATTTTGCTGCTGCTGTTGTTGTTAATCCTCTCCTGAGGATATTTTCTGCTCCATTGATTTTTAGAGAGTGGAAGGGAAGGAGGGGGGAGGAGGAGCAGAAGGGGTGGAATGGGCGGAGAGAGAGAAACAGCAATGTAAGAGAGAGACATTGATTGGGTGCCTCTTGCACATACCCTGACCAGGGATCCAGCTGACAACCAGGTACGGGCCCTCAACTGGGAATTGAACTCAGGACCCTTCAGTGCACGGGCTGATGCTCTAACCACTGATTCATACTGGTCAGGGCCAGGGCAGCTGTTCAAACCTTTGAGGAATGCCAGACTATTACCCAAAGTGGCTGCGCTGTTTTACATTCCTAATAGCATGTGTATGAGGGTTTGAATTTCTCCACATGTTCACCACTTGTTATTACCTGTCTTTTTGATGATAGCCATCCTAATGAGTATGAATTGGATCTCAATGTGGTTTTGCTTTGCATTTCCCTGATGGCAATGATGCTGAGCATCTTTTCATGTGCTTACTGGTCATTTGTGTATCTTCTTTGGAGAAAAGCCTACTTAGATCTTTTGCCCACTTTAAAGTAGGTTATTTGTGTTTTGTGTAGGAGTTGTTTACATATTCTACATACAAGTACCTTACAGAGATATGATTTGCAAATACTTTATTCCATTCTGTGGGTTTTCTCTTCTAATTTTGAGTTTTAAAAAACATCCTTTGCATTAAAAAATATTTGCTTCACTTAAGTTGCTAGTCTTCACCTTTTGGTAATGTATAACTTTAAAATTTTCGTGTATGGGCCTCTAGAAATGTAATAATAGAAAAAGCTCATCCAACAAGATAAATCTGAGGTTGGTTACTTTACATAGTGAGTCAGTAAAGATTTCAAATGCGGTTTCTAAAGACACCCATCTATGTCTATTTCTCTTTAGAAGGTCACTGTGGCAAACACATGTTCTCCTCAAATTTAAAAACAAGTGGGCAAACATGCTTTTGTAATGGAATATTCTCTGAATCTGAATAAGTTTGACCTAAAGTGAATACTCTACATGTATTACACTGAAAAAAAAAAAATGTATGCTTTACTCCCCAACCTCCTGGATTGTCCCGCTGTTCATACTCACTTCCTTGGTGATGGTACCCAGGCTTTAAATCCATTTCTCAGCTCATGACTGCCAAGTATGATGAGATCCATTGACTGGTTGCTTCCTCTCAACCAATCAACTTGCTTCCTCTCAACTCCCGATCTTCCTTTCAAAACCTGCTCCTTCCCAAGCTTCTCATCTCAGTTAATGACACTTCCCCTCTCCGGCTGTTGTGCCCACTCTGGATTTATTCTTAACTCCTCCATTTCTCCCATAAATCAGATCTAATCTGCTGGGAAATCCTATTGGCTTTTCCTCCAGAATACATCTAGGATACTCTAACCTCTCTCTGTCTGTACTGCAGCCACCCCTAGACCAAGCCTCCACTTTCTTTGGCCTGGATTACTACACTGGCCTCCCAATGGGACCTTCCACGCTTGCTTCCCACAGTCTACTTTCAAATCAGCAAATGGATTTTAAAGCCTGCAGTGGCTTCCCTGCCCTCTCTGCTCTAGCCACTCTGGCTGACTGACTTGTGTCCTTGAACACACTGTGTTAGGGGCACAAATAGAATATGAGGAACTAGCTATGTTTATGGGAAACATAACCATGCTCTGTTAACTGTGAATGCCTTGTTCTGGTTAAAGAAAGGAGATTCTAACCTGGCTGGGAGTTGTATGCCCCACCCCTGAACCTGGGAGTCAACCTTGGCATGCAGTCCATTCTCATTCAAGAACTGCCTATTATTATGGAAAGACTGACAACTTAGTTGCCCAAACAAAGGAGTACCAACCCAGCCTCCCTGTGTAATCCTGGTCCTTCTATAAGCAGCTGGTTTATGGGGGGCTGCAGAGCAATGTTTGTGGATGACCTGCTGCTCTCCCATACTGACAGCAGTACCGGAATAAACGCTTATTTGTGACTCCACCCTGTCTCTGCTTAATTGGCTCAAGTAGTGACAGGTAGCACAGACCCATTGATTATCCGGTTACATAAACACACTTGTGCCCTGCCGGCTCTGCCGTGGCTTTTTCCTCTGCATGCTTGGCACTTTCCCTTGATAGGCCATGGCCCACTCCCTCATCTCTTTCAAGTCTTTGCTGAAAGGTCACTTCTCAATGTGGCTTATCTAGATCATCATATTTTATTTTTATTTTCTAAAGATATTTTATTGACTTTTTACAGAGAGGAAGGGAGAGGGAGAGAGAGCTAGAAACATCAATGAGAGAGAAACATCTATCAGCCACCTCCTACACATCCCCCACTGGGGATGTGCCTGCAACTAAGTCGCATGCCCTTGACTGGAATCAAACCTGGGACCCTTAAGTCCACAGGCTGATGCTCTATCCACCCAGCCAAACCAGTCAGGGCTTGATCACCATATATATATATATATATATATATATATATATATATATATATATATATATATCTTTTTTTTTTAAATATATATTTTATTGATTTTATACAGAGAGGAAGAGAGAGAGAGATAGAGAGTTAGAAACATCGATGAGATAGCATCATCGATCAGCTGCCTCTTGCACACCCGCTACTGGGGATGTCCCGCAACCAAGGTACATGGCCCTTGACCGGAATCGAACCCGGGACCTTTTAGTCCCCAAGCCGACGCTCTATCCACTGAGCCAAACTGGTTTCGGCTTGATCACCATATTTTAAACTGCAACCTTCCCAACACATTCCCAACTCTCTTATCCTGCTCTACTTCTTTTCCTAGCACAATCACTATTTGGTTTACTTATTTGTGTTTATTGTTTATCCTCTGTCTTCTCCTTGCAAGAATATAAACTCTATGAGTGAGAGATTTTTGTTTACTGATGCCTCCCAAAGGCTAGGACAGAGTGGCACACCTGAGCACTCAAATATTTGAGGATACAAAGAATTTGAATGTGTTTGGCCAATGTGCCTCAATGGTTGAGTATTGACCTATGAACCAGGAAGTCACAGTTGGAGCCCTGGTCAGGCTCAATCCCCAGTAGGGGACATGCAGGAGGCAGCCTATCTATGATTCTCTCTCTCTCTCTGAAATCAATAAAAATATAAAAAAATAATTTGAATGAGGCCCCTCATACTCTTGAGCATGCATACAACCTGGTTGAAAGGCAGCATGTATATACTAAAAGATAAGTACCAATATAAGACAACTAGCATATCCTAATACCAAAAGAAGATAATGGTTTAGGATTATTATACATGAAAAATGAAAGCTTAGCCCTAGCTGGTTTGGCTCAGTGGATAGAGCATTGGACTGCGGACTGAAAGGTCCTGGGTTCAATTCCAGTCAAGGGCACACGCTTGGGTTGTGGGCTCAATCCCCAGGGGGGGGCTGCAGGAGGCAGCCAATCAATGATACTCTCTCATCATTGATGTTTTTCTCTCTCTCTCCCTTTCCCTTCCTCTCTGAAGTCAATAAAAATATATTTAAAAAAAAAGAAAAGAAAAATGAAAGCTTGGCCAAGTGCCAGAGAAGTTTAGAGAGGTAATTTTTAAATTTGGGGGTGGTGGTGGTCACATCTCTTTGAAAATCTGATGAAGGCTACAGACTCCAATAACATAATAAACATGTACACAACATTTTTAATACAATTATAAAGAGTTCAAACACTTCATGAAGCCAGCCATATATCCTGAATAGGGAATGCTTGGTTTAAAATATGGTTTTATCACCAGGGGCTTGGGAAAGGCTTGGTGAGGATGGGACTTAGAGTAGGCCTGAGAACAGGCTATCAAGGGGAAAGCAGAAGAAAGAAGGTTCTTTTCCAGCAAGAGGAAGAGCTAAGGGTGATGCAGAACTTTCCGTCTGACTTTCTGTAATATGTAACAACAGGCTGAGAATTAGCAGGTGCATGACTTAAATAATATGGCTGTTGTAAGTCATTGAAAGTTTCTGGGCAAGAATGCAATAACAAAAGAAATGTTTTAAGAAAATTAATTTGGAAGTTGTTTATAGGAGCAAAGTTGAGAGAAAGAGTGAAATTAAGGAAATCATTCATAAAGCTATCTATATATGTAAAAGCCCAGCGACCGGAATGACAGAACGACCAGAACAACTGGAACGGCCAGTAGCTATAACGTGTACTGTGGCAGCCAACCAGCCTGATCTGGGCCCCGATTGGCCCCAACACCCTGATCAGGAGTGGGGCTGGCTGGCCAACTGCCCAGGCCCCTCCACCGACCCACCTGTGTACAAATTTGTGCACCGGGCCTCTAATTACATAATAATTCAAGTTTGAAGAAAAGGAAAGATAACTGCTAAGGTTTAGACACTGATGAATTAGAGGCACAAATCCAATAAGAAATTCCAGTATGAAACTGCAAATCAGAAATTAATTTCAGGTCAGGCCCAGTTATATACGTTCAGGTATTATTTACTGCATCCTTATGTGTCGGGGCGGGGGGGGGGGGGGGAAGAGAAAAACTAAGAATAGAGATTATGCAAAGGCATTGGATGGGACAAAGTGAACAGCCTATTATAATTGTGATCACATAAAACATATTAAGTTCATATAGAATAAAACTCTAATAGAATGCTTGAGGCATACAGGTATTATGGGTAATTGAAAACTGTGGTTGAGGGCTAACAAATTACTTTTGTTTTAATTTTTGCTTGCTGAGTTATTTTTTCTCCAAAAAGTATTATTATGCTTTTATCCCCCTTGATAACGGAAACACAACTGAATTATTTTTAGACTAGAGGCCCAGTGCACAAAATTTGGGAAAGAGTAATCCTCCCTTCCCCCGGACCAGCTTTCCAGTAGGCTCCCGACACCAGCTTTCCTCTGGCACCCAGGACCCGGGCTTCCCTCTGGCCACCAGCAGGCATCCAGGCTTCCCCCGAAGCCCTGACTTCATCTGGAAGGACATCTGGTCTAATTAACTGCGGTGGGTGCTTCTCCTTTTTCCTCATCCTGCACGAAAAGGGAGAAGGACAGGTTCCTGAGTGGAAGAGCTGGGGATTAAGAAATAAAATAAAGAGGCAGAAATAGATCCAAAAACTGGGTGCCGGGTGGATGCTGTCACTCTGGTGGAGGGACAGTCGACCCCCACCACAGACAACACAGCACATTTATTGATTTCCAGAGGGCGGTTTAAGGTCAAAGAAGTCTTGGATGTGCCCAGGTCCTACCCATTCCCTCATTCCTGGGATTTAGCATATTAAGACCTGGGTAAGTCAAGGTCCCATTTGTTCCTCATTCCAAGGACATGGATGAAGATAAGAAATCAATACTGATAACAGTCTCCCACATTTTGGGAGGCTGTTTCCCTGGGGATGGCCATGCCTGTCACCTCGGACTCAGCTGACATTAATTTAAAGGTCATCCATATGCATTCCCAAGGGGCTCTCTACAATTAGCATATTATGCTTTTATTATTATAGATGATTCAGGATGTCACTATCCCTCAAGTTGATCATAATAAATATACTAGAGGCCCAGTGCATGAACTCATTGGCCTGGCTGTTGATCGGAGCTCTTGCCCAGCCCTGATCAGGGCTGGCCGGCCAGAGGGAGGGATCATGGGAGGTTGGCCAGCTGGTTAGGGGGAAGGCCATGGGCAGTTGGCTGGCCAGCCTTGCCCCCTGGTCCAACTCCCTGTGGAGGGGAAAATTTCCATATTAGCCTTTATTATATAGGATATTTAAAAAATATATTTTATTGATTTTTTTACAGAGAGGAAGGGAGAGAGAGCGTTAGAAAGATCAATGAGAGAGAAATATCCATCAGCTGCCTCCTGCACATGCCCCCGACCAGAATGGAACCTGGGACCTTTCAGTCTGCAGGCTGACGCTCTATTCACTGAGCCAAACCCGTTTTGGCTATATAGGGTATTTTTAACATAAAATAACAGTTATAGAAAATTGGGATATATCCATTGTGACCACAGAAGACATCCTGGTATTTTTACAAGACTTCTGATATTTATTAGACTTTTAGGTAAACACAGATAACATCAAAACAATATAACAAGAAAATTTTAAAGTATTTTAAGGACCTATTAACTAAGAAGAATGTTAATGCTTTTTTTTCCTTCAAACAAAAGGTACAAGATGTTGGTGTCAAATGCATTATTACATCACTGGCACAGTTTCCACTGGCATGTACTGGCTTTGTGATACACAAGATGCTTATGATTTAGACTCCTCTTACTTTAGAACTTAACTTCCCTCCACTTCTTTTGTGACCCTCCTCTACAACTTAGAGAAATAGTTCACTCTTTCCGTACCCAATGTGACCGCCCCTCCCCGGAATCCTGCCAGAATGTTTCTGTCACTTCAGAAACGTCAGAAACGTTCTGGTTCTAGTGCAACATGCCGAGACCAGGTATAAAATGCCAACTGTTTCCGCCTTCAACACGTGTGCCTGTCCTTACATACCTAGACACACTACATACAGTACATGCACAAAACTATGGCTGGGAAGCAATTTCGCAGCTTCCACTTGAGCCTCTTTAAAAAGAAAAATCAATCGTCTATAATCAAAGGGCTATGAATAACGGAGGAAGACAAGTGAATCCTCCTTAGTCTCTGATTCCCGTCCCCTCCCCGCTTTTCTCTAAAAACCCGGTGAAGACAAAATTAACAGAAGTGCAGACACAACCGACTTTTCTTAAAATCAGCCACCGCTCACCTATAACAGGTATGCAGGTGTATGATGTGCAAGCTCACGTGTGTGTGTGTGTATCCTCCACTCTCCCTCCACCCCGCCTTAAAGGGTGGCGAAGCGCAAAACTCAGGTCCTCGGGTGCCGGGAGGTGCAGAGGGGATCCCCACAGTCGCAGAGTGGGGGTGGCCGGAGGGCGGGACCGGCCCCTCCCCCCTCCCCCCCCTCCCCCCCGGCCCCTCCTGAGTTATAATAACATTGGGGCTCCGGCTCCCCTCCCAGCAGAAAGGGGGGGGGGTAGCCAGACAGCTCTCTTCCTCAGCGCCTCCGGGTCCCGGGGTGCCTCGGTTCCCAGCCCGCCCTGAGCTCGCCTACAGCAGCCCGATCCCCCCAGGAGTCTCTGGACCCGCGGGGCCGAGGGTGCGGGCGGGGCCGGCCTCACCTGCGCAGCCGAAGGGCGGACTCAGGCAGCGCCCAGGGGCGGGGCCGGCGGCTCCCCGCGGCGTGCGGCGCGCCAGGTGAGCACGCCTGCGCAGTCGCGCCGTAAACAAGCCCGCCCCTGCCCCTGGGCCCGCCTCCGCCGGGCCGGCTCGCGGGGTGGGCGGGGCCCGGAGGAAGGGGCGGGGGAAGCGCGCGAGCCCGGGACGGCGCCTGCGCGGTGGGCGTGATCCGGGCACTTAGGGCAGGATGAACGCTGCTTTCCAAGATGGCGACGGAGGGAGGAGGGAAGGAGATGAACGAGATTAAGACCCAATTCACCACCCGGGAAGGTCTGTACAAGCTGCTGCCGAACTCGGAGTACAGCCGGCCCAACCGGGTGCCCTTCAACTCGCAGGGATCCAACCCTGTCCGCGTCTCCTTCGTAAACCTCAACGATCAGTCTGGCAACGGTGACCGCCTCTGCTTCAATGTGGGCCGGGAGCTCTACTTCTATATCTACAAGGGGGTCCGCAAGGTACCGACCCGGGCGTCACCGGGGCCGCCGGCGGCGTGGGCAGATGCCGGGAGCAGGGCGGTGACCGCGGGGGCCAGGGTGACCGCCGCGCTTACTTTTGAGTGGGCCGGCAACTCCGCCGGGGTGCTCCTGCGGACGGGGGGCTCCGGAGAGCGGGGCGGGGGCGGCGGGAGGGCCGGGGGTGCAGGGTCCCGTCCGGGAGGCCCCCGGGCCGCTGCCGCCCCTCGGGCAGGGTCCGGCAGGCGCCGCCAGGCTCTGACACGGCCCGGGAGCGGGCCTGCGAGTCCCCGGAAGAGGTGGGGTGGCCGGCTGCTGGCTGATTCGGCCTCGCCTCCCGGCAGCGCTGGAGGCTCGCTCCGGGTTAGAGAACGGGCGGCCGGGGCAGGGAGCGGAGGACCGGAGCCTGGGTCCGGAGGGACCCGCTCGGTCCCGGCGCGACAGGCTGCTCCACCTGCCGCCGCACTGACACTTCCTGGGCGTCTCTCCTCCTGGTGTCAGCGCTCGCTCTTGACCGAAGCGCCCGGGGGAGGGCCGCTGTCACTGTCTCGGCCGGCGGAGCCTTCCTCCGGGGGGTTGCTAAAAGAGGGTCAGCTGGTCCCTGGTAGTTTGGGGTGGCTCATGAGCCCAGGGTGAGGTCGAACTGACGTTTGCGGCGAACCGAGCCGGTCCGCAGGGGTTCCGTGAGAGCGTGCCCGGATCAGCCTCGCCCAACAAGTCAGACTGTGTCCCAAACAGGGAGGGCTCCTCTGCCTTAAAAGCGACTTTACAAGAACCATTCTTGGCGGGCGGCTTAACAGTAATTCCGTGAAGCATGCAATCATCCTTTAAAAATATCTCTTTTAAAAGAAGCAACTTAGTGGAGCTTTTCTTTCATTAGCCACGTAACTTTGTCCTCATTGAGAACTGCTTTAGGGATATGTGGTCTTTGGACGCTGGGAAGGCGAAGGAATGTAGCACATCCACAGCACCTAGGCCTGGGGAAAGGCGGTGACCGGTTAACTTATAAATGTGTGGTTAGTGTGCAAATAAATTGTGCATCTTGAAGAGTGAATGTACCCTGAGATTTAATATATCCAGGATAGTAGGGAATGACAGTGTCTAAATGTAGCAAGTTGTCTTCCTTGTTCAAGGTGAATCTTTTTTAAGAGTTTATAAGTTACCGCTGTGTTTGAGATATGTTGTTACAAGTGACTGACAATAAATCAGATATGTTGTTACAAGTGACTGACAAAATGCTTGACTGTATTTTTTCTCTTTTGGCATCGGGAGAGTGTGAAGTCATTAGTAGTCGAGGAACCAGAAGTTTTAGTCCTAACCCCAACTTTGTCACTTACTTGTTGGGTGACCTTGGACGAGTTATTTAACTTTCCTATCTGCACCTCTTTTAAAAGAGAATGGTGTAATACACACATTTAATTTATAATATCATGGCTGGAATGAACTTTAAAGTCCTGAAACACTCAGTAGATGTGAAAAAGAGTTAAAATAAGCATTAAGAGTAATTGTGTCAAACAGAACGCTGCTATCTTGACATGGATAGGACTGAACAAATTAGCCTTTTCTCTGGAAATAAGTTTAGAATTTTAAGTTAACACCTATTTATATAAAAATAAGCAAGTGCTTAAAAACTAAGTTTTCTAGCAATTACTAATGTAAAAAAGGATTTACCCTTTTTTTTTTTTTTTAAAGTTTTCTTTGAACATATATTATTTCCGAAGCATTCTAGTGGGAAACCTTATCTGGATCAGGTAGCCCCTGTTTCATCGTAAAAGCAGGTCCCTTGCCTAGAAGTATGGAAACAGAGTTCTCTCTTAGTGGGATACTATTCAGTGAAGGGTGAAACGAGAACTTTTCAAAACTACACCAAAACATTATTTTAAATAAGACAAAATCTTGAACATGTAAATTTGCCTTTAGCTGCATAACCTATTTGGGCACTTTAATTTTTTTGTAAAATTTCATTTTCATTTGGTAATATCTTGTAATACATTCACATTATTTGGGAGACATTTCAACTTTGTCTAGTCATTATAATTAAAATTTTTTTTCATGAATGAGTTTGCATTTATTATTTCTGAATATAAGTGATAGTTTCTGTGACTGTTTTCTGATTTTAAAATAGGTCAGATAGTGTTCCTTAATCAGAAACCAAAATTTACTTTAAAAAAAATATATTTTATTGATTTTTTACAGAGAGGAAGGGAGATGGATAGAGAGCTAGAAATGTCAAAGAGAGAGAAACATCGACCAGCTGCTTCTTGCACACCACCTACCGGGGATGTGCCCGCAACCAATGTACATGCCCCCGACCGGAATCGAACCTGGAACCCTTCAGTCCGCAGACCGACGCTCTATCCACTGAGCCAAACCGGTTTCGGCCAAAATTTACTTTAAAATTTTTTTTTTATTTTTTTTATTGATTTGATAGAGGAAGGAAGAAGGAGAGATAGAAACATCAGTGATGAGAGAATCATTGATTGGCTGCCTCCTGCACACCTCCTAATTCATAAGTCGACAATCAATCACTGAGCCACACTGGCAGGGCCAAAATTTACTTTTTGGGGTTAGGAGTTGTGAGTTTTTGACAGTTGGTCATTTTGACTTTTTTTTTTTCCTTTGGGGTGTATAAAGTTTCACAACAAATTTTCAGATCATTCAGAAGTTCTGATTTGGATGAAGACATTCAACTTAAATCTGCTTATAAGATAAGTAAAAATAGGGCTCTTTAAAAAACTTCCTGAAAGGAAGTATGGAATCATGAGGAATGGAGAGGATGAGGATGCAGTCTAACAACATCTAAGCTGAGAGCTGTAATTTTGGCCCTTTTAAAACATTGACAGGTCAGGTTCTAGAGTTAAAAGGGACCTCAGAGTTTGTGCAGCCTCACCTCGGAGAAAACCAAGGCTAGAGAGCACGTGCAGACCTGAATTGGGGTTTTCTCATGGTAAGGAAAAGGAAACACAGCTGAATCTAAAGAACTGCCTTAATGAGAAAAGACTGATCAAGCTTTTTGGACAAGGATGCCTTACACTCTGAGCATTTCAGAATTTACCCCAGCATTTTGGCGTATGTTATCTCATTGATTCTTAAAAACAATCCTTTGAGGTAGATGAAAGCATCATTTCACAATCGAAGTGTTTGGAATGGGCTTCCTTGTGTGAAGAGATGTAGTGTTATGAATTTATGTTGCTTAACTCAAGGTAATTTAAACATTGGTTTAATACTGATACTAATAATTTCAACAAAGATTGAGTGACTACCATGATAACAATTATACTAGGTCAGTGGTCGCAAACTCATTAGTCAACAGAGCCAAATATTAACAGTACAACGATTGAAATTTCTTTTTTTTTTTTTTTAAATATATTTTATTGATTTTGTACAGAGAGGAAGGGAGAGAGATAGAAAGCTAGAAACATCGATGAGAGAGAGTCATCGATCAGCTGCTTCTTGCACACCCCCTATTGGGGATATGCCCGCAACCAAGGTACATGCCCTTGACCAGAATCGAACCCGGGTCCCTTCAGTCCCCAAGCTGACGCTCTATCCATTGAGCCAAACCGGTCTCGGCTGAAATTTCTTTTGAGAGACAAATTTTTTAAACTTAAACTTCTTCTAATGCCACTTCTTCAAACTAGACTCGCCCAGGCCATAGTATTTTGTGGAAGAGCCACACTCAAGGGGCCAAAGAGCCACAGGTGGCTCTTGAGCTGCAGTTTGCCGACCACGGTACTAGATGATGTGGGGGATTCAAGGATGAGTAAGACTGTGTCCCTCTCCCAAAGAACTTCGAACTGCTAGCGTTCAAGCCTCTTTCTGGCATACTTAGCTTTTCTTTTTTTTAAAAAAGGTTGTTTTAGGATACAGATGCCAAAGGTAGTTGGGCTTATTGGACCAGCCCTTTCATTTTATGGAGACCTGCTTTTACATAAATGTGAATGGCCACTATTCAGTTCCCAGCTGAAGCATCACTCCCTCTGCAAATCCTCCCAGTCCCAGGCTAGATCAGCTGTTTTCCCTATTACATGTTCTCAGAGCATCCTGTACTTTGCCTTTAAAGCACTTTTTAAAATTTGTAATTCTTTGGGTGATAATCATCTTTTCCATAAACAAAGCTCCCTTAGAATAGAGACCATGTCTTTTCTGCCTTCTCTGTTCCCCTAGGGCCCAGTAGAGTGACCAGCATAGAGTACTTGTTGAGTAAATGACAATAAAACATCCATGTTCATCTATGTCATACTTTAAAAAGATCTGTAAAAGCTGAAAAACCTATTCAATTTTGAGCCCAAAAGTAATAGTTATTTTTAGTAGCGCACATCTTTTTAAAGGCATTGGAAATTATTGTTAATAGGTTACAAATTAGCTTTCTTACAACTGGGAATTGTGTTGCAAGTGATGGTGAAGTAATGGCACAGATCACTTTTGATCTACTTCTGTCCAACAATGTTACCTACCAGATCTACATACTAACAAACACCCCTGTAAAGCTATACATATTCAGAATTACTTGGCATTCAAGTCAAAGACCCTTTTTCCCCACCCTCCATCTTGAGATTCCAGGCCACAAATGTGCTGCCAGAGATGTTATTGAAACAATTTCTACAATAGATAGGGCACATAATTACATGATTTGCAAGGCCTTTTCAATTCTTAAAGTTGTATGATTCTATGCTCAATAATTTTCTTTACACTTTAAAATATTTATTGATTTGAGAGAGAGAGGGATTGATTAATTGTTCTATTTATTTATGCATACATTGGGTAGCTTCTTGTATGTGCCCTGACCTGGGATCAAACCCGGAACTTTGGGCTAGCTCTAACCAACTGAGTTACCTGGCTAGTCATTTTTTTTCTTTAAATACATATATTTTATTGATTTTTTACAGAGAGGAAGGGAGAGGGATAGAGAGCTAGAAATATCGATGAGAGAGAAACATCAATCAGCTGCCTCCTGCACACCCCCTACTGGGGTTGTGCCTGCAACCAAGGTACATGCATGCCCTTAACCGGAATCAATCCTGGGACCTTTCAGTACGCAGGCTGACGCTCTATCCACTGAGCCAAACCAGTTTCGGCTAGGGCAGTCATTTTTTAAATGAAAATAAATTCATCTTTCTATTGGGAAGATATCTTCATGGATTCATTGCCGACTTGATAGATGGGAATGGGGAAGTGTGGAGAATAGTGAAGGCAAGTTGAACACATTGTGATTCTACATCTTATGCTGGAAAAAGCTTTGTACTCACCATGCTGAGATGGAGTTGGGAGTCTGAAGAGTCCATTAGTAACAGCTAAAATATTTTTAGAGCCAGAGTTTATCCAGGATGGTGATGGGTTGAGTTGGGAGAGAATGATCATTTGCTATGGAAAATATTCTCTTTGGCAAAGACTGCAGGACCACCTGTTGGTGACTGAGGAATTAATGCTTTGTGGGGGAGGGTGAACTGGATGCCTTTTAAAGCCCCTTTCCTCTCCCTTGAATAGTTTTAGACACTGGATTGCTCCAGAAAAGGTCATGTTCTTCATACTTTTCTCCCCATTTATAATTTTCATTTCTCGGTGCTCACCATTATATAGTTTGAAAGAGGCTTAGAAGTCTAGAACTTTTTATAGCAAATTTACTTGGAGAAATTTTGTACTTAGGGCATATGCAGAATTGAGTGGAAATGTAGAATTTTTTTCCATTAAGGGCTACTTAATGACTTCTGAAGTAGTAAAGATTTAGTTATTTGAGGGGAAAGCATCTTAATTGATCACTTACAGCAGGTTTGAGAAACTCATGTGATCCCTTGGTTTTCTTGACCTTGAAACAGAAAATGATGATGAGATTTTGAAAGACTCCAAGTGGATATCAGCATTAGCAAGGACCTCCCAAATATGTCAGTGAAATCCATGACATAGTCATAAATGTCATTCCTTAAGCAAATATTTATGGGGCATGCTTACCAGATAGAATTACTGTTCTAGATGCTAGGTGCAGACACTCCACCCTCAAAAACTTGTCACCTATGTTGTTATCATTGAGTTAATCTAATGTTTATTGTGCTCTGGTAGAAAACTTGAGCAAGAATCAAAACATAGTGGATTTTGCCACTGACTAGTTTGGCCAAATGCCTAAAGAATCTTGTTTTAAAAATAAAAGTGGAGCCGAAACCTGTTTGGCTCAGTGGATAGAGTGTCAGCCTGCGGACTGAAAGGTCCTGGGTTCGATTCCGGTCTAGGGCATGTACCTTGGTTGCGGAACATCCCCATTAGGGCGTGTGCAAGAGGCAGCTGATAGATGATTCTCTCTCATCGATGTTTCTAACTCTCTATCCCTCTCTCTTCCTCTCTGTAAAAAAATCAATAAAATATATATTAAAAAAATAAAAAATAAAAGTGGAGATTTTTGTAATCTGGTATTTGATGTCTTAGAGAACAACTTACTTTACATATTTATATTTAACATTTTTAAAACATATTTTTATTGATTTCAGAGAAAAAGGGAGAGAGAGAGACGGAAACATCGGTGATGAGAGAGAATCATTGATCTGCTGCCTCTTGCACGCCCCTCACTGGGATTGAGCCTGCAACCTGGGCATGTGCCCTGTATGGGAATTGAACCGTGACCTCCTGGTTCATAGGTCAGTGCTCAACCACTAAGCCCGCCAGCTGGGATAATATGTTTTTATTGTCTTGAGAGAGAGAAAGCGAGAGAGACAGAGAGACATTGATGTGAGAGAGAAACATTTATCAGGTGCCTCCCTTATGAACCCCAACCTAGAATTGAACTTGAAATCTTTTGGTATATAGGACGCTGCACAACCAACTAAGCCACACTGGTTTTATTTATATTTAATGAGATTAGTTTGTGCAGAAATATGAAATGTGGACTTATTTGGTTATTTAGGAGTGGACATCAAAAATAGAAATAATTTTAATTAGTAGACATTTTCAGTTTTAACTTTGAGAACATTTTAAGTGGTCTGAGACTGTCAGTGACAAGTTACCTTATCCTGTAAACATTTGGCATCTGTTTTCGATACTAGAGTATAAGGTATGTCTTTTTTTTTTTTTAAATATACATCTCATTCATCAAGTTTTGTACATTGGAGTTATGTACATTCATCAAGTTATGTACAAGGTACTGCTGTCTGCTGTTAACTTGAAGGTGATTTAAAGTCTGTAAGGAGCTTGTGTTTTTGTACTGATAATTGTAACAAGGTAGAAGGCACTGAAGGAGCATACTATGAAAGGTATTTTGCACCTTATTTTTTTCTGCTTAATGATATAGATTGGAGATATTTCCATATTAGTTAGTGGAGAGCTTCTACACACTTGCTTTATAATCCATACTGTGAATGTGTCATGTTATTTAACCAGATGACTCTTAAATACACATGGTGCTATCTACACTAATAAAAGAGTAACACACTAATTGACCATACCTTTGTGACACCCACCAGCCAATCAGGAATGAATATGCAAATTAACCCAACAAATATAGCAGGTTAATTTGCATACATAGGCACCAAGTGGCCGGGGGTGGGGCGGGACGCAGGCATTCTGCACCACTCCAGCTGCGTCGGGGGACTCTGGGCAGTATAGGAAGGCGGAAAGGCAGGTCCTACCAGTGCAAAGGCAGTGCCAGCAGCCAGGGGAAGGAAGGCCCATTCTTAAACAAATCTTTGTGCATCGGGCCTATAGTAGTAAATAACTTTGCATGTATAGTCATGTGCACAGAGGCAGGTATATCTATAGGATGCATTTTTTTTTTCCTATAGGATACATTTCTAGAAGAGGTTGAGGTGCTGCTGGGTACAGGGTACTGCTAGGTCATAAGTATTTTTGATAGACATCATCACATTACTCTCCATAGAGAGAGGTTGTGCTAGTGTATATTTGGACAGAGCACCTGTGTCACCACAGCCTCACCAACAGTGCGTTGTCAGACTTTTGCATTTGATCTGATCGGTGAGAAATTAGTGTTGTTTTTGTTTGTTTTTCCCTTGTAACAAAAGAGATTGAGCATCTTTCTATACATTAAGAGTGAAATGTATTTCTTCTTCTGTGAACTCTCTGTTTTATATCCCTTCCCCATTTTCCTATTGGATTGCATAATACCCTAATTTTAAAAAGGAGCTCTTTATGTATTAGGGAGATTAGCTCTTTGAGATATGAATTACAGATTTTTTTCTTCCCAGTTTGTTTTCTGTCTTAAAACTTTGCTTAGGGTGTCTGTGTGTGTGTGTGTGTGTGTGTGTGTGTGTGTATGGTGTGTTTTTGCCATGAAGAATTTTCTTATTTTTTTTTAGTTAAATTTATAAATTTACAAATTTATAAGTTTTCTTTTATAAAACTAGAGGCCAGGTGCATGGATTTGTGCACTGGTGGGGTCGCTCGGCCTGGCCTGCGCCCTCTCGCAATTCCAGACCCCTCAGGAGATGTTGGACTGCCGGTTTTGGCCCGATCCCTGCAGGCCAGACCGAGGGACCCCACTGGTGCATGAATCTGTGCATGGGGCCCCTAGTATGCGTATCATATATTTGGTTAATCTCTTCCTGCCCTCCCCTCTCCCCCCTTCCCTTTGAGATTTATTAGTCTGTTCCATGTTTCCATTCCTGTGCGTTGAACATCTGCCCCCTGATGGTCAGTGTGCGTCATAGCTACTGGTTGAACTGTTGGACAGTTGCTTAGGCTTTTATATATATAGATTTATAGATAATTTTGACCCATCGTTTTATTATTTAGGTTTTAACCACTTGACATTCTCCAGAGTCTAAATTACAGGAAAGATTTACATTTTAATATTTGAGAATTAGGTTTAACGGACTTTTTTTGGAAGCGAGAGATGAACATTAGCATGTGCTGTGAAAAAGTTGGTGGTCATTGATTAACTAATGGTCTTCATGGTTTAGCATTCCTCAAATATATTATGTTAGGGATGTTTTGGTTTGTATATAACAGGGAAGCCAACTCAAACTGGTTTACACTTTAAGGGGTATGCATTGGTTTATGTCATTGAAAGTTCCAGAGGTAATGTGGGCTTTAGGCATGGTTTGATTGGAGTTCCAGCTCTGTTTGCTGAGATTCGCTTGATTTTGTTTCCCACTGTGTGTTGGCAGAATGGAGGTAGGCATGGAGCAGAATGAGAGCCAGTATCCAGAATGAGAGTGAACAGTGTTTCTTGTCACTTTCTCAGCAGAATAAGGAAGATTGTTGCACAGAAGTCCCCAGCAAACCTCCTTTGATGCATTGCCCAGATTGGATTACCCGCCCATTCCTGTGGCCAAGAAAATGCTGTTGTGCACTGGTTGATGGACCCGTACTTTTAGCAAGGGAGATTAGATTATCCAGTCCCCTGATTGGTCTGGAGCCCTCTCTGGAGCAGTGAGTAGATACCAGACAGAAGAATATATGTATAGATAGACACTGGATAGGGAGCCAAGAGTTGCAGACTACACTGAGGATCTCATACTGGTTTGGGTACGGAGGACTCAGACATAATAGACAGTTATTTCATTAAGGGGAGCTAGCTCATGGAGAGATGCAGCATTAAAGAGGGGAAATAGAGCGCATTCGAGTTGGCATGTTGAGCCCGGCCTAGGCAGCATTTGTAAACCTCTTCTCTTTGCTCTTGCTGTTTGACTATTATCAGTGCCCTTCCAACTTTTCAGTTTTGGAATTTTTTTGTTTGACTCTGTCTTCCCCATTACCATGTGAATCTTTTAAAAAATATATTTTATATTGATTTCAGAGAGGGAGAGAGAGAGAGAAATAGCAATGATGAGAGAGCATCATTGATTGGCTGCCTCCTGACTGGGGATTGAGCCTGCAAACCAGGTATTCCTTGACTGGAATTGAACATGGGACCCTTCAGTCTGCAGATCAGAGCTCTGTCCATTGAGCCAAACCAGCTCTGAGACATTCTTCACAGCCTCAGGTCTTGTGCTATTTAGAGTTGTGGGTTGTCCCAGGAGGAGGCTGTGTCTAGTGTTTTGATCCCCTGCCACTGACTTTGGAAGCTACATTCATCCTTATCCTGGTGTCCTGGGAAAAGTGTCCCTTCTTCCCACTTAATTATAGGAATTGCACACTTCCTTACCATGCTTCCCCTCCCCCACTCTGAATTTTGGAATAGGTGTACGCTTAGCTAGCAAAATTAAGGGCATCACTAGCTCAGCTAATTAAAAAATGGGGGTGTTATGCTCAGGGCTTTCCCTGATGTGGCATTTTGCTTTCCCATTGAGCTTAGGGAGTGGGGTACAGGTTTGAGCTGGAAAAGCTTCACAGAGTCCCGCCGCTCGAGTGCAAGTGTAGCCTGGACCAGGCCCAGGTCCATTGCCACTCCCTTGGTGTCCTTTGGAGCCTCTGCCCATGGACTCATGCTGCTTTTCTTCCTTCCTCGTGACTGTATACTGACTTCTGTATACTCCTCTGCTCATTGAAGACTCTGGTGTCTGCCTCACAGCCTTCCTTTCCACTGGAGTTCTGCTGTCTCCCTGCACGGTGTCATGTCCACCATACAACCTGTCAAGCACCTGGCTTTTGTTCGTGATCTCTCCTAGTCCCCCTCTGGCTCTCTCCTGTGGCGACACTCTGGGTATCATTATCAGCTAAAGTGGCTTCAGCTCCAGCATTGCTAATTTGGATAGAAACAGTTGTCCTCTGTTCCAGTGTGACCTTGGCTCCCACTGCTCTATTTCTCCAGGATCCTGGCTGCTCAGCTTCATGCTGCCAAATCCTTTGGCCACTGTGCAGCCCACACTTCCTTAACACCGCTGATCATCACCTCTTTACTGAAACATTCCTTGTCGTGACTCTTAATCTCAGCTTTTACCTTTCTGGTCCACATCTTTATTTTTTAAAAAAATATATTTTAAATTTATTTTTATTGATTTCACAGAGGAAAGAAGAGGGAGGTAGAGATAGAAACTTCAATGATGTGAGAGAATCACTGATCAGCTGTCTCCTGCACACCCTACACTGGGGATCAAGCCTACAACCTGGGCAAGTGCCCTGACCAGGTCAATGCTCAATCACTAAGCCACACTGGTCGGGTATCTGGTCCACATCTTTCTGGCCATTTACTACTCTGCCTTTGCCAGTTCTTTTTCTCTCCCTAGTCTTTTCTGGATTTTCTTAAAACAGTCCTGTTTCGCTTTGTCACTCCCATTATAAGTCTCTACTGTATCTGTATCTTTTCTTAATTTTTTTATTTTATTGATTTTTTTACAGAGAGGAAGGGAGAGGGATAGTTAGAAACATCGATCAGCTACCTCCTGCACACCTTCTACTGGGGATGTGCCTGCAACCAAGGTACATGCCCTTGACCAGAATTGAATCTGGGACCCTTGAGTCGGCAGGCCAAAGCTCTCTCTATCCACTGAGCCAAACCAGTCAGGGCTGTATCTTTATCTTTTGTTCCTAAAACTGTTTATGACTTCCCTTCTACCCCCAGAAAAGAGAAAGGTATTGCAATAAATTAATCCAGTGGGTATTTCCTTGAAAACAGGAATCCATTACTAGGGCAATTAAAAGTGTCACTACTTATGCTCCAGCCAAGCTCTGTCACCATCTTCTTAAAAATTTTTTTTTTATATATATATAAATTGATTTCAGAGAGGAAGGAAGGGAAAGATAGAGATAAAGACATCAATGATGAGAGAGAATCGTTGAGTGGCTGCCTCCTGCATTATCCCCACTGGCAACCGAGGCAGAAACTGTGACCTCCTGGTTCAGAGATTGACCCTCAACCAATGCACCATACTGGCTGGGCAAAATGTTCATGTATTTTTAAAAGAATGTATGCTCTGTTTGTCAGGCTAAGGGTAACATCTATATATGTGTGTTTGATCAAGTTTTGAATGCTCTTCACATTGTCCATAGCCTTACAGTTTTTGTGGCTGCTTTATCAGTTCTGGATAGGTCTGTTCAGTGCCTCACTGATTCTGGACTTGTCCATTTCTCTTTGTCACTTTTTGCTTTATATTTAAATTCAGAATCATTACTCTTTGTAGATTGTTCTTCATGTTGCTATACTGTATTTTTTTCATTATCTCTGCTTTTGCCCAAAATTTTACTTTGAAGATTGGAAAACCAGCTTATTTTTGTTATCATTTGCATAGAATGTATTTCTATCCTTCATTTTCAACATATTTATGCAGTTTTGTTTTTGATGTGTCTTTCTGGTCCTCTTAAATGTTTTCTATTTCATTGTTATTCATGACACGCACTTTTTCCCTCCCTCCTCTACCTACTTTCACTCCATCAGAAATTCCTCCAAAGTAGATCTACTTTTGTATTCACCGTTTTCACTCATGTTGCCTGGACACCACACAGCCTTCTGACTGGTCCGCTTTGCTTTTGCTGCCCTCTGATTTACTCTCTATATAGTGGCCAGAGTGATCTTTAAAAATGGGAATCTGGTTGTCACTCCCAGGCTTAACATCTTTCAATGGTTCTTGTTGCTTTTAGTATTAAAACCAAAAATATTAACATGGACAGCTAGGCCCCGCATGAGCTGGCACTTCTTACCTTATTATCCTCTCTCCCCTTTACTGTATCTTTCTCACTGGCTTTCTTTTAATTCTTCTAACAAGCCTTACCCTTCTTGCCATAGATTCTTCTTATGTGCTGTTTCCTTTGCCTGGAATGTACAATACTTCCATTCCCTATCCCTTCACCTGTTTAATTCCTACTTCTTTAAATCTTAGTTCATGTCATTTTTGTCCAAGCCTTTTATCCTGACCCCTACGCTAGGTCATGTCTCCTGTTAGATTCTACCAGGTCATCTCTCTAGCACATGTCATGACAATAATAAAATAATTTGAATTTGAAATTCCAAGTTCCTTTTCTCCCCACCCCCTAAACTAGATTGCAAACAAAGGAGAGCTGGTTTTATCTGATCTTTGCTGAATTCCTTATGTCTTGCTTAGTGCCTTTAATTATTATAGCATTCTATAAATATTTGAATGAATGGATAAATGTATAAGTGACTTTGTCACTTGTTTATTGATGTGGCTAGATTACTATGATAAGTATATTGTCTTGAATATACTTGATATTGGATTAAATATTTCAAGGAATCAGTCTCTGATCTTTCTTATCTCTGTCTTAAGTGTGAGCCCCATTCATCTGTACCTTACTCCTCTCTTACCCCATGCCCCATATATATCTACCACACCTACATCTTACCGTAGCACCGGCAACAGGGAGGTGCATGAAAGAAAGCTAAGAAATTGGTTGTCTTAGAAGGAAAGTCTTGTAATTATTCAAATCACTAATAAGTTTGGTGTAGGAAGTGAAAGGGAACGACCCCCTCCCCCTTCCTTAAAGTTAAAAGTTAAGGGTATGTTAAACTTCAAGTAAGGAAAAAAATTCTCATCTCCCACAGCTGTTTGTGTTTTGCCTGCCAAACCTTTTTTGGTGTTTGTTATATATTGTAAAATAATTTAGGTTTCCAGTCTCTAATACTGTGCCTGGTACCATGTAGATGCTCTTAAGTATTTAGAGAATAAAGCCAGGTATGTGTTCTTTTACAACTTTAAAATCCTCTGCAGCTTCCTAATTTAGTATCTAAATAAGCATTGCTTTTGCTGATGGTGTTCATAACCTATTTTAGAGTAGTTGAGCTTTATATGAAGGTGTGATTTTTTGTTTGTTTTAATGAACCTATTAGATCATTGTAGAAAATTCCTTGGACTAAATATTTTGGAGTCACCTGTAGTTCTTTTTTTTTTTCTTTTTTCTCTTTTTTTCTTAGTCTACTTCCAGTTCTTCAGTAAAGCCTGTTGGGTCTGCCTTAAAATAAAACCAGAACCATGCCATAGCTGGTTTGGCTCAGTGGATAGAGCATCGGCCTGCAGACTCAAGGGTCCCAGGTTTGATTCTGGTCAAGGGCACATGTCCAGGTTGTAAGTTCAATCCCCAGTAGGGGGTGTGCAGGAGGCAGCCGATCAGTGATTCTCTCTCATCAATGTTTCTGTCTCTCTATTCCTCTTCCTTCCTCTCTGAAATAATAATAAATATATATACTCCTTAAAAAAAAATACACACACACAGAACCTGATCACCTCTACCTTCACCTTTGCCTCCTCAGTTTAAGGAAGTATTGTCTCTCACTTGGATCATCCCAGTGGTCTCCAGATGGGCTCCCGCTTCTCCCCTTGCCTCTAACAGTTTTCTGATGGCAGCCGTGATCTTTTAAACAGTACAGGTCAAATCGTGTTTGTCCACTGCTTAAAACTTTCTGATGTTTCTTCACATCCTGAGAAAAAGATCTAACCTCCTTATTATGAACGGCACCTTCTTTCTCCCCAAACACCGGGAGGGATTTGCTAGCACACTGTGAACACATTCAGCCCTCTGAGCCATTGTGTGTGCTCTTACCTCTAAATGGAATCCTGGCCACAGGCTGGCTCCCTCACTTCTTCACTTCTCTGCCCAAGTGTGAGCCTGCCAAAGAAGCTTTCTTTTGCCCGACCCAGGAAAGCATTACCATCACCCATACCTCAGCCCCTCAGCTCCCTTCCTGACTGGCATTTCTTCGTAGTCCTCATCACTCTAATACACGCTGATTATCGACGACTGGCTGTGCCCTCCTGCAGTCCATGGCAGGAGGAGGCTCCGTCTGCATTGCTGATACCCTAGTGCCTACACAAGCTTCGCACGTGTAGCGGGACTCAGTAAATACTGTTAAGGGAATAGTGATAGGAATTTATCTGGCTAACTTAGTGAGAAATCTTCATTTAGGACATAGGTATTATGACTTCTCAGAGGTATATTTGATTTCTTAAATAGGTGATAAATCCACCTGGTTCAAAATTCAAAGGTCATTCAGTAATGTCTCATCCTGTCCCCTAGATCCACTGTCTCCCTCAGAAGTAACTAGTGTTAAGTCTTGTATATATTTCCAGACATGGCCTGTGCTTTTACAAAATCACAGATATAATCCTCTCCGTTAAATGCAGATTTTAGCATCTGCATTTTTTTCATATCTTTTTTGTTGTTGTTGTTTTGTAAAATGTATTTTGGAGATTATTCTTTGTCAATGTGTAAAGAGCTTCTTTATTTGGTTGATGGCAGCACAATGTCCCATTGTACAAATGTACCACAGTCTCTCTTTGATGGACATTGAAGTTGTCTCTAGTCCACTGTGTGGCTCTACAAACTATGCTGCAATACATAGCCTTGGTCAAGTATCATTTTGCCATGTTGCTAGTATATCTGAGGACTAAATTCCTGTGAGTAGGAATTGCTGGGTTAAAGAACATGTGTATTTGTGGTTTTGATAGACACAGATTGCCTTCCACAGCTTGTACCAATCTATACTTCTGGCACAGTGTGATGTTATTTAATCTTTGCCAGACTGACAAATGAGACATGATATAACACCATCACTTGTGTTTCTCATTCTATGAGATAAGCATCATTTCATATACTTAGGAGCCATTTGTATTCTCTTTCCTGTGAGTTGTCCATGTCCTTGTACCCATTTTCTGCTAGGATTTTGGTTATTTATTTATTTTCTGTTGACCTCTAGGAGTTCTCTTTTATGTGGATTAGCCCTTAATCTTAGTCTGAGTTGCAGACATGCAGACTTTTTGGTTCCATTTGTCAGTTGACTTATGGTTTTGCTTGTGGTATTTATTTCTAGGTAGAAATTTCATTTTATTTTTTTAATAGAAAAATGTATTAATTTTTTCGCATGGCTATGGATTTTGGGTCATACTTAATCCTACCAGACCTGAGTCCCTGAACCTAACTGTCCCCTATACCTGGGCTCCTGAGCATTAAAGAGAAAAAATCAACATGATATAGAAAAATGTTAGTTACATGCAAACAAGTGGTTAGAATAAGATGGAACTTGGAGACATTGTAGAAAATAGGTCTAGGCAAAGTACCGAAATTTAGGTACAGCGGCAGATTTGGAAATTACCGAAAAATTGGTACAGCGGTCTGTACCCATCTCCTAACTATATTTTTAAACATTCTCATGGTTTCTTGGTATTTTTGAGTTTCATTATTTACATTTGATATCTCTTTGATACTGCTGAGATTATTCTGGTATAAGATGTGAGATGAGGTTTCAAACCACTTACACACACACCACACACGCACAAGCTATATTTGTTTTGTTAATCCTCTCCTGAGGATATTTTTTCTATTGATTTTTTGAGAGAATGGAAGAGAGAGGAGGAGGAAGGGAGGGAGGAGGGAGGAAGTAATGGGAACATTGATGTGAGAGAAACATATTGATTGGTTGCCTCCTGCATGCACTCCTACCAGGGCTGCACCCAACCAGGACTGCACCCCAGCTAGGGCCACAGATGCAGCCTAGATACTGGGAATTGAACCCAAGACTCTTTTGGTGCATGGGCTGACACTCTAATCATTGAGAAACACCAGTCTCCTCCTTTTTTTGGATCAAACAATTAGGATTTCTTGCTATTTCTTGATCTCTATGTCTTATAGGAGGGATAATTTGTCTGCAGTTTTCTGCTGGACTCCGAGTGGTGGAGAACAGTGGGGCCACATCCAGTGTATTTTTCATTGTAAGTTGTGGTTATGTTTTATCAATGTTGACTTAAAAAGTGGGTGAAATGCAATCTACTGGTAAATTATACATTGTTTTGAAACAGATTTTGTAGAATTTTTATTTGGTAAATATTGATAAGATTAATAATAACAAGGCAATGTTAGCTAGTTAACTTAAGAAACATGTTTAATACATTATATAAAACTAAAGAAATGATTTCTCTCACTTATTGAATGACTCATGTTTGAGGCCTCCGCTCCCTTGACTAATGCCTACTAAAACCAGTTCATAAGGAGAAGAGTTTAGTGATGGCTTGAGTCTCAGGTGGCTGTGTTTCTCCTGTCCAGTGGACTCCCTGTGTGGGCCATCATATCGCAGAAAGAAAGCTTTTGGCTATAGTGATAGAGGGAGTTTTGGGATCACCTGCATCAGAATAACGATGGTCTTTCACTGCTTTTGTCTTTTCCCCCCATTTCCATGCCTCTCAGTCTGGCCTTACCTATGGTCCCATTTCTGCTGCAATGCCATTTTTTTTTTTTTTTCCTAAAAGTTCTGTATTTATTAGCATAATAGTTAGGAATAAATAATGAGTATCAAATGCCCAAGAAAAGGTATTTTATCTACCCACAGCCTACTCAATGTGCAACAAGCTTTTTTAAAGTACTTGTTTTCCAGCTGCTCAGCTTTATCTGCAGTAGGCTCCAGTAGTCAAATCCTCTGGAAGAGTTCAGAAGGAAGCAAAGTCAGTCCTTGGAAATAAAGCTCATTCCCTAGGAATAATGAACAATTTGATGGCCAAAAAGCAGTTTTCTACAGTCCCTCTATGAGAGTCTGATGAGGTAACCTGAACCTCTGCTAAGATGGATCCAATTTCCTTTTCTTCAACTCCTGGTTTTTCCTGGAGGAATCACAGTTTCCTATTATGTGCTGGTTAACGTTGGAAGTTTGGATGTGCAATTTTGTTTGTGGATTCTGGTGGCAAAGGCTCTGTGGACTCGGGCTCCGAGTCACCATCTGGTTTTTCAGGACTGGTGTGGCAGCAGTCTGGTGTGATTCTGGTCTAGACAACGGCTTGACAGCACTGTCCAATACATCTGGAGTCATATCCCATATTTCAAAACTGTCCGGATTCTTCTCTTCAGTGGACGGAGCAGAGAGCTGAACTCGCTGCTGTCTCTCCATTTGCTCCCGGAACTGCTGCTGCAGCTGTTTCTGCCGGAGCTTCCGCTGGACAGTGGCATCGCTCTCTGCGGCGGAGGACTCCAGGCTTCTGGATCTGCTGTCCTTATCCCCCTGCATCACAATGTGGGGATCATCGGAGTGGCTCGGTCTGCAGGGAGAGGTTGCCTCCTGTGGTTTTGTGGGTCCCAGAGCCATGTTCTGTCTGCAGCTGCTGTATCTCGCTTGTTCCACAAATGGTTCAAAATCTTGTCTCTTTGCTTTGGTTAAATCCACTTCAAGAGGCAACTGGCGTGGGAGTTTATTTAGTGACCTCAGATAGTCTTTGTCCAGAATACAGTTTCCAAGTGCATTCCCAAAGCTTCTCAGTGCTCGCTTCAGCCCATCCGTCACTGCCTCCTTCCTTGCCTTCTCCAAAGACAAGGCTTTTGACTTGAGGCCCTCACTAACACCATAACCCACATCTTCGTGATATGAACCATCCTTCAACTGGACTCGCACAAACGCACAGACTCCCACGTAGAACTTCCCGTTGTTAAAGTCAACAAAATCCACATTCTGCTGTGTGATAGAGTGTGCCCAGCCATTGTAACCAAACATCTCATTGGCCAGATTAATTACCCTGTGACCTTCGATGTAACACACCTTCTGGCCGCCCCCAGCCATGCGGCTACTTATGTATTCCGGGCCCAGCCTCTGCCTCAGCGCTCTCTGGATGGCCTGGTATTCCTCTGCTGTGTACTGGTACTGTCCAAAGCATACTACAGAGTTGCCACCAGCAGAAGAGGGATGACTGTCACCTCCTCCAAGAATTGCTTCCTCAGCCCCAGACATGTGGATTCTGGTTGATCTGCGCCTCGGCAGCGCGCGGTGCACGCAGGGAGCCCGGTCTAGTTGCAATGCCATTTTTACCACGTGACTAACTCTCCCAGGATTTGTAAGTCTCACTCTACTAAAACCATCAAACCCAAGCTGAGTGTGGTAAGCATGCTAGCCAGCCAGTGGCCTCTTCAAAAGCTCTCTGCCCCTATTTCTGTGGTGATCAAGATGGCCAAGCTGAGACCTAGTTGCCCCTGCACACCTGTTTTGTGTGTCCGCTTGATTTGGGCTCTCAAGTGCCACCCCACAGCCTCGCCTCTACTATTGCCTAAATATTTGACTTCCTATATTTATGGAAACCATTGAGCGCCTCTCCTCTCTTCCTTCACAGCAGTGGTTGTTTTACATGCAGCCCTACACCAGCAGCAGCATCTGCTCAGCATTTGTGGGAATGCAGATTCTGGGGCCCACTCCTGACCTGCTGCATCAGAAACTGGGGTGGGGCACAGCAGTGTGTTCCCCTTGCTGTCCAGGTGATTCTGATGTGCTAATCCTTGAGAACCACTGGCTCAGCAGGTCCAGTCAAGGCTCTTCTCACAGGACACTCGCAGTTAAGGCGTATTAGCTACTTAATTCGTAGATTATATTATAGCTATTGACTAATTTGTATATCTTCACAGTTACCATTTATTCAACACCTGCTCTGTGGGGGGCACTAAACTAGGTGCTGTCACATAGGCCATCTCACCCTCACAAACCCTGTGCAGAGCGGACGGTGGCGTCTCCCACTTTATACAGCTGAGCGAGGGCAGGCTCTGAGGGGTGAAGGGCTCTGAGGGATGAAGGGCTCTGAGGGATGAAGGGCTCTGAGGGGTGAAGGGCTTGCGGGGCTGCACAGCTGGCAGCGCCCTCTCTGGCATCCCACTCTGCCTTTCGGTGGACCTTTGTTCCTAAGAGTACGTGTGAATATTTGACTGTCATGTGGTCGCAGAACAAGTGATTGTAATACCCACATTTCCAGATTTCTCTCATCATAGTCTTAACCCCATCCACTGAGTAGCAACCTTTCAGCTTTTTTTTAGAAATAAAAACACAGGCTGTTTTTTTCTTAATATTCATTTATTTACAGTATGTCTGAGAAGTGGGGGGTAAAGGAGGCTTTGATATCATAGTCTAGCCTCCACATTCTCACGTAGCCATCATGTTCTATGTGCTGTTCAGTGTATTTGTCTCAGAAATTAACTTGTATTTCCATCGAGATGTACATTGGTATACTAGACAGATCTGGCCTCTGAACTTACTTTTATAACTTAAGAAATTATACTACATTGAGTTTAGTAAAATTTTAAGTGGTTGGAAAAAGTTACTTTGCTGGCTCTGCCTGCCTGAGAGTGGTGAGAGAGCAGTGGACACAGCAGCCGATTGCAGCCTGCTTTGGTCCTGGGGACAGGGTCATTTCTGACGAGGAGAGCGGGCTGGTGTTTAGGCTCCAGCTGCTTCCTCTCTTTGACCTTCCCCCCTTCTCACTCAGATGTCCCCCATACATTTATATTCACAGGTTTTTGGACAGGCAACTAGATAGAAAAATACACTTTTTAAAAAGTGCCTGCGAGGAATCAAATGTTTGTTTTCATGCTCACCTACTGTACTTCTTGGCATTTAACAAATGTAAATTGATCTTATTGACTTTACAATTATAAAGTTTAATACATAGCACTTTGTGTTCAAATCACCTTACACATTTAACTCCTTGATCTTTAATCATTGTTTGTTGGAACTGTTTATTAATGTAGTACCCCTTTTCTGTGGGATTATGCTCCAACGTCCTCAGTGGATGCCTGAAACTGCACATAGTACCAAACCCTACATATGCTGTGCTTGTTCCTGTACATACACATGGTACGTTCATTTATCAGTTAGGCCCAGTAAGAGGTTAACCACAATAACTACTAATAAAACAGAACAACTATAACCAATAGGCTGCAGTAAAACTGAGGTAAAAGTGGTGTCATTACGCTGGACAAAGGGATGAGTCACGGGATGGCGCGGGATGGCATGAGATTTCATCACACTCAGAACGGCACGCGTTTTAAAACCTGTGAATTATTTATTTCTGGAAGTTCCATGTGATATTTTTGGACTATGGTTGAATGTGGGTAACTGAAGCTGCAAAAGTAAAACTACCAATAAGGGGTGTGTGTGGCTACTATATTCTTATTTTCCCATTTTGTGGACCTGTAGTGTGGAAAGGCAAGAAACTCATCAGGCTCACAGGGCTGGGAATGGCAAAAACTGAATGATTGGTGCTCCTAACCACACCATGATTGGTGCTCCTAACCATTAAAGTGTAATGTAGGCTTTCAACGGAAGTTTTCTCTGAAGTTTACTTTTGAAATGGTACACTAGTCAGTGTTTTTGTTCTCCTGGATTAGGGTCTGCGGGAAGGATGGGATTGACATGTGAATTCACACAGAAATAATTCAGGTCGGGCCTCTGGCTGAAAGAGCTGTGGGAGTGGGCTTTAGCCTTAGTTGCTCAGGAACTTTGAGTTATCAGGAAGCAAGCACCTGCCTTCTCCCTGCTGTTCTGCCTGCAGCTCAGCCTAGAGTAGCTGCCGGCAGCTAGAACACACCTGTGAACTTTGTGCCAACTATTTAGATGAGTGTCCTTTGGTTTATGCTAAGCTTAATGAGCTTTGCAAGGTTTTCTGTACTTTTAATGTAATTTCAAGTTTTGAGAACTGGTTGTTGTTGTTGATATAGAAAGGAAAGGAGATAGAGGGCTTTGAGTTCAGCTACAAGAGTGCTTTTCCTGAGTTTACTGGGTGTGGTGCACTTAATAGAGAGTAAGACAAGAGCTCCAAGTTTAGTCGCAACGTGAATTGATTGGCTGATTTGGGGCAATTTACTTCTTTGGTCTTAAATTGCAGCATCTTGAGAGCAAATGTGCCTGTGTTTTGTTTTGTTTTTAATTTCTCTCCAGCTCTGTTTGTCCTCTGATTCCATGAATGTAGACTATTGTATATAGAGATATATCACATAGTTGCTTACACTGGGAAATAGTTGCTTCTTCTGTCCACTTCTTTGTGAATAGCTTTATATTTAACTTTTTAAGTTAGGTGCAAGTGTTTAATTGTGTATATTTTATTACATGAGATAATGAGTGATAAGTGCTTAGAGTGAAGCACTTGTTGCCAAGAGTTAACTTTCAGGTTATGGCTGATTTCAGCCTTCACTGTGGAGCTTCTCATTCAGTGCCAAGCTGGTGGCCTGCTAACCTACATTTAAAATACAGTTTGTCCCAGCTGAGGCTCTAAATATAATTCCATCCCTATTGAGCTCAATATTTTCATTTCAGGCCTCAAGATTTTAACGTTATATGCTAAAATATTACTGAATGCAGAAAAACAAATTCCACCGTGCAACCCTTTTAGCTATTTTTTTCTGGACCGAGGATAATGTAAGATTAAGTTTTCCTATGATTTCTAGAAAAGCATGGGATTGATGATAAACTCTCAGTTCAATTCTTGTGAGAAAGATGTGGATTCAAT
Organism: Pipistrellus hanaki; assembly: GCF_964339955.1. Taxonomy (NCBI): domain Eukaryota; kingdom Metazoa; phylum Chordata; class Mammalia; order Chiroptera; family Vespertilionidae; genus Pipistrellus; species Pipistrellus hanaki. Next base: position 7,513,641 of record NC_140503.1, read on the forward strand.
TTTACTAGTAAACCTGCATTAGAGGCAGATTGGGAGGCAAACTTGAAACGGATTGGATTTCTCATAGAAAAAGTTATCTCTTCTTGCCACTGTAGCATATTAGGAGCACACGGTGAAAGCTTCTCACACTGGAGTACTATTTGAAGAGTGAAACAATAGAACCAGCCATGGTTTTATCTGTCTGTCCTTTCTAGTCTCACTGAGTGACATCACTGGTGCCACAGAAACGTTCATAACCAACTCCAGTCCAGTGGTCCTAATCATGTGGAACTTAAGATGGAATAAAGCATCACCATCCCACTCACCCATTTACTTGATGAAACTGTAAGCTCCTTTTATGGTGAATTTTGCTGTTCACTAGCCACATGTTTTCCTGTGACCCTGTGCTAGGCCATGGCATGCTTTAAAACTATTAGAATAATTTTGAATTAGTTCCAGTAGTGTTTTTGGACTGTTCTTTTCTCCTTTTCTATTTAAAAATATTATACAAGTAATAACTAATTATTAAAATTCAGTTAGAAATTAAGATAAGCACACATTGAAAATGGCATAACAAACTTCCATATACCTGTCTCCTGACGTTGCCATTTGCCTCATGCCCACTATTACCTCACCCTTACAGTGGAGCAAATCCCAAACATCATATATCTCTGTATTTTTTTCTATGTGCATGAACTAGTTTTGGGAAAAAGCACTACATATGTAAAAATTTTACATTTGAACAGTCTTTTTTTGACAGATTCATAAATATTCTTTATAGTTGGTCTCTTGATTTAAAAGGGTCTTTTTATTAACTTGTTTTGCTTTATTCTACAAGACATTGAAAATAACCATATACTGTTATTTTTAATAATATGATTCAACCCTGGCTGGTTTGGCTCGATGGATACGTGTCAGCCTGTGGACTGAAGGGTCCCAGGTTCGATTTTGGTCAAGGGCATATGCCTGGGTTGTGGGCTTGGTCCAATGTGTAGGAGGCAGCCAATCAATGATTCCCTCTCATCCTTGATGTTTCTGCTTCTTCCTCCCCCTTCCTCTCTGAAATAAATAAAAATATATATTTAAAAAATAATATTATTACAGTTGAATAATTTTTCTTTGAGATTCTTTTTGTAGAATCCCATTTTTATTGTTGCATTTTTCATTTAATAATATAGTAAATAATATAGTAAAATAAATAAATAATCTTCATTTAAATGGCTACATGATATATTCACCCATTTCCTTCTTGAAACACATAGGATGTTAATAATGTTTTGTTATAAACAGAGCTGAGTTGATTGTCATTGTATGTGTGTTTGCTCATTAAAAATGTTAAACATTGCCTGACTGGCATGGCTCAGTGGTTGAGTGTCGACCCATGAGTCAGGAGGTCATGGTTCGATTCTGGGTCAGGGCACGTGCCTGGGTTGTGGGCTCGATCCCCAATAGGGGGTGTGCAGGAGGCAGCCAATCAGTGATTCTCTCTCACCATTGATGTTTCTATTTCTCCCTCTCCCTCTCTGAAATCAATACAAAATATATATATTTTAAAAAGCATTTAACATTTAAGCCGAAGCTGGTTTGGCTCAGTGGTAGAGCGTCGGTCTGCAGACTGAAGGGTCCCAGGTTCGATTCCGGGCAGGGGCATGTGCGTTGGTTGCGGGCACATCCCTGGTAGGGGGTGTGCAAGAGGCAGCTGATCGATGTTTCTCTCTCATCGACGTATCTAGCTCTCTATCTTTCTCCCTTCCTCTCTGTAAAAAATCAATAAAATATATTAAAAAAAATCTTATAAAAAAAAAGCGCATTTAACATTTAAGATAGGAAACAAACAGGGATGTTTCTAAGTTTAAAGCTCTATTAATTTTTCACAAAGTAGAATCAGATTAAGAAACAGCATTCCTCCCCTGTGGCTTTTTCCTCACATTCCTCAAGGGTGACCACTGTCCTCACTTCCAGCATTGCGGACTAGTTTAACTGATTTCCGAATTCTATATAAATAACATTATTTAGTAAATGCTTCTCAAGATTGTGTTTGAGACCCTTCTGTGTTCTGTTCTCAGTGCCTTACCCCATGAGTAATAGTCCCTGTATAGCCCACTGTGTATTTAGCTGCTGTAGATGGACGTTTGTGTTGGGCCAGTTTTTAGCTATTACAAGTATCAATAGTTCACACATGTGAGAAATGTCTTCTAAAGCTAGGAGTTGGATTTATGTCTGAGGAAAGGAGGCTTTTGCTGAATGTTGCCAGATTGTCTTGCATAAAGGCTGTGCCAGTTTACACTCCCATGGGAGTTAGGTGAGGCCTGCTCCTCCACATTCTTGTCTGTGCCCGTCTTACTGGTCCACGTTTTGAAACTGTGCTATTGCGTTACTAGGGCTATACCAGTGGCTGATGCATTTCAGGTTCCTAAAAGAGCTTTTTAAATCTCCTGGGGGGAAAACAGATATTTAAGTGGCTCTTCCTGTGGCGGCCTATAAAGCAGTTATGCCCTAAAAAATGCTGAGAAGTTCCAGTGGAGCTATAAGATTTAAGATGAAGGAGAAATCAAAGCTTTCATCCTAGAAGTACTTGGGATGGGTCAGCTCTCTGTGACTCTCATTGATTTGAGGCTACTTTCTTCAGCTGAGGCCTGGCTGGACCGGACTATTGGAATTACAGAAGCCAAAGTCAATGTTTAGGTCACTGTTTTAGTGACTGATCTCTCTTCATTGTATAAGACAGGTTTTATGTTCTCGCTGCCTCTCTTGCTTCCTGTTTGAAAATACAGCAATGCACAGGTTCTAAAATACTGTCTTTGATGTAAAATTACTGGTACACATTGGTGTCATTTTTTTCTTCTTCCAGATTTAAAATTTAAAAAAATATATAATTTATTGATTTTTTTTTTTTTACAGAGAGGTAGAGAGAGGGTTAGAGAGTTAGAAACATCGATGAGATAGAATCATTGATCAGCTGCCTCTTGCACACTCCCTATTGGGGATGTGCCCGCAACCAAGGTACATGCCCTTGACCGGAATCGAACCCGGGACCTTTCAGTCCGCAGGCTGACGCTCTATCTACTGATCCAAACCACTTTTGGGCTGGTGTCATTTTTTGAAACTTTGTAACGTTACAGATTTAAGTAGTTCATTGTCCCAACTGAAATTGGGAGCTTGTATTGTAAAAAAGGTAGACATAGCTTACTCTGGTTAAAAGCACAGTCCTAGGCTCCCTGGGCCTCAGCTGCTCTGTAGGATGAGGGAACGGGGCCAGGAAATGGCAGTGCCTCTACACAGTCAGGGCCACTCTCACTTCAAATGGGAGCTCCTCTGCCGAGGAGCTTATATTACTGAGCAACTTGAGTCAGAAAAATTTAAAATCAGCTCTGTGCTGTGTCCAACACTGTAAGCGCGTGAACCGTCTAAATGTAGGAACACAGAGTATGGTCCTTAAGCAGCATCTGGGCACTGCTCCCTGCCTTGAGTGGCCTTAGTTGCCCAGTGCTATCACACCACCGTTAGAAAGTTGTAGAATTCCCCACCCCACCCCTTTCATGGGAACTTTAAAAAATTACTCTCTAAGAATATCAAATGAGTGTCTTTTGCAGAAGTGAAAGTATCTTGCCTTTTCTTCCATTTGAAAGGTGGTGTTCCCTTAAGAATAGGAATGAATATTTTTATGCATCTTTAATAGGGTTTAATAAAAAGTAGGTTATTTGAATATATCAGCATTTTAATGAGATGAGATCTGGTTTTAGGACATGTGCAAATTGAATTTATCTGGCATTTATTCTTAGTTTTGCTTTAATGAAGAAATCAGTATTTCACCCGCCTGGACGAATGAAGCATCATGCCAGCCTGGTGGCCTTTCGCCTTGATAGACTCTCCCTGGGAGTGGAGTGCAATATATGAAAATGAAGAGGGCGAAGGTGCTGCAGCTTAGCAGCTGTTTCAGTTCATTTTTTAAAAAACGACTGAGGGAAGAGGAGTAGATTTTGCATAGCTAACACTTTTAAGTGACAGGCTGCCTTGGGAAAAAATCATGAAGCCTGTTATTTTAGCAGACATTTGAGTGACAGTGCTGGGGGGGTGGGGGAGAGGGAAAGGTGCTTCCTCGGGCACCACCTGCCCCCTGCAGGTCTGCGGGAGCTTTCCGTGGTGAACAGCAGGCAGCTGCACAGATGGTTGCTCTGAAGACCTTACCGAACGCATTCTGCCTATTTTGTACCCATGCACCTCTTCCCCTTGTGGGATGGCGGCAGGAAGGTGGCCCCAGCACGTCACATCTCATCGTCTGCCTGGGTTCTGAGGTGGTCTCACTTTGCCCTTCTCTCTTCCTCACGGAGTCCCCGGCCCTCTCCTCATGGCCTGGAACATGAGTGGCCGGTGCTCCCCAGGCCCGAGCCTTCAGAGCATGCTGGTAAGGGGTGTGGGACGGCTGTTGTCCGGGTGGGCGATGTGCTTCTGCGGAGGGAAGTGGAGAGGGAAGCTGCTGTCCTGTTTGGGAAAATCATGTTGGAAGGAAACTTGCCCTACACCGGGGTCTGCTGTTGTCTACAGGAAATTTAGGGCAGAGAGAAATATTTGTTTCTCCTATTTCTATTTCTTTGTAGGTATTAGTGAATGAGGAGAATTTTCAAAGCCTCTATGATAAGCAAAAAATCTTTATGCTTTCAGGAGACATATAAGTTCAAAAGGGGGCTAACTTTTCTCAAGTGGCAGGCATCATACTTGGGACTTTTGTATTTTACTCCATTTTAACAAAAACAGCCCTTTGAGGTAAATGCACTGTGAAGGTAGGGCTGGACTCGGGGCCGCATGGAGCAGGGCGGGAATATTTGGTTCCCACCTCATCGGGCATGGGGCCGTGGAGTCATGCGGTGATGGAATCGGAGGAGGCGGCAGCAGCGTGGTGCAGCTGGAGGAGCCAGGGCAGAGAGCAGGTGCAGGGACTCAGCAGAGCTTCCTCACAGCTGACCTGTCCCTGTCCCCATCTGTAAGACAGGCCTGGCAGGGACCTTAGGGCCCAGGTTTGTGACAGCACCAGAGGGGCGGGTGCAGAGGTGCTCTGTCACCAGGAAGTGACTTCTCTCTGTCTGCTAAGGGCACCCACAAAGGTATGTGTTATTAGGTAGGATTTTGGTCAACAGGAGGATCATATATTTGCTTTAATATCTGTCTGGCTGCTTGTCTCTTCTGGATTATAACACTTTTATTTCCTTCCATTTTCAGAATTGCTTAATTTCTACAGTAGATATTAAAATGAAGGTTGGATTCTTTAAATATCATTTGTGCCAGTTTTGCAGAGTTTTGCAATGTAACTGTTGAATTGAAGATGCAAAAAGATGGATTGTGCATATGGGTGTCTCACAGATTAGACTGGTTTTTGTTGTTGTTAACTTCACCTGAGGATATTTTTCCATTGGTTTTAGATAGGAAAGGAGGGAGGGGGGAAATGAGAGAGGGAGGGAGGGAGGGAGGGGAAGAGAGAGAGAGAGCCATGTGAGAGAGACACATCACTTGGCTGCCTCCCACATGCATTCTCACTAGAGCTGGGGATCTTACCTGCCACCCAGGTATGTGCCCTTGACCAGGAATTGACCCTGAGACCCTTCAGTGCACAGTCTAATGCTCTAACCACTGAGAAACACCAGCCAGGGCTAGACTGGTTTTGTTTCTACGTAAAGGGCAGGTGGATTGGACACCAGAGCCTGTACCAGGCCTTACAGCTGATTGTTACCTGAGTGTTAAGTTGTTGACCTGAGTGTGAAGTGTGGGCAGTGCTGTATTTGAGAGCCGCTGTTGGTATTTTTGTTATGAGAGCCAGGTTATTTTCCACTAAGTTGAAGAAAACTTCTCTTAAATAGTGCATTGAGCCTTGTTCACAGAGCGAACATCTCAGCTCTGAGCAGTCAGAGCCTCGTGATTTGGAAGGTGCTGGTATTTTCCCAGCCCCCCTCCCACATGACAAGTTAAATGCGTATGGTCCAGCCCAGGCTGTGGACTCATCCCTCTCAGGCACTAGGAAGCCCGGTCTCCCCAAGAAAGGCTGTGGAGCAGCCTGGTGATGTGGCTGCTTTTGGATCCTGAGTCTTAGGTAGGACTCCGCAGGTCTCCTTTCTGAGGAGGGGAGCCCTCCTGGCCCTGGGGAGTGACTTGTTTACTCCAGGCCCCAGTCCTGGTCGCCTGGGATGAGGGCAGTGACAGCGGAAAGCACGACCTGCTGGCTTTCAGATGGCACGCTGGAGCTTCGATGCAGTGGGGTCGCTCCAGCTATTTTTGACTTAACCATTCGGGCTGCCAGTGACTCAGCAGGCTCCTGACTTTGTCATTGTTTTTAAAGGAGCTGGACTTTCACAGTCCGTGGGACACAGCTGGCATGCTGCGGCTAATGAGTGTGCCACATAGTGATCAGCACTGCCGAAGGTGAAGAATGCCTCCGAGGTGAGATCAGAGGAAGTGACACTGGTGCTGCTTAAGCAGAAGCGTGTGGATGTCAGGGTGGGGAGGTGCTCTGGTGAGAGGAGGATGTGAGGGAAGGCCCAGGGTGTCAGAGCACAGGCAGCCCTGGGGGGGGAATGTGTGGAGGGGCCGCTTCAGGAAGGCTTGTAGGTACCAAGCGAGGGAGCTGGCCGAGGTTGTCATGCCTGGCAGGGCCCGGGCGGGTTTGCGGGGGAGAGTGACCTAAGGCCTAATGAAGATGAACCTGGCAAAATGTGTGGGCAGTGAGGCGTTTGGCTGAATTGGTTGTGAGCAGAAATGGGTGGGAGGAGCCTGGGGCTCAGCCAAGAAGGCAGACCTAGGGGTCTGGGGAAGACTGCCCGGTGCGGCTCCGCAGCCATCATGTGGTAGGGGTGCTGTACAGAGGGCCCACGGAGGCAACAGGCGTTTTATGCTTGGGAGAGGGGCTTTGTCCCATGTAGACCAGGTGAGCTTCTGGTCTGGGCTGAGTATTTGGTAGCTGTTAGATATGCCAGTAAAAGGACTTGTTTCTGGCAAGTTTTGTGGGACTGGTTCTCTCTGAGGTGATTCTCGGATGAGGAAGGAGAAGGTGAAATTTTGGGAAAATAAAGTCCATCTTTATTACCTACGTTATCTGACGTGTACTTTCCAAAAGAGGTCTTTCTGAGATGCTTTCCATATCACATCCCATGCTTCTGGGTCCTCAGGTCGGTTCCCACGCAGAGGGCTCAGCACAGGCCCTCTGTGTGTTCCTGTTGGTGCCGTGGCTGGCCGGCAGCCTAGGCGGGGTATGGGGTGAAGGTGTCAGCTGGAACAGGAGGGTGTCTTTTGCAGACCTTTATGGTGTTGGGAAGATAGATGCCCGGTAGTATGGTGCTAAACCAATCAAGATGACTCGGTTGGTATTGCAACAGTATCTGTTATAAAATGAATTCCAGGGATTTTAAGGAATAAAAAGTCCAAGGAGCTGGGCCATGTGGTTTAGTGATTGAGTGTCAACCTATGAACCAGGAGGTTGCAGTTCGATACCCAGTCAGGGCACATGCCCAGGTTGTTGGGAGGGGGTATGCAGGAGACAGCTAATCAATGATTCTTTCTCACCATTGATGTTGCTATCTCTTTTTCCCTCTCCCTTCCTCTCTGAAATCAATAAAGCATATTAAAAAACAATAAACATCCAAGGAAAAGAAAAGCAAGACTTTTTGTTGTTGTAATTAATCCTTACTGGAGGATATTTTTCCATTGATTTTTAGAGAGAGCAGAATGGAGGGGACAGATAGAAACATCAGTGTGTGCGAGAGACACACTACATTGCCTCCTGAATGGGCCCTGACTAGGGCCAGGGATGGAGCCTGCAACTGAAGTATGTGCCCTTGAATCTAACCTGGTACCCTTTAGTCTGCAGGCCAACATTCTACCCACTGAGCCAAACTGGCTAGGGCGAGAAACATGACATTTTAAACTTTGTACTTATTGATGAAGGATTTTGATACTTAGCTCTGTAGTAAGAGTTTTAAACCATCATTTAAAAATTTACTGTGAGTTGTGAATAAGATACTAACAAATTATTTGTAATTATTAACTCCTTATGCAAAAACTAATGAGTATAATGATAAAATTTAATCTTACTGTTAAAAAAATTAAAAACAATTGCAGATTGCAGTTTCATTCATTAACAGATATTGTTTATGACATACTGGGTATGGATACTCTAATGGGACTGAATAAGCAAATGTGATCTAATTCTTAAAATTGTTAAAACATTTTAATAAATTGGTTTTGGTAAAATCCATACTTACGAATTCTGATAGTTGGCAATAATTAGGATGCAGAAGCATTACAAAAATTCCAAAGTGTGTGAAACCCATTTATGCAGAATCCACCAGAAAGCTGAAAAAACAAAAGCTAAGTTTGTGGAATGATACAATGATAACTGTTTAATAAAGGAGTTCTGCTCATTATAGGAGTTTGTATTGTAATTTTTATCATAATTATAGTGTAATTGATAACATACATATAACAATACTGTAACCACATAAGTGATCAAATACTAAATTTTGTGGAACAAATTAAGTACTTGGGAATTGAGATAAGGAGCCAGCACAAAGAATGGTGGTTGGCAAAGTGCTTGCTGGAGGTGATGGGACTGAACCAGATAGGTAAAATTAGTGGAAACAGGGGTGAAGGAGACTATTCCAACCAAGCTCAGGCCATGTGGTGTGGGGAGCAGGTGGAGGGTGGGCAAGACCCCTGGCCTGCTCCACAGGTTCTTCAGCTATAAAATATGGGTGATATCACTGCTGGTTGGAAGGATGCTGTGAGATTAAATGCGATGGTGAGTGCAGAGTTCCTGGTGCCTAGAAAGTGGCCCCTAGATGTAAGATAGTGTTGCTGTTGGAGAGGAAGGAGGGGCCGGACCATGGAGGGCAGGACTGCTAGGAATGGCGTCTTACTCTGAAGTGATGGGAATTAGGAAGCCATTTGACTCTAAGTAGGATGTGACCGGGATGAGTTAATGGTAGTTATCATTTGAGAGATTCTGTGTACTCTGTGCTTTATATCCATTCTATAAAGGGATGCTGGGGGCGGGGGCAGGTTGTGCTCTGAGGCTCAGGAGGAGGAAAGGGCACCTTGCACTAGGTCACCTTGCTGCCAAGAGGGAAGACAAGGCTTTAGGCCAGGCCTGCCTGGTTCCAGAGTCTGGGCTCTGTCCTTCCAGACTGCCTCCACGGGGGAAGCCACCGTGGGCTGCTGGCCCCGTGTGAAAGAGCAGCGGCTGGCTCAGGTAGTTATTACTGTTATTAAAAAGGTGTGTGAGTTCAAAGTACATATGGGCACATCTCCAGCCCCAAAAATGGAGGAGGAAGAGAAAACAGGACAGCAAAACATCAGTGGAAAGAGAGACAGAGCCTGGGACCAGAGGTGTCAGAGACCATTGTGCTGAGGTTGGCTCCAGAAACTCAGGCACCAGTGGCAGAGCCTGTTGGGAGTCTTAGAAGTATAATTTCTTTAGGCACACACCCAGCCGTTACTTGGGCTTCACAGGAATTCCTGCTGCAGGTGCATTCTGCCTAGCCAGACTCCTGCTGTGCGATAGTCTGTGAGTGCCATTGGGCTTGGGCTGGGAGGAGCCACCTCACAGAAGAGGTATCCTAAGGGCTCCTTTGCTCTGGGTCTACTTTTTTGTTTGTTTGTTTAATTATATCACCCAAGAATATATACTATATTTTTTCCCATTACTTTTTTTTTTTTAATAAGTTTTTATTGTTCATATTATTACAAATGTTCCTTTCCCCCCCCCCCCACCATTGCTCTCCTCCACCAGGTTCCCACCCTACCCTCTACCCTTTCCCCACTCCCCATTGTCCTCATCCATAGGTGCCCAGTTTATGTTTAGTCTCTTCCCACGCCCCCCTCTCCCCTTTTCCCCAAGAATCATCAGTTCACTCCCCTTCCATACCTCTGATTTTATTATATTCAACAGTTACTATTGTTCATCAGATTTTTTTTTAATTTCCTTGGTTTTTAGATTCACTTGTTGATAGTTACGTATTTGTTGTTCATAATTTTTATCTTTGTTTACTTTCTCTTCTGAAAGAACCCCCTTCAGCAATTCATATAATTCTGGTTTGGTGGTGGTGAACTCCTTTAGCTTTTTTTTATTAGTGAAGCTCTTTATCTGACCTTCGATTCTGAGTGATAGCTTTGCTGGATAGATTATCTTTGGCTGTAGGTTCTTACTCTTCATCACCTTGAATATTTCTTGCCATTCCCTTCTGGTCTGCATGGTTTCTGTTGAGAAGTCAGCTGACAATCGTATAGGTGCTCCTTTATAGGTAACTACCTTCTTTGCTCTTGCTTCTTTTAATATTCTCTCTTTGTCTTTTGCTCTTGGAATTTTAATTATGAGGTGTCTTGGTGTGGTCCTCTTTGGATTCCTTTTGTTTGGAGTTCTGTGCGCTTCCTGGACTTGTAAGTCTAATTCTTTCACCAGGTGGGGGAAGTTTTCTGTCACTATTTCTTTCAGTATGTTTTCGATATCTTGCTCTCTCTCATCTTCTGGGACCCCCATAATTCTGATGTTGGTTCGCTTGAAGTTGTCCCAGAGGTTTCTTACATTATTTTCAATTTTCTGGATTCTCTTGCCTTCTAGCTTCTGCGGAGGAGTGTCTTCTGGCTCTTTATGTTCCAAGTCTTTGACTTGATTCTTGCGATCTTCCCTTCTGTTTTTAGGACTCTGTAAAATATGTTTTATTTCAGACAATGTATTCTTTATTTCTTGTTGATCCCTTATCATTTCTTGATGACTCCTTATTAATTCTAGTTGATCTCTTTTCATATCCTCATAGGTCTTATCCATCTTTTCTAGGAAATTCTTGAAAAACCTTATAAGCGTAGATTTGAACTCTATATCCAGACGCTTTTTGTCCTCCATTTCTTTCGTTTGTGATCTATTTTGTTGTCGCATTTCGCAGTTACAGATGGGGCGGGGTTTCAGGGTGGAGCCTGCAGCTTTGGCTTCCGTCAGCCCCGCCCTATGCGGGTCCTTCAGTGCTCGCTGCCGGCGCCTCTGAGAGAAAGGTGCCCTCGATTTTCGCCTGCTGCCAAACAGTCTATGCTCTCCCCCAATGAGCCCGGTATTGGGGTTCAGTTCAGTTGGAAGTGGAGTTGGAGGTGGCGTTCAGAGCAGTCTGGAGCCCCAGTCTCCTTCCGGCCAGGGCAATCCCGCGCCACAGCCGACCGTCCCTTCTCTGCGTGCAGTGTGCGCCTCCGGGACCTCCTTTCGCCGCTTCCCCAGGTCCTGCCTTACAGCCCAGCTCCCTATGGATGAGCCTGGGTCCCCGGGGTCTGGGGAACTGGGGTTCAGAGCAGTCGGGAGCCCAGCACAGTCGGAGTTTTATCTCCTTTCCGCTAGGGAACGCCCACCAGGCACTCCGCCTCCCCCTCCTCTCTGGCTCCGTCCTCTCTGCCCGCCGCGTCTCCGAACCTTGGGCTTTTCCAGCTCCTCCGCGCCTCCTTCTGGTTTTCTCCTTGCTTCTCGCTGTAGAATTTCCAGTCAGTCAATCTTCCTGTAGTTCTGGGCAATGTCCGTTTTATATTTTAGTTGTATTTTATTGAAATTGTTGTGTGCGGCTGCGGCTAGGTGTTCACCTGGGCACAGCCATCTTGGATCCCCTTTCCCATTACTTTTTGAGAGAGTGGAAGGGTGGGGAAGAGACAGAGAGAAACATAAATGTGAGAGACATGACCAGCTGCTTCCCACACATGCCCCACCTGGGTCAGAGATTGAGCCTGCAACCGAGGTACGTGCTCTTGACTCGAATTGAACCTGCGACCCTTCAGTTTGTGGCCGACACTCCAACCACTGAGCCAAACTGGTCAGGGCTAAGTCTACTTTTGTGTCTTCTAGGACAGCAGTCGCCAACTTTTCGGACCTCACAGACCACCAGTGGTCCATGAACCACCAGTTGGTGACCACTGCTCCAAAGGTTTCCCTAAACCAGCAATCGCCAACCTTTCCGATTTCACTGACTACTGGTGGTCCGCAGACCACTGGTTGGCGACCACTGTTCTAGGACACTGCTTCTCCCACCAGTGTTGAAGGACCAATTTTTAAAATTTTCAGTCTATTTGGACAGATTAAAAAATTTTGTAACATAAAAAAGGGATTGCCCAGCCATTGTTTCTCAGTGGTTGAGCATCAACCTATAAACCAGGAGGTCAAGGTTTGATTCCTGGCCAGGGCATATGCCCATGTTGTGGGCTCGATCCCCAGTTTGTGGCATGCAGGAGGCAACTGATCAATGATTCTCTGTCATCATAGATGTTTCTATCTTTCTCCTCTCTCCCTTCTCTGAAATAAATAAAAATATAAAAAATAAGATAAAAAAGGGATTACTAAGAAAAGAAACTAACTGAAAAAGACACATAGAACGCACACTCTAATTTTTTATTATTAGATTCAACAGATACAAAATTACTCTGTCAAACTGCTGTAAAAGTTTCTAAAGCTTATTCGCAATTTCTGAATTTAATTTTGTTTGCAAACTGCTAAACTATGCATAGACTGATTCATTTTGAAAGCAGTGATCTAGGAAGAGTTTGTTAAGCAAATTAGTAAACAGTGTTTTTGGAATATTCACATGACTTAAGAGTAAAAAAAGCCTTTCAGTTGACATTTAAAATAGTTGAGGTGTTTGTTCACAGATGATCTAATTACAGTGACATCTTTTCAATGAGTTACATTAAGGATAGGGTTGTAGAATAAATATGGGGTGGGCAAAAGTAGATTTACATTGTATGGAAAATATTACATAATCCTGTATAATAAAACCCTAATATGCAAATTGACCAAACGGTGGAATGACCAGTTGCTATGATGCACACTGACCACAGGGGGCAGACGCTTTACACAGGAGCTGCCCCCTGGTGGTCAGTGCACTCCCACAGAGGGAGTGCTGTTCAGCCAGAAGCTAGGCTCATGGCTGGTAAGCAAAGCTGAGTGGTGAGACCAGGCTGAGGGATTCCGCCCTCCCCGCCACTCTGCCGTGAGTGCACGAATTTTGTCCACCGGGCCTCTAGCCTACACTAGTAAAAGAGAAACATGCAAATTGACCGTATCTCCGCTATGCCTACCAGCCATGCCCATGAGCCAACCAGGAGGGAGTATGCAAATTAACCCAACCAAGATGTCTGTGGCCACGGAGCAAGCAGGAGGCTTGCCCCCCGAGATGGAGGAAGCCAAGCTTCTTGGTGGGCCCTGGACTCTGCTCAAGGCTACAAAATTTCAATTATAGAAGATAAATAAATCCCAACAAAAATGACAGTGGCTACGGGTCTGAAGAGAGCAGGAGGCTTGGGTTGCCCAAGGTGATGGAGGAAGTCAAGCTTCCTGGCCAGCCCTGGCCTCCGCTCAAGGCTACGAAGTTTCAATTATAGAAGATAAATAAATCCCAGATACCAGGCCTCCGCCAGGATCGCCAGGGGGCATGGCTGGCATGTAAACCAACACAGGCCCCTTGCCCAGGCTTCCCCATGCCCCAAAGGAACCCCCACCCTGATCTGGGAAGCCCTTCAGGGCAAACCAGGTGGCCCCCACCCTTGCACCAGGCTTCTATCCTATCTAATAAAAGAGTAATATGCAGATTGACCATCACTCAAACACACAAGGTCAAGATAGTTGCCCTCATATGGTCAAAGATCCTGCCCCCATGTGAACACAAAATGACCACCACAAGATGGCCAGCAGGGGAGGGCAGTTGGGGATAATCAAGCCTGCAGGGGAGTGCAGTTAGGGGTGATCAGGCTGGCAGAGGAGGGAAGTTGGGGCCAAACAGGCTGGCAGGGGGGCAGTTAGACATCAGTCAGGCTGGCGGGGCAGTGGTTAGGGGGTGATCAGGCTGGCAGGCAGAAGCAGTTAGGGGCAATCAGGAAGGCAGGCAGGTCAGCAGTTGGGAGCCAGCAGTCTTGGATTGTGAGAGGGAGGTCCGACTGCCCTAAATGGGCAGTGGACGTCCCTTGAGGGGTCTCAGATTGGAGAGGGTGCAGGCTGGGCTGAAGGACACCCCCATTTCCCCCCATGCATTAATTTTATGCACTGGGCCTCTAGTTAATAAATGATAGGCTAACCTTTTGTGTACTCACAACTGTAAACCTACTTTTGCCCACCCCTGTGAGCCAAAGAACTGAACCTAGTGTGGTTATTATAAGGGATCCATAGGTTTAAATTAGTTGCAATACTTGTAAAAATGGGTGCTTTTACTTTCTCTGTTGTTTCTGAGAGCCATTGTACATTCTTTTGCTCATTTCATTTGTTAGTATGTTTATTAATTTTTGGCTTGCCTTTGAATTTATTTTTATATTTTAGTGTATGATATTAGATATATCCTTTTAGGGGAGAGGCTCCCTAAGCAAACATTTATTGACAAATTTTCAGATTATGTATACTGACGTAGAGATCCTGTAATAATTTAATTAGTTTACATTTTGAATTTGAGTTTTGTCTCTAGCTACCTGAGCACCCAGAGTACTCTTACCACTCAGGGCTAGGCTTCCAAATGCTCAGGTTCTGAGTTTGCTCAAAGATGGCTGTGATTTTGAGGTTCTCTCTTATTCTCATTATTTAATTTGGTATCTGAAAAGTCAAACTCAAGAATGTTCGGTGGAGTGCACAGGCCTCTTTAGATGGAGGATATCTTCAGAAACTACACAGGGCAGGGGTGATTGGTAGAGAGGTGTGTGCCCCAGAGCAGTGGTCGGCAAACTCCTTAGTCAGCAGAGCCAAATATCAACAGTACAAAGATTGAAATTTCTTTTGAGAACTGTATTTTTTAAACTTAAACTTCTTCTAATGCCACTTCTTCAAAATAGACTCACCCAGGCTGAAAACCGATTTCTGCACATGGACCATGAAGTTTCCAATCGCACTGTACTTGCACACCCACACGTAGTATTTTGTGGAGGAGCCACACTCAAGGGGCCAAAGAGCCGCATGTGGCTCGCAAGCCGCAGTTTGCCGACCACTGCCCCAGAGCAATGCACAGGCCCCAGTGGTATTTAAGGACGCAGTCAGCAGCGTAGTTGTCTCCACTTGTGGTTTTCGAACAAGAGTGGGAGGAGTGGGTTTCCTCTGTGTCAGCCAGAACGGCCAGCGCATTGGGTTGCACAGGACATTGCTCATGTAGAAGAGAACCTGCCTTAAAGGAGGGAGGCACATTGGAAAGTCACGTTTAGCCCAAGTCAGAGTCATTTGCCTTTACCTTTAGGGTGTGTGACTGTGTTTTCTCCCTGTCTCCTTTATGGTCAACAGACCTGAGTTCCAAATCCAGTCCTGCCACGTACTAGGTAGGTATGGTGACCTTGACTGAGTTATTTAACTTCCAAAAACTTGTTTTCTCATTTGTAAAGCGAGGGAATCTTGTCTACTTAGAAGGATTATTATTAGGATGAAGGATGATGCATGTACTGCACTTGAGTGAGTATGGGCTCCATGGGGGAAAGGTACCTGACAGTGAAGGTGGGGGAAGGATGGGACCTAGTAAGGACTGCCTGCTTACAGCAGTGGTTCGCAAACCAGAGTGGAGTCTCGTCGGGATCACTCAGTGCCTTTAAATGCAGTTCTGGGCCCACCTCGTGTCTGGTCATTTGATTTGGGTGGACTGAGAACTGGCATTGTGAGTGTTCAGGTGCTGCCACTGCCCTGCTGGTCTGGGGACCACACTGTGAGAACATGGTGACTCACCTATGCGCATGGAGGGGCTATAGGTACATCTCAAAGCTGAGCTTTCATGTGGTTAGAGGCACTGTTAGAAAATGCTTGAATGCATTTTGCAGATACTGAATTCAATATCTCAAGGATTTTCCTGAAGTCCAGGAGTCTTAGTTAAATATATTTGAAGAAGAATAAGTTGTGAAAGTAACAGTTATAAGAATTTTATTGGTAGTCTAACAATGTCAAATTGGCTAAGGTACGCGAAAGTGCTTTGATAAAATGCTAAAATCTGAAAAAGTATTTTAAATACCTTTGTTTTTAAGATTGAACATCATAGTGGAGTATAAAGTAGTATAACTTAGATTTCTCATCTCAATGTGCTGTTTACCGTATGTATTTTTCTCTTTCTCCTCCAGGCTGCTGACTTGAGTAAACCAATAGATAAAAGGATATACAAAGGAACACAGCCTACTTGTCATGACTTCAACCACCTAACAGCCACAGCAGAAAGTGTCTCTCTCCTAGTGGGCTTTTCTGCAGGCCAAGTCCAGCTTATAGACCCAATCAAAAAAGAAACTAGCAAACTATTTAATGAGGAAGTAAGTAGTACCCTGTCTTAGCTGTTAAGAATCCCTTTAAGAATGTATATGTCCTTACCAAGGGGAGTGGGCCTTATTTTACACTTTTGAGCTAAGCCCATTTCTCTTTCTCTCAGTCCTACCTAGTCTCATCCAAGTTTAAATGTGGTGAATGAACTTGTTGATTTTTGCCTGTGCTTCCCTGGGGTAACGGTTTTGTGTGTATTTTTGTGGAGCATGCTCAGGTGTCTATAGCAGGTGTTTTAAAATTCCATTAAAATGGAGATGGGGTAAGACTGTGACTTAATTTTTATAATTTAAATAAGAAAATGTAGAATTCCAGACCTTGTTTGCATCACCAGGAATTTTCGTGCAGACCAAGGAACTTGATGACATTTTGCTAGGCAGCTTACATGGTACTGAAAGCTTTTGTATGTATGTGTGACAGGCCTTTGGCTAAGGAGCAATTCTTTTGCTCTTGAAAATATTTGCTGTTAAGTCACCTTTGACACAGTTAGAAATCCTGGCACTTAAAATTGGATCACACGACAGAGCTTTTGCCAGTGTTGTAGTATGTACTGGGGTTTCTAGTTTCTTCAGTTTCATTCTGGAAGAAGCCGAGATATCTGAGCTGTCTGTTCAGGAACACATCAAGACTGTGAAATGTGGCAGTTAGAAGTTGCCAAATAGGTTATGTTTGTGAAAACCGTTGGAGTGGCTTTTTGGCCCCAAGAATTGAGATGTTCTTCCCTCCTGTATTTCCTATGACTCTCCTAGCCTGTGGGAAAGATAGCGTAGGTTGGCCAACTTACCAGTCCTGGGTTCTTCTCTGTGTGTGACCTCAGTGCTGATCTGACAGGGTCAGGTCGAGAGGAAACCCTCTTCTCAGGAAGGACATGTGGTCTCCCATTGACACATGATTTTAAAAAATATGTATTTTTATTGATTTGAGAGAGAGAGGGAAGGAGAGGGGTAGAGATACAGAAACATCGATGAGAGAGAAATATTGATTGGCTGCCCACAACCCAGGCATGTGCCCTCAACTGACTGGGAATTGAACCAGTGACATTTTGGTACATGGGTCAATGCTCAACCACTGAGCCACACTGGCCAGGCACTGATGCATGATTTTAACACCTTTAATTTGGAACAGAAGAAATAATTTTGTTTGGGGGAGAATTTTCAACTTAACACATTGCAGTTAAAATTCTGATTCTTTTGCAGTCATTACGGTACAAGTTGCTCCTGGGTGGCTTTGCCAGTGGTCTTGGTGAACTCTTTTGAACCATGCCATCTCATCTTCTAGTTTCATCTGGGTTGACTGGAAACAAAACTTGCCATCTGTAGAGAAAAGTATTTTAAGTCCATTTTCTATGAACAAAACTTAAGCAGAAAATTATTCTATTGTATTTACCTAGATATTTTACTAATATCATCTGAGGAAGTGATTTCTAAGTTAGTTGATACTTAACTTTTTTGGTGAGGGAGAGTGGACACAAAACCACCCTTCTCTGCTCTGTCAGTAGAAATTGTGAGGATTTGTTTGCATGGAGATAGGAGCGTGTTACTGAGCGGAAGGAGATTGGGACCATGTAAAGCACTGTGGTAAACAAGGTCAGGAGGCTGCTCTGGCCGAGGATGGCACGGAATGCCACTTAGAGGACAAGGGTTTGTGTGTCATCACTGGGAGGGTGGAGCCAGAGACCACGGATTCCCGGAGTGCCAGGGCCCTGAGAGCATGCAGACATCAGCCAGGCTTGCCCCTCACTCGGGACACCTGGAAGTTGCAGGTTAGCAAGCACCTTCTTGCTCTTAGTGATCTAAGCATGAGTTACCTCATACTCTTTTTTTTCTTCTTCTAAGTTTATCTTTATTGTTGAAAGTATTATAGATGTTCCCTTTGTTCCTTTAAAAAAAATTTTTTTTATTTCAGAGAGGAAACCAGAGGAAGAGAGAGAAATATCAGTGATGAAAGAAAATCATTGATTAGCTGCCTCTTGCACACACACACACACCTGGCTGGCAGCGGGGGGGGTGGGAGGGGGCAATTATGGGCAACCAGGCTGGCAGGAGGGGCAGTTACGGGCAATCAGGCTGGTACTCAGAGGCAGTGAGGGACGACGATCAGGCTGACGGGAATGGCAATTAGAGGTGACCAGGCAGGCAGGTAGGTGAGCGATTAGGAGCCAGCAGTTCAAGATTGTGAGAGGGATGTCCGACTGCCAGTTTAGGCCCAGCAGTCGGGACATTCCCCAAGGGGTCTCAGATTGGAGAGGGTGCAGGCTGGGTTGAGGGGACCACCCCCCTCATGCATGAATTTTGTGCACTGGCCTCTAGTTTCATATAATAGTGGTTTGGTGGTGATGAACTCCTTTAGCTTTTTCTTGTCTGTGAAATTTTTTATCTGACCTTCAGTTCTAAATGATAGCTTTGCTGGGTAGAGTAATCTTGGTTGTAGGTCCTTGCTATTCATCACTTTGAATATTTCTTGCCACTTTCTTCTGGCCTGCATCATTTCTCCTCATACTCTTTTTTACATTTTGTTTAAAAAATGGCCATTCAAAGGCATGGACTATGTGTGGTTAATGCCAACTTGGCACTTCAGCTCAAGGCTAACCTTGATTGTCCTTCACAGTGAGGAAGTTTTCTGGCTGTGCGGATGACATTTTCATCAGGTTTTGGTCGCGCTGTCTAAGAGCAAGCGTCATCAGAGGTGTGTGTCTCAGAGGAGCCAGGTGTGGGCTGGCGCAGTTGTCACGCTTTGCAGGGGATGAGAGTCAGATAGTTTGGAGCGTTTTAGATGGTCCTTCTGTCCAGGGGCATGGGCAGTTGTCCCAATGTTTCAGATAAGGAACTTGTCAAAGGGAAGGTAAGTGAATTGTCCGGATCAGGTCTATCCTGGTGATAGAGCTAGAACTAGAACTTAATTTCACAAGCTCGTACTGGTCATGGACAGTAGGGCCCACCATATATGGTTGCAGGATGGTGGGCCCTTGTCCTCCCAGTAGCGCTCAGTTTAGTAAGATGGTCAGACAGTGTACTTCGCCATGTGTTATCCCAGTGTTAGGAACACAGGACCAGTGATATGTGTAAACCCTGTTCTTCAGTGTGTATCAAATATCATAAAATAAAAACAAAAGTTAGCTTGGTGCAAGGGGGCCAAGAAGGCTTCCAGACGTGACATTTGATATCTGCAGCGGAGGTGAGAAAGGCCTTCAGAGCTGGAGCAAACACTTGGCGTGTGGAGGAACAGTGCCGAGCAGTGTGGCCAGGTCCCAGCGTGTGGGCCTCAGGGCGGCAGGAGTCCGAGCCGGGCAGATAAACTGCAGGCAGACTGAAAACGCCCTTTTGTGACATGCTAACCAATCTGGATATGACACTGGAGGCTGTGGGGGAAGCTTTGGGCTTTTACTCAAGGGAGTGACAGGATCAAATGTGTTTTTTTAGAGCTCTTGTCAGCACTTGTGGAAGGTGGATTGGAATGAAGAAAGAGAGAATGAAGGTAGCAAGACCAGTGAGGAGGCTCTAGTAACTGTCCAGGTGAGAGCTGAGGGCTTGAACTAGAGTTGTGGCCATTTTTTCATTCACTTGACAGACCTTGATTACCTACTGTGTGCCTGGCACTGGGCCTACATTGGCAGATCTCTCTCTCTCTCTCTCTCTCTCTCTCTCTCTCTCACACACACACACACACACACACACACACACACCCCAAATGGTGACTTGTGATGTAAAAGGAGACAGTGGGTCTGAGAAAGAGAAAATGGAGGCCACTGTAAATGGGAGGCAGAGAACATGTCTCAGAGGTAGTGGTGTGCTTTCTTCTGGGCTCACATGAGAAGGAGGCCAGTCAGGTAAGGGACTGGAGGGACTGTAGAGTGCTCCTGCAGAAAGAAGGGCAGGTGAAGGCCCAGGAGTGGGGAAGAATTTGGGACCCAGACAGCTGAGAGGATGGTATACCTGGGGAGGGTGGTGCCACCTGAGGGCTTTGCCCTTTGGGGTCTGGCTCAGGTCTGCATCTTCACCTGAGCCGTGGGGTCCCAGAGAAGGGAGCAGGAGCGCGAGGCCGTCTGGTGGCGATTTTGAATATGACCCTGGCTGCTTCTTGGAAACCAAATCGGAAGGAGAGATGAACAAATTGTGGGTTCCTAGAGATCACTTTACCACCTGGATAAAAGGGAAGGAGTGGGTGTTGGGGAATGGAAGGAGAGGTCCAGTTCCATTCCGTACTCACTAAACCCGAGAGGCCAGCAGGTGGTTGCATACATTCACCTGAAGCTCAGAACTAGAGGTAAAGATTTGGGAGTTGTAGCATATACATAATAATCACATTTTTGAGATTAGAAGAAAGGTCTGTGAAGAAAGTTTAGTAAGAGCAGCAACAGTGCCTGGACCAAGTCCTGATTGTACTCCGAGACTCTGGTCATCATATCATCCTGTCTCCAAAGGAGCTTTTAACACAATCAGGTTATTACTGCGAATTTGCAGACTCGGCCCGATGGCTCAGAACCTGGAGCCTGAGGCCGAGGCCTTGGGCTCAGACACCAGCTCTTCACTGACTGCTTGCTGCTGTGGCTCTGTTACTGCTGCTCTTCTCATCTGGAAAAGGGTAAGGACAGGGCCTGCCTGAGAGGCGTGCAAGTGGGCCTGGAGAGCGAGCCCTGGTGGCGATTCAAATTTCAGGTAGAGGGGAAACTCGGAGCGATCCATTCCCAGGGGCTGGAAAGAACAGCTTCTTGGGAGGTGAGACACTGGCATTTTTGAAGGAGAAACAGCAATTTCCAGAATGAGAAGGTCGGAGCAGGGCAGCCAGGCAGAGAATCCACATGCGGGAGACTGAGGATGGAGCTGCTTATCACAACTGTGGTGTCTGCCTCTCTCATTCTCCAGAGCACTTCTCAGCCACCGCTCCACACGCGTGGCGCACACACGCCCCAGTGGTGGTGATTCTGGTTATTCTGATGTTGCCTCCTTTTTGGAGGTGCCTGGTACATGCAAATACATTACGCACTTGGGTGGGGTAGATGGCATGGGATTGTAAATTTCAGAAATCCACCTGAGATTAAAGGTAGATGGAAAGCTTTATATGGCAGTCAAGTAGATCTTAAAATGTGTTTTTTCCCCCCTATGAATTAAAAAAATTTTTTTAAATGCCTCTAGAAACATTGGGGCCAGAGAAGTACCAAGAAGAGGGAGACCATCACCTGTCACTCCCAGTGCTCACTGTTAACTTCATTTCTTTGTAAGACTCACAGCCACAGTGTCCAGATGTCAGTGCCGTCACCTCCCAGTCTGGCCTCTGACCGGTTCAGTTCAGTTCAATTCACAGAGGCCAGTGCTGGCTGCACCCAGGCCGTCCTGGTCACACTGGAGACCCTGGCTGTGGACCAGGGCCCTCTGGAGGAAGGAAGTACCTGGTCCTTTCCGGCCTCCCTCAGGAGTGCTGGCCTCAGATCATTGGGTCCCTGAGTAGGTTTTAGGTTTCCGTTTGTAGCACTTGTGTATGTCATGCTCTTAAAAGTGTCTGATGAGCCTCTTTTTTTTTTTTTTTTTTTTTTAATATATATTTTATTGATTTTTTTTACAGAGAGGAAGGGAGAGAGCTAGAGAGATAGAAACGTCGATGAGATAGAAACGTCGATGAGAGAGAAACATCGACCAGCTGCCTCTTGCACACCCCCTACCGGGGATGTGCCCGCAACCAAGGTACATGCCCTTGACCGGAATCGAACCAGGGACCTTTCAGTCCGCAGACCGAGGATCTACCACTGAGCCAAACCGGTTTCGGCTGATGAGCCTCTTTTGAGAGTATCTTGACATACCTGATAAACTCCCAGAACCTGGAGACTCCCTTCATGTTAAGAGCATTCAGCCTTGTGGGGAGCACCCTGAGGGATAAGGGGCTTACTTTTTATTACTCGAGGTTATGATGTATTGGGGAGGAGGAATTATAGGGACAGTTTCTATATGATGATAAACTTAGCCCTGTTCATCTTTATAAAAATGCTAAGTATTTCAGGATTGTAGCCATAGAATAGTACTTCAAAGGGTTTTCAAGTGTGTTTTCATTGTTGGATAATACGTAAAATCTAAAAAAATCTTGTCATCTTGGCTTCTTTCTCAACTGACATGTAATAAGCCCCTCTGTTCTTGATTTTCTCCTTGTCTCAGGGCCGGCACGTTGAGCAGGCTCTTTAGATCAAGTCCGGTTGAAGGGCATGGAGGAGACCCTGACTCCTGGGCCCTGGTAGCAGCCCAAGGCTGTGAATTTGCTCACTCCACCAGCTGCAGGCTCCTCTGTGCCTGTGCCTGTGCCCGTGCCCGTGGAGGGGGAAGGGGGCCAGGCCTGGCCTTTGCCTTGCAACCTTCTGTCTAGTACTGTCACAAGAGAGCGGTTCTGTGCATTCTTTGGTTTTGTTTTGTTGTTGCTTTTTTTAATCAAAGGAAGGAAATGAACACATAACGATCTCAGAGTTTTAACATTGATAAAAATGACATCTGACCCTCTTCTCCTTGGCTTTGAAGTAGCCTTTCCTAGGGCCTCCTGAGGGAGCCGCGCCTGCAGCAGCCCTTACTGTGGCTGCATTATGGCTTTTCCAGCAGCTGCTGTGGTTTTTGAATTGCTTGTTTTAGTATTTTTGTTATAAATTAATATCTGCATTTTAAAGTGCACACCCTCTCCCTCAAAATAACTTTTTCCTGCTGGTCATGTTGATGGTAGTGCAATAAAAGATTAAGTGCTTAGGAAGCTTCATTTAGCAGCGATGCTTGAATCTGGCAACAGAATGATGTTTATTCTTGCTTCAGTACAGTTCGAAAATCTTATCTGTTAACGCCATTCATAATGGTAGTTTGGGTGTTTGGTTTTCACTGGATTGATATAGGAAGTGGGGCACTTTCGTCGCCATCCAGATAGGGAGTGTGGGGACCTTTAGTGAAGACTTGGGAGAGGTAAAGGTGTGGGAACCCAGGGAAGGGATTCTGAAAAATCCAGATTTTGATTTTTTTATTTTATTTTATGAAAGTGATTACAAAAATAGGCCTTGCAGCATTTTGGAATTTGACTCTCTATTAGAAAGTCCAGTGGCTATGCCCGTTTCCTCACAGTGACCTTAACCGCTCAGCCTCCCCTACTGTTCCTCCAGCTCCTCCCTGCCCTGCATTCCTCCTCCTGCTCTCTCTGCTCCTCCCCACCAGTGTCCTCCCTGTTTCTCTCTCTGATCCCTCCCTGGTCTCTTCCTGATCTCCAGACTTGATGCCCTCCCCTCCACTCCCCTCCCCTGCCCTGCCCAGAGCCACTTCCTCTCTGAGTCTCAAGTTCTGTCCCCTGACCTAGGAGGATTTTCATGCCCAGAGCAGAGCTTCTGCCTCTAAGCCACACCCTCTCCTCATGGACCTTCTGGGTCCTTTCTCTGCTTCCCTAATATTTTTCCATGTAAGTAGGGTTTTATAGTTTCACACTCCTTTTCTTCCTTGGAGCTCTTAGGATGTCACAGATCTGGCTTTCACTGTTCCTTGCCTTCTACTCATTTTCATTAGCTGCCTGGATTTCTCACAGCTTAGTCTCCCCCTCCTCTTCATTCTTTTCACTCACTGCCTTCCCTGTCACTCAGGCTCAGAACCAATCACTTGTCACATGCCCACTTCATTCCCCACCTTCTACTCTACCCAGCCTAACCCATGCCTGCCACCTAGCCAATGGTCAAATTTAATGTCCTCTGACAGTTATCGTGGCCTCCTTACTGGTTCCTCCCCAACCCAGCCCATCTTCTATTTTGTGCAACTGCCGGATTTCTACTATAGATCACTACAGTCCCTCCCTGCCCTCACTTTATTGCCGTCCCCCGTCCCTGGCTTATTCTGCACAGCAATCATTACCATCAGGTCTTGTATATTTCACTGTCTTCTTATCCCACGGAAGATAAATTCCATGCTGGAAGGGGTGTCTGTCTGTTTAAAATGTATTTTTATTGATTTTTTACAGAGAGGAAGGGAGAGAGATAGAGAGTTAGAAACATCGACAAGTGAGTGTCATCGATCAGCTGCCTCTTGCACACCCCCCACTGGGGATATGCCCGCAACCAAGGTACATCCCCTTGACGGGAATCGAACCCGGGACCCTTCAGTCCCCAAGCCGACGCTCTATCCATTGAGCCCAACTGGTCTCGGCGGTGTCTGTCTGTTTAATCAGTGCAGATAATATAGCAGTGATACCTACCTTCCTATGGGGAAATGGATGCTGCTACTTACACTGCTGATGGGAGTGTAGTTGTTGTCTTCTGTAGGAGATAATTTGGCGATATCTATAAAAATTATAAACGCATATACATTTTGACCCAGCTATTTCACTGAGATTTTACCCCACATACCAGGTGTACTGGTTAACAGTGTGGATTTTGTTATCAATGAAAACACGATAATTTCAAGAGAAACATCAAAAGTGCTTTATTCAAAGTAATGTCCATCGCTAGCCACACATTTCCCCCATCTTTCAGGTAATTTGTGGATACCGTCCCAATAGAACTTTTCTTGTTTTGAGGCAGACCATTCAGAGACCCATTTGTCCACTTCTTCGTATGTGTTGAAGTGCTGCTCAGAAAGTACATGTGGTAAAAGTGGTAATCTGAAGGTGGGTTAATACTTCTCAGGCAAGATCTTTGAACATGTATTTAACTGGTTTTGAAGTGTGTGATAGTGTGTCATCATGAAGCAAAATTACCTTGCTGTGTCTTCTGGCCCATTCTAGTCATTTTACGATCAACGTGTGGTTCAAATTGATTATTTGTTGTCAGTAGCAATCAGTATTAATGGTGTCACCTGATTTTAGAAGCTCATAATACACCACACCTTCCTGATCCCACCAAACGCAGAGCATTGTCTTCTTCTTGAAGTGAGTTGGCCTTACAGTCCATGTTGATGGTTGACCTGGATCATGATTTTGTGCATTTGGGATTTTCAAAATACACTTTTCATCGTCAGTCACAATTTGATGCAAAAAAGACTTTCATTCGTGCTGTTGAAGCAACATTTTACTGAGACTTTCCAATTTTCCATCAGTTGATGTAGCACCTATTTTCCTTTAAAATATTTCCCATTGCTTGTAAACGATCAGAAATTGTTTGCTAAGGAACGTTTACTCTTTCTGCAAGTTGTTTTTGAGTTTTACTCACATCTTCATCCAATAATGCTTATAATTGTTCGTCTTCAAACTTTTTCGGTTGACCTGGATGTTCTTTGTCTTTCACATAGAAATCATCACTTTTAAAGGGTTTAAACCAGCGTTCACTAGTATCTTGAGATGGAGCATGTTCACCATAAGCTTTCCGAAGTATACAGTAACTTTCAGCAGTACTTCAAAATAAAGTAATGAACCCGCAAATGCTCTTTTTTTGGCATGAAATTTGACATTTTTAAGTGTAAAAACATCTACGATGTTAACACCTTCAGCAAATTTGACATATGAAGTTTTGAAGTTTGTTGTCAATACAACAAAATAGCATACATATCAAATCGCATATATATCAATATATGTGTAACTCCCATCTGTTGAAAAAAATCCACACGTTTAACTGGTACACCTACTATATGTGAAAAATGCCCTGTGTACAAGGGTATTATTGCTACACTAGAGGCCCGGTGCATGAATTCGTGCACCAGTGGTGTCCCTCAGCCTGGCCTGCGGGATTGGGCTGAAACCAGCTCTTTGAGGGTCCTGTATTGTGAGAGGGTAGGCCCAGGGATCTTACCTGTGCACGATTGGGGCCAGGGAGGGCCGTAGGAGGTTGGTCAGCCAGGGAGGGATTGTGGGAGGGCTCCAGAGTGTGTCAGGCCAGTCTCGCTCAGTCCTGATCGGCTGGACTCCAGCAGCAAGCTAACCTACCAGTTGGAGCGTCTGTCCCCTGGTGGTCAGTGCACATCATAGTGAGCAGTTGAGTGGCCTTAGCATATCATTAGCATATTATGTTGTTTTTTTAAAAAATATATTGATTTTTTACAGAGAGGAAAAGAGGGATAGAGGGTTAGAAACATCGATGAGAGAGAATCATCGATCAGCTGCCTCTTACCCCCTACTGGGGATGTGTCCGCAACCACATGCCCTTGACCGGAATCGAACCTGGGACCTTTCAGTCCGCAGGCCGACACTCTATCCATTGAGCCAAACCGGTTTCAGCAGCATATTATGTTTTGATTGGTTGAACAGACGACTGGACACTTAGCATATTAGGTTTTTGTTATATAGGATAAATACCTGTCAGCCAGGGACTCTTAAACTATAGTATACTCATGTAATTGCATACTCTGCAGCATAAAGAAAGCTGTTTTTGTGCCCATGCAGACAGATGTGTGGAAGTCTCTGGATGAGAAGGCAGGGGTGCAGACCTTGCATGGTGTGCTCTGGCGTGAAAAACGAGAGCACACAGGTTCATGTTCTTGTCCACGCACAAGGACACTGGACAGAGAAGAGAGAAGCTGCTAGTAATGACAGGCCGATGTCATTGAGGATCCTACTGTATGCTTTATATGAATGATGAATGTATTATCTAATAAATAAATGAAAGCTAGCCTTGCAGGTTATTGTAAGAACTAAAGAGCACGTACAGAGCTTGGGCCTGGGCCGGGCATGCACAGTAGATTCTCCATACTTGCCCCTGTATTTGAGCACACAGACAGAGTTGGACCCGTGATTGTTTTACAGTTGCTTAAACTGGCATGCCCGGTGCACAGGTGCTGGAGTGTGCACAGGTGGCCACAGGACACGGAATGTGGGCTCAGGTTTTTGTCCGTGAGGTGCAGTGACGTGTCCATGTACAGTAGTCGCAGTGAGCTGCTTAATATGGAACGAAGCTTTTCACTGTGCTTGCCATCCCAGTAGCACCTAGTTTATGATGGGCTGTAGCTACCCGTTATACCTCAGAGTTGCAGAGCAGCACGGTTCTTACTTGACAGTATTGTAATTTCGAGTTCTAATGGAATTGTGTTGTGTTTGTTTAAGCCAAGAGTAAAATCTTCTCCTAACCATAGTGCTAGAAGTTTTTATGTCTGTCCTTAGCCCGGGCTAGTTTGGCTCATTGGTTAGATTATGGGCCCCAGATCGAAAGGTGGAGGGTTCCATTCGAGGTTAAAGGCACGTATCTGGGCTGTATGCAGTTTCCTCAGCCCCTGTAGGCACATGTGCCTGAAGCTATCAGTCGATGTTTCTCCCTCCCTCCTTCCCTCCCCCCCCTCCTTCCCTCCCTTTTCCTCCTCTCTCCCTCTCCTCCCTCCCCTCCACGAAATCAATGGACAAAAAATGCTTGGGTGAGGATCGAAAAGAAAGTTCCACATGTGATAGAGGGACAGTGGCGTGATTGTGGGAAAACAGGTTTGACTTGGTTGTTGGGGACATGGGAGGTGCTGGACCGCCTGACCAAGCCACCCATGGGGGGTAGGAAGTGGCCACCCTTAGACACTGGGCGAGCAGGCCAGTCACCTTCATGGGGTCAGGAATGCTGGAGCAGCCTGGACCTGATGGGAACAGCAAGGTCTGGCCTGGCCTTGCAAGTTCCCTGTGACCTTGTATGGATGAAATGGTGACAGGCTTGGGGAGTCCCGCTGGGGCAGCACTGGCTCTTAGGCCATACAGTTCATTAATCTCCTTGAAAAACCCAGGTTTTTATTTTCTGTAAAAGTGCAGCACACACAGCAGAGTGATGAGAAAGTGCCCTGCTCTTGGCAGGGTTCAGGGGTCCCAGCCAGCGAGGTGAAGGCGTCAGTTGCTAGAGGGGTGGCTTTGGAGGATGTTTGGCCATAGGAGTCTCTGAGAACTTGGGGACTTGCGCATGTGATTTGGGGCGGGGGCGCCCTGTGGGGGCTGCTGGGCCTCTGGCCTCCAGGTCTGCAGGCAGGTGGTGCTGTGCCTGTGGGTGCGTTTTACTTTTGGCCTTTTCTTCTTTTGGTTTGAGAGGCAAGACTCTCCTAACCTGTGCCTGTTAGGAAATGGTTGGTCAGTGGACCAGGAGTGAGCACGGAGTAGCCGGGCCATGATCGGGCCCATACTCTTGAATTAGTCACCTATCTGTCCTCCCCCACCTTTTTTTCCCTCTTGAAATTCTTTATTGTCTGTTTCTTAAACACCACCTTCTTCCAGAGGAGATGTGGAAGGATTGTCTGTAAAGGGACTCCCAGGACAGCGGCCCCAAGGAGGAAGCCTGCTCCAGGGCTGCGGTGGAGCCGGGGTGTGTGTGTTGAGTCCTGTGTGCTGCTGGCAGGGCCTCCCCACCTGGCAACAGCTCAAGCAGGGCAGGCGCAGTCCGCTCATGACTGACGGGGAGACCAGCACTGCAGGTCCCTGGGTCCTCACAGAGGACGCTGTGCAGGTGCAGTGCCTCGTGACCCAGAGCCTCCTAGTGGAAGAAATGCCAAGTGCTCGGGCTGTCCCCTCCAGCGTGGCCAGCACCTGGCACAGTGGCTGTTGAATCATCAGCTCCCTCTGTGAAGGCCAGAGCCTCACACCCAAGTGCAGTTGTGGAAAGTCTTTGTTCAAGCGGCCAGAACGCTCTTCGCTGGCGCGGTTGGCCACGGGAGAGAGTGGCATGCCCGGGACTTGTCCCTTGTCACCGAGCAGCAGACAGCTTTCTTGCTGGAACATAGACAGTTAAGCTGCCCATTGTGATAACGTGTTCTCCTTTGTCTTCACAGAGACTAATAGACAAGTCACGAGTAACCTGTGTCAAATGGGTTCCCGGTTCGGAAAGCCTTTTCCTAGTAGCCCATTCGAGTGGGAACATGTACCTGTATAATGTGGAGCACTCTTGTGGCACCACAGCCCCCCACTACCAGCTCCTGAAGCAGGGCGAGAGCTTCGCCGTGCACACTTGCAAGAGCAAATCCACGAGGAACCCTCTCCTCAAGTGGACGGTGGGCGAGGGGGCCCTCAACGAGTTTGCTTTCTCCCCAGATGGCAAGTTCTTGGCGTGCGTGAGCCAGGACGGGTTTCTGCGGGTGTTCAACTTTGACTCTGTGGAGCTGCACGGCACCATGAAAAGCTACTTTGGAGGCTTGCTGTGTGTGTGCTGGAGCCCGGATGGCAAGTACATCGTCACGGGGGGCGAGGATGACCTGGTGACAGTCTGGTCTTTCGTAGACGGCCGCGTGATAGCTCGAGGCCACGGGCACAAGTCCTGGGTCAGCGTGGTGGCGTTTGACCCCTACACCACGAGTGTAGAAGAAAGCGACCCTATGGAGTTCAGTGGCAGTGACGAGGACTTCCAGGACCTGCTCCACTTCGGCAGAGACCGAGCGAACAGCACCCAGTCCAGGCTGTCCAAGCGGAACTCCACGGAGAGCCGCCCCGTCAGTGTCACTTATCGGTTTGGCTCTGTGGGCCAGGACACGCAGCTCTGCTTGTGGGACCTCACGGAAGATATCCTTTTCCCCCACCAGCCCCTCTCCAGGGCACGGACACACACAAATGTCATGAACGCCACGAGCCCTCCGGCCGGGAGCACTGGGAACAGCGTCTCGACGCCCGGCAGCTCCGCGCCCCCCCCTCTCCCGCGGTCCAACAGCCTCCCACATTCCACTGTCTCCAACGCCGGCAGCAAGAGCAACGTCGCCGACGGGGCCATCGCGTCTGGGGTCAGCAAATTCGCAACACTTTCCCTACACGACCGGAAGGACAGGCACCACGAGAAAGATCACAAGCGCAACCACAGCATGGGACACATTTCTAGCAAGAGCAGTGACAAACTGAACCTCGTTACCAAAACCAAAACGGACCCCGCTAAAACGCTGGGCACGCCCTTGTGCCCTCGAATGGAAGACGTTCCCTTGTTAGAGCCACTCATCTGTAAAAAGATAGCACACGAGAGGCTGACTGTGTTGATTTTCCTTGAAGACTGTGTAGTCACTGCTTGTCAGGAGGGGTTTGTTTGCACATGGGGAAGGCCTGGCAAAGTGGTAAGTTTGAATCCTTAACGCTGCCCCAGACTGAGGACTTGAGTAGGTAGTGATTTTTTTCCTTGTGGGAGGGGTGGGTGTACAATGAATGAATGACACTTCTTAATGTAAATCTAAATGCATCAGAGCCATACTTTTGGATACTGCATGCCATGTAATTCTGAATCATTTGATAATTCACCTTAGAATGTTTAAAAAATATAATCAAACTAATTGCCAGCCAAGTCCGACACCCTCCTGGGAGTATATAGAGTCCCAAGGTGAGCGCTCCTGTCTTAGACTATTTCGATTTTAGGAAAATCATGACAGTGTGGGGAAACAATGAATTAAAAAGCTAAAATTAAAATTTCTGCTTTAACTGGAATATTTTTGCTTAACTACTCAATTAGACAATTGTACACCTGATCAGAGCGTGTTCGCACGGACGGCCACTGACTGTCATTTATAGTCCAGTTTTTTATCTTAATCATAAAATGTTTAGGAATCTATGAAATTTAACTTTAGGAACAAAGCGTTCAGCAGGGTTGATTGATATTATTTTTACATTGTTCTGGCAATCCACAGAAAGAGAAGAGCCTTAATTTTTAAAACCCATTTTAGTCATTTTATGACAATTAAAATTGTTTAATAAACATCTTTTTTCAAAGAAGCAGTTTGTACCACTTTGATTGAGATTCTGTGCACTAAATAAAATACCCACGTTCCTCAAGCCTGGGCGGTTCCCGTGAACTGCGGGCCGAGGTTGCCCACCGCACGTGTCAGAAGTGCCTCTTGCCACGGAAGCCAAGACCTTTCCTGTCTAGTGCGCTTTTGCTTGTTTTTTTTTTTTTTTTCCCAACAAGAAAAAGGTTTCATTTTCTTTTGGGGCAGGTTTTGTTTTGTTTTTACTTCTTGGGAGGTTTTTTTGGTCACGAAGGCTCATGACTGTAGGCCCTGGGCAGCTTCTTTAGCTTTGTTTTGTACAGACTGACAGACCCTCCTGATTCCCTCCTTGTCTCTCAACCTCCCCCCCACCCCCACCCCCCGGCAGTCCAGGTTTGGTTTTCACACTAGAGGGGAAGTCCAGCTGCAGGGTGCCCTTATTGTCGGATGGTGGTCCTTCCAGGGTCATTCTTGGGATGCTGACACTGGCCTGGCCCTCAGGCTCCCATCCCAGCACCTCACCCTGGGCCCAGGTGCCCACTGGATGGACCCGCTGCTCCCGGGGAAACTGCAGTGTTTGGTCCTGAGTCCCTATGACCCTTCTCAGCTGTGGAGGAGACAAATCCCAGCTTTCACACGGATGCGATGGTTCTTTGAGCGCTGTGTTTTATGTCAAGATGACGATTATCTGGTTTATTAACTTATTTTGGTCATTTAGGTTTGTCCTGTTTTGCACACTTTTGTAATTAAATATAGCGATGCTGATAACTTCTGCTGGTTTGAGTAGTGAATGCCATTCAGCGAAGTGAAGACCTGGATGTTCAGCTCTGATGCGTGAGGCTCTGTGCGCTCTCAGTGTGCCCTCCCGGGAAGGCCACCCACACCTCACCCGTCACGCTCCCTAACGCAGGTGGTGTCTGTCACTGTGGTCGCAGTGGCCACGTTCTGCCACAGGAGGGCCCGGGTGGCCTTCAAGGGGCACCTCCCCATTGATGCATTACAGCCCGTGGGGATGGTGACATCCCCTCTACCAACTGTTAGACGTGGCCCTTTGTCCCTAAACGTTCATGTTCTAAGGTAGCAAAGACAGTGCCCGTGGACTGGCAACTTAGGAGGCTGCCAGATGGGGAGATGAGGAACCAACACTCCATGCGCAGTTTCATGTTCCCACCTAGTTTTAGAAATCCCGTCCCAAAGGCTTCTGAGGCATTGAGCAGTTTGAAAATGCAGGCCTTCGTGTTTGGTCCAAGTGGAGAGTGGCTGCTCCCAGGGGAAGGTTACGATGCCCTTGCACTTCCCTCGCACCGCTCACGGCATGATTCACACTCGGCACCGGGCGCGTTCTGGTTCTTCCTGCCCTTCAGCACCCTCAGCTGCGCCGGCCGCAGTGAAGGAGGGGCTGCTGGTGCCCTGGCAGGCCGCCTGCCTAAGAGACACTTGGGTGAGGGTAAGAGGAGGGTATTGTTCCTTTAAAAAACTCTAAAGTGTGCTCACAGGAGCCAGTGGTGCCTGTCTCTTCCACCACTCACCCTGCCAGGCTCCTGACCTTTTCTCGTTCTTCCAGTTCCTGCTGGTGTGGGATCCTATCGGCCTGTCCGGGAGGCTGCCCGGGGCCCCTGCTGGGTGTCAGGTGCTGGGGAGGCACAGGCTTCCGCTCTTCTGATACCTGCCCCCCTTTGACAGCCCGCAGAGCCCCTCTCCTGCAGGCGGGAGGCAGGAGGCGGGAGGCCCAGCTTGAGGAGAAGAGGGTGCTGCCCAGGGCAGGCACTTCCTCCCACTCCCCTCAGACCCGCTCCAGCACTGGCTCCTGCGGACCTGGTGTGACAAGAGGGGCAGGAGGGGAGGGGACTGGAGTGGTGGGTCCTGACTGGTGGATGAGGCACTAAGAGAAACCTGGGGAGTGTTTTCATAGTTTTCTTCCAAATGTGAGCTTCCTCAGTGAAAATTTTCAATTTCTAGCTTAAACACTGTCCTTTCTCAACCTGCCCTCTGCAATGAAAGGCATGGGCAAGAGGAGGCGTTACCACTCAGTCAGCAAGCTCCTCTGTCTGCACGGAAGGGAAGCAAGGGTGGAGGCAGGGTCAGGAGTGAGGCCCAGAGGCCGCAGCTGGCTCCTTCCTGGCAGTATGCCAGCCACTCTCCAGCCACGGCCAGGCAGCCGGGCGGGTGTCGCCGAGGCAGCTCTGGCCCCACTGATGGGGCAGGGCAGGATGATTCAGAATCCCCTGAGGGCTAGAGACACAGCCTTGATTTAAAGCAAGTATGTAAAAGGGAATAGGCAGCCACTTTTAAACAACCAGTAACTTTCAGTAACTTTACATTCTAAATTTACTTAAACAAATAGTGGTTAAGAATCTTAATTTTGTCTTTTGTGCCAATTGAACCTTCTGACATTTTGGAGTGTTCTCCTGTGAGCCACTGGCTTGGGACTAAGAAGAGTAAATGCCTTAGGTTAGAGGGATGGACGAGTGCAAAGACAAGGCAGTCACAGCAGAGATGATTGTGTCAGACCTTCAGAAACCTCTGTCAGCACGCCACGAGGAGCCCCACGGCACTTCCCAGGTTTTGCAGGCACGTGGGGGTGTCCCTCCCAGGGGACCCGGGCTCGGCTCCGGCCAAGTCCCAGCTGGCTGGTAGCCGGGAAGCCACTTCTCCCTCATTCCTCCACTTCCAGGGTTGCATCTTGAATTTGTAAGAAATTGTCAAGTTTCAAGTTCACACCGCAGTCCATGAGGCCGCTGTATCAGGTGGCTGTGCCATCAGGTGGCTTTGTCGGTGTACAAGGGTCACGTCACCTCTTGCCTGGGAGGGAGATGTGATCTGTTTGTTCAGGAAGCTCAAGGGGTGAGGGGTCAGGGAGGGCGTGGGAACCGGGTGCCCCATGTTGTGTTTCTGACTGCCCGAGGAAGCGCTAAAAGTGGAGTTGGACTTCGGGTTTGCAGGAAAGATGCGGGAGGGCTTGGCCCTGGGGACCGGTGTGGGGTGGACCAGCGGAAGCAGTGGGCCTTCGTTGTGACCATCTCCCTGTGTCCACAGTGGGGGCTTCCTTCCTCAGCCCGGAGCCTCTGTGTGCCCGGCGTGACCCAGGGCCCGGCGGCACACCTGCCATCATGGGCTCGGCAGTCTGGGAGCGGAGGCCAGGACCGCAGAGAAAAGCACTTGTATTCAGCTGTTCCCCTCCGAACCCAGAGCCCAGCTCACGCGCGGGAACACACCCCTGGTGGTGGGAAGCCGCCCACAGGCGCTGGCTTCACCCGTCGCGGCATCTGTTACATGATGTGTGTGTCCTAAGTTGCTGTCTCTCAATGGAAAAGTGTAAAAGGTTTTGCCTATTTTATTTCTGTATGCCTGAGTTTATTAAAGATTATGTTAGGTGACACTGTATAAAATTGTATGAATATTTATTTTTAGTGAAAATCAAAAGTAAAAATTTGTATGTATTTCCTTTTTTTATATTTTCATCTAATTTCTTGACAACTTGAATAAATTTCACAAAGAGCCTTCCTAACATGAAATGCTGGTAAATGCAGTTCTTCACTGTGGCAGTCATGAATGGCGCTTTAGTGTCAGTGTTGTTACTTACCGTTTTAAGAAAACCACGTTCGCGTCCCTGCCTTGGTGTTCGCTGTCCCCATCTCACTGTGACAGCGAGAGACTGCGGGTTGCCTTTGGGACTGACGTTAAATAAAAGTGTGAATGATAAATGTAGATAATTTTCACTGTCACTTTGACAGCTAAGCTTTATAAAACCCCAGTGACCCCAAAAGGCGGAGCGTGCCCATGCTGTAAGAGTAAGGGCCTCGGTAAGGTGGACCGAGCGGACACGGGGATGGCTACCTCTTGTCACTGCTGTTTCTCGTGATGAGAAACGTAGAAGGGAACCTTTGTTCCGAGTATCGGAGGTCGTGGGTGTCCCACGTGGGGAAGGACTGGCCTCAGCCGGCTGTGGAGAGGCCTGCTTCAGGAGGCAGGTGGTCCTGGGCTGCCATCGCTGTGCTGAGCACAGAGGTCACAGAGGTCGGCCCCCAGCTCTCTGTTCAGCACCCCCTCGCCCCTTCTGTCAGCGGGGAGAGGGGGAACCTGGGTGCTGGGGGCAGGGGCGCTTTTCCTGGGAGAGTGCAGTTTGCTCAAGGCTCGGGAACCAAACTCTGGGGTCGTCCTGCCTGAGGCTGCAGCATAGGAAGAGCTTCATAGACAGGATGGGGGGGGGGGGCGGGGGAGACGTCCCTGTAGGAGGAAGGGGGGCCGTTTGTGGTGTCCTGCTGTGAAATGTCCCTCCAGTCAGGTGATCTCAGCAGCACCTGGCACCTCTGGCCCTGAGCGCTTCAAGGCAGGAGGCCCAGGCCTGGGCTGCTGGTCCCCAGAGGGCGGGGGAGGTAAAGGTGAGACGGCTCCTGGGCAGGGCCTGGTGCCCCCCTCGTCCTGTCAGGTCCCTGCTGTGTCCGGAGATGCCCGGGCCTGGGGCACAGCTGGCAAGCTGCTGGCAGGGAGCTGCCTGCTGTCTGCCTCCCTCCAGGTGGGCAGCCACCGCTCAGCGACTCCAGAGGCTTCGTGCCACCGTCCTCCGAGCCTTCGGCTCCCGCCTTCAACTCCGAGCTGCCAGGCGCAGCCAGACATCGCACCCTCGGAGTGCCCTGCTCGGACCCCCTACCTCAGGAGCAGGTACTGTTCCTCGGCACGGAGTCGGTTCTGAGCCCTTCACACGGCTAGGTCTGCAGCAAATCCAGAAGGTCACACACTTTCTATCCTTAAAAATAGTTTGTACTATTTTTATAACTAGAAGAAATATTAAGTCCGTTCTTCCAGGTGTGGCTGCCTGTGGAAAGAAACAGCTGGCTCTGGTCCTGTGCGTCTCTTGAAAGAGGCCCTTACTGTCGGCCTCGAAACCGGCCTCTCAGTGGTTTCGGGTGGAGGCCAGCCTGGGACTCCGGAAGGGCCTCGAGCTAGAAAGACTTGGAGGATCAGGAGGGGTTCATCCCTCCTGCCCGCCGAGCAGAGAGGTTTCAGAGCCGTAGTTGGCCACACAGTTAATTCTCAGAGGTTATAAAGATTTTGAGCCTGGCCGGTGTGGTTCAGTGGTTGAGCATAGTCCCATGAATCAAGAGGTCATGGTTTGATTCCCAGTTCAGGCACATACCCAGGCTGTGGGCTCAATCCCCAGTAGGGGGCTTGCAGGAAGCATCCAATCACTGATCCTCACCTCTCCCCTCCTCTCTCTCTCTAAAAATCAACAAAAGCATTTAAAAATTCAGCCGAAACCAGTTTGGCTCAATGGATAGAGCGTCAGGGACTGAAAGGTCCCAGGTTCGATTCCGGTCAAGGGCATGTACCTTGGTTGTGGGCACATCCCCAGTAGGGGGTGTGCAAGAGGCAGCTGATCGATGACTCTCATCGATGTTTCTAACTCTATCTCTCTCCCTTCCTCTCTGTACAAAATCAATAAAATATGTTTAAGAAAAAAACATTTAAAAATTCATACATACATAAAAATAAGTGCTGCTAAACTCTCTCAATGGAGGGGCCTGCCTCTGAGGGGCTGGGCGTGCAGTACTCTGGGCCCTGAGCTGGGGCCCCTGGGGAAGGTGGGGAGGCCCCCCTGGCAGGTGCCCCTCACCTTAAGGCCAATGATGTCCCAAGGAACCAGGCCCTGAGAGCCCACGTTGTCCCCCAGCCACTGGCCCCCAATCCAGGCAGAGCCGGGCTCCATGGTTCTGGTTCCAACCAGGCAGCAATGCCAGGAAGGATCTGGACAGAATTCAGTAGGTGAACGCGGAGGACCTGTCACCACGGGCTCCTAACCGGCAGGAGTCTGTTCCCATGGCGTCCGACTGCGAGGTGAGTGGCTGGAACCCTCCGAGGCCGTGTGTGCTGGGTTAATGTACCCTGCTTTGTTTGTAGCGTTTGTTTGTCATCATCCCCAAGCCAGGCCACGTCCCCAGGTGACACTGTCATGCAGCGACCCACTACTGCTCAGAAACTCTCACCCGGACCGGGTCTCGAGGGAGTGTGACGATGCAGGCACTACGAGCTGCCCTTCAGCCACACGTGGGAGGCACGTGGGGAGGGGTCACTCAGAGCAGGGCTCCCGGCAGGCAGGGTGCTCGCTGCTCATCTGAGGAGGTTGTTTCTATTTTAAATCGTTCTTTGGGGGGCTGCAGTGAGAAATGAGAAATGAGCCCTGGCCAGTGTATCCCAGTGGTTAGAGCGTTGGCCCCAGCACCCAAGGGTCACAGGTTTGATTCCCGGTCAAGAGCACATACCTGGGTCACAGGTTTGATCCCCAGCCCAGGTCGGGGCACAAAGCGATATCTCTCACATGGATGTTTCTCTCTCCACCTCCCACAGTATATGTCCCCCCTGAACCCCGCCAACACCCCAATCCCTTCCACTCTCTAAAGATCAATGGGTAAAATGTTCCTCAGGTGAAGATTAACCCAAACAATAGTGAGTGAAATTTTCCTGCTATTTATTGAGATTCAATGTAATTAAAATTTCATATATATGCTCAGTATAAATAACCCAACTGTTACAACTGGTACTTGTCTCCTTTTGCAGTCACTAGCAGTCGGGCTGTCTGCTTCAGCCCCAGCTGCCCCTCCAGCGGAGCTCAGGAGGCCCCGGCACCCGGCAGGCACTCAGTAGACTGTGGAGTGAGCGAGTTGGACAGGATGGTGGCCGCAGACGTGTGAGATCTCTCCCTTCTAGAGTTCTGTGTTGGGGGCCATTGAACAGCATTGCCCAGAAAGGCTTCAATGGCCTCGCCGTCCACAAGCTTTCGAGTTTGGGGGGCAGACCTTGCCAGGGTCTGGTGGCAGCCGAGGAGGCCTCCTGTGCCCTAAGCCCTGGCCGGCACCCGCCCATGCGGGCCCGCAGGCAGGCACAGCGCCAGGGCCACTTCAGCTGCCCGGAGACTGGCTGCCCAGCCAAGAGCAGGAGGATGTGAGCTCCTGGCCACGCAGGAAGCCTGCTCTCCGGTCTGCGGGAGCCTGCACTTGCTTTGTGCATGGATGTTCGAGCCCTGCCCTGGGCCAGGGAACCACACTGCCCTCCTTGGAGGCGGGCTCGTGGGGACGTGCCCCTGGGAGCCGGGGGAGGAGGGCTTCAGAGCTTGTTTGTTTCAGAGGCCTTATTTGGTGGGCAGCTCTCGTCCTTCTAGGGCCAGGCCTGCTCGGAGAGCCCCCAGCCCGCTGTCCCCGCCTGGGCGGCGACTATTGCAGAGGCGGGGCTGAGGGTTTCTTGAGAAGCAGCATCCAGAGTTTGCTCTCTCAGGTGCGCAGAAAACCTTTCAGATTGGATGTACTTACAGGGGATAACAGTTTTCCTGAACCCAAACACCTGTTAGTCCTTAAATGTGCGCCCAGAGACTCTTTGGGGCTGTCTGGTGGCCCCACCCCACGGACTCACTGTGGGCCCGCCCACCTTGCAGGCCCCTCCCTCTTCGGGCCCTAGCACCTGCTCATGCCTCTGGCGCATCTCCCTGGCCTCGCCTCGTTGGGCCCAGCACCTCGTTTCTGGCCTCCTGCCTGTCCGTGACCCTGTCTCCGCTCCCACATGACCCAGAACTCCGCCTTGAAGCCCGCTGCGGACTCCAATGGGTCTAAACAGCAGCTCTTTCCAAACCTTCCCGAGTGAATGTCACCCAGCTCTGAATGTCCCTGTTAAGCCTTGAACCGGCCCTCCTGGGCATCTCTGCCCCACGCGGCCCCACCTGTGTCCACGCTCGTGCCCGTCCTCTGCCTGAGCCTGTAAAATCTGATTCCACCTGCCCCTCCTGTGGCTGCCACGTCCACCCTCCACAGCCCAGGTGTGCGGTCACTGGTTCTGCTGCCCCAGCTGTGAGGTGGACGGGAGGCGGTGGCCACAGGAGAGCTCAGAGCGGTGTCAGATCTGTCTTAAAGGAGAACAGGAAGATGGAAAACCAGCTCAAGAAATGTGCTTTAAACGTGAGTTGGAGAAGAGAAGAAGGAACACTCAGTGACTAGGTTACAATGACCAAAAGGGGGCTCCAAAGGGTCTTTGTTCTGCCCTCCGGCCCCACGCGTCTCTTCAGCACCAGCTCCCCAGGAACAGGTTTCTGCTGTGCCCACTGGTTGTCGGCGCCCCCAGCCCAGCAAGAAGCGGCGTTCTCTTCTCACGGGAGCCAGCTGGGCCTCAGGAGCTCTGCCCGCGTGCCCAGCACCACCGTGCCAGCTGCGGCTCCCTGGGTGGCACCGGCCACAGCTCCCTGGGCTTCCTCTCAGGGCTTCTCCAGCGAAACAAAACCAAGCCGCACCCAAGATCAATCCTCCATCTGTTCTCAAAAGCTAAAACAAAGGACGGGGTGGTGACATGGTCAGCGCAAACGGTACCACAAGGAACTGCCGTGACGAGGGCTATTCTTTAATGAAAGTCAGCCTATCCTCACGCAGCCATGTGCTGCAGTGCTCTTGGCGATGTGCTGAAGCCCACGCAGAGCCCGCGGGGAAGCCAAGCCTAAACAACAAATATAAACTCTAACGTCTGTGTGCATTCATATAAAAATACAAAAGATTTCCTGTCTCAAAGTCTTCGGTTACAAAAGTGAAATGGCACCCTCGAGGGAGGTGGTTTTACACGTGTATTAGAGCGAACATACAGTCCGGCGGCCTTCGGCTCGGGCGCGGGCCGGCGGCCCCAGGCCGTCCTGCCGCTGGCGTGTGCACTGCGCTCGCCAGGGCCCAGGACGCCGGGCCCGGAGGACCGAGCCCGTGCCGATGCTCCAGGGCGAGCTGGACGCGCTGCTTAGTACCCCCCGCCTTTCCGTTCGATCGTGGGCAGGTGGTACTGCTTCAGGTTAGGCTTGATGTCCTTCTGTGCATCTGCCTGCAAAGGAGACGACAGGCGGTCAGTGGAGGCCGGGACGGCGGCGGCGGGAGCGGCGCTGGGGGGAGCTAACGAGGCGCTACCTTCTGGTTTGCGGCCCCACACTTCAGGGGTCTCAGCATCGGGACCTTCCCGCTCCCGCCGGGCCTGAACACCGTCTGCAGCGCCGGGCTGGAGTACGAGAGCTTGGTGGCCCCGGGGATCTTCAGCTGCGGCAGCTCCATCAGGTAGGCCGGGCCCTGTCTGCGGGGCCGGCTCTCCTCCTGCTTCGGGGGCTGTTTCTGGAAACAAAACACAGGCCAGCTGAGCACACGGGTGATGTCTCCACGGCAACCAGGGGAAACAGAGGTTCTTTGGTGCCACTTCTGCCTAAGGAACTTCTTGACCATGAGGTGTGACTAGACAGCAGGCGCCCTGGCCACCCCAAGTGAGGTGGCCCCACAGCGGGAGGCGTCCGCCCCTCAGGTGGGTGCATGTGGGTCTGGGCCCCGGTGCAGCCACGGGGCTGGCCAGCCTGCGCTGGGGCCAAGCCGAGGCCGTGGGGGTCCTACTGCAGCTCCCAGGTCAGCCAGCCTGCAGCCTCCTGCTTTTGTGCGGCTGATGAACTAAGAGTGGCTTTTACTTTTTTTGTAGTTGAAAATACTTTCATGGCATGAAAAGTCTATGAAATTCTAATGTCAACATCCACAGTTTTATGGGAACTCATACGTGAGCTCATTTTTCATCTTCCTGTCCCCTCTTTGAAGACAGATCTGACACTCCTCTGAGCTCTCCTGTGGCCACCGCCTCCCGTCCACCTCCCCCCACCATTCCTTTAGGCACCGTCCCTGCGGGCAGCTGAGACAAGGCCGTATGGCCACAAAGCCTACAGGGCTTGCTCTGTGGCCTCGCAGACACGCGTGGGCGTGGGCCGGGCGCCCAGAGTTCCGGAAAGCAGCCTGGCTGCAGGTGCACGTGCGGCCCCAGCCCCGCTTACAGTGATAGCAGGAAAAGCAGGGACAAGTGGACGTGACACAGTGACTACAACACTGGGGGCTGAGCACGTGGCTCGTGGACAGAAAAGAAGGTGCTGCCACGGGAGGCTGTCCTTTCTAAGCCGCTGTGATGGGAGGAGCGCTCGTCTGGAGCCGGCCGAGCAGACGGCATGCTCTGGGCGGTCGCGGGGAGCAGGGTCACTGGGCTGGTGTGCAGCTCTCTGTGCCCCCTCTGGGTGGGTCTGAGGGCACAAGGAGTGACCCCTGGGCTGAAGGAACCCCCCCGCCCACTTCTGGCCTGCTCACAGGTGTTGTCCTTGACCCTTAGCTAGTGGGGCAGGAAGAGGGGGACAACGGAGCCCTCGCAGGGAGACACCATCCACCTGAGGGGTGCAGTCCTCCCCCCAAACTCCTCCCAGCTCCCCGCTCCCTCCGTACCTGCTTGCTGCCCTCCTTGGAAATCTGCCACTTGTTACTGAGCAGCTCCGGTGCCACTTTGCGGTGGCCGCCCCGAGCCTGCTTCTCTGCGGCCCTGCAGGGGGAAGACGGGGCCCCGCTGAGCACCGCACACAGGGGTGCTGCCTCCAGGCGTGCTGTCACAGCGCGGGCACCGCTCTGCTTCCCACTCGGACTGTCTGAGGGCCTTTTCCCTTTTCTGTCTCAGCCACTGTCTCTGGGCTGGAGTGGCCCTGCCCCAGGCCCCCACCCCTGCCCCGCCTCGAGGTTTGGGTCAGATGTCATCTCCACGGTCACACGCAGGAGTGGACAGGGGTGTGGAGTCGGACAGCTCAGAGCATGGACTCAAATCAGCATGCCCATGTGCTGAGACCTGACAGCGAGTTCAGCCTCACAGTCTTAGCAGAGCCCTCCCATGGTGCCACTAACAGCCCCTCCTGGGAGAGATTCCAGAAACGGACAGGGAGAGCTGTCCAGGGACCCCACTGGGCGGCCCACCACACCCCCACCCGTGGCTCAGCAGCCAGCACCCGCCCCCTGTCACCCAGACCACCCACCTCTGGTCTTGGAAATAGGGGTGCTGCAGGGCCTGGTGGGCAGTGATTCTCTCGTCGGGATCATAGGCCACCATGGCGTGCAGGAGGGAGAGGCATTGCGGGGACAGATTGGCTGTCTGTAGAGGTATTCCTGATCCCTTTTTAAAAGGAAAATCAAAACTCATAGCTCTCGACCTGTATTAAAAGCCCAATGATAATAAACAATCATGCCATTGTCACTCTACAGGGACCTGCCCTGGGGGGACAGTCTGGGACCTAAAGGGGCAGAATACGCAGGGTCCAAACCCACAGGTGGTGCCACCCAAGAGTGGCCCCCATGGGAGCTGTGGACCTCGGGGGACAGTGTCGGGTCAGGCCAATGTGGCTCAGCATTCTAACAGACGCCCCTCTGGCCGAGCTTCGTCTTTGACCAACACACAACCTAACGGTCGGTGTCAGTGCGGGGCAGTCCACCCAGAGGCCTCCCAGTGCTGGGTAAGGGTGCGACTGTTCAGCGCCAGCACCTCACTGCCGGGCCTCGGCAAGGCGGGAGGAACTGTGTGTGCTGCTTGAGGGAGAGCATCCCTCTCGGACCTCCGGGGGACCCCAAGGACTGAGGGGCTGCACGGCCGGCCGACAGAGGGCAGCCTGGCCCACCCTCAGGGCCCCGTGCTGCCAGCCCTGGCAGGGCCAGGTCCCCCGGGGCCCCTGGGAGCACGGGCACTTACTGCTTGAACTTGGTGAGGGTCTTGGCAGCGGGGGTGCCCATGACGTCGTGGATTTTGGAGATCTGGTCCAGCTCGTTGGCTCCCGGGAAGAGGGGCTGCAGACTGGAAGAACGTGACAAGGGGCTGAGGTTAGGACAGTCCCCTTCCTCCTGGCGTCCTCGACACCGACGTCCTGTAACGCCCTTCCAAATTAACGCATGGCATTTCATTAGCACGAGAGAAAGAGAGGTCTGTTGGCACTCTTAGCGTCAGTGACGTCACAACTCAGCTCTCAAAAGCTAACAATTATTATTTTTTAAAAAATATATATTTTATTGATTTTGTACAGAGAGGAAGGGAGAGGGATAGAGAGTTAGAAACATCGATGAGAAAGTGTCATCGATCAGCTGCCTCTTGCACACCCCCTACTGGGGATGTGCCCGCAACCAAGGTACATGCCCTTGACCTGAATCGAACCCGGAACCCTTCAGTCCCCAACCGACGCTCTACCCATTGAGCCAAACCGGTCTCGGCTTAAAAAGCTAACAATTATTCATATGAATGATCTAGAAGGGTGTGAACCCATGTCTGCATTCCTGAAGCAGTCAGCTGAGCAGGCGGAAACAGACCTGGGTCCCTGCCTCTGCTGGGCTGTCTAATGCGTCGCCCAGACATTAATGCACCCCGGTCCTTAAGGCACCGTGAGCCTGGGGAGCTGGCCCACCCTCTTCAAGGGCTGCTTCCCCTCCACACCCTCCTCGCCTCCTCCCTTCTTCCCAGGCCATGCTGCCTCCCATGGTGAGGCCTGAAGGCGGGGCATAGGGCTGGGAGGATGGTGAGGACTGGGATGTGCTGGATAATCACCCCCACCTCACCCAGAGACCCCCTGCCCCCTGCTGGCGGGCCCCCCAGGTGGCAATAAGTACATTTCTGCTGGGTTCCTAGCTTGGTAATCGATCACGTCACTGAGGAAACAGAAAGCACAGGCCCAGGGCTGGGCTGCGAGTTCTGCTCCCCATCACCAGCACGTGAGGAAGAGTGTTGGCAGAGTATGTTCTGGGAGTTAAGGCAGTCATGGCCTCGGGGTGGCTGGGAGACGGCGCTGTAAGGAGGCCTGGCACAGGCCTGGCGCGGGCACGCGGGCACGGGGGCGCCCTGGCCCGGCTCTACCTGGTGATCTCGTAGAAGACGCAGCCGGCGCTCCACAGGTCCATCTTGTGGCTGTAGAAGCCGTCGGTGAGGAGGCACTCGGGGGCCCGGTACCAGCGGGTGGAGATGTACTCCGTGTACGGCTGCTTAGAATAGACGCTCCGGCAGGACCCGAAGTCGCCTAATTTCAGGATTTCCTGCTGCAGGGGGAGAAGGCGGGGACGAAGGACGGCTCATGGGGTCGCTCTTGTAACATAAGCCATCTCAAATGTTTATGTGCAAACGGGAAAACACTAGCGTCTAACCTGGCTTGTAAAATGCCAGTTACCCTGACCCTGACCCTGACCCTGACCCTGACCCTGACCCTGACCCTGACGGTGAGGAAGTGGTGCTTCTATTCAGGGGAACTTGTTTCACAGCGATTTCCCAATGTCTGCCGTCTCAGTGTGAGTCTACGAGCGAGTCACACACCACAGGCTGACGCCCCAGCGCCACTCGGGCAAGTCAGACCGGGGAGACGGGTCTCGGGATATTGCCTCCATCTCCTTCACCCCTCACGTTCAGGTAACAGAATACACGCGGCCAATGACAGCGGCCTCGGGCACGTACGCTCCCACGAACACGAAACACAGCCTGTCTCTGAGCCAGAAGGCCAAGAGGCCCGCTCTGCGAGGTCACCGTTCCCCAACCGGTCACGTCAGGCTCTCAAACAGAAAGTGGAAGGCTGATAAAGGGCAGGGAAAATGCAGGCTGGAGAGACAAAGCTTAGACATGGCATGGGTTTCAGAATTATC
Source organism: Pipistrellus hanaki (assembly GCF_964339955.1). Lineage (NCBI taxonomy): Eukaryota > Metazoa > Chordata > Mammalia > Chiroptera > Vespertilionidae > Pipistrellus > Pipistrellus hanaki. Next base: position 7,557,893 of record NC_140503.1, read on the forward strand.
AGACAGAATTTAAAGTAACCATGACTGCCCTGACTGGTTTGGCTCAGTGGATAGAGCATTGGCCTGCAGACTAAAGGGTCCTGGGTTTGATTCCTGGTCAGGGCACATGCCCAGGTTGAGGGCTCGATCCCCAGTGGGGGGTGTGCAGGAGGCAGCCGATCAATGATTCTCATCATTGATGTTTCTATCTCTCTTCCTCTCCCTTCGTCTCTGAAATCAATAAAAATATATTTTAAAAATAAAATAATCTGATTCACCTATGAAGGGCTCTAATGGGGAAAGTAGACAACATGCAAGTTCAGGTGGGAAATGTCAACAGAAAGATGGAAACCCTAAGAATCATAAGGATGCCCTAACTGGTTTGGCTCAGTGGATAGAGCGTTGGCCTGCGGACTGAAAGGTTTCAGGTTCGATTCCGGTCAAGGACATGTACCTTGGTTGCGGGCACATCCCCAGCAGGAGGTGTGCAGGAGGCAGCTGATTGATGTTTCTCTCTCATCGATGTTTCTCTCTATCCTTCTCTTTCTCTCAGTAAAAAAATCAATTATATATATCGATATATATATATATATATATATATATATATATATATATATATATATTTTAAAGAATCATAAGGAAACACTAGAAATTTAATAAAACCAGCAGAAATAAAAAATGACTTTGCTGGGCTCTTGATAAACCAAACACAGCCAGGGAGAGACTTAGGGGGCTGGAAGACAGGCCAACTGCAACAACCAGAACCGAAAGGCAGAGAAGAAAGAACGGGAAAACAGAACACCTAACAACTGCGGGACAATTTCAAAGTGAAATAAGCCAGACCGAAAAAAGAGTACATACTAGCCGAAACCGGTTTGGCTCAGTGGATAGAGCATCGGCCTGCGGACTGAAAGGTCCCCAAGTTTCAATTCTGGTCAAGGGCACATGCCCGGGTTGCTGGCTCAATCAATGATTCTCTCTCATCACTGATGTTTCTATCTCTCTCTTTCCCTCTCCCGTCCTCTCTGAAATTAATAAAAATATATTTTTTTAAAAAGTTTTACATTCTACCTTTATTCTGATATCAACTTTTCGTATAAAAGCCCTTACCTTTATTAATATATTTTCTGGTTTTACATCTCTGTGAAATATTCCATTTCTGCGTTCAATATAAAAGGAAGGATAGAATTAATTGTACCCCGTTCATTCACACGCCTTCACATTGCATTCCTAATGACTGTTACTGCCTCCCATCACCGCGGGCCGCTGCGTCTCCGGGGCATACCTGTGCATGTGATCGAGGGCCCGGCACAGCTGGTACATGTAGTGCACAACTTTCTTTTCTGATAACGGATGTCTTCTCCCTGTGCAGTCAGGAAACAGCCAGATACGATTACTAGGGGTCCTCGGACCCTCTTTTGAAATAAAAGGCAGAATCTGTTTTTATTTAATTCTGTGTGAAAGCCTAACTTCCTCTGTGAGAAATGGCCTGAGCCGTTTTACAGAGAACACAGGGTGCACCACAAAAGGAGCCCCTCGGAATCCCTCCGACGGGACCAAGTCGCAGGGGTCCCGGTGCTCGCATCTGAGGGCGGTGAGAGCTGTGTCGGGGAAGACTCACAGGTGGCCGAAACCGGTGTGGCTCAGTGGATAGAGTGTCGGTCTGCGGACTGAAAGGTCCCAGGTTCGATTCCGGTCAAGGGCATGTGCATTGGTTGCGGGCACATCCCCAGTAGGAGGTGTGCAAGAGGCAGCTGGTCTATGTTTCTCTCTCATCGATGTTTCTAACTCTCTATCCCTCTCTCTTCTTCTCTGTGAAAAAATCAATAAAATATATTAAAAAAAAAAAAAAAAGAAGACTCACAGGTGGCCTAGTCTGTAAGCCTTCCTCCCGGACCCTCCTCCCCCTGCTGCCTGGGGCCGCCAGCAGTCACTGGGGAACCCAGAGTTTGCCGGGGGTCCTGTCTGGTGCAGCTTTCCGTTTCAAAGGGGGAGAGCTCAGGCTAACAGAAGTGCAGGAAGACCTTTGTTTTAGTCCCGGAAGACCTGCGTGTCTCCCCGCCTGCAGTCCCCAGTGGAGGTGTCCTCTTCAGGGCCACCGTCCTTTCTCCTGGGGACCCCCATCCACTCGCACCCTGGCACCTCCCCTCCCCCGCCCTGGAGGCTCCCTGCCTGATGGAGCTGTCCTGACCAGGGAAGTTTTTCCAAGTTAATTTTCTCATTAGGGAGATTCTAAAGAATGTCGAGTTCAGTACCAGTAATGTGAACACAACGCTAAACTCCGGCTTTGCTGTCAGGCCTCAGAGGAGATGTGTAGCCTGCACTGTGACAAGCCAATCACCTCCCCTTCCCCCCTTTTCCACATGGGGCCCGGTCCGCAGGCCTGGGCCTGGCTTTGCGGGTCAGTCTGGAGGTGCACACTGGGTCCACCATGGCACAGCCCGATGGCCAGAGGCCGTGGCCCCGGCACCACGCAGTGCTTGGCGAAGGAGGGCTGGGCATCGTGGCCCACTGCTCTGAGCGCGGTGAGCGATCGGGACCGGCAGAGGGAAGCAGGTGAGCGTTAGACTCAGCGAGGGGCCTGAGCTGTGACCAGCACCCCCTCAGCACCCACGGCCGCACTCAAGCACCGGTCCTCCCAGCTCGGCTCTTTGAAGCGCCTCATCTGAGGCAAGTGCTATCTCACTTCTTTGAAATTCCATTTCCTCCTCTAAAGCGGAGCTGGCTCCTCTATGAACTGTCAAATAATAACAGCTGCCGGTGTTTGCTGAAGGCAGCGAGTCAGGCACAGCCTTAGCTCTTAGCGTGTGTTTTATTGGACTCTCACAGCGGCCCTCAGGGTTAGGACTGATCGCCCCATCACAGCGCCTGCCCGCCCTCTCGGCACCCCGGGCACGGGCTGCTCTGGCTGGTGTGTGCTCTGCCATGCGAAGGTCTGTGCTGCCGCAACAGTGCCCAACGGCTCCCCGGAAGCACCAGAACCGCCAGGACGGTGCCACTGGCACAGGGATAAAAGGTGACGCCACTCACACCCTGAACGGCAGGCTGACACGTAAGGAGAGCAAAGCCAGCCATCACTCTGCGTCCCGGGAAGTGTGAGGAGTCCGCGACTGACTCCCTTCACCCGACTTTCCTTTGCACACGTGCACAAAGGGACACGGGAGCCGGCTAAGGAGATCCCAAAGGGCCCTCTTCTAACATCGATAACACTCCGATCGCTAAGTGATAAGAATGCTACGTGTCAGAGCTGGATTGGCAATGTTTTTTTTCCTTTCCCCTCGGTACATTAAAAACAGTGGAATGTGCATTGTATAACCAGTGGGTCAGATCTGATGAAATAGAAACACACAGCTGAACTAGTCTGACACAGTCACGCCAGTCAGAACGGTCAGCAGCTGCGTGGTAACCCAGCACACGGCCTGAGCTGCCCATGGAAATGAACTGGAGCTAAAATCCTTCCATTAAACCCATGGTCAGCAAACTGCAGCTCTTGAGCCACATGCGGCTCTTTGGCCCCTTGAGTGTGACTCTTCCACAAAATACCACGGCCTGGGCGAGTCTATGTTGAAGAAGTTTAAAAAATTTGGCTCTCAGAAGAAATGTCAATCGTTGTCCTGTTGATGTTTGGCTCTGCTGACTGATGAGTTTGCCGACCACTGAGTTAAACTAATAGGAATGCATGCCATTGTCTGCAAAGAAAAGGGATGACCTCTACCTCTGTGTCGGGTCCCTTTCTTCTTTACGCTGCAGCCCGACAAGCCCCTGCAGGTGCTTCTCAGCACAGCCGCACACTGACGCCGGCCTCGGGACCCCAGTCCGAGCGGGATGGTGGGAAGGAACAGCCACTGCGCGGCAGCTTTGGCAGCAGTTCAGTATTGCTGTGACGTCCAGCCCACGGCCCTTTCCCCGGCAATTACCGCACTTACACATGGTCTGGTCACAGCATAGTAAAAACCAAATCCGGTTTTCTGCTATAGTTTTAGAAACACTGGTCTAAACACCAATCAATACACACCATCCCCCCGGTTTAAACTTTTTTTTTTTTTTCTTAAAAAAAACCCTGATATCAGAGAGAGGAAGGGAGAGGGAGAAACAGATCGATACATCAATGATGAAAGAGAACCATCCTTCGGCTGCCTCCTGCGTGCCCCCTAGTGGGGATGGAGCCCCAAACCTGGGCTTGTGCGCTGACCGGGAATCAAACTATGACCTCCTGGTTCCTAGATCGAGGCTCAACCACCAGCCATCCTATCTCCCGCTTTAAACCCCACGGAATAATCTGAATCGAAGCTCAGATTAGGCAACTAACCATGCTGCCTATGTTCAGGCTCACAGTTCTGAAGCCAGGCTGCTATTCCAGCACTGAGTGCTGGCCTGACCGCTGCTGCCACTCTCCCAGGTCCTGATGTCTCTGACTCCAGGCTGCCCTGACCACCAGGGCACTGGCCGGTGGGCGGCACCGTGTTTGTGTGGTGGGCCAGTGGCCCCGCACCACATCGCACGGCCTATTCCAAGTCTCCCCCTGGAGGCAGATGCTGGAAGAAATGGATGCAATTTCCCCAACGATACAATTCCCCTCCTGCCGGAAATTAGACTCTTACTTCTGAACAAAGCTTTCTCCAATGTCTAGATCAGTGTTTCCCAAACTTCTCTCATGATGAGAATCACCTGGTGGAGTTGTTAAAACACAGATTCCTGAATCCCAACTAAGAAGTGCTAAACTAGAATTTTTGAGAACATATAGGTAAAATTGCATACCTAACTTAGTGCTCTGTATATAAAATCTGTCTTAGAGCACTAGTTAAGTATACAATTTTACCTATATGTTCCCAAAAATTCTAGTTTAGCACTTCTTAGTTGGGATTCAGGAATCTGTGTTTTAACAACTCCACCAGGTGATTCTCATCATGAGAGAAGGTTGGGAAACACTGGTCTAGATGCACAGAAACGTGCCGGAAATGACCCCATGGCCTTGAGTTCTGAACTACCCACTGTAGGAAGCAACACTGAGAATTCTAACGTGAGGCACCGGCCTCACACGGAGCCCTGCCCTGAGCCAGGGAAGCGGGTGGGCAGGTGGCCCCGGGGAAAGACCCGGGCTCACTGGCAGCGGCACTGCTATTAGGGACTGGCGAGGCCGTGGCGATGCTCCCGGCTGCGCGGGCTGCCGCCGCACTCTTAGCTACACACACGGAGGATGGCGGGAGGGCCCGGCACAGGCAGCAGGTGTAACCACGTGGCAGCACCTCATGTTCCCGGCCGACGCGGGGCATGTGAGATTTCCAGTTAAGTGAGTTTACTTGTTGAACGCCAACCCTTCTCCACTGCGATCACTTTAAACGGGACTCTCAGACACACCGGACTCACCTTCCTGCCTCTCCTGTGTGTGCTGGAGTGGTGCCGCCCCGCCCCCCCTTCCCCCCCCCCAGGATGCATGCCTTTCCTAGCGTGTCCTGTGGGACCCGGAGACGTGCAGCTGTTCGCCCAGACGGCTCTCACCCTCAGGTGTTGTTTTCACTCACGTGTAAGTTCTGTACCCCAGCCCCCGCCCCCCCCACCCTCCCGACCAGGATGGACTGCCCTGTCACATCCTGCTATTGCTGGTGTGCCAAGTTCTAGAAGCTCCTTCTAAGAGCTCTATTTTAAATAGGTTTTAGACCAAGAAGCCAGATCTGTTAGAATTGCATTTAAAACAAGATTAAACCTATGGGTAAAATACACACGTTTTGTAATGATAAGAAACACCTTAGGGTCCCAGATAGACATCTTCTATTTTCCCCAAAAAGTTCCAAAAGCTTTTGCATCCAAACAGTTTACATAAACTTTTATGCATGTAGGAAGACGTGTCCACGTGTTGTAAATCACATGTGAACTCCGTCAATGAGCCATGAGGCTTTTCCCACGCTCCCGCTTCACAAAACACCCGAGTGCGCACCCCCACGGGCGTGCTCAGCGCGGGCTCCTCACGGCAGGCACAGCGTGGCCTGGCTTCTCCAGAGCGCGCCCTTCCGCCTGGGCTGATCCGGCCGCTTTAAAGCATCTGTGGGGCTGCCGCGGACTTCCACCCCAAGCAATAAGCAGCCCCTCACGTGACATGAGCAGGTTCTTTTCTTGCTTAGTGTGACCTGTGAAATGCAGCACTTCCTCCGGGCTTTCTCGGTGATATTTACAAGGCTCACTTGTCTTGACATCTAACCAACCATGAGGTCACACGCCCGGGACAATTGTTAAATGTGGGCCAAACGGCTGCCTCCTCCTCTCCATTCCCCTCAGGTGACCTCTGTGAGCCTCCAAAGCCAGCCGCCTGGCCAGTCCCCCCTCTTTCCTCCCTCCTCCCGCTTGCTCTCCTAAACAGGGCTTCATTGTTCCAAACAAAGCCAGTGAATGAGCACCCTGTCTGTCATTCGGGAGACTTTGGAAGGATCCAAATATAAGGAGGTTCCCTTGCATGTGAGGGGTTCTTTGGGGGGCGAGCCCCGCCTTCCTCCGAGGCGAGAACAGAAGGTGGATCAGCAGCAGAGCCTGAGGGAAGAGGGACCCTCGCAGTGGGGACCACAGGGTGGAGGCCCCAGCTCCCTGCGCGCCATCCTCCTCCCCAATGCACGGCCAGGCTCTCGGCTGGCGGCCTTCCTTCTCATTTCATTTACCAGGGACTCCCCTCCCCCCCCCCCCCCCCTGCTCCCCGGGCGGATGCGGGGCAGGCGAGATTCCCTGTGTTTATACATGACTGCCCCCGGTGCATCGACCTGAGTGCCAGCCAGTATGAACTACAAGCTTTACCGTCAGTTCTCACGTTAGCTTCCAGATGGTTCCACATACCTCGTATCAGTTCATAAACATTCATGTCCATAAGTTCACATATTAGCGCAAGAGAACCAGATTTTCTGTCACTGAGGAAGAAAGCAGGTTTTAAAAATGTTTTCTCGTGTTTCAACCAGAAAATATAATCAAATATTTAATTCATCTGTAAACATTTTGTGTAAAGATAGAGCACCCCCACATCAGACAGAGCCTGGAGGGCAATGACTGGAGCAGAAGTTACATTTCAGGTAAAATTAACTTAAAATAATAGCAAAGTCCTGCTGAACGCACAAACTCTAAAAGCCCCCTCCCCACTTCAAAAAAGGCATATATGTCTTGACAATATAAAATTAACTCTCAAGAGAGAGAAGAAATGAGGTCGGGGGACAGGCCAACCAGAATAACCAGAGAGAGAAGGATTTATTTAATTCCTGCCTGCAATGCAGTCTTCGCTTTAATTTACCTCCATCACCTCCACGTGACACATTACCATGGGGGTGGGGTGGGTGGGTGGGGCGTGGAGAACAGAGTCCCGGACAAGCCAGGGGAAACGGGAGGAGGAGGAGTGGCTTTGCCCCTGAGTGACATCTTGCCCAGGGTGGGGACAGAGGCCTCTGGCTGCGCCGCCAGCTTCCTGTGGGTTCAAGAAGCCCCGAAAGGGACCTCTGACCCCGGCAGGGCAGCCTGTGACACCTCAGGCTGCTCAGGGTGACTCCTGGGGCCCCCACGTCTCTCAGGGCTGCCAGGAGGCCCAGGCCACTCTGGACTGAGCGCTTTCTAAAGCGCATGGAAAGCACTCCCCTCAGGCAGTGGTGACTGTCACACGCGGACCGTGTGTCTAAACGCAGCCAAGCCGACGGCTCAGCACGCCGCAGGCCAGGCGGCCACACGCTTTGACAGGACAGTGGGCACCGAGTTTGACACGGTCTGGGCCTCTGATGGGTACTGCTGCACTTAGCTGTCAGAGACCACAGCTTCTGGGCAGTTTTAAAGGCCACGCCACCTTCTCAGGGATCGGTGCCGCTGGCCCAGGGAGACGGCCTGGAGCCCCGGCTGACCCGCTCTGGGCATGGTGCCTGGGACCAGCTGTGCCCTGACTTCCGAATGGGCAGGTGAGCCTTAGGGAAACTGTCCTATGGTTAGACCGGAAATAAAAAATCCCCTGAAGCCATATCAAGAGAAGCTCCATGAAAGCCTCCATGAGACGGCAGCACTGAGCAGATGACTGTGGTAGGGAAGGGAAGCCAATCCCCCCACTACCTCCCAGACACGACCCAGAGCCAGGTTGGAGTTCAGGTTGGAGTTCACACCCACTGGGTCAGGTTGGAGTTCACACCGAGGCCTCAGGGGCCCAGAGTCACTTTATGAATCAGCTGACACTCTGGGCTACAAAACAGTTATCTATAATGCCAACCATGATTTTCTTTCTTAAAAAGAGACTTGACCATTATCATCAGATTTAGATAAATTTTAAAGGCCCGAATATACTTACAAAACCACTTCATGCAACGTAAGAATGTTTGGGTGTGGATTCAGGCGCCTCAGTGCTTGTATCTCTCGGAGGTTGTTCACTTGCTCAATACTATCATGTAGGCAAAAACAAATAGCTGATTGATCATTCAGGCCAAGTTTAAAATCTGGGCTATTAAATCATTACCTATCATCCCTGATCAAAACCGACAAACTCACAAATACTCAAGCAAGACAATCAGATTTTACTTCTCCTCTTAGCAGTAGAAATTAAACATATGTTTGTGCATTATCTTATAAAAATAAAGGCTCTTAGAGCATTGGATGTAAATTCAATTTTTTCCCATCAAGCTCCTTAGTAGTTTCTTTTACTATTAATAAATATAAACAGAGATATTAAAATTTCCTATGAATCAGTTTATGGGAATTAACCAACCCGCAATGTAAAAATAAGCATTTTATTTTATTTTTTTAAAGAAATTTTAAAAAATATATATTTCATTGATTTTTTACAGAGAGAAAGAGAGAGGGATAGGGAGTTAGAAACATCGATGAGAGAGAATCATCAACTAGCTGCCTCTTGCACACCCCCTACTGGGGATGTGCCCACAACCAAGATACATGCCCTCGACCGGAATCGAAACCGGGACCTTTCAGTCTGCAGGCCGATGCTCTATCCACCGAGCCACACTGGTTTTGCCAAAAATAAGCATTTTAAATTTCCACAAACAGACCCACCCTTCCTTACTTAAGGCTGTGGTTTTTGTCAACTTCCTTCACCTGGTGACAGGCGCCCTCTAGCAGGTGTGTCTGCTGGTTTTTCTTTAAGAAGACAGCTACACTGACACCCTATTCTCACCCCAAATCTGTCAATGCAAGTGCAACAGCGGCCCAGGCCTGAGGCTGCCCGCTCTCCCTCTGGAGCATGGACCCAAGCGCTCACATCCAGTGAGGCCTCAGGCATCAGACACTTTCGTCCCAGAGGTTCTGAAAGGAAGTGATTGTGCGAATCATCTTCCTTTGAACTGGTGAGATTCTGTTAACAGAGAATGAAGTTTGGCATCCTGTTTGGTGATGTATCCAACAGTATTCTGTTATTGTAAATCAACGTGGCTGATCAGTCGTTATGTGTGAGGGCGTGACAACCATTTGCATATTAGCCTTTTATTATGTAGGATTCTTTAGAAGCAAGCCACTTATTGATGTCAGTATGTGCTCATGGTTATTTGAATAGACAGACGGTTGGGTAGATGTGTGGGGAAGGAGGGGCAGAGGGGTGGGTAAATGGGTCCGTGTGCACGCACACTGGCTTCGTCTCCTGAGGAAGCCTAGAGGCAGTGACATCCCAGGAGCCAGGAGCACACCTGGTGCCAAAATCTTGTTCCCAAGTATCTTTCTCCAATAAAAGGCGACAAGGCTCCTTAGAGACATGGGAGGTCCCAGGGGCAGGGGAAATACAAGATGAGCTACTGCCGGGACCAGTTTGGCTCAGTAGATAGAGTGTCGGCCTGCAGACTGAAAGGTCCCGGGTTCGTTTCGGGCAAGGGCATGTACCTTGGTTGCGGGCACATCCCCGGTGGAGGGTGTGCAAGAGGCAGCTGATCGATGATTCTCTCTCATCGATGTTTCTAACTCTCTAACCCTCTCTCTTCCTCTCTGTGAAAAATCAATAAAATATATATAAAAAAAAAAAAAAAAAAAAAAAAAGATGAGCTACAGAATCTTGTAGTGCCAAAGGAATAAAAAAGGGCGGGGGACGCCGAAGAAGCAGAGCCAGCCTGGAAGAGCTCCCGTGGCTGGAGCTGGGCCGTTTATTAAATAAGTAAGGACAGCACTGGGTTGAACATGTGTGTAAGAGCTCACAAGAATAAACCCAGAGTCCAGTCCCCTCGGGTCTGGTCTGCACGGCTGCGGACACCTGACCACATGAGCCTGAGGTGACCCCTCATCTACACGTCAGCCACCAGCCACCAGCGGCCCAGGCCCACGCTCCCTTCCAAGGAGAGCAACATCCACAGTGTGGTCACACTGCAGACGCCTCCCAAGCATCCAGACTCGACAGCAAAGCAAAGGAACACAAATCCTGTGGTACTTTATTAAAAACCTTTACTTATTATGGTTTTTTAAAGAAAAATGTATTCTAATCAACCACTTTTAAAGTTACTAAGGCAAAGGGCCAGAAGTGTTCTTAATTAGGGTACTCCTAATCTGGCCTTTGCTAAAAACTCAAGGAGCCAAAGAGCCGCATGTGGCTCGAGAGCTGCGGTTTGCTGACCACTGATCTAGGCTAAGGGCAACCACAAGGGCTTTAAGAGACTCTGAGGGATACAGCCCCAGCACTCCTGCAAGGGACTAGTCCATAGCCAGCGAGTCCCCTCTCCACACACTGTCACCCCAGGGAATTGATTTCTCCAACCCTCTTTGGAAATTATTTCTCAGAACATTAATTGATTCAAAATTAATACAATAACAATGGCCTCTAAGGTTTCATATATAGAAGTCCAACACCCAGAACTCTGAGGAACTTATAGACTGTGTAAGAGAGGCATACTTTTCCAACTGGAATTTATATATATATATATATATATATATATATATATATATATATATATATATATAAAATATATATATATATATTTATATATATATTTTTTAATTGATTTTTTTACAGAGAGGAAGAGAGAGGGAGAGAGGGTTAGAAACATCAATGATGAGAGAAACATTGATCAGCTGCCTCCTGCACACCCACTACTGGGGATGTGCCCGCAACCAGGACACATGCCCTTGACCAGAATGGAACCTGGGACCCTTGAGTCCTCAGGTCGACGTTCTATCCATGGAGCCAAACTGGTTTCAGCCCAACTGGAATTTTTTTGTGAGCAGTTAATCATTGATACCACAGTAAACTGGGACATAAATAAAATCCAGTATAACAAACATAAAGTGAGCCCTAATCCTCACTGCCTAAAGAAATTTGACTGTTGTACATATTACATGAACAGAATATTCCCACGAATACTAAGTTGCCCTGATGATTTAAACCCGAGGCTGCTTTCCGTGTGAACTCGTCTCATCGCCTACCTTTCAAAGTGCTGTTTCATTTGTTTGCATGCATAGTAGTTTCCATCCCTCAAGCTCTGCATCTTCATAACTTCAGAAAACGTTCCCTCGCCTATTTTGCCAATTGCTTTGTAGTCTATAAATACAATTATAAAAATGAGGTTTTATTTATACATGTATTTTGTACTTGTTTCCAGAAGTGAACCTTTTACCTGTAAGGTAATCGGCAGTTGACCGGCAGGCGTGGCTCAGTGGCTGAGCATCAACCTATGAACCAGGATGTCTTGGTTCGATTCCTGGTCAGGACACATGCCCAGGTTGCGGGCTTGATTTCCAGCAGGGGGCGTGCAGGAGGCAGCCGATCAAGGATTCTCTCTCATCATTGATGTTTCTCTCTCTCCCTCTCACTTTCTCTCTGAAATCAATAAAAATACATTTCAAAAAAAAAGATAATTGGCATCCTGTACTGAGGATTTCTCCTTTTTTCTAAGGCTCAGCATTCCCCCGACTTTGTTTTCTCTCTGCAATCCCCCCCCCCCCCCCCCAAGCAGGGAACCACGTGATTGGCAGCCTGGGGTGATGAGAGGCTCAGGCCCCAGGAGATGTGGAAAGCAGAGGCGCAGGCTCTGGCTGGGGTGGTTCTGGCGGAGCGCTCACTTGGGCCTGGGCATTCGGCAGAGGGGACGCTGCACCAGCACCTCGGAGCATTCTCCTGAAGGCCGCCCTCTCTGGTCCCGCCGAGGCCCAGCTGAGCCGCCCAGCGTCCTGCAATTCTTGCAATTCCTGATTTCCTGGAACTGACAGCAGCGGCCCCTGGCCTTGTGCTGCCACCACCACCATTGCCCCCTGCACTGATAATGGTTTTACAATGGCAGATGCCTTTCTGCTTGAAATACCTAGTTTCTGTTTTACAAACCAAACCCGACAAACTCAGACAGGAGTATCTTAAAGAGGGCTGTGGCTGCTAACAAAAACCTGAAAAATGCAGCCACTGGCAGAGAAGGCTGGACCAGGGGGAGCCTGGTGGATGGTGATCCTGCTGCCTTCCCCAGACAGAGTGTCTGCTGGGCTGCTGGGCCTTTTCCCTTGGCCCGGGGAGAGCGGGGTCAGGGTCCCAGTGCTGGGATGTGGTTTCAGGGACTTTGGGAGGCTCCGGTGGAAGGAGACACAGAGAGGAAGAGCAAGACTAAAAAGAAACAAAGCAGCTCGAGAAGTAGGTCTAGAATCGAACCTTACATGCAGAATTCACCAGAAGCAAATAGAGCAGAAGCCTATTAAACAAAAATGCCCGTCACCTTCAGATCCCAAGCCTGCATCAGCACAGAGCAGGCCTGGGAAACTGTTCAGCCTCAAGGAGGCAGCCTCTCCCACACCCCTTCCACAGGGCACATTAAAACAAACAAACAAACAAACAAACAAACAAACAAAATATACTTTATTTATTTATTTCAGAGAGGGAGGGAGAGGGAGAGAGAAACATCAATGATCAGAGAGAATCCTTGATTGGCTGCCTCCTGCACACCTCCTACTGGGGATTGAGCCTGCAACCCAGGCATGTGCCCTGACCGGGAATCGAACCGTGACCTCTTGGTTCATAGATCAACACTCAACCACTGAGCCAAGCTGGTTGGGCTGAACTGCGTGTTCAAGTAGGAAAAAGAATTAGAAAGATAAGAATCTATATCCCTGGCTCAGCAGTTACACTTCCAGGTTTCGATCCCGAGAATACCAACAGAGACCCGAGCGAGATTCATAGTCAAAGATATTTGTCACAGTGTCACGACAGCCAGGATGCTAAAGCTTAAGTAGCTGATATCAAGGAAATGACATTTGTCATGGAATAGCCACCAGCTAAATATTACGCAGCCAATGAAAACCATGCTTTCAAATCCCATTTAACGATAAAGGAAAATGTTCAGCTATTATTTAATATGTAGGGAGAAAAGGATGCAATGACCCTACAAATACATACACATGCATAGGAGATGGGTTGTAAAGGTGTAAAAGAATTTAAAAGACAGTATATATGTCTGGGTGGGATTGATTGTGATTTTAATTTGCTCATTATACTTTTCTGTAGTTTTCAATGTTCAAGATGAATTTATATTACTTTAAATGTGTGTGAATTTATATTACTTTAAATGAATTTATATTACTTTAAGAAAAACATAAAGATAAAAATTATGAACAACAAATACATATCTATCAACAAGTGAATCTAAATATCAAGTGAATTAAAAATCTGATGAACAGAATAAACTGGTGAATATAATATATAGAATCAGGGGCATAGAAAGGGAGTGGAGTGACAACTCTCTAGGGAGAAAGGGTGCAGGGGGTGCGGGAAGAGACTGGACAAAAATCATACACCTATGGATGAGGACAGTAGGGGTGAGGTAAGGGCAGAGGGTGGGATGGGAACCAGGTGGAGGGGAGTTATGGGGGGGGGGGGGAGGAACAACTGTAATAATCTGAACAATAAAGATTTACTAAATTAAAAAAAATTAAAAAAAATTAAAAGTTCCCAAGAACTTTAAGAAACCAGTGAAGCCGTTGGCTAACTGCTAACAGCACAAGGAGCTTACAATGAACTGCCCCCACACTACAACAGCCGTTTAGAGGGAGAGGCACCCAGCTCACCAGAGGGACGGGGGCCAGTTCCTGAAAGCCGGGCTGTGGCCTGAGGAATTCAGATTTGAGATGGGAAGAGGAAATTTTATACAACAAATTCCAATTTGTGTTTTATCACAGATAAATCAAGTGAAGCAGACTTCCTTAAAAACAACAACAAAAAGCAGACAGCAGGGGGCAGCCAATCAATGTGTTTTCTCTCCCTTTCCCTCTTCTCTCTCTCAAATCAATAAACACACACACACACATTTATTATTGATTTCAGAGAGGAAGGGAGAGGGAGTGATAGTAACGTCAATGATGAGAGAAAATTGATCGCAGCCTCCTGCATGCCCCACACCAAGGATCGAGCCTGCAACCCAGGCATATGTCCTGATCGGAAACCCAACCTTGACCTCCTGGTTCATAGGTCTACACTCAACCACTGAGCAACACCAGCCAGGCAATAAAAATATAGTAAAAAAAAAAAAAAAAAAAAAAAAAAAAGACACAAAAGGCAGGGCACTGCCAAATTAAAGGAGACCAAGAAATAGGATATCAAAATTGCAATTTGTGATTTTTGATTGGATCCTGGGACGAATAAAAATACCTATAATGAACATTATTGGGATAACTGGGGAAATCTGAATTATAGACTGTATACTCGATGACAGTATTGTGTCAACATGTGAATTGCACTGTGACTGTGCAGGACTATGTCCTTGTTCTTAGCAGACACTTGCTGAATTGTTAGCGATGAAATGTCACGCTGTCTACAACGAACTTTCAAAGGTTCAGCAAAAACGAATACATCGCTTAGGGAGAAAATGCCAGAACATAGTGGGGCATCTAGGTGAAGGGTTTATCAACATTCAAGGAACTCTTCTTGCAACTTTTCTGCAGCTTCAAAAATTTGCAAAATAAATAATTGTAGACCCTGCCTTCTAACTATGGCTCTGGGCGCATCTGTCCAAGAGCCAGACGGCCAACAATATCCAACAGGAGAGCGTAAGAATGCCTGTACAGGGCGAGTGAGGCAAGTGAGTTATTTTTAATATCTTTGTCCCACAACTTATGCCATATACACAATTTATGCCATATACACAATTTATGCCTATACACAACTTAGGCCATACACCACTGCTCGCTGACAATTAGGCGATGATGCAAATTTGACACATTACAACTACACTAACGTCACTGATCTTTTCCCAGCAAAGAAGTAGGAAATTTTTTGCACCTTCAACTCATCGGCTCTTCCAGCCCAGGGGGCCTGGACCCCCCTCACCCCTCAAGGCGATGAGTCGGCCCCTTAAGGTCGGGGTCCCCGGGGCCTCCGCCGCCCTCGCTCCCAGCGCCCCTCGGCTCCGCACCCGCGGCCCCGCCCGGCCGCACTCACTCTTCATCCCGGACGGAGCCGGCGGCCAGCCCGGCCGGCCCCGGGCGGAGAGGAAAGGCTCCGAGGCGGGGTCTCGAACTAGGACCTCCGCGGTGGTCCCGGTCTGAGGGTTAGGACCCGGCCGCCATGTTGTGTCCCCGTCACCCTGGCAACCGCCAAGCCCGGGACGCCCCGGGAGGCCTGCCGCGCGTGCGCGAAACGGCTGCGGGGCTCAGGAGCGATGGACTCGGGGCCCGGCCGGCTCTGCAGACACGAAGTCGGGGTGGGAGACCGGGGCGATCGCACACTTCTGGGGGGCTGCAGGGGAGCTGTCTGAGCCCCGCGGGGGCTGGTCCAGCGGAACAGGGCGGAGTGTTCCAGCCAGAGGGCGGGCGGGCGAGTGACGAGTCAGGGAGCGAGAGAGAGACCCGTCCCTCCCGCCAGCCCAGGCTCCTGCGGAGGGGACAGCGGAGATGAAGGCGAAGGGGTCTTGCGTCCCAGATATGGCTGCGAACTGGGTCTGCAGGGTGCAGGCAGCCGCGAAGCCTCTTCTGCAGGGGAGTGGCGGGCAGAGGCCTGGGTTAGAGCGAGCCCTTTGGCCGCACGTGCATTGGGAAGGCCCCACGGCAGGGGCTGCAGGGGACCGCGGTCAGCGGGACGGAAAAGAGGGCAGCACCCGGGGTCTGCCCGAAGCGTCTCCACCCAGCCCAATGGGGTGGAGGCCAGGGAAGACGGCTGGGTTGTGGCCCCATGGCTGGCTGCTAAAGGGAGCTGGAGAAGGGGGTTTGGGTGACCTTGCAGCCTAGGGGCCCCCATCCCCATCCCCTCTCACAGGGCATCTCCATGCTGATCTGTCACCTACCAGCTGGGCAAGGATGAAAACCCAGAAAGGAGTCAGTGAAGGAGGGGGGTGGGGAGCAGGTACTCACTCTCAATGTGAGTGTGAGCTGGCACAGAAGCGGGCTGGAATGACCTGTTAATTAAAAAAATAGATTTATACATTGTCCCTAAGCTACTAGTATTTCTGCTCTAGCTGCCCTAGGACCAGATCACCAGGTCTGACAAAGCCCCAAGCCCTACCACCCAGAGCAAAAGGGAAACTGCACGCAGAGCACCCAATTTTGGTAAAAAGTAACGGAGAGAGGTGAATGTCTGCATTACCTACTCCAAGGCCTTTGGGTTTCTGGAAGGAAGAGCTTATGGAGGACTTCCCCTTTCTACATTACATAGGTAACTATAGTATTGACATTTTTTTTTTATCTTACCCACTTGTCCACTTAAAACACTTCACCAGTTCTCAGGGCTCCCAGATAAACACAAAACCTAGCATGAGTTGGCAGGCTGTTCACATCTGGCCATGCCCACATCTCCACCCATCTCTTGCATGCACAGACACACACACACACACACACACACACACACGCACGCACACATGCCTGCACACCAGCACCCTGGCCCTACCACTTGCCCTGTTGCACATCTGTCAGCCCTTGTGTCATTCATGTTGTATGTTTGCAACCAGCCCTTTCACCAGGTCCAGAGAAGAACACGTTCCTGTCCACCAACTGGGGAGGGTGCTGACATCCATTCACTGAGCAGCTACTGTGGGCCAGACCCCTTCCCAGCACCCCGTGGGAATAAACGGATTTACTTCATTTGTTACATGTGCTGACAGAAAGGGATTCTCACTCCCTCTTCCCAACGGGCACCAGGGAAATCACTGGATAAGAGGCAGGCATGGGCTCCAGGGTGTGAGGCAGAAGGGAGACCCTCCAGAGATCTGGGTGGGGGTAGTGAGGGTGCTGAGTATCCACACGCAGCACTGGAGGAGGTGGGACAAATGAAAGACGAACTTTGTCAGGCCTGCTCTTGAGTCTCCCTTACACAGCCCTGCACACAGGTCCTCAGTCCTCTGGCAGATACCAGCCCTGGCACACCTGTCAGGGCCCAGGATGGGAGGTGCCCAGGCACCCCCTCCTCCTGCTCCTCACCCCTAGACTGGGGGCGGCAGCTGGGAGTCCCTTCCTCTCCTGTGGCTTCTCTCCAGGAGCTGAGGGGACAGTGAGCGGGCAGGTGGGCAGGGACGAGAGCTCCCCACGCTGCCTGTGAAACACTCACTCCCGGAATCAGGGTGAGGGCAAGGTTGGTCCTTCTGGGGCTGCAAGGGAAATCTCTCCCAGCTTCTGGTGCTGCCAGCTGTCCTTGGTTCCTTGGCTTGGAGACCCTTCCTCCCCATCCATCTCTGCATCCAAGTCACATGACCTCCTCTCTGCGAGTGAGTCTAACTTCCCTCTTACAAGGACACCTGCCACTGCAGTGAGGGCCCACCCATCCAAGACCCAAGGCCTCCCGTGAACGTGATTACATCTGCAAAGGCCCTGTTCCCAAAGGCCACGGTCACTATGTCCCACTGCATGGATGTGGGAACATACCTCAGGAGAGGTATCACGCGGTCCAAGGTGGAGTGGAAACACCAGTCTAAGGACAGCAGAGTAGGAATTTCCTGTAAATACACGCCCACCACAAGGACACCTTTCCCTATGAGAGTGTTCTCTCCCGCGTCAGTGCTCCCATGTGTGACAAGACTCACGCCTTGTGACAAGCACGGCCCCTTCCGTGGCAGGGCGGGAAGAGGCCTCTGTGCCAGGACCTGCAGGGCTTCCCAGGATGAAGGGAGAACTCATCTCTGTTCTCACCACCTGCTCCTGGTGCAGCTTGGCTGGAGAGGAGACACTGCGGCTGCGCGGCTCCCTGCACTGCCGCCGCCCGCCAGCAGGGGGTGCGCTCCTCACAGAGCCGCTCTGCTCCCGGAAGTCCCGCCCCCGCAGGAAGTCAGCCAGGGGCCTCGGGAAGATGGCAGGTCCAGGGGCCAAGGAGTGCCTGGCCAGGCAGCTGCTGGCAGCACGGGACCCGGGAAACCTTGAGGGGGACGTGAGCCTGGGGCAGCAGGCGACCCCGGCGGGCAGCCCGTGGGGAGCCGTGCTCACTGGGGAGTCAGGCGGCTTCTGCACAAGATGGGAAGCGGGGCCCCGGGGCGCAGGCTGAGGACCCTGCTCAGGCCCGGTCCTCCGGGTGGACGCCCCGCTCTGCGGGACCAGCCGCCCAGGGCGCCTTCTGAGGCGGGTTGTTCCTGAGGAGACGCCTCCTCCCAGGCCAGGCCGCTCCCCGCAGAGGGCGATGGCGCCTCCTCTGCCTGTGGCCCCCTCAGGGCGCTGCCCCAGGGCTCCCCGGCCCAAGTCCTGGAGGGACCGGACCCCCCTCACCAGAGGCTTCGGGCTCAGACAGAACGGAGCCATCGGCCTGACCACCTGCTGCAGCTCAGGGTCCCCTGGCCGTGAGCACAGGAGGCCTGGCCGCTCCCCACGGCAGCTGCCCTCCTGGCCGGAAGGCCACCGGGAAGGATTCTGTGCGGGGCCTCCTCATGGCGCCTCGCCCCACGGCGGCCCCGAACCCTGTGCAGAGCCAGGAGCTCTCGGGGGTGGCGGCCATGAAGCTCCAGTTCTGTGGTGACAGGAGCGTCCTGGTGGGGCCCAGTGTGTGTCCCGAGCCCATGGGTCCGTCCCCGAGCTGCTCCTGAGTCATTGATCAACCAAACATAAGGTCTCTGCAGAGCTGTGTGAAAGTCCCATCGGGACTAATGTACATGCTTAGCAATTTCAGCAACGCGAATGGTATTGCTCATTTTAAATGCTCTCCTAAGTTATAGTTTATATTGAAGACATCAAATACATTCAGAATTTCAGGTATTTGATGTAGTTAAGTAATTCCAATTGTGTGTTAAAAACATTCAACCTAAGTATTTTATACATAAACTAGAGGCCCAGTGCATGAAATTTGTGCAGGGGGTGTGTGTCACTCAGCCCAGGCTGTACCCTCTCCAATCTGGGACCCTTTGAGGGATGTCCAACTGCCTGTTTAGGCCCGATCCCTAAATGGGCAGTTGGATAGCTCTCTCACAATTTAGGACTGCCAGCTCCCAATTGCTGGCCTGCCTGCCTTCCTGATTGCCCCCTAACCACTCCCCTGCCAGCCTTATTGATGCCTAACTGCTCCCCTGCCAGCCTCATTACCTCTAACTGCCCTCCCCTACAGGCATAGTTTCCCCCTCCCCCCCAACTGCTCTCCCCTGCAGGTATGGTCCCCCCAACTACCCTCCCTTACATGCCTGGTCCCTCCCAACTGACCTCCCCTGCTGGCCATCTTGTAGCAGCCATCTTTGACCACATGGGGACAGCCATCTTGTGTGTTGGAGTGATGGTAAATTTGCATATTACTCTTATTAGATAGGATTATTTTTCTGCAGAATTCTAATTTCTCTTTTTAAAAATATCTTTCTGTTGATTTCAGAGAAGAAGGGAGAGGGAAAGAGAGAAAAACAACAATGATATAGAATCATTGATGGGCTGCCTTCTGCAGTCCCCACATTGGGGATTGAGCCTGAAACCTGGGCCTGTGCCCTGACCAGGAATCAAGCCTCAAGTCCCTGGTTCATAGGTCAACTCTCAACCACTGAGTGATGCAGGCTAGGCTAATTTCTCTCTCTCTCTTTAAAAAAAATATATTTTATTGATTTTTTACAGAGAGGAAGGGAGAGGGATAGAGAATTAGAAATATCGATGAGAGAGAAACATTGATCAGCCGCCTCCTCCACACCCCGCACTGGGGATGTGCCTGCAACCAAGGTACACGCCCTTGACTGGAATCGAACCTGGGAAATTTCAGTCCGCAGGCTGACACTCTATCCAATGAGCCAAACTGGTTTCGGTTAATTTCTCTTTTTTTAAGTTACATTTGAGCATAATGTGTGGTCAGAGTATGCTCTGCAGGTTGGTTTTCGTGAAGGGGCTCAGTGGGGAGTTTACAGCTTCCATTATTATTTGTTACCCACAGAGTGTCCCCTGTCTGCGGGCGCTGGCCTCTGTGAAGTCACTCCCTCCTGCCCATCTGCGCCTTTCTCTGGAGTCTTCTAGACTTTAGTGTTTGCCCTTCAGCAATGGCACGTGTGTATCACACTCTCACCTGTCCGGTTGAGCTCACCGGCAGCCACAATTGAAGCAGCCCCCCATAGCCTGCTCTTCCCCTCCAGGTTTCCTCTTCCAGCTCCTGATCCTCAGAGTTTAACCTTTTATGTCCAGTGGCCGAGTGGCTGGCCACAGCTGCTAGTTCTGTCTTGGGGTCTTCCTTCCCAGGTCCCGCAGGTCTGCGACTGTGGAGTCTCACTTCCCAACTGGACCATGGACACCGCTGTATGCCTCCTCCAGGCTCAGCGCGCCTTCAGAATGAGTGCTGTTAGATGGCAGCCTTGCAGACAGCTCTGGGCGGTGGTCCTTCTCCAGTGAGCCAGGTGGCTGCTGGCCGAGGCAGTCCACCTGGACCTAGAAGACGAGAGGGTGTGCTTACAGGGAGGCTCCAGTGCTGTGGCGGATTGCTCTGTGCGGCATCCACCAGTCAGTGTGGCCGTGTATCCATACTGTACACTCAGACTGGTTTTTAAAGCGGTTACCCTGTGGGCGTGTGTATCCTCCCATGTAGATGGATGCGTTGATTTTAAAAGTATTGACTCTTTCAGCATAAACATTTCAGCTTGTTGAAAAGAAGGATCCTTGAGAGGAAGTTGGTGACACGATTGTCAGGTGTTTGCAATGATGTTTGGTCTGTATCATTTGTGCAGGTCAGAGCTCCCTTTCTGGAGGCCCCAGTGAGGAAGTTTGATGATGTCTATAAAAAGGGAAGCGAGGGCAGAGAGGGTGGCAGCCTGTTCACCATCATTGGCCATTTGTATGATTTCTACATAGAACAGTATCTCCCTATTTGGAGAAACCTACTGGAACTTACGCAGAGAAAGGTAGGGAACTGCTCCTATTAATGCTGAGAAATGTGGGCTTTTCGCTGAGAAAAGATGATGTTCTGTCCCTGGAAGTGATCACAGAGACCCAGGCCAAAGCCAGCCGGGCAGGCGGCAAGTTCCAGGACAAGACCAGGTACCATGGGTCACTCAACCTGCTCCTAAGTGCCTCAATCCTCAGAAGCTGACCAGCACCTAGAAATAAGTGGGGTAGATGCTATGTTTCATTTCCTAGTAATCTGTTACCTTTTGCTTCTGTGATTTGATGTTTTAATCTTAAAAATTAGAGGCCCAGTGCATAGATTTGGCTCTCCAACATCCCCCAAGGATCCCAGATTGTGAGAGGGCAAAGGCCAGGCCGTCAGACCCTATTGGTGCATGCTCGGGGCCGGAAACGGACCATGGGAGGGCTCCAGGGCATGTCTGGCCCATCTCACCCAGTCCCGATCAGCCGGACCCCAGCAGCAAGCTAACCTACCAGTCAGTACATATATATATAGTCAGTATATATATATATAGACTAGAGGCCCAGTTCACAAGATTTGTGTAATGGTGGGGGGCGTGGCCTGCAGGGATCGGCCTGCTGTGGAAGTGCTGCTCATCCTGGACAGCTTAGCAGCAGTCCCACAGTGGGAGTGCATCGACTACCAGGGAGCACCTCCTACATTGGGTGTCTTCCCCCTGGTGGTCAGTGTGCGTCATAGCGACTGGTTGACTAGTCCAGTGTTTTTCAACCTTTTTTGGGCAAAGGCACACTTGTTTCATGAAAAAAATCACGAGGCACACCACCATTAGAAAATGTTAAAAAATTTAACTCTGTGCCTATATTGACTATATATAAAGTATTGTAATTCTCTTCAATAGGAATCAAATAAACACAAAGAAAGTATTCTATAATTACTTTATTATGAAATATTAAGTAAACAAAATAGTGAAAAATTATAAAATTCTTGTCTTGTCTGCACCTACGGCACACCAGGCAACATCTCGCGGCACACTAGTGTGCCACGGAACAGCGGTTGAAAAACGCTGGACTAGTCAACTTTCTGGTCATTCTACCATTCATATAGGATGTGAATGTGCCTTGTTTGATTACTAAGAGCTAGGATATTTTGTGAGTTTAAGAATTTATTTAGCCAAAACCGGTTTGGCTCAGTGGATAGAGCGTTGGTCTGCGGACTGAAGGGTCCCGGGTTCGATTCCGGTCAGGGGCATGTACATTGGTTGCGGGCACATCTCCAGTAGGGGGTGTGCAAAAGGCAGCTGATTGATGATTCTCTCTCATCGATGTTTCTAACTCTCTATCCCTCTCCCTTCCTCTCTGTAAAAAAAAATCAATAAAATATATTTTTAAAAAAAGAATTTATTTAATCCTCACCTATTTAAAAAATGCTTACTGAGGAAGGCCATGTGGTTCGGAGCTCAGGTGTCAGCTCACCTGGACTTCTAGCTCATCCACTGGACAGTAATGTGAGCTGAGTCTTCCAAGCCTCAGTTTCCCCTTCTAGAAAGCAGGACTGGGCATGGCTCTGACCTCATTTCCTTTTCTGCAGATCAGAGATAGCTGAGGGCAGAGAAGCCCCTAGGGATTTGGGAGAACCAGGAAAAGGGTACGTGTGGGGCCCACAGGGGAGCAGGGCAGAGGCTGTTGCAAGGGCTTGGGCTTCTATTCTGGAGGCACCTGAAAGGTTCTGAGTGGGAAAATGGCACAAAAAGTCTTTGTGCTAATGGTCTCTTTGGCTACAATGTAAAAGACGGAGGTGGTCAGGCAGGTATACCCCCCTTCAGGGGTCGGAGATGGCGGTGGGAGGATTAGCTAAATTGGAGTGGGTGTGGGTGTGGGTGTGGGTGTGGGTGTGGGTGTGAGGACTGAACAGGTAGGGTGTGGATGGGAGGGAAGGCCAGGGTCAGCCCGTGTTCTCAGCTTGGGCCTTCAGTGGGCAGGAGAACATGCAGGAGACCCAGGTCCAAAAGGGAAGATGGGCTCTTTTCTGAAATCCCGTAATAGTCACTGAGAGGAGTTGTGGTCTGAGCCCTCCGAGGAGGTCCTGAGGCCCTGAGGTGGGAAGCCTCGGGGTTAGTATCACTGAAATTCAGACATTTGAGAGGAAAGGCGGGAGGAAGGTCACCTGGAGACAGGCCAAAGTGTCCCAGAGAAGAAGCTTCCCCTTCTATTAAATGCCCAGAGCTCAGGTTTAAAACAGAAACTTTGGCCTGGCCAACGGGGCTCAGTGGTTGAGCATAGGCCTATGAACCAGGAGGTCCTGGTTTGATTCCCGGCCCTGGACTGGAATTGAACCCAGGACCTTTCGATTCATAGGTTGACACTCTATCCACTGAGACAAACCAGCTAGGGCAATAAAAACATGTTTTTAAAAAAATAAATTAATTAAAATAACAGAAGTCAGCAGATTCGGGAAGTACTCACCAGGGTGGGTTCTGGGGAATCAGGGAATGGCCTTTAATATGTCTTTGGAGCTTCTCTTTGGTGAGCTGTGAAAATGTTCTAAAATTGTGGAGATGATGCACAACCTTAAATATACTCAGTGTACACTTTGAATGGGTGTTTGATCGTTTGTGAATTATATCAATAAAAAGTCAACATTTGGAGAAATCTCAGAAAGGAGTATGTGGGAAGTCTCTATTGACCTTGCAACTTTTATTCCAGATTAAAAGTTAAAGAAATGAAAAGGCCAGGATTGGAGGAAGGAATGGCAACTATTGTGGAGAGGAGGGGTGACTCAGAGCACAGGGACAGGTGAGAGGAGCGCACGTGGATGCTCAGTGGGAGGAATTGGGGTGGAGAAGGGGGAGAGGGAAATAGAGAACTGTGGGTAGTGGTCAAGGCCCTGGTGGAGGTCTGGTGGAGGCCCGATTTATGTTAAATTACTGCGGAGGCTGGAGTGGGATGGTCAGCCTGAGACCATCTGGTGTATCAGCAGTGATGGCCACATGCAGAGTTGGTTGATTTCTTCCCAAGTTGAAGGTCAGTTACATAGACAATTTGAAATGATGGCTTTCTCTTTCTTTTATTTATATTTTAGGATTCCCTTTATGTTGGAAATGATGTTGGTACTGAAGAACAACAACATGCAGAGGATTCTGGGCTTTGTCCCTGAGCCTGTGGAGACACTGAGGAAATTGCAAAGAGCTTTGGTGAGTCACTTTTACTCCTAAGTGCTTTGAGTTCCCTGTGGACGTGAACCCACCGTGGACGTCTGGGAGGCAGTTGGAGCTGGAGGTCAGGTGACCGGCCTGGTCAGCAGGAGTTCTGAGGGATCGAATGGCAACTGCGTTTCTGAGTGAGACCCTGTGAGTGGCCCGTGTGCAGGAGAGTCCCTGTGATAAGCATCCCCCACACTTAGCCTGTGGTGCTGGACTCGGCTGTGAAGCAGGGTCACCACAGAACCTTTTGATCACTTTGGAAGAGGGCCCCTCCTGGACCAGAGGCGTTAGCCTAGGAGGAGAGGGGCCTTGTCTGTTTAACCTCCCTCGGTTTTTTTACGTGGGGCCACAGCGGAGAAGCACTGCTCTGTCTCGTCAGGGGAAGTACTCTGTAACTTCCTTTTTTATTTTTACTTTTTTGAGAGAATTATTATTTTATATAATTTTTATTAATTTCAGAGAGGAAGGGAGAGAGGGGAGAGAGAGAGAAACATCAATAGGAGAATCATTGATTGGCTGCCTCCTGCATACTCCACATTGGGGATTAAGCCCATAACTGGAGAATGCGACTTGACCTGGAATCAAACCATGACCACCTGGCTCATAGGTTGACACTCAACCCCTGAGCCAGGCCAACTAAGTTCAGGTGCCAGTAAAAATGCTTGTATAAATAAATAAAAAATTGTATTTCTGGTTTAGTTCTTTTCAAGGCATTCTTCGAAACTATTGGGAAATGTGGTAAGAATTTAGAAGTTAAAATTTGAAAGTTACTTTCTAAGACCTAATGGAACCCAATATTTCTTTAAATCCTATCCCAGGCATATGCTTCCTGATTTGAGGGAGAGAGAGAATCGTTGATGTTAGAGAAAAGCATCAGTTGGTTGCCTCTCATATGCACCCCCACTGGAGGCTGAATGCCCAACCTAGGTATGAGCCCTGACTGGGAATTGAACCCCCAGCCTTCCATGTACACAATGATGACCCACCCAACTGAGCCACCACAGCCTGGTCATGGACCCAATTTTTAGAAAAGAAAACCTTATATTCCTCCTGATATTTCTGCATATACAAGGTCCAAAATACAGCTAAGTCAATGGGAATTCATGGAACAACACGATGACTTTGAGTGGGTTAAATGAAATATAATGTATACAACATGCTCATTGCTGTGCCAGGCTGGCACTCACTCGTTGGTAGTTTCAGTTGGCTTCATCCTATTTTC
This sequence comes from Pipistrellus hanaki, assembly GCF_964339955.1. Taxonomy (NCBI): domain Eukaryota; kingdom Metazoa; phylum Chordata; class Mammalia; order Chiroptera; family Vespertilionidae; genus Pipistrellus; species Pipistrellus hanaki. Next base: position 7,583,423 of record NC_140503.1, read on the forward strand.
TGTATCATTGTTATGTATTTTCCCTAAAATAGCTCTAGGTTCATAGATTTTGCATAATTTCTCTGAAACGTTGGCTCAAAAATTTGGGACCAGAGAGTTTAAAATTTTACCATCCACTTAACATTTCATTGGCATAAGCTCTAAATTTAACCATTATTGAAATCTTCACTTGTATATTGATGATAAAAGAAGTGATCTACACCAATAAAAAAGCAATATGCAAATTGTCCATTGCTTCATGACACCCACCAGCCAATCAGGAGTAAGTATGCAAATTAACCAGAATATGTGGCAGCTGCACCACCCCCAGCTGCTCTGGACCTCTGGGCAGCACACATGCAGGTGCAGAGTGGCCGGGCAGGGCGGGGCGCCTGCTATGAAGGGGAGGGTAGGGGGCAGAGGAAGCTACAGGAGTGGTGCTCTGGCTCGAGCAAAGACTGAAGGCTCTGGCTGGAGCGAATTCTCCAGCCAGAGCAAAGGCCAAAGGCCAAAGCCAGAGTGTAGGCCTGGGTCCCGGGTGCTTGAGGAAAAAAAATGGTGCCAGCAGCCAGTGGAAGGAAGGCTTATTGCATGAATATTCGTGCAACAGGCCTCTAGTTTTCAATAAATAAGACTCTCTCTCTTTTTTAAATCCTACTGGAGGATATTTTCCCATTGATTTTTAGAGAAAGTGGAAAAGAGAGGGAAAGACAGAGAGAAACCTTGATATCAGAGAAACACATCGATTGTTTGCCTCTAGCACCCTCCCAACCAGGGCCTGGGCCAGGGAGGAGTCTGTAACCGAAGTTCTATTTCTTCCTTGTTGCAACCTTGCACAAATGTCATTTTTTATTTTATTTTATTGATTTTGTACAGAGAGGAAGGGAGAGAGATAGAGAGTTAGATACATTGATGAGAGAGAGTCATCGATCAGCTGCCTCTTGCACACCCCCCACTGGGGATATGCCCGCAACCAAGGTACATGCCCTTGACCGGAATCGAACCTGGGACCCTTCAGTCCCCAAGCCGACGCTCTATCCATTGAGCCAAACCGGTCTCGGCTAATTTTTTATTTAAAAAAATATATATTTTATTGATTTTTACAGAGAGGAACGGGGAGGGATAGAGAATTAGAAACTTCGATGAGAGGGAAACATCGATCAGCTGCCTCTTGCACACCTCCCCCTGGGTATGTGCCCGCAACCAAGGTACATGTACTTGACAAGAATCGAACCTGGCATCTTCCAGTACACAGTCCGAAGCTCTATCCACTGAGCCAAACTGATTAGAGCAGTGTTTTTCAACCTTTTTTGGGCAAAGGCACACTTGTTTCATGAAAAAAATCACGAGGCACACCACCATTAGAAAATGTTAAAAAATTTAACTCTGTGCCTATATTGACTATATATAAAGTAATTCTCTTGAATAGGAATCAAATAAACACAAAGAAAGTATTTTATAATTACTTTATTATGAAATATTAAGTAAACAAAATAGTGAAAAATTATAAAATTCTTGTCTTGTCTGCACCTACGGCACACCAGGCAACATCTGTGCCGCGGAACAGCGGTTGAAAAACGCTGGATTAGAGCAATAATAACACCTTTAGGCGGGATTTTTCTTTTCATTTTTGTTCTTTTGTTAGGGATAGGAATAGAATATTGGGGACTAGCTATAATAATAACTATTAATCATGCTCTGTTAACTATGATTGTTCTGTTTGATCAGAGAAAGCACGTTCTATTCTGTTTGAGAGTTGTAGGCCTTGGGGCAGGGGAGCCAGCATGGGAATGCAGCTCCTGAGAAAGGCCTAGATTAACCTTTGTTGCCTCTAAGCTGGTCCCTGAGGCACTTGCCTCTGCCAACTCCAGCCCGCATTGCATGTAACCTGTAACCACTGTACATTGCCTACTTTCCCATGGGTGTAATTCAAACTTTCCCATGGAATCTGTGTCATTCTACCCAACGTCAGCAGCTGGCTTATGGGGAGAGTAGAGCAGATGTTTCTGGATGACCTGCTGCTCTCCCATTCTGCCCACATTGATGGAATAAGCGCCATATATGAGCCAACCCAGTGTCTGCTACATTCGTTCCAGTAGTAACCAGCAGCCTGGGCCTATTGGTTGTCCAGTTTCACTTTAAGTAATTTCCTAACAGTTATTGGAACTGGACAATTAATAATGCCAATCAGTACTCCCCCCCCAACATAAGTCCAAATATTGCATGTAATTAAAATGTATAAAATTTATTTTAAATTAATGAATTTTTTAATTACACAAGTAAAACTATTACTAGTTTTGAAATAATTAAAACACTCTTAGCACATCGGTTGACAGCCTAAATGTTTAAATTCTGTTCTGAGGATACCTGCATATGTGTCCTCTAAATATATTTCTTGCATGTGCTAATTTAATACTCCTTGCACAGAGATCTATGTACAATATATTTTTGATAAAATGTTTTCCAGTTCAGCAGGTGTGGCTCAGTGATTGAGCATCAAACTCTGAACCAGAAAATCACTGTTGGATACCTGGTCAGGGCACATGCCCGGGGCTCAGTCTCCATTATGGGGCATGCAGGAGGCAGCCGATCAATGATTCTAAAAGGAAGTAAATAAAATATTTTCCAAATATACAGCTTTACTTTCTTCATTTTGCTAATAAACTACACGTTAATGAATGGCCTGTCAAATTGTTTTTTAGGCAGTTGACTGGTGGAGTTAAGGTGTTCTAATGTGTGAACTTTTCACAGTTGATGATGAGAATTTGGGAGCTGAGCTCTCTAGGTAAGATTCCACAAAATAAAATGAATGTGTTGTTATCTAAAAGCAATGTATCAAATTTCTGTAATTTAGCTGATGGGAGAACAATAATTTTTAGAAATGTGGATAGACAAAATTAGAAATAAGCAGATAATTTTTATTTTCATTGATGTAGGATATGTATATTTATAACCTTTATGTTTCTTTATATTTTATATATCCTAGACCTAGATGTTAAGTTTCATAGGGAGAGTGTCCTAATTCTGTGTATTCCAAAGCAGCATGAGTGTGAGCCGCTGGCAGAGCCGTTTAGAATGCAGGGCAGCGGGCCGTTAGGAATGGGGGGCATGGAAACAGCGGAACGTGTGGTGCAGAGCCGGTGGGAGAGGAGTCGGTTATGTGTGGAGTCGGTGGGAGAGGAGTCGGTTGTGTCGGAGTCGGTGGGAGCGGAGTCGGTTGTGTGCGGATTCGGTGAGTTCGGAGTCAGTTTGTGAAGAGGCGGTGGACGTAGAGTCGGTGAACTTAGAGTCGGTGAGCGCGGAGTTGGTGAGTGCAGAGCCTCTTCATCTGTAAGAAGGGACTGTCCCTGCCTCCCCCTCGGGGCTGCTGTGAAGAGTGAATGTGCAAGGACAGAGGGCACCCAGTGCAGGGCCAGGGATGGGCAGGCAGACGGTGACCAGGTGAATCCAGGGTCTGTGAGCAAACCCTTCCTGCTGCCAGGCTTTGATCAGAACTGTGTCCACTGATGGCAGGTCCCCGGCTTCTCTTCTACCCAGAAGCTTGGGTTCTGGCCCCTGTGGGGAAAATGAACATGAGATGGAAAAGCAGCAGCTACCGCCCACTCCCAGTCATTAGAACCCATAAGTGGGGCCAGCCTTGGAGAACTGCCCACTGAGAGCAACGGTCACATCCCATGTATGCGTGTTCCCAGACTGTGAGGGCATTCAGGGGAGACTCGGCCCCTAAGACACCGAGTGGTTCTGGAAGGGCTCCTGGGGCGGGAGCAGAGATGAGGGGAAAGAGCTGAGCAGCTCTCCATGTGTGCTGGGCACTGGGACAGGAGTAAGTCCAGCAGACTCCTCCGGTGAGGGGGCCTGTGAGGGACCAGCCACGGCGTCCCACACCCAGCATGTGCCCGACACCCAGAGGCCCACAGTATTGTTTGTGTGTCTTAGCCCTCATGTCCAGGAAACTGCTGCGAGCTGCCAGGAGCTGTTGGCTTTCCAAGAGGACATGTGTGAACCGTTCAGATAGGAACTGTGGTTGAACAAAAGCTCACCCGAATAGCCATTTATTTCCAGCACCCAACCAGTGGAGTGACTATGGAATCGAGAGGCCTAGACTCAGCCCTGAAACCTGGGATCAACCCCTAGTCCAACCCATTCCTTGTAAAGGAAACGGCTCAGCAAAGTCCCATGCCTGGTGCACTCGTCCAATAGACACGGCTGTGCATGTCAGACACTCTCGTGCCACATGTATAATACAACGGATTGGGGCACTTTCAGGGTTATGTTGTGCCCTTCTCTTACTGGGTTTGGGTTGCTGTCCACGCAGTGACCTGTGATGCTGAAGAGTTTCTTGCTTAGCTCAGCAGCTTGAGTAGGCAACAGACAGGGCCTTCCTGGCGGGGCCAGTGCCCCAATTGCAGGCTCCATGCCCAGGAGTGGCCTGTGGGAGGAAGCAAATCAATCATTCTCCCATCATTGCTGTTTCTCTCCCTCTTCCTTCCTCTCTGAGATCCATCTATAGATATAAAAACCAAGGCGACCAGATGCCTTGTCATTAGCTATGACACACACTGACCCCCAGAGGGCAGATGCTCAACACAGGAGCTGCCAAGCTGCTGTCACTTAGTAGTGGGGTTCTCGGCTGCCGCACCCAGAACCAGAGAGGAGGGAGACCAGTTCTGGGGTGTGTCACCTGGGAACCACGCCCTCCCAATCTCAGACCCCTCGGGGGATGCTAGAGAGGCTATTTCAGCCCGATTCCTGCAGGCCCGTCCTCTGAACCACACTGGTGCATGAATTCGTGCACTAGGCCTCTAGTAAAAATATAAATCCTATATAATCCTATATAATAAAAGCCTATTATGCTAAGTGTCCAGTTGTCTAGCTGCCTTTCAACCAATCAAAGCGTAATGTACTAATGATATGCTAAGGCCACTCAACTGCTTGCTATGACGTGCATTGACCACCATGGGGGAGACAGTACTCTGGTCAACCAGTTACTATGGTGTGCACTGACAGCAGGGGGAAGATGCTCCAACAGGTAGGTGAGCTTGCTGCTGGGGTCTGGCCAATTGAGACTGAGCGAGACAGGCCAGAAACGCCCTGGTGCCCACCCATGCTCCCTGCCCAGCTGGCCAACCTCTGGCATCTCCTCTTCCCCTCACCCTCCATCATGCACTCATGGGGTCAGTGAGCATGGCCTGTGCCCTCTCACAATCCAGGACCCATAGGGGGATGTCTGAGAGCCAGTTTCAGCCCGATCCTGCAGGCCAGGCCAACGGACCCCACTGGTGCACAAATTCATGCCCTGGGCCTCTAGTGTGTATTTATACTTAAAGGAACAAACAAACACACAAACAAAACAACAGATAGGGCCTGACTGCTGTGTTGCTTTTCTGTAAGAATGGGTGTTTGTGAGTGAGTATTGTAAAAAGGGTCTCTACAGAACAGAACAGAGGAGTTAAGTCACCTGCCTAAGGTCACACAGCTAGTAAGTGGTGGGCCTAAGATGTGAACTCAGGTTGCTGCATCCAGAGTCCATACTCGTGTAAAATTTTTTTAAAAATTTTAATTATGTTAAAAAACAACAACAAACAACACAAAACTGACCATCTCAGCCATTTTCAGGTGTATAGTATTAAGTATATCCACACTGTTATGCCACCACTAAGCCCATACTCAACCTCCTGGCAAGTGTGGAAATAAAAACATACGTATAGTAATATTAAAGGGAAAGAAAAGTATTTAAAATGCAGGTGTACCAGGGAGAAACTACGTACAATGTGCATGCATGGAGCATGAGAACGAGAAGCTGGCCAAGATGTTAAGTTTCATAGAGAGAGTGTCCTAATTCTGTGTATTCCAAAGCAGTTAGCATGAGCGTGAGCTGCTGGCAGAGCCGTTTAGAATGCAGGGCAGAGGGCTGTTGGGAATGGGGGGCATGGAAACAGCAGAATGTGTGGTGCAGAGGCGGTGGGAGAGGAGTCGGTTGTGTGCGGATTCGGTGGGTTCGGAGTCAGTTTGTGAAGAGTCGGTGGACGTAGAGTCGGTGAACTTAGAGTCAGTGAGTGCAGAGTTGGTGAGTGCAGAGCCTCTTCATATGTAAGAAGGGACTGTCCCTGCCTCCCCTCGGAGCTGCTGTGAAGAGTGAATGTGCAAGGACAGAGGGCACCCAGTGCAGGGCCGGGGATGGGCAGAGAGATGGTGCCCAGGTGAATCCAGAGCATGTGAGCAAACCCTGAGAGCCATTTTCAGTCCGATGGACCCCACTGGTGCACAAATTCATGCACTGGGCCTCTAGTGTATGTTTATACTTAAAGGAACAAACATACACACAAACAAAACAACAGATAGGGCCTGACTGCTGTGTTGCTTTTCTGTAATAATGGGTGTTTGTGAGTGACTGTTGCAAAAAGGGTCTCTACCAGTTTTTAGGATGTGGGTTGAGCTGTGCTTTGGGAGTTCCTACAGCCATTCCAAGGCATGTTAAACCTGCTAAGGGACCGCAGAGCTGCCTGTCATCATATTACCTGCTTTAAAGCCCTGTGCTGTGCGCCACTTTGTTCAGACACCACTCAGAGACGTTGGGTGTCTTCATCACCTAGGCCACCAGGCCAGCGTGTCTTTTAGTGGCTGTAGGTCTCCTAGCTGGGCCCTGTGTTGCAGTCACTTCTGTGCAGCTGTGTTTTGGGAAGTGAGCAGGTGCATGGAGCCCTTCATCCTGGGGAAGGAGGGTGGGTGCACAGGGGTGGGGCCTGTCCAGAGGGTGGCATGGGGGCATCCTCACCACTCCCTCTTTCTGCACTAGGATCGTGGACATGTTCCCCAGCAGTTCCCTGAGGCGCTGCTGGGGGACAGCATGGCCCTCGAGGCTCAACAGCTGCCCAGGATGAACCAGCCCGCCCACCGGAGCTGGGAGATGGAGCAGCTCTCTGAAGGTGGGTAGCAGCCCCTGCTGCCTGGGAGCCAGGCTGGTTGCGGTTTCTCCCTCCTCCAGGGAGCTGAGCCCTTGGCTCTGAACCTCATGTGTGAGCCCATCCTCACCGCAAGTGAATAGGGTTTTACTCAAGGGCCATTGGAACTGTTTCATTGCAATTCTCCCCAAGGGGAACATGAAGGGTCTGGCAGCCTTGAAGTCAGGACATGAACTACAAAGTAAGTGTTGCCAGATTTCTCAGCTCCCATGCGGACAGCTCGGGGTAATGGTTGTCTCGGGGCGGAGGCAGAGAGTGGAAGCCAGGCCCCGGAATCTGGGCTCTGACTGGACTTTGCTCTTTAGCCTCCGACAGTGCCATACAGTTGAAAATAGAAGAACAGACCCTGGAGGGCACGGCCCAGGAGGTGTGGGGTGGCTCCGTGGCCCTGCAGGAGAGGAGCGTCAAGATCCAGGAGCTCCAGGAGGAGAACCAGCTTCTCCGGAAGCAGGTACCCGTGGGTGGTGTCTGGAACATACGGGCAAGCAGGTGGCCAGGGGGAGCACCCAGGTGTCGGTGAGGATGCGCAGCTGGGAGAAACGCGGAATGCAGGGCAGCCACAGTAGTGGGACAGGAGTCCTCATGGAGCAGAGTCCCTCGGCAGCATGACTGTCCCTGCAGCAGAGTGAGCAGACACTATGGACGTCTGTGTGCCCCATGGCCTTCATCTTCATCTGTGACATGGGTTCATGATGTGCCCCTGTAGGTGGTGTGAGGACCGTATGCGTTAGTGTGAGTAAAGGGTCCAAGCACATAGTAAGTGCTCACGGAGAGGAGACCAGCGCCCTGTTAGACAGCACAGGGCGGGCCTGGGAGGGAAGCAGTCGTGGAAGCCACGCCCGTGTGTGTAGGACCTCGGAGGGGCCGCTTCACGGCTGGTCTTGGCCCTGCAGGTGGATGAGTTGCAGTTGCAAGTGCAGCTGGAGAAGGACAAGAGCCAGGAGTGGGAGACCCTCACTGAGGAGCTCGTGAACGAACTAGAGCAGGTGCTCAAGGAAGTTGGCACCCTGAAGGCGGACAGAGCCTCCCCTGGTGCCCCTCCCTGCAAGGGGGAGCGTCCAGGATCACAGCCCTGTCCTGGTCATTGATCAGTGATTCTGGGGTGACCAGTTCCTCACTCACCTGCAGCTCAGAGCGGCAATTCTCAGCTGCAGCAGGGGGATGGGAACAGGTATCACCTCCCAGGGACTCTGGCCATCTCGTTTTTGATTGACAGGACTTGGGGGAAGAGAGGGGAGGTGCTCCTGGCTGTGCTGCAGTGAGGCCAGGGATGCTGCTGAATGTCCGGCAGCCCCTGGCACAAAGAATGATCCCGCTCCATATGTCCAGGGTCTCCCTGAGAACCTGGCACACCTCCAGGGCCGATCTGCATGGCACTCCACAAGTGCCATGGAAGGCAGCCCAGCGCTGGGGCAGTGGCTCAGTGACTCCTCCCAGGGGCCAGGCTTCCCTCTTTCTGCTCTGCCACCCTTTGGAGTGGCTGTTGTACTTCCCCAAGTGGGCAGGAAGGTGACACGTTTGGGCTGTGCTTTAAAGTTCCCTCCATGAAACGGACTCTCACACAGGCTGGGTCTTTGGCTCTGCAGGTGGCAGAGTTGGAGATGCAACTCCAGGTCAAAAAGGATAATGACCAGAACTTGGCAGACATCAAAGAGCTGCTGAAAGATCTAAAGCAGGTGCTCGACGCTCTGGTCACCCTGAAGGCGGAGGCCCCACAGGTAGGCCCTCCAGAGCACATGCTCCCCTGGTGCCCCTGCCTGCGAGGGGGAGCGTCGGGATCATGGCTGTGTCCTGTTCACTGATCAGTGATTCCTGGGTGACTAGTTTCCTCGTTCAGCTGCAGTTCAGACCAGCATTTCTCAGCCGTGGCAAGGGGACAGGGACAGGTGTTGCCTCCCAGGAACACTGGCCATCTTGGTTTTGATTGGCAGGACTTGGGAGAGGGGAAGGGAGGTGCTCCTGGTTGTGTTGGGTGGATGGTTGTTCTGTAAATATCCGGGTAAATTGGTTGGTAATGTTGTTCAGATATTCTGTATCCTTACTAATTTTCTATGACTGTCTTTTTCAGTAGGCTTTTCAAAGTAGTCAGAGAGGGCACCCAATGAGTGTATGCAGAGAAAGGGCACAAGTTTCCCAAAAAAGGTCCTGTGTATAAAAGGGGGCACAAGACTCAGTGTAGCACCATGTGATAGTCCATCTATGCTTTGGGCCCTCCCAGCACACTTCCTTAAGTGCTGGTAGAACTGTTTTGATGCCCTGAGGGTCCCTGCTATTTTGGTGCCTTCATCGTGCCCTGCTTTGGCCCCTCACTGCTTGTGGGGTGTGGGGATGCAGAGTCTGTGATTCCCGGGACCTGCACCCGGTGAGGCATCATCACCTTTTCCCTCCTGCAGGTGGAGCCTTCCTCCAAGGACCAGCAGGAGGCCAAGGACAGGGAGCTGGAGGAGCTGTACGAGGTGTATGATCTGCTGGAGCAGCTGATTGAAGCCCATGAGGCCCTCCTGCGGGACCACGGGAGCCTGGGGGCGCTCCATGACCACCTGTCTGGGCAGTACCAGGCCCTCATGAAGGAGCATTTCCTCCACAAGACCCTGCTGCGTGGTTCTCTAGAGAGGGAGAGCAGGGCGTTCTGTCTCAGGTGGGTGCCAGCAACTGTCGGGGTGAGTAGCGAGCTCTGCAGGCCTTATCCTTTAGGCCCTAGAAGGGTAATATGCTAATTAGTCCTACCAGACATCCTCCAGGATGGATTCTGACAAAGCCGGGGCCTGAGATAAGCCATTGGCGTCCTGGATGCCTGCGGCTGCCCAGAGGGATGGAAACCAGGGTTCTGGGCTCCTTAGGCTTGCTGGAGGAGGGAAGCCTGGATCCTGCGTGCTGGAGCTGAGGCAAAGACTTTTAGGGGCATTCAGGAAATCAGGGGAGGAGTTAGGGGCAATCAGAGCAGCAGGGGAGCAGTTAGGTGTGATACGGCAAGCAGGCAGAGGTGGTTAGGCACAATCAGGCAGGCAGGCAGAGGTGGTTAGGGGCAATCGGGCAGGCAGGCAGAGTGTTTAGGGGCAATTAGGCAGGCAGGAAGGCAGGAGCAGTTAAGAGCCAGCAGTCTTGGACTGCGAGAGGGATGTCCGAGGGGTCTGGGATTGGAGAGGTTCCAGGCTGGGCTGAGAGACCCCTCTGACTCCTCCCCCTTCACAAATTTCATGCACCAGACCTCTAGTGATATTCTTAACATCTGCTCACATGGGAAGGTTTGTGCAAGTGGCATCTGACTGGCTCTAAAGGAGGAGTTCATTGTCCTTCTGCAGGTAGCTCCTTGCTTGGTAGACCTCCTGTGTTACTCGGTGGTTTTGCTGGTTGCTCAGATAGCTGGAGCCCTTGGTCTGTCTGCAGCAGGGCCACAGGGTGGGACATGAGGTGCCTGGAGCCCATGCTGGTGGCTCTGTGTTCATTTCACTGGACGCCTGACTGACACCCTCACTACTTTGTCCCCAGCACACATTTCCTGGGTGTCAAGACTCGTCCCAGAGACTCAGTGGGGAGTGAGACTCGCAGTTTCTGCCCTGCAGTAGGGTGGTTACCAACGGTTGGAATGTGCTTGTTCCGTGTGTTTTCCAAGACACAACAGAGAAGCAGGAGTTGGGAACCCTATGGTCCATGGCCCTATTTGTCAAACCTGGATGACTTTTTCCAGAATCGTTATCCTGGATGAGAAAGATCACAGCCCTGAGAGCCAGGCAGATCCCTCCACCCATGGCTAAAGCCACTGGAGGCTTGTCTTTCAGCAGCTGTCACTGCAGGTTTCCGAGTCCGAGTTTCTCTGACTCTTGGCTCCTGGCACATGGTACAAGTACAGCTGATGGGGTGGTAGAGTGGAGGCGGAGGGCTGCAGACAGGCTGCAAACCCTGGAACCCTGGTGGTCTCTGTCAGCCTGTCTCTGGGTGTGGAAAAGTCAGGAAGGGGGTGTGGATACGGATTTGCCTTTGTGTGATGAGTGAAGGGATGACTCTTGAGGGGCTGCTGAGTTACCCTGAACAGGGAAGGTTCCAGCAGGTGGGAGGGACAGTCAGGGGCAGGTCAGGGACTCCCCTTGTTCTCTGCAGCCCTCCAGAGAGGACCCTATAAGCAGGAAGGAAATAAAAGCCCTGAGCTGAGGGCTATCTGAAGGGGAGGGTAACAGCTGGACTGGGGTGCCAGGAGGAGCAGGGTGTGTGGGTGTGCACGTGCCTGTGTGCCACTGGCCCCTGGCAGCTGTTGGGGTCCCAGCCGGAAGGCGCTGGCCCCCATGCTGCCTGGCTCTGTTCCTGAGGAGGGCGGAGGCTCATCTGGCCCCGGTGGGGTGGGGGTGGGGGGGAATAGCTGTCATGTGGATAGAATTCCCTGAATATGTGCTAGATTCTTTGAGACGTGTGAGTTCAGAAAACAGTGTTGGTGCTCCCAGGGGCTAACAGAAAGAGGCTGCTTAGACAGGGACCGGAAGGGACCCTGGAGAAGGGTCGGTGGGAGGAGGGACACTCGGCTCCCGGGCTGGAGGAGACCCGTGTCCATCCCCGCCTCCCTCAGCTCTGCAGAGAGAAGCCGCTCACGGAGGCTGTGCAGTCTCCTGTCTGTGGGTGCCTAGCGGGTGTGTTTCCCTCCTCAGGGAGCAGGACCAGCTCCAGCACAAAACAGCTCTGCAGGAGCTGAGGACCCTCCTGAGCAGCGAGAGGGAGGCTCTGAAACAGGAGCAGGAGGCCAACGCCCTGGCCTCGCAGGAGAAGCACAGGCTGCAGCAGGAGGTCCACAGGTAACCACTGAGCTAAGCTCAAGCCAGTCTCCTGGCAATGGTGTATCTTCCCCTCCCTGTCATGTCACAGCTGGACAGTCACAAGGTAAAGGCCCGCCAGCTGGTGGCTGGATGGAAGGATAGCAGCACTGGGATGCCACATTGTCTAGGCTTGGCTGCCCTCCCCTCCCACCTTGATGATGGTGATGACTGTATCGGGCATGGGCCCCTTCATCCGCCACACCAGCCATTCCGTGAGGGAGAGACGCTCGGTACTCGGCATTCATGCATTCCCTATTGGTGCATTCACCTCCTCGCTGAATGCACTTGAACCCCCAAATCGGTAGCCGTGGCCTTTCATGGGCCTGTCCAGACTGTGAGCTACTGGAGTCGCCTGATGGGCACGTTTGCAGATGAAGTTGAACAGGACCTTTGGCTCCTGCCTTGTTTCAGCTCTCACACTGCAAACCAGAGTCCCTTCTGTGGTCCATTGAGTGCCATGGAGTTCTGTTTTGTGCTTTTTGGTGGTGACATTTCTGTTTGAAATGGCCCCCAAATGGAGTGCCGAAGTGTCCCCAAGTTCAAGGCTGCGCTGGGCCTCACGGGGAATAAAGCAGCGCCACATGGGGTTCATTTTGGTCCCGAATGTGGTGCTCTTGGCCGTGAGTATATCACACAAGGCGTCTTGACGACCTGAACCATTGACAAAAATGTGGCCAGAGACTCACAGGAACCGGCGGGGACAGTTTCAGTATCCACTAAATGAGTGTTCTTGGTGGCTTCATAGGACATTATACCATGAATCATGAGAATTAATTGCACTATTGTTATTCCTTTTCTTGAAAAACAAAACAAAAAACAGATGGGGAAAGAGGCTCAGAGAGATTAAATAACTTGTTCAAGTTCATGCTCCTAATCAGGATTCAAATCCAGGTCTTGTCTCAACCCAGAGGCAGGACCATATGAAGCCTTCCTTCCCACAGCCTGGTTTTAATATGTATCGGGGCTACAAGCTCAGGTGCCTCCAGTGTCCCGGCAGGTCCAGCAGGTGGGGAAGGAGTGTCAGTGTGAGAGCAGACCCTCGTGGAGAATACACAGCCTCTGAGGGCTGTGAGCGGGGAGGCAGGCCCGGGCTGCCAGGTCATCCTTTTGTTAATTTTTCTTTTTTTAGTCCTTATCCCAGGATAATTTTTCCATTGACTTTTAGGGAGAGTTAAAGGGAGAGAAGGAGATGGGGAGGGGGGGAGGGGGTGGAGAGAGAGAGAGAGAGAGAGAGAGAGAGAGCGAGAGAAACATCGATGTGAGAGTGTCACATCTCTTGGATGTCTGCAGCACACAACCCAACTACACTGGGGAATAAACTCGCAACCCAGCTCTGTTCCCTTGACTGAGACTTGAACCCATGACCTTTCTGTACATGGACTGATGCTGGAACTGCTGAGCCACACCTTTTGTTTATGCTTTCTCCCCACCCTCTGAGGAGCTAGATATTTGAATGTTGATGTGAAACTTAACATTTTATTTTATTTTATTTTATTTTATTTTTTTTTTAAACTTCATTTCACCTGAAATGAATTCATGATCCACTTATTCTTTATATATTTAAGCATTTTGTTTGTAGGCTTTTTAAAGTACAGAAAGTACACAGATTATTAATATACAGATTAATGAATTTTCAGAGCGAATTCACATAAGTAACCATCGTCTAGATCAACAAATTAAACATTAACAGCACCCTAAAATCCATTCTCTGTATCTCCTCTTAGTCACTACCACCCTAAAGAGAACTATTATCATGACTCCTAATTGGTTTCATTTTAAATGAAGAGTTTATTTTTGGCCTCTTTCTGCCTCTATCTCTCTATCTCCCCTGACCCCCAACCCCATTTTCAAACTCTCTCCTCCTGTCAGGTGAACGTCTCAGCTCCTGTTAGTGGGGTTTTGTCTTTCCATCTAAATAAAACGATAGCCCCAGGAAAAACGCCCATAGCTATTTTTTTGTTATGGACTGATTTTTTTAAAATGTTGTTTTAAGCTTCCTTTCCTGAGATAGGGAGCCCCTCTCCACCACTGGCCACCAGGCAGGCCTGGTGAGGGTCTCCCATGCCCCGACAGGCGGCACTTCTGGGCCTCACAGAGCCGAAGTCTGACAAACACTGTTTCTTCCCGGACCTGGAACCCAGCACCATTGTGCGTTTCTGTTCCTTTCTGCTCTTTTTCTCTTTTGACATCCATCGGTCATTACTCTTTGCTTAGAGTGCTGGTTGGAGAGAAGGGATATGGGAACATAATTTGTTATGCCCAGACTTCGTGATCCCCCAAGGACCACCAGGGAGCCAAGTCCGATGCAATAAACAAAAGAGCCTTCACCATGCTAGCATGGGCCCCCCCAACTCATGTCGGCAGCATGGCGGAAGAGAGCGAATTTCTCCCAGTCCAGGGGTTTTGAGGGCTAGGGATAACTCCGCCCTGCGGGGCGGAGTTGGGAGCTCATCCTCGCCCCGCCCTGCCCTCTCATTCCCCCCTTGTCTAATGTGCCTAGTCAAATCATTGACTCAGCCTACTTCCTTTCAGCATAAACAACAAATACAGTTATCAAGACCCTTAGTACCACAGTTCCCCTTAGTATTGTCTTCACTGAAGTCCAGTTCCCCTCCTGCAGGCACCAGTTCTCCTCCTGGTCTGTAGTTGCCAGGATCCAGGCCATGCAGGAGCTGGGAGTCATGTAGTCAGGTCTGGGTGCCATTTATTTCAACAGCAGTGGGCGTGCTCAGGATAACAGTGCAGCATCCCTTTGAGTCCTTGGGTAGTGAATTTCTTTACCCACATTGAGTTCCGGGGCTACAGGGTCTGCGGTGGGCACTGGCAGTGCATCTGGAACAAGCAAACTGCAGAGCCTGGAAGGACTTGAGTAAGGAAATGGTTACCATACATGATCCCCTCCCAAAAAGGGGAAACTCGTCCCAGTAAGGGGTACACCTGGCCCTCAAGAGGGCAAAGGACAGGGGGTTGGTCCAATTTTCACCGATTCTAAGACACATTTAGTTAAACCCCCTTCCTCCCGAGTCGCACCTACCTGTCCTAAGGCTAGAGCCATACTCTGAGATACCTTAGCTACCAAGGTGGGGCTGTTATCTGACAGTGGGGTATACCTCAACCTAATCTGAAGTGTCTATAAAAACTAGACCTTAATGCTGGTGGTTTAATCTCTGAAATCCACCTACCAATGCTCTCCTGGGGAGGTTCCCTGGGACCTGAATTCCCAGGGGGGATCCCCTTACCTTGCTTAGCATTTACCTGTGCACAGACAGTACTTCTAGCAACTCTGCCTCACAGAAGTTCAGAAGTTGGTGACACTTAACCTGGTGTCACCGGGCAACTCTGACCTAGAGCCTCTGGGACCAACAGTCTTGTCATCTGGAGGGTCCATCAACCATCTGGTCCTTCAGTGGCTTGCTTCTGTTCAGCCAATTCCTTCTGGCTGCAGTTGGTAACCCTCTTTCCTCTGTGGATGGCACAGTGTCTCCATCAAAGGGCCTGGATTAAGGCCAAAAGTTCTGGAACTGTGCCCAAATGGTGTGGTCCAAGGTGACTACCACTGCCCTGCATATCAGGTCCCATCCTGAACGTAACTGCTCCCATCCGTGAACAGTACCTTGTCATCTGTTACCTCTGTGCAGTCATGAATGGGTTCCCTCATCATCATCTGGAAGCAGGCCGGCAGGGTTGATGGCCAGAGTCTTATACCTCCTTCACCAGCAATGCTGTTGTGGCCACTGCCTGGGAGCACGCTGGCCACCCTGCTGCCACAGGGTCCAGTCTCTTAGACAGATAGGCAACAGGTCTCTTCCAGGGACCTAGAGTCTGAGTGAGAACCCCTTTGGCAATGTCTCTTACCTCACTCACGTAGAGGTGGAAGGGCTCCGCGTCGTCCGGCAAGGCTAGGGCAGCTGCTGAGATGAGAGCCTTCTTTAGCTCCTCAAAGACCCGTTGTTCCACTTTGGACCAGTTCAACAGCTGCATTCCCCCATACGTGTTCCTTCCGAGGACCACAGTCGTTCTTGATGTCCAAGGAAAACAGGCAGTTTGTCCGGTGGCTTCCTGGGCTGATGTACGGGTCCTATTGGCTCTCTCAAGACTAAATAGGGTGCCCCAATGCCCATCAGGAAACTAACAGGCTTGCCTCACCTAGCTAACCTGCCAGGACATAATCTTTATAATTTTTATAAAAATCTTATCTTCCAAAAATACATAACCATGCCTCAAGTTTTAAAGAAAAGGCAAGGGAGGAGGGAGCAGGTCCAGTACCTGTTCCCAGGCCTCCAGCCTTTTGAAATTTAAAATGCCACATTTTTCCTACAGATACAGATCTATCTGCATTTCTAAGCCCCCTCTACTCCCCCCACGCAGAACATCGGTGAAAATTGTCCAAGCAGTCTTGGGGGGTTAAATCATACAAATAATTGTTTTCACATTGTTTTAACACAATTCTAAATAAATTATAAACCTTTGTGATGAAGTCTACTTAAACCTATAAAGTAGATACACATGATTGAAACTAAAAACGATTCCCAAAGTTTAAACAAAATACAAGATGCAAGTACAAGCCCAAATTCAACAACAATGGCATATGAGAAAAGCAAAACAAAACAAATCAAATATAAAAGTTTCATGTTACATTAAACATTACTTCAGAAAAACTGACTTAAAATAATTTTTTAAGTGTAAGCATTACATACTTTTTCATCTGACAAATGAGAATAAATCAACCCTTGAGATCTTTGATCATTACTGCTTATTCTTAACACATATAATACAGTTTAGCCTGCCATATTCTAGGAATCTAGTTACAGCAATTAACTTTTCCTGATTCAATTTATACTTTGAGCTTTTAAAGCTGGCAAGTCAAATATATTTGGCAGTTTTTTAGATTAATAACATTACATTTCTAATACATCCTGCTTATTTAGGGTAAAGTTTCAGCAACAGATCTAATCATACAGTTTTTTCAGATCTCAAAATTTTTTTTTCCCTGAAGTTCAAACAAAGCACTGAATAATCTCTTTGTAGGAGAGCTAATAGTCTTGCGCTCTCCGGCCTCCCCTAAACCTCTCCACACCAGAGGCAGTTTACTAGGATTTAAGACAATGTCAGAAAATCAAAGGTCAATCACAATTCATACTTAAGTAGCTATATGACTCTGCTTAGTTGATACCAATGACAAGGAAGAGGAACCATTGTGGGCTGCTTCACCACCAATCACCTGCTGCTGGAGCAGCATTTCAAATGCAAATGAACACATTCTTTATCTGAAGACTCTCAGCCATTACCATCTATAATAGTTTCTGCCTCAAGGCTGGGAATTTCAAAAGCTGCTTACAATGACTTGGGAAACTAGTTTTATCTCCCGGTTATCTTCACCATTTTTAAAGCTCATTCTGTACACAGAAAAGTTCTAAGCACAGCCCAAAACTATGCGCACTCGTTTTGAACTGGCCTTTTCACTTTACTGAGCACAGAGATTCGCCCTTGAGCTCTTCTCCAGTACCCGATGTCGCCAGGGACCAGATGCCTCCATGCCGGCCCAGGCCACCAGAGCCCAGGCCCCCGGAGCGAGGCTGCTGCCACTGCAGCCCCAGCCACGCTACTCAGGCGGCCCCCAGAGAGAAAGCGCGGGTCGCCCCAGCGGCTTCCCGGCTCCGCTTCCCCTTCTCCGGGCAGCCAGCAAATTAACCCAGGTGCCTGCTCCCGCGCCAGGCCACCACTGCCCAGCCGCGCTCCACCACGCAGACTGAGCCATGAGGGAGCCCCCCCCTCCGACCCAATGCCGCCAGGGGGCCCCCCGCACCACCACGCCAGCCACACTTCACCGGCTCCATCCTGGGGCGCCATGTCGCCCACAGATACCAAACTCAGACCTGGGAAAGGCTCACTTTCCACAGGTGAGGCAACGGCTCACGCCGCTCACCTCGTCCTGGAGAGGATTCATTCCTCTCCCCATGAGGGTCCCTCTAGGGCCCTCCAGGGAGGTCAGAACGTCTTCTGATCCTCCTGCCCGTGGCCTTCATGGTGCGTCCACCAGGCGTTTTCGGGCACCAATTCCATGAGGGGTTTTACGTCCCTCCAGAGCGCTCACACACCTACCACGGCCAGTCAGACTCTCCGGATTGGGGTCCCTCATGGTCCTGGGTGGGGATTCCGGACGAGTTCCCCCATATGTTATGCCCAGACTTCGTGATCCCCCAAGGACCACCAGGGAGCCAAGTCCGATGCAATAAACAAAAGAGCCTTCACCATGCTAGCATGGGCCCCCCCAACTCATGCCGGCAGCATGGCGGAAGAGCTGAAACTTAACATTTTAAAAATATTGATGAACTAATTAAATTGAAAAAGACCGTGATGTGGGGCAAACAGGGCACATCTGTGTTCAAATTGAGTCCATGAGCCTATGGTCATGTGAGCTTTCTGGTATAAACCTTTCCCTGGAATCCAGTTGGGCAGTTATGACGACAATGATGATGATGATGATGATTTCAGGGGATTTACATAACACTCCCGAATCTCATATTTTACTTGTCTCAGAGGTTGAAATTAGAAAGGGACTTGGAATTGGGGAGAAGAGCTGGGCATATTTTATATAGATTTAGAGCAAAACTGTTCTGATTTCACGTATTTCAAAAGTATTTCAGCGGAAGAACCCTCAGTTCCAAGTCGACAGTCACGCCCACGCCTTCCCTGGGAAGGACTCTCTCGGGTGCTCTGTTGAAGTGGTGTCCAAGCCTGCCTGTCCTGTCCCCCCAGCCCACAGTGGGCAGCTGGGCTAGCCTCCTAGAGCCCCATGGACACAGTGTGAAAACCGCCGATTTTGTTCAATCCTCATTTACACACGGGAAGGACGGGGAGGGTGTGGTTTTGATTCAGGTGCACACCAGGGACGGAGGCCGGGAGTGCTCCTCAGCCTTTGGCCCTGTGGCTCTCCTCCCCCAGGGTCACCTTTTGGACCCAGATGGTGGAGGGGGAGCAGAAGGAGCTGCGCAGTAAGAACAAAGACATGCAGGCGTCTCTGGAGCACCTTCAGGAGGAGGTGAGGCTGTGGCAGATCCGCTACGAAGGGGCCCAGGAGGACCTGCAGAGGATGGAGGTCAATGTGAGGAAGCTCAAGAGCCAGTGCGAGGTGAGGCCTGGGCGGTGGGCTCAGGACACCGGGCTTGTGCCCTGGGCGACAGCCTTGGCTCAGCCAGGTCAGAATGGGTCCTCACTGGCGTCTGTGCTCAAAGACTGAGTGAATGCCACACACAGGCCGAGAGGAAGCTGGGGGCATTTGAAGGGGACAAACCCCATGACTGGTGGGGTTGCGTTAGAAACACCTTTCACCTGACCTTGGCTTTTTGCAGGGTCAGGGTGGTGCATGGTAACAACCAAATACTGTTTTATTTCTGACCCCTCAGCTGAGCACTTTGCTCCGTGCTCACCCGTGTCCTCTCATTGAGTCCTTCCAATGACGTTGTGAGCTGGAACACCCATCCTGTTCCCTCTTAAGTAGTGGGTTGCAACCCAGTTTGTCTGAAGCCAAAAGTTGCAACTTTCCTGCTGTACCAACCGAATGCTATTCTAGAACAAGAGCAGACCAACCTCAGCCCGAAATTCATATCCAGCCCCTCCCCCATGTGTTTCTATGTCTGTGAAACAAGAATATTATATATATATATATATATATATATATATATATATATATATATTTTTTTTTTTTTTTAATTTTATTGATATCAGCGAGAGGAAGGTAGAGGATGAGAGGGGTGGAAACATCCACAATGAGAGAATCACTGATGGGCTGCCTTCTGCAGACCCCCTACTGGGGATCGACCCCACAACCTGGGCAGGCCCTTGACCGAGCATCTCACCAGCGACCTCATGGTGCCTGGGAGGACCCTCCACCAACGGAGCCACACAGTCGGGCAGCTTATTAATAAGATGTTCTACATTGTTTTTTAAGATTGTGATTAAGGCCTCAGAATCTGTTGTCTATTTTGCACTTGCGACAATCTCAGCTCAGACCGGCTGTGTTTTCAGTGCTCGGTGGCCACAGGAGGCCGTGGTTGGCTGATGGGACGGTGCACTGGTTGTCCCCATGTCATTGGCTGGCTGGGTCATTCCCACTGGCGTAGATCACACCGCAGTGGCCTCTGAGCACGTGGCCCGTTTCTTCTTTTGGGAACATTTCCCAGCAGTGGAATCACAGGGCGCATGGTGTGGGAGACATTGCTGCCCTGTGTTTTAGATGCTGGTTGGTGAGAAGGAGAACCTAGAAGAAGAACAAGATAACCTGAGAAACCAGATTGAGACATTGACGGACAGGAACAGAAAACTTCTAACAGAGAATGAGGACCAGGCTTGGCTCATGTGAGTGGTGTGTGCTGACCTGTCAACACAGGGGTCCTGGCTTCCAGCTCCACGCCTAGGCCTGGCCTTCTGGGCAGAGAGCCGCGGGCACACTGGTGTCCCAAGGACAAGGGACACACCATCTTCCCCGTGCGTCCTGCTCTCCTTTTCCTGGAATGGTTCTCAATTTCTGCAAGTAGGGGTGGTTGGCTTTTCAAAGATACTGCCCACTGCCAGAGGGTTCGTCATCAGCTTTTGGAATTCAGTTCAATTTAAAAAATATGACAGCAGTAAAGAGTGGTGCCCAGGGGAGGAACTCAGATGGTGGGCTGAGCCATTTCTGTGTGATTTCTCTTAACTGGAGAGAGGGTCATGGGTGCACTGTGATTGTCCTCCCCCTGCCAACACAACACATTCCTGGCTTTGGCATAGGCCCTGCGAGGTGCACAGACCAGTGACCTGGTGGCCAGGAACTAGTAGGCATGATGGGATGTGAGCAGAGCTGTGAGCACAGCAGACAGATGATGAGGAGCTTCATAGAGGCCTAGAAGGAAGCGTAGTGGTGGGAGTTGGGGTGCTGCTGCTGACCCGGATGGGGACAGGGCTGGCCAGTGGGGGGACGTGAAGGTGGAGCACGGGGGTCTGGGTGCAGGGAAGGTGCAGGCAGTGGCAGGAGGGAAGGTGGCAGCAGGTGGCGCCCAGCTGTGGAAGGCGTCCATGCCCGGCTAAAAGGTCGGGATCACAGGGAGGTGAGTGTTGATGGGAAGCTGGTCTGCAGGCCCAGGAGCTGCCAGAAAGGAGGGCAGGAGGAAGAGCCTTGGTGTTGGAAGCCTTGTGGTTGGAAGTCAGGTAACCCGAGATGCATCTTGTGGGTCCAGGGTGATCTTATCCCTCGTTGTCTTGCTGCTGGACTGTCCTACCCAGTAGTCAGGAATGGCTCGCCATGTTGGACAGAGGGACATGGCCACAGTGACCACGGGGTCACGGTGCTGCTTTACTCTTCTCTCGGATTCTTCTGCTCCTCTACCTATCCAGGTTGGCCACTTACCCTGGATGCTGACATGGAAAGCCACACTGTAGTTTTGGGGTAGAGATGACTGTGGCCTGAAGTTGGCTCTCTGTAATGCAGCGGGTAAAAATGACCAGCAGAGGTTGGGCAGGTGCCAGTGAGAATCATGGGGCTGGTGCCCAGTGGTTTTGCATTAGACAGTGTCTGCAGGAGGCCAGGGAGATGGCAGGCTTGCTGAGCCTGCTCTGAGCAGAGTGTGCCCCAGTCCGGGGAGGGTGTGCTGCCTGCCCTGCGGGAGTCTGTGCGCCCAGGGCTGGAGGGCTGGTCAGAGCCCTATGGGAAAGCGCTCTGGCAGAAGGCCAAGCAGCAGGGCTGTGGGGAGAGAAGAGCACAGACGAAGAACAGTGCCAAGGGCGCTGGGAGCAGAGAGGGTGCTCAGGGGCCTAGCCGTTTGGGAGCCATCACTTCTCACGGGGCGCTTACTTCACGGTGAACTCGCAGAAATTTCCTTGTGTTGACGGAGTCTGAGCAGCTGCCTCGATCCAGAGGACTCATTTTCCAGCGAGGAAACCAGGGTCTGAGCTGTCAAGGCCCACGGTTTCCGACCCTGAGTGTCACATGGGTCGGGGCTTGCTCTCCTGAGCTGACGTTCAGCCTGATCCTCGGAGCTTCGGGTCTCCTCACCTGTTAGGGTTCCCGGACACATGTCACATGCTTCATCCTCACAGTCCAGACCCCAAGATCATACAGGCCATGAGCACCGTGATGTCCGAGTCCCAGGAAAATGCCGGTCCTTCTGGGCCGGGTCCCAGGCTGGGCCGGTGAGTCAATTTGCGTGTTTCATTTTACAAATCAGATTGTTTTTCTTTCTCTCTATTTACAGAGAGAAAGTAAATTTACCAACATTCAAAGTGGAGGAGGAAATAGTCGAGGATTCCGGGGAGTCCCAGGCTCCGGTTCACAAGAAGTGAGTTGATTTGATGGCAGTAACTTAAGCCCAGAACAGAGAACTTGCTCTTTCACGGGTGGGAAAGCTGTGGCCGTCTAGAGCAGGGACCCGTTTGTTGGCCCGCACCTTCCCCTCTATGGCAGGTCCAGAGCGGGGTCTGTGTGAATTCACTGCAAATTGTGTTCTACCTCCTGCGCCCCACATAGGAAGGTCATGTTGCTAGCGAAGAGCTCCATCCTTCTGAACCCCAAATTAACAGCCACTTGCTGGGCTGGAGGGACAGTGAGGGTTGGAGTGTCCTAAACCTCTACTTCTAATAGGAAAAAGCGCTGGATGCGAACTAGAGTGATTGTCAAGTTCTTCAAACGCAAAAACAGCTATTCGAGAAAACCAGGAAAGACGACCCCCGACTGTCCTCCCGAGACCGTGGAGGCCTCGCCATCGTGCTCGACGTGGGCGGAAGAGCGAGTCACCCACAGTGCGCCTGTGGGGAAAGGTAGGAGGCTGACTTGGCTGCAGGTGGGAAACGAAGGGGAGGACCTCAGGTCTCCTTCGTGGACAGGGCAGCACCAACCACATGGCGTGCTGGGTGTGCACACGTGTGAGGAGCCTGAAGGGGGTGTGCTCCCTCCTTAGATATGTGAACAACCAGATAGAAAATATAAGCCCACGTCAGTGTTGGGGCAGTCTCATCCCAGAACAATTTAGTTCCTTCAGCATGAGACCTTCCCCCATCACACACAGGTCCTGGAATGTCCATAGCAGATCTCCATACAGTTCCCACAGAGAGAGCTCTAGAGGGTATGATTTGGGGTTCTTTGTATCTTCCAGGCCTAGGATAAGCCACTTGTGGAGGGAGATCCCAGTGCATTTAACACGTGATGGACATGTGCAAGGTTTTCAGCAAGGCCTTCGGGGTTCTGATCTTTCTGTCCCTCTGAATAGCAGGTGGGGTTCTCTTCTCCCACCTTCCTGGCCTTGAGTCCTCCCACCAGGGGGCGCTGTGACTGGTCATTCAGGGCTGTGGATGGGAGTGAGCCAGAGGTTCCACAGTGGATGTCCAGTTGCATGAGCTGCATGTGTTTCATGAGATCTGAGAGCTGTCAGTTAGAAGCTGCACTATTATGTGCCCATAAAAAGAATCGGTGGTGGCAGTGATGATTTTGTCAGAATTGCCACCTAGCCGACAGTGACTGAGAGATACTCGAAGCTGCCTCCTGATTTCAGAGATGTGAGGTTTGGGGGTGAAAATGTGCATCTTATAATGGATTAAAAAAAGCCCTTGTCTTAAACGTGGCTTTCTTCTTAAATTCACTTTTAATTAAATATCATTGTGAAGATTATTTACTTGTAAACCTGCCCAACATGCCCCCTGAGAAAGCTAAATGTTATGAAGGTCACTAGGGCTTTCTGAGGACCAGGGCCATGCCTGAGACTCACGTGCTCTCAGAAGCTGGTGTCACAGCATCTGACAGGCCCCAGGGCCTCTGACAAGCCGCCTACGGAGTGTGACGTGTGCACAAGCCTCTCCGGGTGGCATTCACCACTTCAAGTCCTGGTGTGTCACTCAGGATGCAAAAGTGAAGTGTGCACACGCATGCCCCCTGTGTGGGGACTGAGCTTGCATTCCCAGTCTGTACAGCAGGTGAATGTTCTCGTGCAGGTAAATGATAATGAAGCTTACTAACATTTGTTTTATCTAGAGGGGTTCTGTTGCCTCAGGATTTCATACAGCTCCTTAAATGTTGTGACATTTATCACCTCAACTTGTGTTACATTGATTTATATTGTGTTACATTGATGAATATAATCAGCCTAATTGAGTTAGCAAACCTTTCAGAGAAAGAAAAGCTTGACTGATCCAAACTGTTGTTGGGCTCCATGAATGAGCAGGTCAGTGTAAATATTAGTAACGGCAGCCGTGCAGGGGTGCTTCCTGGGCTCAGCACCTTTAGGTAGTGAACCTGCTTTATCTACCGCCTTTAGGTCTAACTGCCGGGGAGGTAGGCATGA
This sequence comes from Pipistrellus hanaki, assembly GCF_964339955.1. NCBI lineage: Eukaryota > Metazoa > Chordata > Mammalia > Chiroptera > Vespertilionidae > Pipistrellus > Pipistrellus hanaki. The sequence continues at coordinate 7,607,474 of NC_140503.1, forward strand.
CTCCTACCCCCTTTCCAGAGCTGGGAAAGTGAGGTTTGACAAGGGTAAGCACTGGCCCAGAGAATAAGTGGTGAAGCTGGGATCTGAATCCAGGTCTGACGGATTACGGGGCTTGAACTTTAACCCCTGTGAGCACTGCCTGCACTTCAAGCTGCTTTGGTCCCTGAAGATACTGAACCAGCCTGAGCCTCTGCATTGAGTCCTTATCCTGTGCTGTGAGCTTTGTCCAGCAGGTGACGCTATGGGGAAAGAAGTAACCCAGGTGCAGGGGTCCTCAAACTTTTTAAAGTGGGGGCCAGATCACGGTCCCTCAGAGAGCTGGAGGGCCGGACTATATGAACTACTAATTCCTACTGTAACACCTCGGCTGCTCTCACTGCCCAAAAAACCTGGCGGGCCGGATCAGACTCCTCTGCGGGCCGCATGTGGCCTGCGGGCCGTAGTTTGAAGACCCCTGTATGGACTTGAACTCTCAATCAGAAATCATTGGGTACATCAGTTATGTTCATGTACATGTACATGACATGCTCAGAAAGTTAGACCAATTATCTGCTCTGATAAGACTAATTTAAAGGCCATGAAGGGCAGGTTTAAGCAGAGGATGTGTAGGGATCTAAACAGGAATATTTTTTCAAAATATATTTTTTATTGATTTCAGAGATGAAGGAAGAGGGAGAGAGAGAGAGAGAGAGAAACATCAATAATGAGAAAGAACTATTGATTGGCTGCCTCCTGCACTCCCCCTACTGGGGTTTGAGCTGTATCGTGGGCATATGCCCTTGGCCAAAATCAAACCTGGGACCCTTTAGTCACAGGCCTACGCTCTGTCCATGGAGGGAAACCAGCTAGGGATAAACAGGAATAATTCTTTATGTTTAGGGTGTTTTGGCATCAAAAAGAGGTAGAGCCCTATTTGCTTTGGCAGAGGTACTAATTTTCATTATTTTCAAGCTTATTCTCTATAAGAGGTTATGTTAGATGTATAAGAATTATTAGTGAGCCCTGGCTGGTTTTGGCTCAGTGGTTAGAGTGCCGGCCCACGGAATGAAGGGGCACAGGTTTGATTCCTGCTCAAGGTCAAGTACCTCAGTTGCAGGTTTCATCCCAGGTCTAAGATGGGATTCATGCGAGAATGAATGTGGATGTGTCTCTCTCACATGGATGCTTCTCTCTCTCTCTGTCTCTGTCTCTCTCTCACCTCCTGTCCCTTCCACATTCTCTCTAAAGATCAATGGAAAAAATACCCTCCAGTGAGGATTTAAGAAAAAATTACTAGTGAATAGTGGAGATAGACAATCTTACTACTGAAACATACCATTAAGCGTTCCAAGCTCTTTGAAGAGGAACAGGAGTTAGTTGTGTGTGAGCCAAGGTGTCAGGGAGCCTGTCATTAAAATGGATGAGGAAGCCCAGCTGGTGTGGCTCAGTTGGCTGAGCATCATCCCATGAACTGGGAGGTCACGGTTCGATTCCTGGTCCTGGCACTTGCCTTAGTTTTGGGCTCAATTTAGAGGCAGCCAATCCATGATAGAAACATTTTTTGATCTTTCTATTTCTCTCTCTCCCTTCCTCTCTCTGAAATCAAGGAAAACAGATTTTTTTAAAAGGAGAGTGAGAAAAGCCAAGTCCTAAATTAACAAACATCTTATTTAATAATCTAACACATTGAAACTGAAAAATGGTCTAACGCATCAGCTCCTAGAGCAATATAGACTTCTCATGTGCCAAGGGAAGCATTGGCACAAGGGTGCCACTGAATTAATGGCGTCAGAGCCTAAATGAATCACTGAGTCCTGATTCTGGTTGTGCCATGGGTATTGTTTCCATCTCTCCTGAGCTGGGCAGGACTCTGATTCCCAAGTACCGTTAGCCAATGTAGCATCATTTGTTATTATTCAGTTCATTTATTGGCTGTTTTGTGTTGTTCATTTATTGGCTGTTTTCTTTTTTCCTTCTCTTGGTTATCTGGGGATAACACTTTAGCTGCTCCACCCAAAAAGAACAAAAAGAAGAAAAAGGACAAGTCACCAGCGGCCGCCCAGCTTTACTGAAGCACCTTCAGTTCTGGTCATCCTTGGACACCCCACCCCCTTCCAAATAGGCTCTCCCTCTTCCAAACACTAGATATCCCGTTCCCTTTACCAGTTCCTCACCAAATACCCTCCCTCACTTATCAAACAAAACAAAACAAAAAACAAACAAACAAAAATTCAAAAAAATCCACCCACCCCCCCAAAAAAAATTCCAAAAATCCCCCCACAAACGAAACAAACAAACAAACAAACAAACAAACAAAAAACACATAAAAGACCACCAGTGACCTGTAGCGAAAAGGCAAAGGACCCATAGTGGCCCCCTCCTCCCGACACCAAAGAAGCTCCGGAGCCTTCAAACTACCAACGTGCCCTCGAGGACAACGGCCTCCTCTCCTGTCGGCCTGCGGAGCCTGGAGCGGCTGTAGAAGAGGAACGAGGTTCCCGGGCTGCTTCCATTTGTCTGTTAGTGACAACGCTGCGCCATTCCTAAGGGTCACACACCACATGTGGGACTCCGTCTGATCCTGCAGCCACTGCTGTCTTTGGAACAAATCCACTGCGGCCTGGGGACGCTCACAATGCAATGGCAAACAGACTTCCCAGAGGCAAACACTATGTGAGCGGCCCCTTAGAACACGTGTTAGCTACATCACCTCCATTAAAGCGTGCGTGTGCGTGTGCGGGTGAGCAGATACACACATGCACGCATTCTCTCAGGGCTGGGCCCTCGTGGTCCGGAAACTCAACTCCCTTTCCCAGAAGCCTGGTGGTCCCAGGGGAAGCCCAGACCAGCCAGACTACAAAGACCTTGAGTCCTGGGTGGACCCTGGAGTCAGGCTCACTGTTAACCCAGAGCGTGGCCAAGCCCGGCCCGGGCCCCACATCCTGCAGGCCAGGGTGGGCTTCCAGGCAGGTGGCCTCAGGCTTTGCCTCTGTCCAGCTGGCTCCTGGGGCCACACGGGGACCTGCCTCCCCTGCTCACTTTTATTTATTTATTTGTTTGTTTTTATTTATTTTTTAAATAAATATTGTTCATATTATTACAAATGTTCCTCATTTTTCCCCCTCCATTGCACCCCTCCACCAGGTTCCCACCCCACCCTCTGCCCTTTCCCCACCCCCATTGTTCTCATCCATAGGTGCACAGTTTATGTTCAGTCTCTTCCCACACCCCCCACTTCCCTTTTCCCCGAGAATCGTCAGTTCACTCCCCTTCCATACCTCTGATTCTATTATATTCACTAGTTAATATTGTTCATCAGATTTTTTAATTCCCTTGGTTTTTAGATTCACTTGTTGATACTTACGTATTTGTTGTTCATAATTTTTCATAATTTTTATCTTTATTTTCTTTCTCTTCCGAAAGAACCCCCTTCAGCAATTCATATAATTCTGGTTTGGCGGTGATGAACTCCTTTAGCTTTTTTTTATTAGTGAAGCTCTTTATCTGGCCTTCGATTCTGAGTGATAGCTTTGCTGGGTAGAGTATTTTTGGTTGTAGGTTCTTGCTATTCATCACCTTGAATATTTCTTGCCATTCCCATCTGGCCTGCATGGTTTCTGTTGAGAAATCAGCTGACAATCTTATGGGTGCTCCTTTATACGTAACTACCTGCTTTTCTCTTGCTGCTTTTAATATTCTCTCTTTGTCTTTTGCTCTTGGAATTTTAATTATGATGTGTCTTGGTGTGGTCCTCTTTGGATTTCTTTTGTTTGGGGTTCTGTGTGCTTCCTGGACTTGTAAGTCTAATTCTTTCACCAGGTGGGGGAAGTTTTCTGTCAATATTTCTTCCAGTATGTTTTTGGTATCTTGCTCTCTTTCTTCTTCTGGGACCCCCATAATTCTGGTGTTGGTTCACTTGAAGTTGTCCCAGAGGTTTCTTACATTATCTTCAACTTTCTGGATTATCTTGTCTTCTTGCTTTTGCAGAGGAGTGTCTTCTGGCTCTTTATGCTCCAAATCTTTGACTTGATTCTTGCGATCTTCCATTCTGTTTTTAGGACTCTGTATAATATTTTTTTTATTTCAGACAATGTATTCTTTATTTCTAATTGATCCCTTATTACTTCTAGTTGATCCCTTATTATTTCTAGTTGATCCCTTTTCATATCCTCATAGGTCTCATTTATTTTATCTGCCTTTCCTAGGAAATTCTTGAAAGACCTTATAAGCGTCGTTTTGAACTCTATATCCAGTCGCTTTTTGTCCTCCATTTCTTTCTTTTGTGATCTGTTTCCTTGTCTCTGCATTTTCGCAGCTTCCCTGAGTTGGTAGCCTTAAAAGTCTCTGTGTTCAGCTTGGATGGGGCGGAGTTCCAGGGTGGAGCCTACAGCCTTGGCTTCCGTCAGCCCCGCCCTAGGAGGCGACCCTGGAACAAAAGGCCTTGTGCTTCTTAAGATCTGGGCTGGACAGCAGGGGGTAGCAGAGAATGTCATTTCTGCCAGAAGGTACCCTGTGAGCAAGGGTTCCTGGCACTTTTGCTGGAAACTCAAACAGAGCTCCATAACACATGGCTTATACCGCTCTCTGCTCTCTTTCTTGGGGTGATGGGGACAGAGAATGTCTAGGGGAGCCTCCTATGAAAGGGAATCTTAAGGGAAACATTTCTTGACTCAGCCCTTAGGACAGGAAAGTCCCCAAGGCACAGAGTCCTGCCACAGGTACAAACCCTCCAACTTCCACACACATAGAAAGCTCTTGGGCTCCAGAGCGATCGGCCGTGGTTAATCTTCGGGAAGACCCACCTCCAAGTGAGACTGGACTGCAATTAAGTCATGAGCTGTAAGTGGGTCCCTGGTTTAGTTTACAAATCCGGAAAGAATTCTTAGTGCAGGTACACCTCAGAAGAATTGTGGGTTTAGTTCCAGACCGCCACAATAAAGCGAGCATTGCAATAAAGCGGGTTGTAATCTTATTGCTGGTGAAGGCTCCGGCCTTCAAATTTGTAAAACCCGCAACATCTGTGAAGTGTATGCCTGTGTGCCCCACTCAGCTTCTAAAAGTAACAGCCCACGTGTGTCCAGTAAGTACTAAGGACCTACAGTCAGTCTCCCAGGAGTGAGGGGGCCTCGGAGGGGACTCTGCCTTCTAAGACGAGAGGAGACCAACCCTCTCCACAGGGAGAGCAGCAGGCACGCCAGGATGAGGTCTCACCAGAAACCAACCCTGACGGCATCGTCACCTGGGACTTCCAGGCCCCCAAACTGTGAGGAAATTTATTTCTGTTGTGTTACTGAAACCCCCCAGTCTGTGGGCTAGTTATGGCAGCCTGAACTGATGAATAAGGGACCAACTGTCCCCATGTTTCAGGGTTTGAGGGAGTTCTAGGTTCCATCCTGAGCACTCCGGGACCAGTGTGTCACCCTAATTAATGAACTGATGTATGGGAAGTGTGTGGGCTTCCTGCAGTGCACGGCATACAGTGAGTGCTAGCAATTGTTATCTTATTCCTCCACCAACTATTCAGCTCTGTGCTGAATGTGGATTAATGTATTGGGGGGAGGGGTACTTAATGGATAAAGCTTGCCCTCGTGGAGTTTACAGGTGTTTATTGAGTGCTCAGACCAAATCATCGGGATCTAGCTGTGGCCGGTTAAGAGCAGGGGCTGTGCCGAAACCAGTTTGGCTCAGTGATAGAGCGTCGGTCTGTGGACTGAAAGGTCCCAGGTTCGATTCCGGTCAAGGGCATGTACCTGGGTTGAGGGCACATCCCCAGTAGGGGGTGTGCAGGAGGCAGCTGGTTGATGTTTCTCTCTCATCGACGTTTCTAGCTCTCTATCTCTCTTCCTTCCTCTCTGTAAAAAATCAGTAAAATATATTTTTAAAAATAAAATAAAATAAAAAAAAGAGCAGGGACCGTGTCAGAATGGGAGGACCAAGGCCAGGCAGGGGTGGGCTCTGGAGAGGTGGCCCGCAGAAGCCACCAGACGAGGCAGTCACCCCAGTTGTTTCTTGTTTCTAAAAAATGGAAGTGCGAGAGGCTGGCAGTGCCGAGGCCTGGTCGAATGACCACAGGAGTTCTGTCAAAGGGCTCCATGAAAGCCCAGCTGCCCCGCACTTTCCTTGTGACTAAGGAAGCTCATCGCAAACTGCCTGGAAGTCCCCCGTCTTGGCCACATGGCAGCAGAAAGTCCCTGCTTTGGAAGGTGTGGTACCAACCAAGGCTTTTGTAACCGTCAGAACTATCTCCTGGGGAATTTGTCATGAATGCCCATTAGAAGGCCTCGTAGGTGCTGACCATTTCTGCATCGACATGTTCCTTTCTTGGCATCTGCATTACTGGACAGCTATGCTCTGTGGGGCTCAGATGCAAATTCCAGCAGGGGTCACTGTGTTTTTAGTAATTTGTCACAAGGCAGGGAAGCAACTGGCTTTATGTGAGTTGGGAAACAGTTAACAAGCACTTCTTACACGTGAGAGCTTGCATTGTTTTACAACTATTCTCATCTACTCTTTATTTGTTCAAATATATTTATTAAGCTTTGACTATTTCCCAGCATTGATGTAGGCCAGATAAACTGCTAACTATATGATATATAATGTGTAGAGTTGATAACCAAAAATAAACAGGGTAAGGGGGTAGCGTTCGGTGAAGCCTGGTATTTTAGATGGGTGGCCATGGAGGGCTTCTCTGAGGAGGTGGCATTTGAGCAGAGACCTGAATGGAGTAAAGGAGCAAGACAGGCAAATGCCTAGGAAGAACATTCCGGAAAGGGGTCCTGACAAGGGCAAATGCCCTGACATGGGGATTTGGTTGGTGTGTTTGAGAACAGCAAAGAGGCTCCCGTGTCTGGAGTGTGGGGAGCGAGGGACGAGGGAGAGGTGGCTCAGTCTGATCAGCAAGGCCTGAGGGCGTGATAGGGACCTTGGGTTTGGTCCTGTGCTGGCTGGGAAGCTGTCGCAGAGCCACCCTCAGTGCCGGCTGCTCACTAGACTCTCCCGAGGAGCCCTGGTCCCAAAGCCTCGCCTAGACAGCTGCGGTCAGAACTCTAGGGTTGCAGCGGGCGTGCTGGTGTTCTGGGCATGCTCCCAGGTTTCCTGGTGAGCAACCTCGGCTCAACACTGTGTGTGAAACCACAATAAAATCTGGGAGAACATGATGGGACCCCGTGACTAATGGTACTATGTGCTTCTGTGGAAAGACAACTGTAGATCTAGTAAGCATGTGGAAACGTGGCGTGGATCATTGCAGACAGCTCTTTAAAACTATGAACTTTGAGCCCTAGCCCTTTTGGCTCAGTGGATAGAGTATCAGCTGGCACACTAAAGAGTCCCAGGTTTGCAATCCGGTCAAGGGCACATGCCCAGGTTTTACGCTCAATCCTCAGTAGGGGTGTACAGTAGGCAGCATGTTAATGATTTTCATCATTAATGTGTCTATTTTTCCCTCTCCCTTCCTCTCTGAAATCAATAAAAACATATGAAAAGTACTTTACTTAAAAAACAACAACTATGAACTTTAATTTGGAACACCTGCCTCCCATCAACCCAAATCTAAATGAGGGTTAAAAAAGAATGTGGCGCCAGGACCGGTTTGGCTCAATGGATAGAGCGTCGGCTTGGGGACTGAAGGGTCCCGGGTTCGATTCCGGTCAAGGGCATGTACCTTGGTTGCGGGCATATCCCCAGTAGGGGGTGTGCAAGAGGCAGCTGATCAATGACTCTCTCTCATCGATATTTCTAACTATCTCTCTCCCTTCCTCTCTGTATAAAAATCAATAAAATATATTGATATATTAAAAAAAAAAGAATGTGGCATGCAATGGCTATGTGCTCTAACAGTGTAGATATAGGTCCAACCATAAAACACTGGAAAATGGGGATGGCATATATAGCAATGTTTTCAGTAATTACAATCATTGATGGAAGTATCCGTGTTACTATTCTGAGATATTCTAATTGTATCATAGTGTGTACCCTTGAGAAACAGCATTCCTGATGTGGAAGAAAGGAGATACAATATATATGAGGTTAATTAAAATCTATTTGTCCAGAATTGGAACTGGAAAAGACAGTATGAACTGCTGAGGTCTTTGATAACGTGCATATATAATGTATATACATGCATATATGTGTATAGAGTAGTGCTCCTCCTCCATTCAGAGACCTAGAAACAATAGCACTCGGATTGTTGTCTTGAAATACCATTCTCATGAAAAGAAACCAGGGTCTCTTGGAAGTACAGCTGTTCCTAGCTTTGGGAAAGGAAATGGACAATATAAGAACAGATCATCTTGATATACCAGATAGGAAGAAATCTATTGAAGTTTTTTTTTGTTGTTGTTGTTTTAAAAAATATATTTTTATTGATTTTTTACAGAGAGGAAGAGAGAGGGATAGAGAGTTAGAAACATTGACGAGAGAGAATCATCAATTAGTTGCCTCTTGTACACCCCCTACTGGGGATGTGCCCGCAACCAAGGTACATGCCCTTGACCGGAATTGAACCTGAGACCTTTCAGTCCGCAGGCCGACGCTCTGTCCACTGAGCCAAACCGGTTCCAGCAGCTATTGTTTATTAGGATCATATCAAAAGGCTTTGGGAGAAGCATGGAACAGACTGAGATACCTCAATGTGGGTTGGGGAAATGAGAAGAGATAAACCAAAGAACTTATATACTTACTAGAGGTCCAGTGCATGAAATTTGTGCAGAGGGGGTCCCCTCAGCCCAGCCTGCACCCTCTCCAATCCGGGACCTGTCAATGGATGTCCAACTCACAATCCTGGACTACTGGCTCCTAATCGCTCACCTGCCTGGCTGCCTGGCTGCTCCTCACTGCCTCTGCTTGCCAACCAACTCACCCCTAACTGCCTCCCCTGCTGGCCTGGTTGCCCCTAACTGTACCCTTCTTCTAGCCTCTTTGTTCCCAACTGCCCCCCACCCCCACTGGCCTAGTCACCCTCACTTCCCCCCCTGCCAGCCTAATTGCCCCCCATCTACCTCCCTGCCAGCCTGTTGTCTCTCAACTCCCCCCTCCCACCAGCCTGGTCACTCCTAACTGCTCTCCCACCAGCCTGGTTGCCTCTTACTGCCCCCTGCTGGCCTGGTTGCCCCCAACTGCACTCCCCCACCCCCGCTGACCTGGTTGTTTCTAACTGCCCACTCGATGTCCTGATCACCCCCAACTGCCCCCACACACCAGCCTGGTCACCCCATGCAGCCTGCTTATTCAGTTGTTTGGTCATCCCTCACTAACCCCCCTGCTGGCCTGGTTGTAGGCAGCCATCTTTGTGATAGTGATGGTTGATTTGCATATCACCTCTTTATCATATAGGATATGCATAGCCCATGGACATGGGCAATCGGGTAGTGAAGACTGGGGGTGGACATGGATAGGGACTGGGAGGAGGGGTAAAGGGGGTGTAAATGGGAGACATCTGTAATATTATCAACAATAAAAATATATACATTAAAAAAAAAAAGCTTTGGGAATCAACCTGGAAGATTCCATTGGCCATAAAAAAAGACACTTCGGGCTTCAGTAAAGTGCAATGGATTGAAACCCATTAGACATGTTTAAACTGTAAATTCAAGATATTTAGAAAGCTTATTGGATCACATTTTGAGGAAAGGAACCAATTTTTAAAATTAGGTAAATAAGATAAAATGGATTTTCCTGCCTTTTCTATATGAGCTATACCAGTGGATATAGCAGATAAGGGGAGGAAGTGATTCCTTATAGTTATTCAAGCTAATAAATGAAATAAAATAAAATTAGAATTTCACCCATTTGCAATTCCTCAATGAATCAATGGATCTATGCATTGAAGACCAACTACTGTATCATCAAAAAGGAGCAAACCCAGCCACCCTGTGCCTTCTCACCAAAGGCGGCCAGCGTCTGCTCAAGCTGATGATCCAGCTGCTGATTTGTAAGAGACACCGGGGCCAAAACCATGAGCATGCAATCAGTAAAACCCAGACTGAAAAATTCCAAACCAGCAGCCTGGGTCTTCAGCAGAAAGTGGAAGGGAAAGAGATGAGGGGAAAACCTGTAGATTAGACACTGGAAGAAATGACCTTTAAAAAAAAAAAAAAAAGTGGGTAAGACTAGTGTCTAGAGCTGTTTACTTTCAACCAAATCTATAGGATACAGGGATGCCTAGCTGGCATGGCTCAGAGGTTGAGTTGACCTGTGTATGAACTAGGAAGTCACAATTCCATTCCCAGTCGAGGCACGTGCCTGAGTTGAGGGCTCGGTCCCCAGTATGGGGTGTGAAGGAGGCAGCGGATCCATGATTCTTTCTTATCATTGAGGTTTCTCTCTCTCTCTCTTCAGTAACCTCTCTGAAATCAATAATGTTTTGAAAAAGAGAAAAAGGACACAGGGGGAGAGGTTACTTTTGTGGGGAGCCAGTGCTGTGACTGGGATAGAGCATGTATGGGCTAGAGGTGGTTGCTATGAAGGTTTTGTGTCAATTTGGCCGGGTCAGAGCCAATATTTGGTCAAACATTCTGGATGTTGTTGCAAAGGTGTTTTTTGGATATTCACATGTAAATTAGTATATTTTGAACAAAGCAGATTACCTTCCATAACGTGGGTGGGCCCCATGCAATCAGTTGAAGGTCTTCAGACAATCAAAACTGACGTCCCCTGATCAAGAAGGAAGTCTACCAGCAAACTCCCCCGTGTATCCAGCCTGCAACTTTGGATTCACCAACTCTCCATCGTGTGAGCCAGTTCCTTAAGCTCAATCTCTGTATGTGCTTACACATCCTGTCGGTTGTTTCTCTGGAGAATCTTGACCAATACCGCTGGTCAAGTTCTATTTCTTGGCCCGAGTGAAGGGTGTCTGCCTTATAATCCACTATGTTTGACATGGTTTTTAATGTCTTACTTTATAATGAAGAGGAAACAAATAGAAGTATAATTTGTAGTTAAGTATGTAAATGTGGAGAAAGGGGCCTCTAAGGATGAATACCGAACTGTATTTGAGGTTTGGGGGGGTGGGGAGTAGGGATGGCCAAGCTCTGTCCTGAATGTTTCTGGGCTGCGCACTTCATGTGCCAGAGCGCGTGTGTGTACATTTTGGGTATAATTAGAAAAAATGCTGGTCCCTGTTGTGACGCACATGGGAAGGTCCCCCCATTATTAGAAATCTAAACCCTTTGAGGAAATGGCTTCCTACAGGGATGGGACCCACCAACCACAGGAGAAAGCGGCAAGGCGTTGAGATGATGAAATCGTTTATTGAGAAATGAAACACAGCTGCTTTCCCCTTCAGTACCGTGAACATTTGCATTTCTGAGAGTTCAATAAGCAAATATACTGTATTTCCTACAGAGAGGACGAATGGAGAAGCAGGAGCAGGAGGGTAGTTAACCGTTCCAGTAAACACCAGAGCTTTTGCCACCAGAACCTTGAGGCCTTGTAAGAGGCTCCCTGTAAAAATCCACTCCTTCAGGATCTGCATGTCTTTGGACATCAGCCGGCACTGGGGTTGCTGAGTGTGAGTGAGAAACACATGCAGTGACCTTGTATTTGTTACTTAAAACCCTAGCGTGCCCCAAATCCAGACAATGCGTTCTTTATCCCAAAGTCACTTGATTATTAGCCCTATGAGAACCTTACTGAGAAGGGATGTTTGTGCTGATAAAAAACAACAGCTCCTTAGAAATAAAGTACTCCACCCCCACCCCGAGTTGGTCAAGGCATAACCGTCTGCCAGTCTCCCACCTTCCGTTCCTCACTGCAAACTTCAAAGGCGTCACTGCCGAACCGGGTTCCACCGCATGAACACAAGTGGCCCTGAGTGACAAGGTCAGCAGGTGCCGCCTTTCCTCTTGGCAGCCTCTGGCTAGCTGAGCCATCCAGCTATACGGCTTAAACAACAGCTTTATTGAAGTATAATTAAGCACACCATTTCCACTTAGTGTGCACAGTTCAATGGTGTTTCGCATATGGAGCTGAACAATCACCACAAAAACTTTCATTTTCATCACCTCAGGAGGAATCTCAGACCCACTGGCCATCGCTATTTCCCCATTTCCCCTCTTCCTGGGCCTCGGCACCACTCACTTCCTGTTTCTATAGGTATCAAGGGGATCTCGAAATATGGGCCTCTCTCACGTGGCCTAATGTGTAGCGTGTTACCAGCTCCATTCCCTCTTACTGCTGCTTAAAACCCCGCTGCGTGGCTGTAGTTAGTGTTCCACTAACTAGTGTTACATGTCTGATCCACCGTGAGCACTCCCTGCGTAGGCACCGGGCCAAGGGTCAGGCAAGTCAGGCAGCCTTTGCCCCGGAGGAACTGCAATAACCCTTCTCCCCCAGCACTGGTGTAGGGCCGACCCTGACAGCTGCTGACAGATGTAAAGAGGGCGCAGACAGGAGACAGGACTCTCAATGGGTGGGGAGAGGAGGAGGATGAAGAAGGTTCGGGGGAGCGGCACTTCCAGATACACATTGAGGCTGTCAAGTACAGGGCAAGGCACTGAGGCAAGAGGAAGGAAGGGCGGTGGCAGAGGCACAGGAGGCCGCTGGTGCAGGCGGGCAGAGGAGCGCCCACAGGGGGGGAGGGAGGCAGGGAGGGGAGCCCAGGGCCCCAAATTAATGCTCGGCTTCAGTCACAACCTTTATTTTTATCCTTATTGAGGAGTAAAACATAAAAAGCAATCAAAACGTTATTATTTTCTAAAAGTAGTTTTCTGGATGGGTTTCTGTTGACCTTCCCAATGATCGGGCTGACGCCTCGAGCTCCAGCTCCCAGCTCCTCCGCAGAGATCCGCTCACCGGCCCCCGAAGCCCAGGCGAACCCCCTGCCTCTTAACAAACAGGCAACAAGCCTCCCAGGAAGCAAACAGCCTTTTCCGGCCAAACCCGAGGTTTCAGAGCGTCCCCGGCTGCAGGGGAGGGGGAGGCGGGGAAGGCGAGCGGCCCCGGAAAGGCCCAGCCTCCCTCGCTCCGCCTGCCTCCTCCGGTCGGCGCTCCCAGGGCCGGTGTTCACGCTCAGAGCAGCGGCGGGAAGGCAGCGGCTCAGTAGTAACCAAGGCACACCTTGTCCATGGACGACTTTATTCTGCAAGAAACGGGAAGAAGGTGGTGAACCGGGTCAGCTCTGGAGACACAGAGACAAACGCAGCCCAACACGGAGCAGGCCGTCCCGTGTGAAGGCAGCTATTTCTGCTGCCTCCGCGGGGCACGCGCGGCCGCAGGCAGAGGCAGGAGCCCAGCGCCGGCCGGTGGGAAGGAGAGCAGGCCGCTGCCTTCTGCTCTCGGCGACAGTGACCTTTGGGCTGGCTCACCTGTCGATCGGGTAGGGTTCCTCACAGAGGTTGGCCAGCACGTACAGATGTCTCAGGGCGTACTCGTACTGCAGGAAAACAGACCCACGACACAGTCAGACATCCCTGCACCGTGCCGCCAGCTCTTCACGTGGGCACGTCCCACTTCCCTGGCTGCAGAGGCAGAGCACCTTCAGCAGGGATTCGTGACCTGTTTTGGGTCAGGGACCCCTCCCCGCATTTTGATAAGCTGGAAAGATTCATGAACCATCCCCCCAATGCTCCCGTCATGGGGCGGGCAGCCCCCGAGAGCACGAGCCCAGGTGAGGCCTCCTGGTGCAGAGCCCGCAGGCCCCGCTCCCTCTGGAACCCAGCACCGCCCCGGCCACCGGCTTCGTTTCTTGGAGCCTCGCTCCGGGAGGGACAATGGGTGAGGGAGACGGGTGGGAAGGGAACGCAGAGAACTCTCATGAGGAAGAGCTTCACCGTGTGAGTCCAGAGGCAAACAGTACTGCACAGAATCAAGTATTCACTCGATAAGTGGGAAGGTTTAAATTATTAAGTGAATAAGGAAATACTGTGTTAAATAAATGAAAACAAACAAAAAAGCTCCCTAATACCGGAGAGCTACCTCCCGCGTGGCCAGGACCCCCGCCCCGTGGAAGCCCACGTGACCACAGTGTGCGCGTCACAGCCCGAGGAGCCTTTGGCCACGACAGAAATGTGTGGCAGGGTCCTCCGTGCGGAGCCACCGCCCACGTGTGGCTGCTGGACAGGTGGGATGTGGCTGGTGCAGCTGAGGAACTGGCTTCACATTTCACTTCATTTAAATTTAAACCCACATTTGAGTAGCCATGCGAGGGTGGTGGCTGCCACGCTGCAGGACACGGCTCCCGCAGGAGGCCGGCTCCCCGGGAAGAGAAGCGGGGACTAGTCTGTGGGCAGTCAGGACCACTCGGCTCCCCTGCAGTGCAGTGTGAGCACCACAGGGGGCTGTGCCCCATAAAACTTTGTTTATAAAAACGGGGGTGGAGGGAACCCCAGGCTGTGGGCAGGCCTGGAGCTGCGGGCCGGTTTGCTGAGCCTTCCCCGGGAGGATCCAGCACCACGTGGTACTGATCGGAGAGGAGGCTGGTTAGGACCTTCCTCCTCCCCCATGGCCAGGGCCTGGCTTCAACACTATTTCTTGGGGAGCAGCCAGAGCAGATCCCAAAGGGAGAAAAACCTGTGTGGTTGGTGTGGAGGGCAGGGGTGGCAGGGCCAGAGGCATGAAGAGAATGGAGTTGAGACATCTACGCCTGGGGAACTCCCACCCACGGGGATGACGACGGGCCCGGGGCGGCACTTATGGTCAGCGAGTCTGACCACCTTCCTCTCCCGCTGCTGCAGGCCTGGGGGAGCCATTGTGCTCGGCCTGGGCGGAGCCTGTGACAAGATTCCATGGACAGCAGTGCTGTAGCTTTGGGATCAGGATGCAGGGAAGGCCCGTCTGCCCATGGAAGTCTGGGTGCAGCCACGGCGGCCCTGCCCGACCCAGCTTACCGTGGGGTGTGCCAGCGGAGGCAGTGCTTACCGTGGGGTGTGCCAGCTGAGGCAGTGCTTACCGTGGGGTGTGCCAGCTGAGGCAGTGCTTACCGTGGGGTGTGCCAGCTGAGGCAGTGCTTACCGTGGGATGTGCCAGCTGAGGCAGTGCTTACCGTGGGGTGTGCCAGCGGAGGCAGTGCTTACCGTGGGGTGTGCCAGCGGAGGCAGTGCTTACCGTGGGGTGTGCCAGCGGAGGCAGTGCTTACCGTGGGGTGTGCCAGCGGAGGCAGTGCTTACCGTGGGGGTGTGCCAGTTGAAGCAGTGCATGCGTAAGTGGGACACGGCGGCCTGGTAGCAGCCGTGTGCGGTGAGCGGGGCCCTCTCGGACAGGAGCCTCTCGGTCTCGTCATCGGACCGCGTGAGCAGGGACACGATCTTCCGCACCGACTTCTCCATGATGTGCCTGCTCTGTGGAGACACGCGTCCTTGGAAATGTATCGTACTTCACCTCACAGGCCTCTCGGACCCGGGCTGGGCCAGGACCTTTCCTTCCCACAGCCCCCACCCCCTATGGTAAATCGGATGCCAACAGGCGCATCCTGCAGGCGGCGGAACATGTGGCGCCTGTGACAGCCGGAGACCTTGGGAAATCCCGTGCCTTTTAGCGGGGGGTCTCCTGGCATCTAAGTACCTCAGGAGCAGGCATGCGGGCCACTCCGAGGAAAGGAGGGAAAGGCCCAACTCCCAAACAGACTGATGTCCAAAGGGTCAAGGATTGATTCCCGATCAAAGACATGTACCTGGATTGCAGGCTTGATCTCTGGTTCAGGTCACAGCAGGTGCAGGAGGCAACCAATGGCTGTGTCTCTCTCACGCACCCCCCCCCCCCTTTCCCTACCTTCTTTCCCTCCCTTCCACTCTCTCTAAAAATCAACTGAAAAATATCCTCTGGTAAGGATTAACAACTAGAATAATTTTCATTTCTAAGTGATTTAATACTTTTTAAATCTCAGTGTTCATTTCTAATGCAGGAAATAGTGATATAACCATCATAAATATTAGCTCTTTGGGGTGAATAATTTTAAGAGTGTAAATAGGTATAAGACTAAAGAAGTATGAGAATGCTGGTTACACTGTGGCTGAGACAAAAAGCATTATGCCCTGGTTATTATACCACAAGTAGAGGCTCGATGCACGAAATTCGTGCATGGGGGTGTGTGTCCCTCAGCCCAGCCTGCACCCTCTCCAATCTGGGACCCCTCGGTGGGATCGGGCCTAAACGGGCAGTTGGACATCCCTCTCAAATCCTGGATTGCTGGCTCCCAACTACTTGCCTGCCAGCCTGATCACCCCCTAATCACTCCCCTGCCAGCCTGATCACCCCCTAATCACTCCCCTGCCAACCCGGTCACCCCTAACAGCCCTCCCCTGCAGGCCTAGTCACTCCCAACTGCCCTCCCCTGCTGGCCTGGTCGCCCCCACATGCCTTCCCCTGCAGGCCTGGTCCCCCTCAACTGCCCTCCCCTGCAGCCTGGCCCCCCTCCCTCCAATGCTAGCCTGATTGCCCACAACTGCCTTCCCCTGCCAGCCATCTTGTGTCCACATGGGGGTGGCCATCTTTGACCATATGAGGGCGACAGACCATCTTGTGTGTTAGAGTGGTGGTCACTTTGCATATTAGCTCTTCACTAAAAAGGACAGATAGTGTGAGAGACCAATCGTTGGGATTATTAGATACAGGGTGAGGAAAAGTAGGTTTACGTTGTTCCAGTGGGAAATAACACAATCATTACCAAGTAACAGCACAGGAATCAACGGACGTCCCCTGGCCCCACCCAGGACTCACCTCCAGGTGCCTGTGGATCTGCTCAACCAGACGCCGGGACTCCTGCAGGTCGTTGGTGAGCATCAGCTTCCTCTTCATGATCGTGAGCGGCACCTCGGGGCTCGGGGTGAGGTCGAGGCGCTGGACGGGAGGCAGGGAGACGGGAGTGCTGGCCTTGTGTTTCACGCCCTGGAACTGCATCAGCTTCATGGTGGAGATGGACTGGGGGTGGAGAGAGAGAGAGGAACTGGTTGGAACGGGAAGAGTAGGAGGGCCAGCCTTACCCTGGTCCTGGAGGCCCACAGTTCCCGCCGCCCGGTTTCAGGACCACTGAAGGGCCGCATCGCAGCCTGAGAACACGCACCGCCCTGCCCAGGTGGCTCAGTCCCTGCAACATCGTCCCGTAAACCAAAAGGTTGCGGGTTCAATCTCCAGTCAGGGCGATGCTTCTCTCATATTAATGTTCCTCTCTCTTTTAAAAAACAAATCAGTGAAGACATATCCTCAGGTGAGGATTAAAAAGACAACTACATGCCAACACTGGGCAAGACAACACCGCTGAGCACCTGCAATCCACAATGAGCTTCAACAAAGCCGGGCTTCCTTTGCAGAACTGCGATTCTGTCATGTTCGAAAGGCAGCCACTCCTCCACGGTCACGCAGATGGGGGACCCTGGGCTGACCACCCTCCCTGCTCAGCACCTGTCCCTCGTAACCAGGAAGGTGAGAGTGCATCCAGGTTAGAGCTGAGATCTGGGTCTACCGGGCTGGGCAGAGCTAATGCCACAGAGGAGTCCCTCAGGCCCCACTGGCTGTGACCTTGTCCAGGCAGCCCTGCGACCCTAGTTCACGACCTCGGTCCCTCTGGGCAGAGCTGGAAGGGGAAAGTCTCTAACTTACAGCCAAAGGGTCAAGGGAACCCCTGCAGCCTGTAGAGCGAGGCAGGACCCGGGTAATCCGAGGCGGGGGTTCTAGGGGCCGGGCTGGGGAAGCTGGAGCAGCTTCCGACGGAGGGCCCTCTCCCGTGGGCCTGGCCCGTGCCTAGTGCTTTCTGCCGCACGACCTTCCTGAACGCCCCTCGTTACCCACACACGAGGGCTCTGACGTGGAGGAAATGGAGACTCAGGTGAGGCAGCTTGCCCCTAAGTCTCACGGCTTTGCCAGTTTGACCCTAGCAAGGTCCGATTCCAAAGCCCTAACAGGTCCCCAGGATGGAGCGGCCACGAGGGGCGAGGCCACCCCGACCCCAGCCACCTCCCCGCCGGGCCCCGCTCCTTCACCAAGACTCAGCGTGGCCGGGCCCGGGAGCCACCGGGGCTCACCTTGTTCCCGTACTGCATGACGTGGCTGGTGTTGGTGTGCGTCTTCACCAGCTGGTACTGCTTGTGCAGCGTCTCCTTGGTCAAGTCCTCCTGCAGAAATGCGAACAGTGAGTCCCTCGGCCGTCAGCGCCTGGAGGCTAAGCTCGGCGGACAGCCTGCCCTGGGGCTCACCGTGTCCGAGTCCTCCATCCAATTGACGCTGTACCAGTCCCCCAGGTACGTGGACCTCTGCTCGTCGTAGTAACAGGCGTAGGAGGACTCCTCTGGGTTGGCGGCTGTCGTTGCATACACTGCGAGGAATGGAAGGCCCCGTTTAGTCCCGTCTCATTCTCTGCCGTGGGTTCCGCGTGAAGCCGCGTGCTTCCTCCTCCGGTGCAGAGCGCCGCCCTGGCCGGCCTGGGGAGGGCGGAGACGCCGTGCACCTGTGCTGCTCAGTTACGACCACTCGACTGAAATGCCCCGTGGGAGCGGGAGAAGCCAGCTGACGGGCACTCGGTGCAGCCATAAGCAGGCCCGCGGGCTTCCTGGGACAGGGCGCTATTCTGGGATAATGCTGCCGGGTTTTCACAGCCCGGCGGCCGGAAGCACAGGCTCCTCACTTAGCATCTGGAGAAAATGAACATTTACGGGCGCAACAGGCTGGCTCAACCTCTGCGATAGCTGCCACAGGCTCAGCGTTGTGCTTGACAAATGTTATCACTTATAGTGATAAAATATAAAAACAAACAGGTGCTATGGTTATACCCATTTCACAGGCAGGAATACAGGAGGGTCAAAGGGGTACGTCACCTGGCCAAGGCCAGAGCCAGCAAGTGTCGCGCCGCGGAGGACGGAGGCCAGTCCCAAGACGGCGATGACGGGTCTGCGGAGCTTTACAAGCCCTGGACGAGCACCGAGAGCCTCAGTGCGATTCCTTCTTCTCTGGCCACTAACCCCGGAGGACTGGAGGCGGCCCACACCCCTCTCCCGCTTCTACGCTGCCCCGGGCCCCGCCTGTGTAGGCTTCCTGGCTCTTCACATCGGCAGAGTCGGAGAGTGACCAACTGCACCGTGAGGGACGGCTCACCCGGCCGGGCTCGGAGGCCCGGCTCCCACCACCTACCGTTGATGTCGGCGGGCAGGTGTTTCATCATGGACCCGGACTCACAGGCTTCGATGTAGAACACCATCTGCAAACGAGGTGAACGGGACAGGTGGCTCACCCCTCGGCCGGGCAGATCGCTCCCCAAAGACCCTTTACTTTGGCTCTGCCCACGCCGACACACCCTAAGAGTCTCTCGCTTTTGCTGCGGGAGGCATCTCTGCCGCCACACAAAGCAGGAGGACTCGAACCTGTTCATCCTAACGGAACACACGACCCGTGAGCTGGGATGACGCAGGGAAGCGGAGCCACCGACGATGCCGAGGAAACTTGCACCGCCCTGCCCCGGGGCTGGCACCGCAGGCCGTCTTCCCACGGTGCTACCGCGTCCGGGCCTGAGCTAAGCAGTTTCTATCAGGCGGTTACAGCGAGCGAGGGCCCAGGTGAAAAGAGCCTGGTGATATTTCCCCCCCAAATGCCCCAAACCGCTGACAGTCAGAGGAGCAGTGCTCCTCAGAGTCTGGTCCGGGCCCAGCAGCCTCCGCGTCACCTCGAAGGCAAAGCCTCAGGCCTCTCCCCAGACCGGAGTCAAACTCCGGGGCGGGACCCATGCTCTTCGTTGCAATAAGAGGCCAGTGATTCTGATCTACCAGCGAAAGCCCTAGGACCAGGCAAGGTCCATCCGGGAAACTGACCAAAAGGGCACCCTTTCCAGAAAACACCGCCGCCGCCCGGAGTCAGAAGGCACGTCCCGGAGGTGGGCGCTGCCTTCCTCGCACCCCCCCACGGCCACCCCAAAGGCTGATTTACCTTCTGGTACTTGTTGTGTTTGTACATGTACTGGATGGTCTCATTCAGTTGCTTTACATGAAGCTAAAAGGCAAGAATACTGGCGTTCAGATCAAGACCTCAAGAGAAACCGTTTGCTGGGCCCCCCACAGTGAAGCCCAAATGTGTTCTGGCATTCTTACCCCCCCAATCCCCAGAAACAATGCTAGAGGGCGGCAGCATCCAGATGTCACCCGGGGGGTTCATTCAGATTTAAAGGGGCAGGGGAGCACGCTTCCGCACTCCTCCCTCCGCCCAGAGCACTCAGGGACCGGGTTCTATTCCGGTGTCTAGGGCAAGGCGCCCAGACCCTGAGGCAGCCGCTGATGCAGCCATACGTGGAGAAATGTCGGGAAAGTGGCCGGAGGAGGTGCCCCCGGGCAGATTTCAAGCTGCTAAATGTGTGCCCCACACACCACCCTGGAGGGACGTTAGGAGCCCCCATCTCGGGTTAACGGCACCCCCACAGCTCTGCTCTCCATCCCAGTTTGCCCCCACAGCTCTGCTCTCCATCCCAGTTTGCCCCCACGGCTCTGCTCTCCATCCCAGTTTGTCCCCACGGCTCTGCTCTCCATCCCAGTTTGTCCCCACGGCTCT
This sequence comes from Pipistrellus hanaki, assembly GCF_964339955.1. Lineage (NCBI taxonomy): Eukaryota > Metazoa > Chordata > Mammalia > Chiroptera > Vespertilionidae > Pipistrellus > Pipistrellus hanaki. Next base: position 7,627,913 of record NC_140503.1, read on the forward strand.
GCTCTCCATCCCAGTTTGCCCCCACGGCTCTGCTCTCCATCCCAGTTTGTCCCCACGGCTCTGCTCTCCATCCCAGTTTGTCCCCACGGCTCTGCTCTCCATCCCAGTTTGTCCCCACGGCTCTGCTCTCCATCCCAGTTTGTCCCCACAGCCCTGCTCTCCATCCCAGTTTGTCCCCACAGCTCTGCTCTCCATCCCAGTTTGCCCCCGCGGCTCTGCTCTCCATCCCAGTTTGCCCCCGCGGCTCTGCTCTCCATCCCAGTTTGCCCCCGCGGCTCTGCTCTCCATCCCAGTTTGTCCCCACAGCCCTGCTCTCCATCCCAGTTTGTCCCCACAGCTCTGCTCTCCATCCCAGTTTGCCCCCGCGGCTCTGCTCTCCATCCCAGTTTGTCCCCGCGGCTCTGCTCTCCATCCCAGTTTGCCCCCGCGGCTCTGCTCTCCATCCCAGTTTGTCCCCGCGGCTCTGCTCTCCATCCCAGTTTGTCCCCGCGGCTCTGCTCTCCATCCCAGTTTGCCCCCGCGGCTCTGCTCTCCATCCCAGTTTGTCCCCGCGGCTCTGCTCTCCATCCCAGTTTGTCCCCACAGCCCTGCTCTCCATCCCAGTTTGTCCCCACAGCTCTGCTCTCCATCCCAGTTTGTCCCCACGGCTCTGCTCTCCATCCCGGTTTGTCCCCACGGCTCTGCTCTCCATCCCAGTTTGTCCCCGCGGCTCTGCTCTCCATCCCAGTTTGTCCCCGCAGCTCTGCTCTCCATCCCAGTTTGTCCCCGCGGCTCTGCTCTCCATCCCAGTTTGTCCCCGCAGCTCTGCTCTCCATCCCAGTTTGTCCCCGCGGCTCTGCTCTCCATCCCAGTTTGTCCCCGCAGCTCTGCTCTCCATCCGTTCGTTAGGGAAACTCACGTCGTCATTGGGAAAGGCCAGGAGTCCCGTGGCTCCGTGATCGGTGAAGTACACAAACACGTGATCCCGGGGGCCGCTGCCGTGGGAGAACAGAGTCAGAGTCCAGTGTTTCCTGTTCTATTTCTCTGAGAGGTTGCTCTTACCTGCTCTCCCCCCACTAAACACTAAGAAATTTGAGGGCTAGTCTCCCACCCAGATACAAAGAGGAACTCAGGCCTGCCGCCCTCTGACCAGCTGAGCCCAGGCCTATCCGGGGCCTGGGACTGAGTGAGGCCCAGGAGGAGGAGACCGTGCTGGCAGACAGACCAGGTATGATCTGCAGAGCAGGTCCTTCGGCAACGGGCCTCCTTCCAAGCAGTCACCTGCTCTCACCAGGCGTCCCCCAATTGAATGAGGGGTCCAGGACACACATCCTGACGTGTCCCGCAGCTCCAGCTCCCTCGGGGCCCCGGGCCTGCAGTCAGGGCCCCCACCTGCCCACCCTTGCCAGGGCTTCCCCTCAGGGCGCTGCTTCAAGGCCGCAGACATGTGACAACTACCTTGGAACCAATCTGGTTCATTGCACACAGCCGTCCGTCTCTGCTCCAACGCACGTGAGCGTTCCTGTGCCCGGGCCTGCCCTCCCGAGTGAGAGACACAGCAGTGTGTGCCCAGTGCCTGGGGGACTCTCTGAAGGCCCTGACATCATATAAAACTGCCACGGAGAGAGATGCTCAAGAGGACACATCGCTCACCCATCGGGGTTGGGGCGAGCACTGGTGTGAGCTTTCCCTGTGCGAAGGCTAGTCCTGGGCTCTTGAGTGTGCTCCCCTCACTGCGTTGCCCTGTGCCCTGGCCCACTGCGGGCTTCTCACCAGTCTCAGAGGTACCACTGGCTGTGGAACGCACAGCTCGAGGACCTGTGATAGGGAACCCTGAGTCATGGGGTTAATGTGATGCAGGAATGAGCTGCCAAAGGCGCCTTCCAACCTGCACGGCCTGTCTCAGCTCAGGACAGAGATCCCTGCTCTGCCACTTCTCACAGGTAAACGGGAGCCAGGACCAGCTGCCAGATCATTCAGAAAAGCGTGATGGCGCAAAGCAAGAAGGCGTTACCTCTTCAAGACCTTTCCCGATCCTATGCCCTTCACCGCCTCCTCGTCACCTCTCAGCACAGCGAGGAAATTCTGCGGTGTGACAGCCTACAAGGAATGGGGAGTTGACGTCAGACATGCCATTTCAAATCAGAGGTTTGCTGACTCTGTATACACCGGGGCCACCAGCCCACACATGTCCAAGGCCCGAGGTTTAAGAGCAAACGCCTCGGAACTGAGAAAGACCCAGATAAGGCTGATGTCTCTGGAGCATGTGCTTGGCCTCTTCTCAAGGAACATCTCGTCTGGCTGAGGGCACTCGGCCAGCCTGCGATCCTTCTCGGCCGTTTGAGAGGCTGAGCGGAGGAGCCGACGGTGCCGGGCAGCGGGGTAGGTGCCGGGCAGTGGGGTAAGCGGCAGAGGAAGAGCCTACCACCAGGGAAAAGACAAAGAGGCAGCAGAAACGTCTGTTCTGGGCCCGCCCGTGCCCAGCTTGTTGCCTAAAAGGCCAAATCCCAAGGACATATGATGTCCTCAAAGGAGATCTTCTAAATTGATACTCGCTCATTAAAAAAAAAAAAAAAAAAAAAAAAAAAAAGCAGCAATATAGGAAAGCACAAGGGGAACAAAAATTCCACCACTAGATCCCAGACGTTTCCTATACAAGGGGGAGGAGGGGGCAAAAGTAGGTTTAGTTTTAAGTATCTGAAAGTTTATTCTTAATTATTGTATTCTTTCCCACCCATATAAGCAACTATAAACCCGTAAAATCGACTTTTGCCCCACCCTGTAAAATTACGTAGAAAGAATTTCATAGCTGAAACCGGTTTGGCTCAGTGGATAGAGCGTCGGCCTGTGGACTGAAGGGTCCTGGGTTCGATTCGGGTCAAGGGCATGTACCTTGGTTGCGGGCACATCCCCAGTAGGGGGTGTGCAGGAGGCAACTGATGGATGTGTCTCCCTCATCTGTGTTTCTAACTCTCTCTCCCTCTCCCTTCCTCTATGTAAAAAATCAACAAAATATATTAAAAAAAAAAAAAAATTTCATAAAGATGGGATCGTCCATATTACATGTATGATGTGTTCAATTTAACTGTACCTGAATTTAAGAGAGAAAACTGAAACTGAAAGGATTGCTAAACTTCACAGAAATATTTACAGCCAGGAATTTCAATCAGTTCCTAAAAGATCCCTCTCATAGTAAGAAAAGGAGATTATGAAGCCTGGCCAGAGTGGCTCAGTGGTTGAGCGCCAACCTATGATTCAGGAGATCACTTGTTTTAGTCCTGGTCAGGGCACATGCCTGAGTGGGGGCTGGATCCACGATGTGGGAGTGCAGGAGGCAGATGATCCATGTATGTCAATCATCAATGTTTCTCTTTCTCTCTCTCTCCCTCCTTCCCTCCTATTTTCCCTTCCTCTCTAAAAATAAAAAAAATCTTATATAATAAAGAGGTAATATGCAAATTGACCCTCACACCCTCACATCACAAGATTGCTGCCCTCACATCATCACAAGATGGCCACCACAAGATGGCCACCCCCACATTGTCACAAGATGGCATGCAGGGGAGGGCAGTTGGGAGTGATCGGGCCAGTAGGGGAAGTTAGGTGTCAATCATGTCGGCAGGGAATCGGTTAGGGGCAATCAGGCAGCCAGGCAGGCAAGTGGTTAGGAGCCAGCAGTCCTGGATTGTGAGAGGGATCCCAGATTGCAGAGGGTGAAGGCTGGGCTGAGGGACACTCCCCACCCCCATCCCAGTACATGAATTTCGTGCACTGGGCCTTTATAAAGACCGGGCTCACCTCCCCAGTGTAGTCCTTCAGGACCCCCTTGTACACGTCCGTGCCATTGGGCCTGTTGATCACAACTCCTGGAGTGGGGTTCCTGAAAATCAAAGGACACAAAGTCTGACATGTCTCTGAAACCTCTCTCTAAAACGATGCCCGTACACAGAAAGATGGTAACTGACTGTCTGTCGAAGACACTGCTCATTGCCCAACAGTCACCAAGTGTAATGGTTTTAGCAGCTTGGGGATGCCGATCATCCCGTTTTCAATGCTTCGAAAGCGCCAGCCCCAAACCACTTTCAGCACCCGCCGCCCATGTCCCTGCCACTGCCAGGGTGCCCCACGCTTCGTTCAAAGCTCTACAAGGAGCGGCCCTGTGAGAGTCCACCTGCGAGTCTGTTTATCCTAATGGCAGGCCCCTGGTATAAGGACGCCACCCACGAGGGCACCGCATACTCACTCTTCTGAGGTGGCGATGTCATCGTACATCATCACCACGATCTGCTCGTCGGGAATCCCATTGCGGTGGACGATCTGGTAGGCGTGGCACGCGTCTGCCTGGGAGACACGATTTCAGCAAGCCTTAGGTTTTGCCCAGAAGGAGGCCAGGTTTGGAGTTTTAATGAGCAACACGTTCTTTCTCCAGGAAGGCATGCCGGGGGTCCTTCCCTATTGGTCAGGTCTTTAAATTATTTTAGAACATAAACATTTATATTTTTGCACCCAATTTTTAAAAATCTCACTCCGCCCCATTATCCAAGCTCTTATTCATCAGGCAGTTAACATATATGTGGTCTATACATGCACTCTTATTATCTAAGCTCTTATTCATCAGGCAGTAAATATATATGTTGTCTATGCACGCACGCACGCATGCACAAACCACACCTTTGCATCCACAGGTAACAGCAGCCTTTAAAAGAAAATCAGCATTATGTCAGATTTAACTCATCCTTACAATGATAGTAGAAGTGAGAAGACACACCCACCAACTCACCTATTATTTATTACTCCTGCCTGAACATAACCTCATTAAAAAACTCATTAAAAAACAAAAATTTACAGAGTGAATAAAAAACAAAATCAGTGTTCACACACTCCAAATTACTACAAGAGACTGCTGAGGGAAATTCTTGAATTTCCCTTGTCAAGATCTAGACAAACAGGCATTTCATATTCATGGATCAGAAGACTTAGCACTAGGAAACTTTTTTTAAAAGATCAGCAGGTTTTTGCAGAAATTGACAGGATGAACCTGAAACTCGTATAAAATTGCAAAAGACCTAGAATAGACAACTTTTGAAAAAGAACAGCGCTGTAGGACTTTCACTTCCTGATTTCAAAACTATTCCGGGGAAAGAACAGTCTTTCAACAAATGGCGCTGAGACTATTTGGATATCCACATGAAAAAAGATGAATTTAGGCCCTCATTTCAATCTCAACACGAAAATTAGGTCAAAATGGATCATAGACTTACGTAAGGGCTAAAACAAAAATATTGGGAGATGACAGAAAATCTTTGGAACCTTGAGTTACAACTGCAAAGATGTTACAGATATATCACCAAAAGTCTGGTCTATAAAAGAAAAAATTGTCTAAATTGGACATCATTAAAATGACAAACCTTCAAAAGACACCATTAAGAAAATGAGAAGACAAGCAACTGAGTAAGAGAAAATATTTGCAAAACACATTATGTAACAGGACTTGTCAGAATTTGCAAACTCTTGTTCTTTAATAAGATTAAGATTATCCACCTAGGGGGAAAAAAAAGATTTGAGTAAAGATCACTTAAGAAGATACACAACACTCACTCCCAGGCCCGGTAGAGGCAGCCAAAAACAGCGGATTATGTGGTAGCTCCAGACAGGTAGCCCAAGGCTGGTTACAGGCAGCATCTCACACCAGCCTGCACCGGAATCCTACCCAAGTGGACCAGAACCAGCACAATCAGTGGTGGGCTTCAGACCACAACAGAAGTTGGCCCAACTAACCACACAGGTGGCACACCCAAAGAGAGATCCTGGCAGGCTCCAGACCTTGCTGGAAACAACTCCTCCTAGGGCGGCGCCCACACAGTGGCTCATACAACATGTGATGGAGGCCTGTTCTTATAGTCAGCCAGACTGATGGTCAACCCCACCCACGAACAGGCCAACAGCATCCAAGACTCAACTACAGCAGGAGGGAGCACATAACCCACAAAACAGACCTTCCTGGGCATGGAGCTCAGGTGATCTGGAAAATTGCGCCACTGAGCCCCACAAGACACCTGGAACAGAAAACCACCATAACAAGTTTGGGAGTCATAGAAGATCTACCCGATACACAGAGACAAACGCAAAAAAACAGACAAAATGGGAGACAAATAAACACGTCCCAAATGAAAAAACAAAACAGGAGAAGTCCCCAGAAAAAGAATTAAATGAAATAGAGGCAAACAAGATATCAGATGCAAAGTTCAAAACCATGGTTATAAGGGTTCTCAAGGACTTAGGAGAAGGATCTCACTGAGAACTGAGAGATAGTAAACGTGAAGAAGGTCATAGAAACCATTTTTTAAAAGTCAGAAATGAAGAACACAATATCTAAAATGAAGAATATACTAGAAGGAATGGGCAGCAGGTTAGATGAAACAGAGGATTGAATCAGCAATTTAGAGGACAAGATAACAGAAAACACCTAAGCAGCAAAAGAACAAACAAACAAACAAAATTTTAAAAATGAGGAAAGTCTAAGGGACATCAGGCTTAACAACATCCATGTCATAGACATATCAGAAGAGAGAGCGAGCAAGGGGTCAAGAATATGTTTGAAGAAATAATGGCTGAAAACTTCCCTAACCTGATGAAGGAAAAAGGGACACACAGTCCAGGAAGCCCAGAAATCTCAAACAAGATGAATCCAAAGAGGCCCACACCAAGACACATCATAATTAAAATGGCAAAGGTTAAAGATAAAGTACCTTAAGAGCAGCAAGAGAAAGACGGTTACTTATAAGGGAACAACCATGAGGCTGCCAACTGATTTCCCAACAGAAACACTTCAGGCCAGAAGGGATTGGTGTGAAATATTTCAAAATAATTTTATTAACCAATATAACTCCAATAAATTCAATTTAAAAAAAAGATACGTGAATGGCTAATAAGCATACAAAATGATCCCAATATCATTAATTACTAGGGAAATGCAAATTAAAACTACATTGTGCCCTTGCCAGTGTCCCACAGTTGAAGAGGTTGTCCCATGCACTAGAAGGTCGTGGGTTCAATTCCCAGTCAGGGAACATGCCTAGGTTGCAGGTTCGATCCCCAGTCAGGGCTATGTCTGGGGTCAACTGATCAATGTATATCTCTGCACATCAATTTTTCTCTTTTCCTCTCCCTCCCCCATCTCTAAGATTAATTAAAATATACAGTATATATGCCACAATGAGATACCAGTTCATAGCTAGACAAACAAAACTAGTGTTAGAGAGAATGTGGAGAAACTAGAACCTCCATTCACTGTTGAGGGAATATAAAATGATGCAGCCACTTTGGAAAACAGTTTAACAGTATCTTAAAAAGTTATACATAAATCTGCCATATGACCCAGCAAATCTACTCTACTGTATCTGCCCCCAAAAAACAAAAACATTAATCCACACAAATGTTCTTGGCAGCATTGTTCGTAAGAGGCAAGAAATGAAAATAACCCATATGTCTGCCAACTGGTAAATGGACTGACAGAATGTAGTCTATCCACACGATTTAACATACTCTGGCAATGAAAACGAAGTCCTGACACATGCTACAACACAGATAAACCTCACAAACACCACGCTAACAGAAACCACACACAAAAGACTGCATGTTGTATAGCTCCATGTACATGCAATGTTCAGAAATGGCAAATCTGTGGAGACAGAAAGTAGGTTAGCAGTAGCTGTGGGTAGGGACTGCCAATAGGTGTGAGGGGTCTTACTGGGAAGATGGAAACATCCTAAAACTAATTTATGATGATGTTTGCACAACTTGGCAAATTTACTTAAAAAAAATCATTGAGCGTGCACCTGGAATGGATGAATTACATGTGATGTGTGAAACATTTACCTAATAATAAACATGTAAATTGACCATACCTCTGCTATGCCACCAGCCAATCAGAGTGATATGCAAATTAACCCACCAATGACGACAGTTAATTTGCATACACAGGCGTGGAGTGGCGAGGGTGGTGTGCCCCCCCCCCCCCCCCGCCAGGATGCAGGCATTCTGCCCACCCCTAGTCTCTCAGAGTCTCTGGGCAGCATAGGAAGGCGGGGCCAGAGTGGAAGGGGCTGGGCCGGAGTGAAAAGGCAGTGCTGGCAGCCAGGGAAAGGAAAGCCCATTCTAGCACGAATCTTCGTGCATCGGGCTTCTAGTGTTTCTATAAAGTTGTATCTTTTAGAAAGAGCAGGTTCAGCATGTTCTGGGTTAGCGCTCTCCCACACTGGTTGAACTCCTCACACCGCCTTGACAGGAAGCTGTTTCCCCCCTGTAATACCCCCTCCCCCCCCCCCCCCCCCCCATTTCATGGGTGGAAACAAGCTCAGAAGGGCTCAGTGCTTCAAACCCGGGTTCCAATCCCCCATGCCTGGTGCCATCGTCCACTCCACACAGTGGTCTCAAAGGCACGTCTCATTCTCTCGTGGGTCCTTGGAGGTACTTGGTTCCCTCTAACTTGAACTCGGGGGGGGGGGGGGGGGGAGGGGGGTGGTGGTGGTGTTCTTTGTATGAGTCAAGTATTTACTGGCACTCAAAAGAAATAAAAGTAGGGTGAAACCAATAAAAAAAATGTGGAAATGATGTTGAAGGCTACTTGACTCACTTCCCTTGAACATATCTGTCCTATATGAATTTTCCCCCTTAAAACAGAAGGGCCATGTGAGGTAACATTTGAGGGGAGGGCATTGAGCAAGACTTGACCCTTGGGACTGCTGAGCAGAGATCACTGTGGTCAGCATGCCTCAGCGCTCGCACTGGGAGTTCCGATGGGCGTGCTGATGCATCCCGAGACTGCCTGCTGCAGCTCTGGCCAGCCCCTGTCTGCTCCTGCTGCCTCCACCTCGGGCCAACTGTCAGCTACATGGACAACCTGCTTGGAACAAAGACCAATGCAGCTGGCACGCTCTGGTCTCAGTCACTGTGAAGGGGTTCCCCCGGTCTGCTCATCCTTGTACTGTTGCTATTTGGCTCTGTTGACTAATCAGCAGTCGGCAAACGGATTAGTCAACAGAGCCAAATAGCAACAGTACAATGATTGACATTTCTTTATGTGGCTCTCGAGCCACAGTTTGCCGACCACAGTGCTAAGTGAAAAGCTAGACACAGAAGACTACATATTGTCTGAAAAGCTAGACACACAAGACTACATATTGTCTGAAAAGCTAGACACACAAGACTATATATTGTCTGATTCCATTTATAAGAAGTTTCCAGAGGAGGCAAAACAAGAAAGACAGAGCAGATCCATGGTTACAAGGGTTTGGGAAGAAACAGGGAGGACTGACTGCAAAGGGCACCAGGGAACTTTCTAGAATGATGGGAATTGTCCTAAAACTAGACTGTGGCGAGGCTTGCACCACTGACTTTACTAACAATCACTTAGCTGTGCAATTCTCACAGGTGACTTACGACGTGTATTAGTAAACTTATGCCTCGTGAAGCTGTTTTTAAAAGGGGATAATGGGCCGAAACCGGTTTGGCTCAGTGGATAGAGCGTCGGCCTGCGGACTGAAGGGTCCTGGGTTCGATTCCGGTCAAGGGCATGTACCTTGGTTGCGGGCACCAGTGGGGGGTGTGCAAGAGGCAGCTGATTGATGATTCTCTCTCATCGATGTTTCTAACTCTCTATCTCTCTCTCTTCCTCTCTGTAAAAAATCAATAAAATATATTTAAAATAAATAAATAAATAAAAGGGGATAATGAGGCACGTGCACCCTTTCTTCTGATAACACCTGGCTCTCCTCCAATTCCTGATAACAAAGAACTTCACCTTCAACCTACATCAACCCCCACCCCCACCGCCATTCCCAGGCCTCAGATCTTCCTTCTCCACAGGCTAAACCTCGGTCCTGAAAGAAACCCACCTCCAGCCCCATTGCTCCCCAGGACCTACGTCCACAAGCCTGTCAGAGGAGACTGTACCGCCCTCATCTCGGGCTGCCTGCCCTTCGGCCCTCTCCCTCTCACCTCCACTCACTGGAGCTGGCTTACGCCCCACCACTGCGGTCATCCTCCATCCCCAGGCCTTACCCTCCCCACTCTCAGAATGTCGCTCAGGAGCCCCAGCCAAAAATGGAAATCCAGTTCGGTTAAGACAAAGCACAGAAAAGCACTTAGCAATGACTTAATTGTGCCTGGTGTGCAATTAAGAAATTTGTGATAAGGAGTGCTGTCTTAATCCAAGGAAAGTGTATGTCTTTATAAAATGTATGTAAAGGTCTATATAGGTTCTACAGGGAAAGTTCTTTCAGATGCTTTTTTTTTCAATAGAGAGAGGAAGGGAGAGGGAGAGGGAGATAGAAACATCAATGACAGGAGAGAATCATTGATCAGCTGCCTCCTGCACACCCCACACCTAGGATCAAGCTCACAACCCTGGCAAATGCCCCAACCACTGAGCCATGCCGGCCAGCCTCAAATGTTCTTAATGATTAGCCTCCAAATTCAAGAAAGCAAATATCTGCCGAGACCGGTTTGGCTCAATGGATAGAGCGTCGGCTTGGGGACTGAAGGGTCTCGGGTTCGATTCCGGTCAAGGGCAGGTACCTTGGTTGCGGGCACATCCCCAGTAGCGGGTGTGCAAGAGACAGCTGATTGATGACTCTCTCTCATCGATGTTTCTAGCTCTCTATCTCTCTCCCTTCCTCTCTGTAAGAAATCAATAAAATATATATATAAAAAGAAAGAAAGAAAGCAAATGTTGACAGCTGGCTGGGAACGGAGTCAGGCGGGCAGGGATAGGGCCTGAGCTCAGCAATGACTCAGCACACGTGTTTCCTCTCTGCTCGGCCTCCGTGGCCTCAGCACTGTCGCCCTCTCTCATTTAGGGACAACTATTTTGGTCTGCGGCCACCTCTTTTGCCTTGCTTCCCTTTATTTCTTTTTTTCTTTTTTTTTCTTTTTTTTAAATATATTTTATTGATTTTTCGTACAGAGAGGAAGGGCGAGAGATAGAGAGTTAGAAACATCGATGAGAGAGAGTCATCGATCAGCTGCCTCTTGCACACCCCCTACTGGGGATATGCCCGCAACCAAGGTACATGCCCTTGACTGGAATCGAACCCGGGACCCTTCAGTCCCCAAGCCGATGCTCTATCCATTGAGCCAAACCGGTCTCGGCTCCCTTTATTTCTATGGTAAGTATTTACCCAGGGAAACTAGCAACACTTAAGAGGAAAAAAAAAAAAAGGTTTTCTGGGTGCGAAGGTTCATTGGATACCTACTTAATAATGTTTAACCAGTATTTTTAAAGTTGGTTGTATAAAAACCAGGGTGGCTGATGAATCAGCCTGTTCACTATCGGTGACTCCCACTGGGTGCCTCATCTTTCTAGCTTGTGGGGAGGAGGGAGGAAGTCAAGAACCGCTGACTCGGGTTGCTTCTCTGGAAATGGGTCAGGCCTGTTGTTAAGTATTAAAAGGAAAAAGGGTCATTTTGCTATGACAAGTTTCTAAGAAAGCCAGATGTCCTATTCAGCTAGCATGCAAATGTCATTCTTCAATAACCATCAATCTTAGAGCTCGCAAGAGCTTATCTAAACAACCCCGTACCCCACAGATAAGAAAACCGACACCCAGCCCTAGCTGGTTTGGCTCAGTGGATAGAGTGTCCGCCTGCAGAATTCAGGGTCCCAGGTTTGATTCTGGTCAAGAGCATGTGCTTGGGTTGCGGGCTGGATCCCAGTAGGGGGCGTGCAGGAGGCAGCCAATCAATGATTCCCTCATTGATGTTTCTATCTCTCTCTTCCTTCCTCTGGGAAATCAATAAAAATATATTTAAAAAAGGAAAGAAAATTGACACCCAGGTGGGGAGACACTGCCCAGCCATTAGGAACACAGACCAGAGGCCTGCGCTGGCCCATACAGCAGCCACTGGCCACGCACAGCGATCAGCACTACAAATGTGCCCGTCGGTATGAACCAGACACACCGTGAATACAAATGCACACTGGATTCCCACGGCTTAGCACCAAATACAAAATGTGAGGCATCTTGCTATCAACTTTTTATGTCCATTATCAGTAAAATGATAATAGTTTGGATATGCTGAGTTAAATAAAATAAGATTAATTTCACTTTTTTTAATTTTTTTTTTTTTTTTTACTTTTTAAAACTGTATCTACTAGAAAATTCACCATGGCATATGTGGCTGTCCTACTGGACAGTGCTGCTTTGGAGCTCATCGGTTTGGATCCAGGCTCGGCACTTTGTCATCTGACCACACTGGGTCAAGTGCTGACCTTTTTCCTGCCTCAGCCCACTCACTGGCAAAGAGGGAATAAGAACCGGAACTGCAGCATATAACCCACGACAGGGACTGAGTTCACTGTGTAAAAGGCTCTAGGACAGCTCAACACATACGGTCATCCAGTTTCTGAGAATTACAAAATGAAATGGCTTCTTAAATTACAACTTTACTCATTTATTTATTTTTATATTTTTATTGACTCAGAGAGGAAGGGAGAGGGAGAGAGAGAGAAACGTCAATGATGAGAAAGGTCAATGATGAGAGAGAACCACTGATCGGCTGCCTCCTGCTGGAGATTGAGCCCATAACCCAGGCATGTGCCCTTGACTGGAGTTAAACCCAGGACCCTTCAGCTCACAGGCCAACACTCTGTTGAGCCAAACCAGCAAGGGCTAAATTACAACTTTATTGAGGTATAATTCACATATCATAAAAGTCAGTCTTTAAAATATACAACGCTGTGGTCTCTAGTATATTCACAAAGTCATGCAACCATAACCACTACCTAATTCTAGAATATTTTCATCACCCCAAAAGGAGATCCTATACCCTTTAGCGACCATTCCCCATTGTCCCCTCCACCCAGACCCTGGCTACCACTGACCGATACTCTGCCTCTGTAGATTTCCCTGTTCTGGACATTGGATGTAAACGGGACCTTACAATACGTGGTCCTGTGCAACTGGCTTCTTTTATTTAGCATGTTCTTAAGGCCATCCATGCGGAGGGATCGGTACTGCGTTCCCTTCCATGACCAGTAACATCCCCTTGTGTGGACAGATCACGTTTTCTTTATCCGTCCACCAGCTGATGGGCACCTGCATTGTTTCTACTTTCTGGCTACGATGAGTAATACTGCTCTGATCTTTCAAGTACAGGTTTTTGTGAGAACATACGTGTTCCTTTCTCTTGGGTGCGTGCCTAGCAGTGGAACCGCTGGGTCATATGGTAACTCTCTGTTTAACCTTTTAAGGAACTGCCAGGCCGTTTCCCCAACCGGCTGCACCATCCTTTCGCTCTAACTTCTGCCAGGCTGACTGGTTGGAAACACCAGGAACGACGGGGAGCGGGGCAGGGAGAGCAGCAGGCAGAAGCCTGGAGGGCAGAGGCTTTGTGAGGCTTCGGCCAGACGCTTGGGCTTCAGTCCTGTCTGTACCTCAACTTCTGTGCTGCCTCAGGGAAGTCACTTCCTCTCTTTTAGTCTCAGTTTCCTTTTCTGAAACAGGAAAGTGATGGCCAGTGGGTCTCAACTAGGGACAGCTGGCAAAGACTGGGGTGGGTGATGCCCCTGGTTTCCAGTGGGCAGAGGCCCAGGACGCTGCGAACCATCCACAGGACAGACTCCCACAGAATAACCCGGTCCCACACGTCAACAGCTCCAAGGCCAAAAGCCTTGGTGACTGAGGTGACTCCACAGGGGCCATGTGGAGGAAATACAAACTGCTTTCCGAAACGATGCACCATTTTACAACCCCCAGGACTGGGAGGGTTCCCATTTCTCCACAGCCTCGCCAACACATCCCTTTGCCAGCCTAAAGCGGTGTACACAGCTTTTTAAAAGGTCTGCTCTTTTAACGACGTCCAGGGCTGTTCAGAGTGCCAGTGCCACACACAGAGAGAGGAGCCGTTTTCCTACCTGGTGCCTGTAATTATACCAGCCGTTGGAGCCTGCGACGATGACCACCCAGTGCTTGCCTCCGTCCTCCGGATCATCCTCGGGAGCAGCACCAGTTCCCAGGACCACGCTGAGCAGCATGGCGACCTCCCACAGCATTCTGCGCCGTGGCATCGCCTGCAGAAGCCTGGAAGAGGAAAGCCAAGTCAAGCCAAAAAGGAAGAACTGGGGGAGGGGGGGAGCAATGTCAAAATATGTACACAGATACTAATTTAATAATAAAAATAAAAAAAAAGTTAGAACTGCTGGCCCCTAAGAAAGTATCATAGCAGCCTTGGCCGGTTTGCTCAATGGTTAGAGTTTTGGCCCTCAGACTAAATAAGGCAGGGGTTACCAACCTTTCGGACCTCGTGGACCACCAATTGGCTACCGCTGGACTAAAGGGTCACAGATTTGATTCTGATTGACAGCACGAACCTCCACTGCAGGCTACATCCCCGGCCCTGGTCAGGGCAAGTGTGAGGGGCAACCAGTCGGGGTGTGTGTGTGTGTGTGTGTGTGTGTGTGTCTCCCTCTCCCTTCCAGTCTCTTTAAAAGTCAATGGAAAAAAAATATATTTGGGTAAAGATTAACACACAAAAAGAGAGAGAGAGAATTATAGTAAGTAGGTCATATGATAAGACCACTTAGTCATCAGACAGAACATGCTGACAGAGCAGAATTCTGTTTTTAGCTCTGCTGCCCTTTCCCCAGGCGAAGGGCTGCCCCTGTCTCCCGACCTTCACTACGAGCTGCAGTTTTGAGTACAAACTGAAGACTATGGAAAAAGCTCTTCGAGCAACCTTTGAAGTTCTGGCACAACTTGGTACAGAGCAGACAAGGTTCATCAACAAAACCCACTGCATTAGAAAAATGCCTACCACGTGCTTTCCCGTTTGCAAGAAGAGAATACACATGTGATGGATGCATGGGGAAACGTGGAAGGCAAACATAAACATCTAACAGTAGTTTTATGACTGGCGGTAGGTAGAATTAAGGATGATTTTTCTTTTTTATACTTGCCTTTTTTTTTTATTACAATTGCATATTATATAATAAAGTTTGTCAAAGTTCAATATACATTCAATGTAAACATGGAGTAACTGTTTATTAGCTGGTGAGCAAGCAAACTGGGCGAGGAACAGCCCAACGCTGGCAGCCCACCCACCACTTAAACCCATTCCGCAACACAGGCAGGCCAGAGCCGAGTCCTGGTTTTAGAAAAGGGGGAGGCGGAGCAAGAGGGAAGTAACCTGCCCAGGCGGCTCTGGCCCAGCCCCAAAGCTGGCCTTCTGAATTCCTGGTGCCGCCTTCTGCTATGTGCTCTGCGTCTCCAGATTATTCTTTTTTCTTGTTGTTAATCCTCACTGGAGGATGTTTTTCCATTTTTTTAAAGAGAGAATGAAGAGATGGGGAGAGACAGAGAAAAAGAGAGAAACATCGATGTGAGAGACACACATCAGCTGGCTGCCCCCCTCCCCCCTCCTGGCACTTGCCCTACCAGGGCCAGGGATCCAGCCTGCCACCGAGGTACGAGGTACGTGCCCTTGAAAGAATCAAACAAGGATCCTTCAGTCATGGTCTGATGCTCCATCCACTGAGCCAAACCGGCCAGGGCTCCAGATTACTCTTACTGAAGCACATGCCCAAACCTGAAATAAGGTTTTAAAGCATCAAAGGCGGGACTGAGGCTGAGTCCTGGCCAGCTGCATTCCTCACCTCAGACCCGGCCTCTGCCCTGAGAATGCTGTTCTAAAACCAGCCTTCCTGTGACAGAAGCCCGGCCTGCCACCCTGAGATAAAGGGAACACAGTCTCTGGCATGCAGGGCCTCAGAGCAGAGTCTGTGAGGCTGACCTTTGCCTCCGATGCCATGGCTCCGTTCACTCATTCATTCACCCGCTGTGCCTGTCTCTGAACACCCACCCGTCAGACACAGTGCTGGGTACTGGGAGGGCAGTAGGCCTCTGTCCCCACAGAGCCTGCCGCCAGCTAAGACATGAACCACCTCTATGCCTAAGAAACCATCTTTAGCACTCTGCCTAACCCAGGCCTAAAACTCAAAACTGGGTTTTCCCCACAAGTGAAGAAACAGCCAGCCTGAGGCTGGTGAAAGTTTAAAAACCTAAGAAGGCCTCAGGCCTGTGCTTCTCCAATTGGACTGTCCATCCATACCCCTTGGGGGTCTTGTTAGAATGCAGATTCTGACTGGGCAGGCCTACAAGGGAGGGCAGTTGGGGGTAACCAGGCCTGCAGCAGAGGGCAGTTGAGGGGAACCCAGGCCTGCAGGGGAGGGCAGTTAGGGGTGATCAGGCCAGCATCCCTCTAGGGGTCCCAGATTAGAGAGGGTTCAGGCTGGGTGAGGTACACACACCTCCGTGCACGAATTTCATGCACCAGGCATCTAGTTTTCAATAAAAGGCTGGACAGCCAATATTTCCAGCCTTGCGGGTCATGCCATCTCCTGCCACAGCTACTCCACTCTCCCACTGTATCACGAAAGCCCCAGAGATGTGGCTATATTGTGATAAAACCAGGGTCCCTTTGGTCTGACCTAGGGAGTGAGCAAGTGTCCTCTGCCCTCAGTGTGGGTGGTTTTATCATCTTTCCTCCACACCATTAACCGGCTCCCTGGTTTACACACCAGGCTCTCTGCGTCCCGCTCATGTGACTTAATCCCGAGGAGACTCCTTCCTCTGGAGGCACTCCCTGGTGAAGAGTCAGGGACCGAAAGGATAAATAAAACACTAGAATCCATGGCTGGTCTGACTGTGAACAGAATACGCTAAACTGCCTAAATTAGCAAATAAAGCAACAGCTCCTGAAAGTACCACCAGGTTATTTTTTTTTTAAATTCAAGTTTTCCTTTCATCCTTCTACTAATTTACTAGCAGGTTACTTCTCAGTGAGGGAAAGGGCCTTATACACGCACAGTGATGCTTTTATAGTTAACATCTGGCGATGGGTTTCCTCTATCATTTTCTTTTATAAACAGAATGTGGTTCCTTAAACATAATGGCAAGTTAAAAGCCTCACAGTAACAAAAACAAACAAACAAAGAGCCTCACAGTATGACACTGATCGGAAAATGTCACTTTAGAAAGACACAGGTACTAACACTATTTGGGGAAACATATAGGGGCCCGGGGTGAAGATGAAAAGTGCAAGTTCTATAATCATCCCATTACCCTTGGCAGTGAGCACTTAGAGCAGCCGGCCTCAGGTGGCCATTTCCTCCTGATCGGCAACATTCCTGACAAAGCCACAATCTTGCAGCAAAGTGAAAAACTCCTCAAGAAAGTGCAATGATCCCCGCTGAACTAGCTCTTTGTGACTGCTGCTTTCAGTCTCTCCCCCCACCCCCCCGCCCCCCCAATCCATCCAACTAACAGGGCCCAGCAGACGCCACCAGGCGCTCACAGGCACCAGAGAGAGAAGCAAAGGAACAAAACCCTCCTCGGAGCTGCCATTCTCCTGGGAAGAGACCATTGAAATGCAGAGGTGAGCCGAAACCGGTTTGGCTCAGTGGATAGAGCATCGAACTGCGGACTGAAGGGTCCCAGGTTCGATTCTGGTCAGGGGCATGTACCTTGGTTGCGGGCACATCCCTGATAGGGGTTGTGCAGGAGGCAGCTGATTGGTGTTTCTCTCTCATCCATGTTTCTAACTCTCTCTCTCCCTTCCTCTCTGTAAAAAAGAAATAAATAAAAAAATAAAAAATAAAAAGATTAAGGCAGATCTCAATGTGTCAAGAGTGGAAAGATCTCCGAGGTGTACTGCTAGGGGCTATGTGTCTAGTCTGCTAGACATCTGTGGGGAGAAAATGAGCAGACAACCGATACTCTAACCAGGGAGGAGGAGCAAGTCCCCCCATGCACAGGGCTGGAGAGTGGGACACGTGGCTGTCTGCTCTGAGCCCTGTAATGTGCAAGGCCCTTCACACAGGCCTCCCAGCCGCCTGGGGCCAATCTCAGTCCTCCCTTCAGGCGTTTGAGAAAACGGAGGCCCAGAGGCAGAGAAACTTATTGGCAAGCAGCACTGCTGGTAAGTGATAAAGATCTGACTCCAAAGACTGCTTTTTCCACCACATCACCGGGCTTGTCCTAAAAGCTGTTTATGTGAACGTCTGGGAGGCCCTGTAACCACAGATGGGGACACTACACCCCACACCTGGAGCCCAAGCACAGAACGGGCCTCGTGCTTCCTCCAGGACACCCACAGTGCTCTTTGCCCTACTGTTCTAAGGCACGCGTGGACAATCAAAGACACCCTGGTCCTCACAAAGCTGAGGTCAGTGCACAGGCCTTTACAAAAGGGTTTCACAAGCCTCCAGGGACGAAACCTCTGCTCTTCCCACTTGGTCCTGTGAACCTCTTCAGTTGCCAAGGCTGCACTAGGTCAGGATTCAATGGAAGGATCCTGCCTACTTCAAGAAGCCTACCATCAAGTGGGGTTCCATCCATTTGGGAGGTTTGGGGCAGAATACCCATTTGAGATAAGCTATCACCAACAATATAAGAAATAAGGCCACGATCACATGACCATCTATACAGCAGAGTCAAGTTCAAACCCAAGTCTGACACCAAAGCCCACACCTTAACCACCATCAATTGGCTGTATCCTCTCACTGCCAGATGTGATTTGCTAACTGGCTCTGGGTTAGAAACAGCAAACCATCAAAACCAAGCTGAACAATGACATCTGAAAAGAGCCTTCCCACCGGAAGGTTTCTGATCCTACTCTCTGCTCTCCGGAAGTTTACAGTGGAACCATGAAACTGGTGCCAGCTGACAACATGCAAGAGATGCCAGACCTCCTCCATGACCAAGCTTGAGTCAAGCTCCTCTAAGCCCCCTTCCCAACTATGCCGTGGCCTGCTGCACCGTTTTAGCAAAAACCCTGTGAGAATCTCCCACCTTTGATAATTCATCAAGGACCTCTTAGTAATTTCCCTCCACTGACCCTCTTACCCTTAAGTCCCAGCTGTCCTCTGTCTTCAGAATTAAGCTCAGATCTATAATATACCAGTCTCTCTCCCCTAAGAAACAGCTGAAATATAGTAAAAACCCTCTTGCTGTTTTAACAAGTGTCCGAAGCAATTTCTCTTTAACGCAGGACTCATAACTACTAACTCAGGGGAGATCTGAGGGCCTCTCTGGTCCTTTATCTGTGAAATGAGATGGTAGAGCTGAATTAGAAAGAGACCGTTCAGTTCTCAGATCATTTATTTCCTGTTTAAAGACTTGAGTTAAGATCCAACTCGATCTCATCAGAACTCTCAAATTAAAAAAGTATTTTGTTCAGGTTAACAATTTATTTTCCTACAGGAAAATTTTCTGATTCAGCATTCTTATATTTCTATGGAGTGATGAACTTTGCCTTATTTTTTTTTAATAAATTATACTTTAACATTATAAAGGTATAAGCAACTAATCATACATCAAAATAGTAAAAAATTCATTTTTTTAATCCTCACCTAAGGATATGTTTGTATTGATTTTAGAGAGAGAGGAATGGAAAGTGAGAGAGACATGGATATGAGAGTGAAAACACTGATCCGTTGCCTCCCATACCAGCCCGCAAGGCTGAACCCACAACCTAGGCATATGCCCTGCCCAGAAATTGAACCTGCAATCTTTTGATGTACAGGAAGACACTCTGACCAACCGCACCACCCAAACAGGGCAAAATTCATTTTTACATCTACTAATGGTAAGAAAGATTTGGAAATCTAGCAAAGTAAGATTGGCGAATGGTTAATGTTTTTCCAAATTTTTATATTCCCTGCTTATTTAACACTTGAATTTCCATTTTGGAAACGTGGTATCATTGTAATTTATAGTCTTTTCCCCAAATGACTTTTATAGCTATATATTAATTAAGTTAAAATTCAATTCATGTTGCAAGAAATTGAAGGGTAGATACTGAACCTCAGAAATATACAAAATATAACAGAAGACATCTTATTACCTATCAAAGGCCATCAACAGCTAATATTTTATAAATCTGTTGTTAAGTCTCTTTCCCCATAAAACAAAACATTAAAGATGAAAATTTCCCCATGTACTGTCCCATTCTCCCCACACAAGATAACCAATATAGGAATCTAGCATTTCTTCCCAATCAATTTATTATTATACTTTTAGAAAACATACATATCCACTTTATAAACAGTCCCCTACTAACGGACATTTAGTCTATTTTGATTTTTGTTTACCATTATAAATGACGTTCCAATAAGCATCCTAATACTCCTCCTCTTGTATACAAATGTGTGTTTCTCTAGGCTACTTTCTGTAGAAATACTGAGTCTTAAGATATACCCATTTGCTAGTTAGTAGCTATAGTGTTTGAAGGCACACTTCCACTTGTAGTGAATCCTTTCTTCAAACACCTAACATCTCTTGATAGCATCAACCTTTATCATTTTTAAAATGGTTTTCATTTTATACCAATGCTGGTAAATACTAGGTTTGCTTCTAGCCTCCCTTCCAGTCTATCCATTTTGTACCGTCCAGGGCTGCACATGTAAATGCAGGACGGAACACTGACCCCCCCACCTTCACACAGACAGGCTTTCACAGCTCAGAGCTGGTGACCGCCTGGGGAAAGGAGTGAATCCACGGGTCAGTCTTCGTCTGGGTCCCGGGGACCCACGTACTCACAGACAGCATCACAGTGCGGCTCCACCAGCTGGTTCTGTCCCCGCAGGTGAACACGGCCTGGCTCTGCTCTCCGTCCCAGTGCAGCAGGCGGCCCACCCTTCCAGCCCGTGGCCCCAGCACCGCCAGCACTCGGCTGCCCTGGACAAGGGTCTCCAGCATGTCTTCCCTGACGCCTTCTAGGACCTGGCCTTCATCTGTCTGACACATCCAAGTATCTGGACAGAAAACATCTTCAATTGTCACCTTGGTGTTGTAATACTTGTGCGGTTTCTGCTCTCTCCCTCTTGGATGGAAGCTCCTCTGGTCGGCCTGGAAGGCGCTTCCTCTTCCTCTCTTCTGCTCCCCGCTGGGTGGGGAGATCTTGATCCTGGAAGGTCTCCCAGGACAAGGCTGTTCCCTCTGGAGAAGTTCTGCTCACCTGGCTGAGATCCAAGGAGCTCTTATCAAATTCCTGCTGGGAAACAGTCCTTAGAAAGTGACCTCATTCAGTGACCTCGCAGTTCCCCACGGCCAAGTGAAAGGTGGCCCGAACACTGTCAGGATCGGGGCCTTCCACCTTACCATAGAGGCCTCGGGGAGGGCCTCTATGAAAGATCCACCACAGCTCCTCCGGGGGCCAGTCCTGGAGGCTGGTCTTCCTTATCTTCCTCGTGTTCCGCATCTGGCCTCAGCAGGCGGAGGGGGCTGGTGGGGGCCAGGGCCTGGAGGTCCATCTGGTTGGTGCCCAGTCCTAACCCTTTAGGCCTCGGTGTGTTGACACGGAGCCTCACTACTTCACTGAAGGTGCGGCTGATGCCCTGGCCAGGTTTCCAGCCCATGCCCTGCAACATGGCCAGCCCACCGGCCTCCACAGGGGCTGCCTCATAATCTGCCTGTTGGATACTGTCTTGGCCTGGGGTTTCCTGTCTGCCCCTTCCTCACTGGGTATGCGTCTGTTCTGGATCATGGAGATGGGAGTATGGAGTCAACACCCTCATGCTCTTTCTCATCCAGAGACTTCTTAGATTCCTCAATGAGCTCCTTCACAGCCTGGGGCAGCGCCCCATCCACCACGGCCTCAGCAGATGGGCCGGGAGCCTGGGCTGGTGGCAGCCTTCCAGGGCCATTTTGAATCGAAGGGATGACGAGTTCCTTGGGGGCTTCGGAGGGATTGACACTCTGCAATTTCCTCCCTTCCACAATCTTCAAGAAACCCTTCTCTTTGGGAGCCGCACCCAGGCCATCTCCCAGGTCTGCCAGCCATCTCTGGGCAGCCGTGCCAATGAAGCTGAACGAAATTGGGGCAGGGGAGGGTCTGCCAGCCAAAAAGCACCCTCTTCAGCGTCTCCCATCATGCTCCTCTTCAGACTTCATTATTTCTAATCCGACGGATATAAAGTGATGTAAGCATGGGTTTCATTTGCATTGACTGGGTTACAAGAGCCCAATGTGTTTAATCATTCTGACTTCAGGACCTTTGATACACGTGACAAATTCCCCACCATAAACTGGGATTCCATTGCCATCTACAGAGCAACATCTGCATTTAAAAAAATGCTGGACATTTTCCTTCACAGAGAGTCACAGGTTGGAAAATTCAAGGAGCAGAGTCCTTCCTCTTCAATGTATTCTTACTGAACAATAACTCTCTCCTCTCCCTTCCCACTGCCACTCGTTAAACCCTCAAAATTCTCCTGGGAATTACCGCCATGAGCTCCCTAGGTTGGTTGCTCACCGTCCAATGCTTGTTGACACTACAGGGTATCTAAGACAGGCATCTAGTGAATTCAGCTTTCAGGACAAAATCCAACTCTCTTGGCGCAGCACGGGAGGCCCTGCTAACTGTTCTCTCTTCTCGTGGCTCAAGAAACCCACCGCCCACATGAGCCCTTTGCTCCATCAGCTCCAGTATTCCACCTCCCAAACCAGTGCTCTTCCCATGCCTTCTCCAGGCTGTTTTCCAGGTGAGAGTCTCCTCCATCCCACCAGCTCCCCCCACTCCTCAAACTCCACTCCAGCAGGCCTTCTCAGCACAGTTCCACCGCTTCCGGAACCCTGGAATGGCTCCCCTTTACTAAATGATCCCAGCTCAGAAAGCTTAGTCAGGCGTCATACCTGTTTGCTCACGAATGCAGCCTTACAGAAAAGACATGGGGTTTCTCCACTCACCACAGACCACAGGGAAAGTCTCAAATCATCTCGGGCATTTCTTCCCACCCATAAAAAGAAATAGCGGACCCCGAGTTCCTTCTTCCAGCCCCCCGATGCTTCCGTTCTCACCATGGAGCCCGTTAGGAGGTATGACCTCAGTCTTTTAGGGGCAGAAGACCAGGTCCGCTAACGTTCCTCTCCGTGGTGGGTATGACTCTTCCTGCAGTCCTCCCCCCCCCCCTCCCCCCCGGCCAGGGTCAGGCCTCAGAGCACGGGTTTCCCGGGCTCCTCAGAAGGGTTGTTTGTTTCCATAAGCTCCGGGCATGCCTGCTGTCCTCACAGCCCTTCCCCTCCGGCTGCAGAGAACCGGCTGGGGAAGGGTGCAGTCCTCCACATGAAAAGCACCAACAGCTTGAACCGTCCCCGGATGACTGCAGAGGTGGGACCCGAGCCCCGGACCCCGCCCGGCCTTCGCGCCTGTGGAACCTCAGCAAATGCCCTCTCCTCCTTCCCAGCCGGTCCCTCCCGGCTCCTGGAGGGGGCGCCGGGGCTTCCCGGCCGAGCACGCGCCGCACAGAGCCCACCACGCCCACCTCCCCCCACCCCCGCCCTCTCCCCCACCCCCACAGGATGGCGGGCCCCGAGCTCGTGGGGTTTCCCCAGGGATGCCTCGGTGCCAGAAATTCTCCTCCGCAGGGTGAGAAGCGATTACCCTGAAAAGGCCGGGAGACGTGGGGGCTGAGAATCCCAGCCGTGAGGCCAAGAGGCGCGGCAGACGCGCGGCCCCGGCCCCGGAAATTACCTGCGGCGGCGGCGGCGGCAACAGCAGGACCGTGGGAACTTCTCGTGGCGCGCAGCCGCAGACGAGCCACCTCCTGCTGTTCGCCTGGCAGTGATTGCAGAGCTGTGGCCTCCGTATCCTTTTAAAGGGCCGACTGCGCCACGCTGATAGGCGAAACGTCGGGGCGGGGCTTCGGGGAAAGCCAATGGGAGGTGGGAACAAGGCCGGTGAGCTAGAGGGACGGGACTACAAGTCCCAGCATGCACCGGGCTTAAGTACCCAGCGGCCCAGGAGATAGTGGAGGTTGAGTGCCAGATAAGCTAGGAATCTAAAGTCCAGGGGTTTGGGGGAACCAGAGGCTTAGTGATTCCAGAACTGTCCTTCAAAGGATCTAAAAACTAGCACGCAGAGCATTCTAACCCATTCCTCTTCTCTTCCCACAAGGCAAAGATGCTCTCGCTCAACATTAATCCTTTGTTTTCTTTCACTATAGTGCCCTTGCCCCAACCTGCTTCCTGTAAGAACCTCCCATGTTGTACACCTCCTCAGAGTCCTTCCAGTTGCTGGATGGGATGTTTCGCCATTCACTAATCGCTTTAAAAAGCCTACTAGATCTTTACATCTAATCTACTGTACTTCAATTGCAGTACTTGTTTAAAAACAAGTCCAGTTTTCTTGCGGTGAAGACAATTGACTAAGGACCCTTGGGGCTTAGGCTAATATCCAACACTTACCGTGCACTCAGTCAATAGCTGACACTTGACTGGAGCCTGTTTTTAGTTTCATTTCATGTACTAATTCATTTGGTCTCTACAGCAATCCTAAAGAGACAAGCTACCGGTAGTATTCCAG
This sequence comes from Pipistrellus hanaki, assembly GCF_964339955.1. Taxonomy (NCBI): domain Eukaryota; kingdom Metazoa; phylum Chordata; class Mammalia; order Chiroptera; family Vespertilionidae; genus Pipistrellus; species Pipistrellus hanaki. The sequence continues at coordinate 7,652,252 of NC_140503.1, forward strand.
GACAATCGGGAGAGGGAAATAGACAGTTAAACAGCAGCTATCTAGTAAATCCTATCTTCTCTAAATCAAGGATGTTTAAAGAGTAAATGGTTTGGCCAGGTCGGTGGGCTCAGTTGGTTGGAATATCTTCTGGTACACGCTAAAGGTTCCATTCCTGGTTAGGGCACATACCCAGGTTGCAGTTGGGATCCCCAGTCGGGAGTATGTAAGGGAGGTAACCGAGAAATGTTTATCTCTCACATTGACGTTTCTCTCTCTTCTCTCTCTCTCTCTCTCTCTCTCTCTCTCTCTCTCTCTCTCTCTCTCTCTCTCTCTCTCCTCAGGTGAGAATTAAAAAAGAAAAAAAAATAGTAAATGATTTACACTTCTCCCTAACCACTTTTTCCCTAACCAGAGGGAGACAGATAGCAGAAATCCAATTAATGCCATTTCCCAAGGACAGAGGAACTTAAGAGAATAAATCTTATTGTGGTATATCAGCATTAAGCTGACAAATATTCTATTGAGATTCTCCCCTAAGAACTACCTTAAACGCCTAGCCTCTGAAACCCCTTAAAATGAAGGTTCCAGGGTATGCTCCCCCAAAGGCATGCATCTCCTAAACTCTAAGGGACCCCATGAGGCTGCAACCAGGACAGCAATAGGCAACTTGCAGTTCATCACACCCAAACTCCCTGGACCTGTCCCCGAGGCTCTCAGAGGGAAGGCAGGAAAGGGTGTGCAGGTGGGAAGAGATCAACCAATGAACGTGTATGCATATTTGGTGAAGACTTGGGGTCGGATGTGGGGGCCAGCAGGGAGAGATCAATGGGGGGTTGGGGGATGGAGATATATATAATACTTTCAACAATAAAGATTAAAAAAATAAAATAAAATATTATTTTATATTTCTAAAAATTAGCAACAGACACAATCAATCAAAGTGATGCACCACGTAAGTGAAATGAAGAATAAAAAATGAACAATTAATTAATTAAAAACAACAATAATAAAAAAAATTAGCAACAGTACTTGGGAAGATTATGAAAAAAATAGGTAAGGTGCCAAAACCGGTTTGGCTCAATGGATAGAGTGTCAGCCTGTGGACTGAAAGGTCCCGGGTTCGATTCCACTCAAGGGCATGTACCTTGATTGCTGGCACGTCCCCAGAAGGGGTGTGCAGGAGGCAACTGATTGATGATTCTCTCATCGATGTTTCTCTCTATCCCTCTCTCTTCCTCTCTATAAAAAAAATCAATAAAAAAAATATTAAAAAAAATAGGTAAGGTTTCTCAACCTCAGAAATCCTGACATTTGGGGCCTGGTAATTCTTTGTTGTGTGTGAAAAGATGTCTCCACAGTGTGAACGAAAGGGGCCACATGCTGACCTGACAAGCTCATGGAAGACCTGCATGGCGGGCTTGCAAACTCAGAGACCTAAAGTCCCATTGATGATCTGAAATTAAACTTTAACTAAAAGTAGTGATGGTGGGCAGTTACATCCTAGGCCAGTATCTTCCCTGACAAGGTCAACCTTTCCCTTAACAGAGCCTGTCTTTTTGCATCTATAATAACATACCCTTGAAGTGCCTGTAACTTCCCTTTCTCTGGACCCCAAGGAGCACAACCTAATGGGCCTGAGCTCCAGGACAGATACCACAAATTCCTTCATTGTTGCGTTCATTGGCCTGCACTCACCTAAGTATGTGTCTGTCATTTTACTTTTTATCCAATCTCAGGGGTTTCCCTGCATTGCTTTCTCCCGCCTTCTAGTCTATCACCAATGGATTTCATGTAGCCCACCTACGTCCCTTTCCTTTGATTGCAATGTATAAATACAGATGTAACCCGCCATTCTCCGGAGCATTATCTCAATTCATTGAGGTTCTGCTTCCCAACAGTTAGGCTCAAATAAACCCACAAAATTTTTTTTACAGGTTTCTATGTGTTTTTTTTCCTTAACAACAGATTGATCCGCTCCTGGGCAGCTGATCCTGATGTCAGCCTGGCCTTGTTGCTTTTCTAAGGCTGGAGCTGAAGCAGACTGAGGCCTAGATATTATCACTAGTGCTTACACTGCTTAAGGGAGTGGTTGTGCAAGGGCTTGTATGGGTGAAGTATGGTAGCAACCATACTTGGGTAAAAATTGCTGTTTAATATTTTAACCTTGCTGTTTTGGGCTCTGTACTCATTTAAAAGTTATTTTGATTTTCTGAACTTATGTATGCTATCCCAATACTCCCTTAATGATGGTTTGAATAGGCCACTGATTGTGATCTCACTGGTCATCGAAGCACATTCCTGGGACCCAAGAAAGTTCAATTATCCTATCATCTCAGTAACTACAGATAACTGAATTTCCGTTGACTCAGTGATCCCAGACTCTGGACAGCACAATCATTCTAAATTGTCCAGGTGGTTCATCCCAGGTAATGTGCTTCTGCTGATTCAGTGGTTCGTAGATACTTTAGATAACTAACTTGCTCAGTTTCACTTCTGTAAAATCCGAGAAACAGGTTCCTCATTCCAGACCCAAAGATGTAATGGATACCTTTGTGATAGTCTGCCAGTATAAGCCAGGCATGGTAAGCTGTTTGGGGCTTCGAGATTTGGAGCTTTAGCCCCTTGTATGACCCCTTATTGCTCTCTTTAGGGAGTATAAACCACATGAATAATGATACGCTAGCGGATGGAAGAGTCCCAACCCCATGACTAGTGATTATAAAAGGTCAGGGGTCTAAACCGCATGATCACCCATATGCTAGCGGAGGAAAGGTCACCCTGGAGGTGAGGTCCCACCCTATACCCTTCAGTTTCCCACTGCTAGGCACCCAGGGCTTATTGCCCTGGTGACCTTTGTACCTGGCCTATAATTCAGGCTCTGCTTATGCCTGTCTGCCTACTACAACGTCACCTCTCTGTGCTTCATAGTGTTACCAGAAAGGGGGCCTGGCCCTGGTGGGTCTGCCTGGCGCTGGCGGGTAGTTTGTGAATTATTGATTTTGTGCAGGAAAAATTTCACAACACGAGTTCGGGTGAATTTTAGAGGATGTTTATTAAAGCTAGGGACAGTGAGACAAGGAAGGGCTTAGGATAACAGAAGAACAAGGTGGAGAACTGAGCCCAGGCTGGGCTGCTTTGGCTCACTAAGAAGTCAGAGGAAAGGGGTCCTTCCGGGCAGGTTCAGGGAGTTTGCATGGGACCAGCTGCCTATTGCTGTACTGGTTGTAAGCCTCATGGGGTCTCTTAGAGTTTAGGAGATGCATGCCTGTGGGGAAGGAGAGGGGGAGGGGAAAGGTCACCCTGGGGGTGAGGTCCCACCCTACAGTTTTCAGGAAGGAGAGCATACCCTGGAACCTTCATTTTAAGGGGTCCCAAAGGCTAGGCATTTAGAGTAGGTCTTAGGGGAGGATCTCAATAGAATATTTGTCAGCTTTACACTAATATACCTCAATGAGATTTATTCTCTTAAATTCCTCTGTCTTTGGGTGCGGCTGGCAAACGGCACTGATCGGATTTCTGTTACCTGTCCCCCTGAGTAGTGCACCTTAGCTATTTGCCCTATGGTTAGGGAAAAGTGCAAACCATTTACTGTATTTTTCCGAATATACGATGCCCCCATGTGTAAGACACCCTCCACTTTTCCAACCGAAAATTAAGAAATCAATATTTTAAATATTTTGCTAGTATTCCTCTTAAGGCCTTCTTTTTTTCCTTTTTTTTTTTTTTTTTTTTTTTTTTTGGCTTCTTAACGAGTTGTTTTTCCTGTTTTCATCACTGTCTGATCATACCCTCAGTGGGAGGAGGTCCAAATTGTCTCTCTGCAGCTCTATTTCCATGCCTAGCCTTTGGTCGATATGGGGGACCAGGAAGGAACCCACCTCTAGTGGGAGGACTGCCCTTCAAATTATGTTTTTGGAAGAAGCTTAAACTCCAGTTAGATCGAGTATTAAATCTATGCTTGGTATCCTGGGCTTTTAACCTCATTTTGGGTTAAAAGTGCTGCTCATTTGGCCTGTGTTTCTCTCTCTCTGTCTCTCTCTCTGTCTCTCTCTCTCTCTCTCTTTCTCTCTCTCGTGTGTGTGTGTGTGTGTGTGTGTGTGTGTGTGTGTGTGTGTGTTCTCTTAAGACTTAGAACATGCATAGAAAAATATGCACAAATTACAAATGTACAAACTATAGCTCAATAAATTTTCACAGACTGAACACACCCAGGTTACCAGCACCCAGATAATAAACAAAACAAAACAAAACTAGGCCCGGGCACCTGGCCAGCACCCCAGAAGCTTCCTGTAGGCCTCCTGCAGATGATTTTTTAAAATTTATTTATTTATTTTCATTTTCTTTATTGAGGTATTATATGTGTACATATCTTACCATTGCCCGCCCCCCCCCCACTCTACTCCCATAGATGCCCTTACCCCCCAGAGTTTTGCGTCCATTGGTTATGCTTATATGCCTGCACACAAGTCTTTCTGTTGATCTCTTATCTCCCCCACCTCTTCCTGACCTTCCTGCTTTAATATGAAGATGATTTAAAAAAAACACACAAAAAAACAATGTCTCATAATAAAATAAATAAATAAAATAAAATATCCCATAACCTCCCCTCCCCTGGACGCTTAATGACGCTATTCCCTCTAGCCCCCTGCACCTTTGTTTTTATTCTGGCCAAGCACTACTTGTTCTTTTTTCCCTTTTTAATTGTTTTTTAATTGTAGTAAAGTATCTCTAACCTAAAGTTCGCCATTTTAACCGTTTGATGTGGACAGTTCAGTGACATTAATTGCATTCACACTCTTGTGCGACCATCAGCACTATCTATTTCCCAAACTTATGGTGGCTTCCAGCTCAGAAAGCATTCCATTTTTCCCAGAATAAAATCCTACCCAGCTCATGTCCCCTGACTCCTGCCGATGCCCATCCCCATCCCCTCATTTCCTGCCACATGACTCACTCCTCCAGCCGGCGGCATCCTGACCATGGCACACGCAGTTCCTCTTCCTGGAATGCCCTCTCCCTTCCAGTCACTCAGCTGGCTCCTGGCCACAGGACTCTCCTCCTCCGAGAACACAAGATAGCACCCACCCCCATCTCACTCTCGCCTTTCCCTTGCTTTACTCTCTCACTTTATACACTGTTTGTTCGCGATTCCTCAAAGGCACTGTTTTTGTTTTTAAATGATCAGAACCCCCCCCCCTTTTTTTTTTTTAAAATCAATCTTTATTGTTCATATTATTACAAAGGTTCCTCATTTCTTCCCCCCTCCACCAGGTTCCCACCCCACCCTCCGCCCCCTCCCCATCCCCCATTGTCCTCATCCATAGGTGCACATTTTATTTATTTATTTATTTTTTAAAATATATTTTTATTGATTTTGTACAGAGAGGAAGGGAGAGAGATTGTTAGAAACATCAATGAGAGAGAGTCATCGATCAGCTGCCTCTTGCACACCCCCTACTGGGGTTATGCCCGCAACCAAGGTCCATGTCCTTGACCGGAATCGAACCCGGGACCCTTCAGTCCCCAAGCCGACGCTCTATCCTTTGAGCCAAACCGGTCCAGACCATAGGTGCACATTTTATGTTCAGTCTCTTCCTCCCTCTCTTTCCCTTTTCTTCTTCCTCCACTCCCCTCCCATATCCCCTACTCTACTACAGTGAACAGCTATTATTGTTCATCAGGTTTTTCAATCTCCTTTTTTGTTGTTGTTGTTGTTGTTTTTTAATTAATAAACTATTACACTTCTAAGAATTTTAAAATCTAATAATTTTAAACCTTGTTTTTTTTTTATTCTGCCCTGGGAATTGAGAAGCAAACTTGTTTACATGTAAACTTGCCCTTAGGCTATCAAAAGGTATAGCCATTCAAGTGTAAATGGACACATTGTTTAAAGATAGCTGCTGGTTGGAATTGGATTATCTGTTCTGGGTGGGAAGGGCTTGTCATTCCCTTTCTCCATTAAAATTAAGGTAATAGCTTTAAAACCTCTTTTTGGCAAAGACCTTAAACTTTCAGAACTTTAAATTTTTCAGATAGTAAATCAGTTAATTAGCATTTTCTCAAATCAATAATAATACCTCCACATGCCCAAGGATACACTTCACACAAAAGACATTTCCAAATAGATCAACCAACCTCATCCAGGCCCCACACAAGGCACTCACAGATCAACACCCCAGCGCTATACTAACTCAACACATCCAGATCTAAGCCTTCAACACTTGATTCAGCAGACCCTCAAGTTCCCCCAAAAGTTTCCAGCCATGTCTGAGAGGCAGCCTTGGGGCGGGGGCAGGCGAGGAGCGAGCTGTTCTGGACCTGGTGGCTCAGGGTCTGGCCACTGCCGCTCCGGGCCTGGCAGCTCCCGACCTGGCTGCTCTGGGCCCGGCCGCTCTGAGCCTGGAAGTTCCCAGCCTGGCTGCTCCGGACTTGGCTGCTGCTGTTCTGGGTCTGGCTGCTCCCGACCCGGATGCTCTGGGTCCGGCTTCTCCGGGCCCGGCCACTCCGGGTCTGGGTGTTCCTGGACTGGCCACCCTGGGCTTGGCCGCCTCCGCCTCAGGCCTGGCTGCCACTGCCCCAGGTCTGGCTGCTCCAGGCCTGACTGTTGCTGCTCCGGGCCCGGCTGCCACTGCCTTGTGCCTGGCCACTCTAGGCCTATCCGCCGCCGTTCCAACATTCTGTCCTTTTTTTTTTTTAAACGCATTTATGTTGCAATGTTGGCTGCTGAGTTGAGTTCTGACTTAGTCTTTGATTTTTCAAGATCATCTTTGTATTCTTTCTTAAGTAATTTTACTATCTTTTGCTCTCACTTGATTTCTTCACATTGAAAACTTCTTTGGTTTCTTCCTCCTTGTCCTGGAAGCTCAGCAGGTTGGCCTGTGGCACCCCTTTGTTCTCCGCGGGCTCCTGCACTGCTTCAGCCTGTTGCCGGGGTTGGCGCCGCCCAGGAAGCAGCCCCCGGCCTTGGCTACATGGCCGCGCTCAGCAGTCGAAGGCCCAGGGGCACCCCCCCCACTGGGGGCCCCGTCGCCCGGCTCCTTGCTTGTGCCTGGCTGGCTGGTGTCTGGCAGGGGCTCCTGCTCTTTGTTGCGTTCCTCCAGTCTGGAGTTTTTTTTCTCCTTCCCGCTAGGGGAGTCTAGCATCAGAGTCAACAGACTGTCCTCTGCGAGCAGTGTGCGCGACTCCAGGGGCTCCGCTTTTCGCCGCTCCCCCAGGACTCCACCTCACAGCCCCGTTTCCCTCTGCTTGAGCCTGGGTCACCAGGGATTGGCCTAGAACTGGAGTTCAGAGCAGTCGGGACTGGGGCTCAGCACTGCCGGAGGTTTTGTTTCTTCCCGCCAGGGCAATACAGCATCAGAGTTAACATTCTGTCCTCTGCGCGCAATGTGCGTGACTCCGGGGGCTCTGCTTTTCGCCGCTCCCCTGGGATTCTGCCTCACAGCTCCATCTCCCCCTGCCCGAGCCTGGGTTCCCAGGGTCTGGCCCAGAACTGGGGCTCAGCGCTGCCGGTTCTGGGGTTCAGCCCCGGCCGGGGCTTTTATTTCCTTCCTGCTAGGGAACTGCAGGCAGGCACCTAGCCTTCTCCTCTCCGGCTGCGCCCTCTCCTCACGCGCACACGTGCATGCGCACAGCATGTCTCTGTACCTTAGGCTTTTTCAGCTCCTCTAATTTTCCTTCTGGTTTTCTCTTTCCTTCTTGTTGTAGAATTTTCAGTCAGTTGACTACCTGTAGCTCTGGGCAATGTCCACTCTACATTTTAGTTGTATTCCATTGAAATTGTTGTATGCTGCTATGGTTAGGTATCTACCTGAGCAGCCATCTTGGATCCTCCTCCCAGAATCCCTTTTTATTTCATTGCAATCTGTGGCTTGTTCATTTAAAAATTTTCAGGAGGAAATTCCTTTCATGGGAATACAGTGCATCTTGAGATAAGACTTAGTATTAATTTTTTACAACAACGAATGAAATTTTGGATAATTAATTTTCTTACCATCTGGGTTAGGCAGGTAGACAGACATGAGCAAAGCAAGGACAATGGGCCAGGTACCCACGGGCATCAAGGTGGAAAGACCCAGGTGCCTAGCAACGGACAATTGTAAGGTGGGACCTTGTCTCCAAGGTGACCTTTCCTCCCAAGAGGTAACATTTAGGCCTCAGTTGAATTTCAGCTCCAGGCCCAGAAAAGCAACAGAACCAGCCACGCTGACCTCAGGACCAGCTGCATTGGAGAATGACCCCCTGCCTTGCTGCCTGCCAATCAGCCAGTGAAGACGCTGACCCTGAAAGGACACATCTGGAAAACTGCTGAATATTCTATTAACATCTTCCCCTATGACCTCACCGAAAATCTCCATCCTTAAAACCCTTAGGATAGAAGACCCAGTGTGCTCTTCCAGTCCTTTCCCTTCCTCTTCCCTCTCACCTCCCCCTCCCCCCACTTCCCTTCCCTCTTCCGCCTTCCCTTACCCTTTACCTCCCTAATTATTTCCTTTATCTCCCTAATTATTTCCAAAACCCACGTGTTCTACAAATTCCTTCTTCTACCTCTGTGATGTTACAAATAAATGTTCGTTCTCTTACAGTTTGAGGCTTGGCTCTTAATTCTTTCTCGGCCAGAACTCAAGTTCCCAGGTGCTAAACCCAGGTCCAGTCTGACCACGCTGGTCTGACACCTAGTGCTGTTCCCATCGCCTACAACACATCCATTGTTTTTTATGGCTTCTGAACAATGAACAATGTTTCAAAGTATTTTTAATTGAATTTATTGGGGTTACATTGGTTAATAAAATTGAAATATAGTGGCAACCATACTTCGGTAAAAACTGCTGTTTGAATTTTAACCTTGCTGTCTGACTTCGACCTTCGATTACTTGCTTAAATAATAGGGTAGTTAAAGGAGATTGACCCCCACTGACTCAGTAGCTTCAGGGGTAGAAACTATAGATAACCTTTAGTTCTGCTTATGTATTATGGGCAAGGTAGGGCCACATTCCAATGTCTAGCAGGATGTGACTGGGAACCAACCCTGCGGCTGTCCCCAGTCTTTAGAATTTAGTCTTTAGGATTTTAGAACAAAGGAAAATTCCTGTGGTTTGAATCTTTAAAAGGGACTGCCTACCTCTGAAACGGGGCAGTCGTTTGGAGACCACCTGCGTGTGTTGCTCTCCCGGCTGTCCTGGCCAGTCAATAAATCCTTGCCTGCTTTTTTAAATTAATTAATCAGCCTCCGGTGGTCTTATTTTGAACCCAGGGTTCGACCCCACAACAAAATGATGTAGGGTTTAATATGTCATCTGTGTATTACATTGTGTTCGCCACCCCAAGTCATGTCTCTTTAACATTACTCCCCCTCTTACCCTCTTCTGCCTCCCCCACTTCCCTCTGGTTATGACCATATTGTTGTATGAGGATTATTTGTTTTTTGGAGTTTTGTTTTGTGTGTGTAGTTTTTTTTTTTTTTTTCTTTTCCTTAATCCTTTCACCTTTTTCACCAGCCACTTATCACCTCTCCTCTGGCAGCTATGAGCCTCTTCTATTTTGTTTGTTCATTTATATCGTTCTATAGATTCCACACATAAGTGAAGTCATATGGTATTTTTCTCTGACTGGCTTATTTCCTTAGCATAATGCTCTCCAAGTTCATCCATGCTGTCAAAAGGTTAGACTTCCTTTTTTTTTTTTTTTTTTTTTTTTTTTTGCAACCATGTAGTCCAAAGCTGCTTTATCCACTCATGTACTGATGGGCACTTGGGCTGCCACCAAATCTTGACTATTGTAAGTAAGGCTGAAATGAACATAGGGGTGCATATATTCTTCTGAATTAGTGTTTCAGATTTCTTCAGAAAAATTCCCAGAAGTGGAATTGCTGGACCATAAGGCAGTTCCATTTTTATTTTTATTTTTAAAATATATTTTATTGATTTTTTTACAGAGAGGAAAGGACAGGGATAGAGAGCTAGAAACATTAATGAGAGAGAAACATCGATCAGCTGCCTCCTGCACCCCACACCAGGAATGTGCCCGCAGCCAAGGTACATGCCCTTGACCACAATTGAACCCAGGACCCTTGAGTCCGCAGGCCGATGCTCTATCCACTGAGCCAAACCGGTTTTGGCGAGTTCCATTTTTAATTAGCTGAGGTAACTACATACTGCTTTCCACAGTGGCTGCACCAGTCTGTACTCCTACCAACAATGCACAAGGGTTCCCTTTTCTCCACATCCTCACCAGCACTTGTTTGTTGATTTATTGATGATAGTCCTTCTGACAGGTGTGAGGTGATGTCTCATTGTGGTTTTAATTTGTATTTCTGTAATGATTAGTGATGTTGAGCATCTTTTCATATTGGCTATATATCCTCTTTGGAGAGAGAGAGAAACATCAATTTGTTGTTCCATTTGTCTATGCATTCATTGGTTGGTTCTTTTTTTAAAAAAAATATATTTTATTTATTTCACAGGGGGAGAGAAATAGAAACATCAATAATGAGAGAGAATCATTGATCAGCTGTCTCCCGCATGTCCCACACTGGGAATTGAGCCCTGTAGCTTTGGTTATTGGGATGATGCTCTAACCAACTGAGCTACCTATGCAAGCCTATTTACATATGTGTGTGTGTGTGTGTGTGTGTGTGTAAATATATACACACATATATTTTTTAAATTTTTTTATTGATTTCAGAGAGGAAGGGAGAGGAAGAGAGAGATAGAAACATCGATGATGAGAATCATTGATTGCCTGTTTGGCTCAGTGGATAGAATGTTGGCTATAGACTGAAGAGTTTATGGTTTCATTTTCGCCAAGGGCATATGCCAGGTTGCAAGCTTGATCCCCTGTGTAGGGTGTGCAGGAGGCAGCCAATCAATGATTCTCTCTCATCATTGATGTTTCTATCTTTCTTTCCCTCTCCCTCTCCCTCTCCCTTTTTCTCTGAAATCAATATTTATATATTAAAATATATATTTAAATTTTTTAAAAAAGAGTAAAACTAATAATGCAATGTTGGGAGTCCAGCCCCAGGGTTACAAATCACATGACCCGTTGCTGCGTCTTGGGGAAGAACCCTTAGTTACCAACACAGTCAACGTCTTTTCCTTTAGGCCAGTAAGCACTTCTTAGTCACTTGACAGATGCACTTCATAGCCTTTGACTATCATGTGAATGTGTGGGCGGGTCAAAGTCAGTGACTTACCCAGATTAGCTCAGCTCAGTGGAACCAAGCATTTCCCTAAAACTGTGTCGGGAGTGAAGCTTCTTAACATTTAAAAAAAAAAAAAAATATATATATATATATATTTTTTATTGATTTCAGAGAAGGGGAGAGGAGGAGAGAGAGAGCAGCATCAAAGATGAGAGAGAATCTTTGATTGGCTGCTTCCTGCATGGCCCCAACTGGGGATGAATCCGTAGCCTGGGTATGTACCCTGACCGGTTGATACTCAACCACTGAGCTGGGCGGGCCAGGTAAAGCCTCTTAACATTTTGACCTGTCCAGAATGTCATACCTTAGTGTGCACAGATAAGTAGATAGAGTTCTTACTAGTAGATGCCTGGAATCAGAAGGCACATTGGAGGCAGCAGTAAGAAGAACCTGGAGGTGGGGAGCTCCTGGGGCTGCTTTCTGCTTCCCTCTCCCACAGAGGACGATGAGAAACAGACAGTGTCTTCCATCTCTCTGCCTTCCCGACAGCCCACTCCCGAGGGGAAGTCTCAGGGACGTCCATTACGCCACTAGAGGGGGACAGGTGTATGCCACCAGCACCAGAGGCCAGGTCCCTCCCCTGGTCACCACAGACTGTGTGGTGCAAGATCAAGGTATTTACTCGTAACAATAGTGTTGATTGAGGTTTTACAATTTTGAAGCAGCATTATTATTATTTTTTAAATATATTTTTATTGATTTCAGAAAAGAAGGGAGGAGAGAGATAGAAACATCAATGATGAGAGAACTATTGATTGGCTGCCTCCTGCATGCCCCAAACTGTTGTTGGATAGTGTGTTTTGTTTGTGTTTTAGGTCCAATTGGTCTATAATATATTTAATTCCACTGTTTCCTTAGTGATCTGTCTGGTTATATCCATTATTGAAAATGGGACATTGAAGTTTCCGACAATGATTGTAGAACCATTTTGCTCTTTAATTCTGTCAATGATGTAGTATAGTGTCCTTCTTTGTCTCTTCTAATCATTTTTGACTTAAAGTATTGGATTGAAAAAGCCAGCCACGTACTGAGTTGCCAGCCCTCTCCAGGTGTGTGCCTCTGTACCTCCGGACTTTACTTCCTCTGAGTCTCAGTGTGCTTTTCTCTTCCCTTCTAGCTGTAGAATTTCCACTTAGCCAACTTTCCTGTGGTTCTGGATGATGTCCGTTTTGTCTTTTAGTTGTAGTTTTGAAGTGGTTGTGTGCGGCAGCAAGTTCAGGTGTTTACCTATGCTGCCATCTTGTTTTTTCTCATGAATGATTTTTTTTAAAAAAATTACTATTGCTGCCATTTTCTGTTACTTGATTTCTGGAAGAAAAGGACATATTAACTGAAAAAAAATAGTAGTAAGTAACTATTCTCAGAATAAAAGATGGACAAGAGATCAACCGAAGGACTTGTATACATGCATATAAGCATAACCAATGGACAAAAAACTATGGGGAGGGAGGGCATGTATGGGAGTGGGGGTGGGGTGGGGATTGGTAAGATATGTACACATATAATACCTTAATTAAAAAAATGAGAAAAAGATAAAAAGAAAAAAAGAGAATAAAAGATGGCCCTTGTTAAGGAAAGGAGTTAGCAACTTTACTTCTACATAACATGCAATGGTTCTTTCTTATTTTTTAAAAAAAGCTTTATTGAGATATGATATATTTAGCATACAATTCATTCATTTGAAGTATACAATTCAATAATTTATAGTAAGTGTACAGAGTTGAACAACCAAACGCCAAAGATCTCTTACACCCACTTGTTATCACTATTGGTTCCCATCCATTCAGTCCAGGCAACCACAAATCTACTTTGCATCTCTATAGATCATCTTTTCCCGAACATTTCATATATGTAATCACACATTATGGGCCTTTTGTGTCTGGCTTATTTCATTTAACATATTTTCAAGGTTAGCCATGTTGTAGCGTGTATCAGTACTTCATTCTTTTTTATGGCTCAGTAATATTTTGTTGTTAGAATGTACCACACTTTATTTATTCATTGTTGAAGCACGTAATCAAGAGTACATGATGACTATCAGTTGACCCTCAAGCTGGACCTGGGCAATTGAAGCTTCTTCACCCTCTCCCTGTCCTTAAGAACAGATTTCCCCTGGAGCTCAAGCTAAAGATTTCAAGAAAGTCCCCTACCTGGAGAATTATATTCAAGGAAAGGGCTTTGCCCAATGCCTACTGAGGAAAACCCTGGCGCTCCACCAAGATGCTCTTGACCGATATGGTTCCCTTCATCAGATTTTGCTCAGTAACCACTGCTTAGTACATCAACACTCTCCACTATGTGTTTTTATTCAGTCCCTCAAAACATGGTAAGCACTTCGCAAATGATGGCCGAATACCAAATGAATGCATGAAAGTTGACCAGAGATCCTCTTGTTCCAACTTCTGGTAACCTTCTTTCTAGATTTTTCCCCTTCTTTCTAGATTTAATGAAGTCCCTTTCTGACTTTGGATGCAGAATTTTAGAACTGGAATAATGCTGCAAACAAAGAAATCGAGATACTAAAGGAAACATGACTTGTGAATCATACAGCAAGTTAGCCACCAAGCAGGACTTGAATACAGCTCATCTGATGATTTCCATTCCCAAGGCATCTCTAGATGTTGCTACAGGTGAAAGAATCTAAGACTTTGGGCTGAATCTGGCTGATCTCACCTCATACTCTGCAAATCACTTGCCGAATCATTTTCTTATACTTCCTCTCCCAAATAAAACTTATTTAAAAAAGATTTTATTGATATTTTACAGAGAGGAAGGGAGAAGGATAGAGAGTTAGAAACACGGATGAGAGAGACACATCGATCAGCTGCCTCTTGCACACCGCCTACTGGGGATGTCCCCGCAACCAATGTACATGCCTTTGATCAGAATCGAACCTGGGACCTTTCAGTCTGCAGGCCGATGCTCTACCCACTGAGCCAAACCGGTTTCGGCTTAAACTTATTTTTCAATTTCAGGTTCAGTAAATCAAAAAAATAATATCAGTATTATTCCTTGTCATATCTTCTATCTTCAGCCCTCAATGAGCATGAAAATATGCTGCCAAAAGCCACTATTCTCTTTGGTTGATACCCATGACTTCCCCAAACCAAAGCTGAATTGCATAGTAAAGTTGGCTTGTGACATTCAGGAAAACACATGGACATTAATGTCATTTCAAAAGAAAAATAGTTAACATGATAAAAAGAGTTCCTCTTTTCATTCTTTCTCTACCACACGCACTTGGTTAAAAGTGAGACTGCTGACTTAGGAAACAAAAGAATCAAAACAGGAAGCAATAAATTGGCTAACGAAGCATTCTCTATGTAGAAAGGCCTAATATGCAAAGTGTCCCCTGGGGTGTTAGACCTACCGGGAGTTTGATCATTCTCAATTACATGTGCTGACCACCGGGGGTGGCAAGGAATGAAGAAGGCAGCTGATTGATGATGTTTCTCTCTCATCAGTGTTTCTATCTCTATATCTCTCCCTTCCTTCCTCTTTCTTAAAAATAAATCAATAAATATCCCCCCCACATGTTTCCCTTAAAAAATAATAATAAAGTATTTTTAAAATTTTATTTTATTTTCCCATCACAATTTATCCCCTCTATGCCCGCTTACATATCAACCCATGCAAAAATTAAGTATTTTTAAATCACATATTATTTTACAGGTGTAAATTTTTAAAATAAATGTTATTATACCTTATAGATACTTCTGCAAGAATGAGCACTAGGTAAACTATGGACTTTGCGTGACTATTTTTCCTTTCAAATTATTTTTGATAAAAGTTATTATGTTAGCTTTCAGCTAATTCTGACCAAAGAGACCACTGGTCACCAAATACTGTGAGGCCTCAGGAAAAGGGTGAACTTGGGTTGGGACCAGCAGTTGCTCCACTCTGGCTGAGCAGGAAAACTGCTACCTATATCACAACATTTTTTGTTGTTGTTGTTTTAACTTTTTTTTTTTTAATATATTTTATTGATTTTGTACAGAGAGGAAGGGAGAGAGATAGAGAGTCAGAAACCTCAATGAGAGAGAGTCATCGATCAGCTGCCTCTTGCACACCCCCCACTGGGGATATGCCCGCAACCAAGGCACATGCCCTTGACTGGAATCGAACCCGGGACCCCTCAGTCCCCAAGCCGATGCTCTATCCATTGAGCCAAACCAGTCTCGGCTGTTTTAACTTTTTAAAAATATATATTTTATTGATTTTTTACAGAGAGGAATGGAAAGGGAGAGGGATAGAGAGTTAGAAACATCAATGAAAGAGAAATGTCAATTCAGCTACCTCCTACACTCCCCACTGGGAATGTGCCCGAAACAAAGGTATATGCCCTTGACCGGAACCGAACCTGAGACCCTTCAGTCCACAGGCCAATGCTCTATCCACTGAGCCAAACCAGGCTTAACCTTCAATTATGGAAAATCTCAAACATTTGTTGAGTAGACAGCACAGTGTAATCGACCTCCATGTATCGATCAACCACATGCAACTGATCAGCTGGTGGTCAGTCTTGTTTGATTTGTGCTCTCACGAAGTCCCCCCAGTCCTGATTACTTTATAGCAAATCCCAGACATTATTGCATCTCCCCTCTGGTACTCACAGTCCTTGTGCATTCTTCTCCCACATCGAATTGGGGATGTTCTAGGTAACCTCTACACTCTACCACGTACGGGATGATGGAAGTGCTGGCTTCTGGCTTCCAAGGTGACCCAGAAAAGATACTGTGGCTTCCTCATCGGCCTCTTGCATTTCTCGCTGTGGGGGACAAGGCTGAGACTAGACTGAGGTAGGCAGGGCAGCCACGACACAAAATTTAGGATGACATTTAATCACAGGCGCTGTGACCTTGCATTTGTACCACCTGTGCGTGAGGGCTGCCTTCAGTCTTGCTCTCCAGGTGACTCACCTGCCTCGTCCAGGCCTGAGGGGGAAGCCAGCTGCCATTCCTTGAGGACGCCAGGACCTCCTCATTCATAGGTTGACTCTCAACCACTGAGCCATGCTGGCCGGGCAGCTGGGTTCTTTTTTTAAAAAAATATATTTTATTGATTTTTTTTTACAGAGAGGAAGGGAGAGGGATAGAGTTAGAAACATCGATGAGAATCATCGATCAGCTGCCTCCTGCACACCGCCTACTGGGGATGTGCCCGCAACCAATGTACATGCCTTTGATCAGAATCGAACCTGGGACCTTTCAGTCCACAGGCTGACGCTCTATCCTCTGAGCCAAACCGGTTTCGGCCAGCGGGGTTCTCTTTATCAAAGCAGCACGACACCGAAAAGGAAGTTCAGAACCCCCGCTCTTTACTACCTGAGCCCCGCTCCAGCCTTCCTGACACCAGTAACTGTGTGCTTTGCATAAGGTGACCAGACGTCCCGCTTTTGGCGGGACAGTCCCAATTTTTTACAAATTGCTGCATCAAATTGTAAAAAATTGGGACTGTTCTGCCAAAAGTGGGACGTCTGGTCACCAGAGGGAGGTAGAGTAGGTCCCTGAACAATGGGTTGGTTGGAGTTTAGAGGGAGGTAGAGGTTCAAGCTCCGGCCAGGTGTGCCCAGGCCTTGCACCTGTGCCCTGAGTTGAAATAACTTTTGTAACCTCTGGGTTGTCATTGTAAATGTCCTAACTCCCTCTTGTGGTTTCTGCGTATAAATTTGCTGTAACACCTGTGGTCTGCACTGCAGTTTGGCCTTTACAGGGGTAGAGTGCTGCAACTGCAGTCACTGGCTCATAAATTTTATTATTTTTATTAAAGGCTCATAAATTTTGATCTCTGTCTCTGGTGGTCGTCTCTTGCGGGTCGCCCCATAACAAAAGAAGCAGTCAGACTTAAAAAAAAAAAAAAAAAAAAAAAAAAGATTCAGCACATCAGAGGCCCTCATGAGAGAAGCTGAACCAGAACTGCCTAGGCTAGGGGTGTCGAACTCAATCAGAGAAGGGGCCAAAATCTAAAATCCAGCCTAAATCGGGGGCCGAATGGTTTACTGAACAGTCATAAACTGACAATGTCATAAACTGACAGCGGAGTGCAGTGATGACAGCGTGGTGCGGGCCACATTGCAAGGCCTGGCGGGCTGGATTTGGCCCGCGGGCCTTGTGTTTGACACATGTGGCTAGGCAAACTGCTCCTGGTAAGAGAAAGTTCATTTAGAAAGTTACCAAGGTAATAGAAATTGTAACCACAAATCAACATTCCAATTAAGCGATAAAAAGATTATGTGTTCTGTTTGTTTTAAGGCTGCAGCCAACCTCTGATATCTTGAGAATGTGTAATTAGAACCCTGTGTTATTCTTTCTTACCTAGCTTCTTTTTTACAGCTTCAAAGAAAGCTGCCTTGGGGAGAAGGGAATGCCTGGCACAGCTGTGAAGACCCACCGGGGCCTGTGGTAAAACTACAAACTCAGCAGAAGGGGAAGATGGAACCTCGAGAAGAAACACTCCCTCAGCCTCTCCTCTCCCCCCCCCCCCCCCTCTTTACTTCCGGGAGAGACCGATTGCCCACATCCCTCCCCTCGGTCCCTGTCCCATGTTCACACTCCTCCTGGATAAAAACCCTGGCCTGCTCTGCGAAGGGCAGATGGGTTGTTGAGGATTGGAAAGAGTGCCCCATCTCCTTGGGATGCCAGCACTCCCTGCTGGGGAGCACACGAGACTGGGTTGGAAAGTTTGTAAGGGAGACATTCTCCTTTCAGGGTTGGGGTCTCCGCTGATTGGTCAGTGCCAGGGCCGGGCGGAGGGGTTGGGGAGGGGTCATGATTCCATGCAGCTGGTCCGGAGGCCAGCCTTGGCAGTGCTTATCTGGCTTTGCTGCTTTTCTGGGCCTGGAGCTGAAACACAACTAAGGCCTAGATGTTATCTCCAGGGAGGAAGGGTCAGGGGGTGTAAACCACATGACCAGCCATGGGGCAGGGGAGGAAAGGTCACCCAGGGATGCGGTCCCACCCTAAACTTGTTCCACTGCTAGGAAATAACCCTGGAGAGGTAAATCAGGGCACGGAGTCCCTGCTAGGCCACCTCAGCCACCCAGGCAGCGGGGAACAGGCCAGGCGGGAGGAAGACAGACTGAAGCAAGCACACGTTATATGACCACCTGCTATGTGGGAGCACAGGCCCTTCGGCTGCCCCACTTGCAGGCACAGTATCCCCAAACCACAATTAGCAGTCAGTGTACAGGGCAATGACTTCAGCAGTGCCCCTTCTGGAACCCTGTCACGTGACTCAGACATCTGTCCTCTCCGCCCTTTCCCCCTGGGACCAGGGAGAACCCACTCACCATCCCTCATGCCTGAGGCTCTGCCTTCCTTCTCAGCTCCCTGGCTCCTGAGGAAACGGGCTGCGCTAGCCCTGCCCCTTGGCCACTTCCACCAGTCACACCCGCCGGAAAGATGAAACCTCCTCTGAGGGGTGACAGAGACCCCTCTCCTCTCAGGCAGGGGGACTCCACCAGTAATTTGACTGCTTGCAGGCCAGACATGCCTCCAGAATTTCAGCGGAATAAAACGGCCCGCCTCCATGGTCCTGGGGTCCTTGAAAGCCCAGTGGGGAGGCTCCTTGCGATGACTTTGTGGGGGGAAAGCAGCAGATGGGCCTTGTGGGACAGGCAGGCTGGACGGGAGAGCCCCGGAGGCCCAGGCATTCATTTTGGATGGAGCTGGGACTCTGGATGTGGACTTTGGACAGAGAAGAATGAGTAGAAGGACGTGCAGGGGAAAACTCGGAGGGAGGGACAGAGAAATCCCTGCCATTTGTGAAGCACCTGTGTGCCAGGTTTCGTGCTGGATGCTTACATATGCAAGAGGTATCTACCTGTTTCATGGAGCTAGCAACTCTTACCCACAGGGTGGGCCCACTGCATGTATTCACGTAACAACTGAATGTAGAAGGCCCTGCCCTAGGTGAGAAGTATGAAATTGGGAAACAGAAAGACATGGTCCATGCGTTTGTGGAGGGGAGGTGGACACTAAGTACATAAATAATAGTATCTATGCAGCATGCAAATTATTATGAATTTGAATAATTATAAAATTATAATTATACAAAATAAAATTTTATTGAGTGGGGTACTATGCAGAGAAGGACGGGACCTAGTTTACTCAGGGTGGCCAGGGAAGGTCTCAGAGGGGAGACTTATACTGAGACTTGAAGGCGGGGCGGGACCAGCCATAAGGTATGGGATTGTGCCCTGGCCAGTTTGGCTCAGTGGATAAAGCGTCAGCCTGCGGACTGAAAGGTCCCGGGTTCAATTCCGGTCAAGGGCATGTACCTTGGTTGCTGGCGCATCCCCAGTGGGGGGTGTGCAAGAGGCAGCTGATTGGTGATTCTCTCTCATTGATGTTTCTAACTTTCTATCCCTCTCTCTTCCTCTCTGTAAAAAATCAAATATGTATATTTGATATAAATATAATTGAAAAGCAATACTGGTTTCACTTGTCAATTCAGATATAACAGACACACATACATATATTTTTAAGTACTGAGGTTGCCCCCTGATTCTGGTAGATAAAAATGCAGAAAGAGTCTCACAATTCCATTCTTCAAGTTTGTTCAGCCAGGAAGTAGAATTATAGAACCCAGAGCTGCAGGAACACAGGAATCTTCTAATGAGAATCCCAAAACCCCTGGGCTGAGGATGCTGGGCTGGTGACATAAAGGCGGGGTTTCAGGCACTTGAAGGGCAGGGCTGTGAAGACTTGGGTGGGCATTCAGCCTCCTTAGGGAGTCTAAAGTTTTAAACACTGATTTGTTGTTCCACCTATTTATGCAAACGTTGGTTGCTTCTTGCATGTACCATGACTAGGAATCAAACCCACAACCTTGGCACATCAGGACAATGCTCAACCAACTGAGCTGGCCAGTGAGGGCTCGCCTATGTTTTCTTATAGAACCTTTATTATTTCACATTTCACACTTTGCTCTATAATCTATTTGAAATTTTATGTATGGTATGAAGTAAGGGTGGCTTAGTCCATTGGGCTGTTATAACAAAAGTAGCATAGACTGGGTGGCTTATTAACAACAGCAATTTATTTCTCACAGTTCTGGGGCTGGGAAGTCCAAGATTAGTACCGAGGCAGATTCAGGTTCTGATGAGGGTCTGCAGCTGGTCCTCACAGGTGGCCACAGATGGCCATCTTCTCAGTATAACCTCACATGGCAGAATGGGTGAGGGAGTTTTTGGGGGTCTCTTTAATAAGGGTGATAATCCCATTTATGAGGGTTCCATCCTCATGACCAAATCACCCCAAAAGGCCCCACCTCCAAAATCCATCACATTGGTGATTGGGATTTCAACATATATTTTGGGGGAATACAAGCATCCAGTCTAAAGCAAGGGATTAAGATGTTTTAACCATGTGGATATCAAACTCAGCTGGGGATTATACATTTTACTTTATTACTAGAGGCCCATTGCAGGAAGGTTCCTGCAAGAATAGGGCTCAGCAGGCTTCGCTTCCTTCTCCGCTGCCTCGCTCCCTCCCTTCTCGACAGCTTTGCTCCCTTCTGCAGTGCTTGGCTTCCTTCTACACTGTCTTCAGTCTTGATCTGTGACTGCATATGCAAATTAACAGCCATATTTGTTGGGTTAATTTGCATACTTGCTCCTGATTGGCTGGCAGATGTAGTGGAGGGATGGTCAATTTGCATGTCTCTCTCTCTCCCTCTCTCTCTCTCTCTCTCTCTCTCTCTTTTAAATATATTTTATTGATTTTTTGCCGAGACCAGTTTGGCTCAATGGATAGAGCGTCGGCTTGGGGACTGAAAGGTCCCGGGTTCGATTCCGGTCAAGGGCATGTACCTTGGTTGCGGGCATATCCCCAGTGGGGGGTGTGCAAGAGGCAGCTGATCGATGACTCTCTCTCATCGATGTTTCTAACTCTCTATCTCTCTCCCTTCCTCTCTACAAAATCAATAAAATATATTAAAAAAATAAATATATTTTATTGATTTTACACAGAGAGGAATTGAGAGGTATAGAGATTTAGAAACATCGATGAGAGAGAAACATCGACCAGCTGCCTCTTGCACAGCCCCCACTGGGGATGTGCCCGCAACCAAGGTACATGCCCTTGACCTGAATCGAATCTGGGACCTTTCAGTCTGCAGGCCAACGCTCTCTCCACTGAGCCAAACCGGTTTCGGCCATGTTTCTCATTTATTAGCGTAGATTTTTTGCTGGCCAGGCCAGTCCTTTTTTTTTTTTTTTTAATCACTGATAAAATTTAGGGTCAGAGAGATTAACATACTTGAAATTAGTTGACAGCCAAATAAGAACCCAGATAATCTGATTTCTGCATCTTTACTATTAACATTTTCTTCATCTCTTTCTCAAGTCTAGAGAGAATAGACACTGAAGAAAACAAATCAAGCCGTGATTTGGTAATATTTGCCAATTTCCCTGGTGTAAATAGTTTCACCACAAGCAATTTCAAACTGCCAACCTGGAGTCCCTCACCACCAAGATGGGAATAGATGCATCATGCTGATACTGTACCTGTGAATAACCCAAGAGCATAGGTAACAGGAAAACAATTACAAGTGGCACATTCAGAGCCAAACCGGCCTCCGCTTGGCCTCCATCTTTAAGGAGGCGGGGATTCCGAGCTGGTGAAGCAGATGGCACCCAGTACCAAGGGCGCAGTGCCAGGGCCAACACGTGGGGGAAGAAGCCTTTGAGCTTGGCCCCATGGAACAGGCTCCTTCAGATCTCCATGTCATCTTCCTGGGGCATGAACTTGGGGTCTGCTTTACTCCTGTGAGAGTCACATAACAGGGACAGGGACCCAATATAAAGGAAGGTGTAGGTATGAACACAAGCTAGTGGAATGGATGAATTAGTTATACCGAATTTTTTTTTTTTGTCAGATCAGCAAAAAACCTATTTTTTGGTGTGCCTCAGCATTTTAGTAACTCGTGTATGTGTTCATAAGATGAAAAAGGCTGTTCTAGAGTCAGGATGGAGCCAGGCCCTGAGTCCTGGGCGGGGAGAAGAGGGGGTGGATAATGCCTGAGGCTGCAGGGCTTGATAGCCAGTCAGTGGCTCAAACTGTGACCCCAGAGCCAGGCCATCCTACCACACTGGCTCTGGCTGAGATGTTCGAAGACACTTGGTCCAGGTCCCCATCTGAAGAGCAGCAAGCTGAGGCTCAGAGGGGAGACCTGACCTCAGGCTCACACCTGAGTGACAGTACTGACCTGGCTTCCAGGGGCAGAGGTATTGGTTCCGACAGAGTTCCCGCTAGCTCGCCCTGCCCTGCCATGTCCACAAGGACGGAGCACGGCACCAGAGAAGGTGACAGCATCTCCTCTTTTTTTCTGTCCTTTTATTTTTTTAAATATATTTTATTGATTTTTACAGAGAGGAAGGGAGAGGGATAGGGAATTAGAAACATTGATGAGAGAAGCATTGATCAGTTGCCTCCTGCACTCTCCCTACTGGGGAGGTGTCCCAGTCAAGGTACAGGCCCTTGACCGGAATCGAACCTGAGACCCTTGAGTCCGAAGGCCAATGCTCTAGCCACTGAGCCAAACTGGCTAGTGCTCCTCTTTATTTCTTATCCTTATCCTTATCCTTATCCTTATCCTTATCCTTGTCCTTATCCGTATTTTTATTCTTATCCTTATCCTTATCAGAACGCCACATCCAGGCTCCAAAAGATGACCCAGTGACGCCCAGGAGGATTTTGGATGGCAAGGAGAGTCCAGCTGCCCCTGGGGAAGAAGAGAGGGTGAAACCATAGGGGCACAGGGTGCCCTAGCAGCCCCTGGCAAGGGCGGAGATCAGAGATCCCAGGGAACCTCAGGCAGCCAGAGGCCCCAGCATCCCACTCCTGCTCCCTCCTACTTCCTAAAACCTTAGGATGTCTGCTCTGAGGAGCAGCTGCCCAAAGAGGAGGCATGAACTCTGGTGGTGAGTCCCCCAGTGACAGGGCAGACCTTGTGAGAAATGGCAGGCACCTCACCTTTCAGACGAGGCTGGGGTCTAGAACTGGGAAATAGGGGTATTCCCAGGTTTTATAGAGTTGACTGGAAAAGCATACCTGCTGGACTGTACCCATGCGCCCACCCCCTTCAAACCAAAACAGGAGATAGAAGAGGGGAGACAAAGGACCAGGGACTGAGGACCACGCAACTGGAAGGAGAGGACAGGCCCTCCCTCAGGCTTAGGCTCTGGGCTGAATCCCATCCTGGCTCTGATCCTCCCCTTCATCCCTCCCTCCTCCTGCTCAGGACACCTACCTACTGACTGTAGATTGGCCACCAGGCTGCCTGAAGCAACTCCGCCCCCATTGGCAATGGCAGCTGATGACATCATCTTGGCAGCTATGGAGGAGGCAGCGATGCCTGAGCTGGTGAAGCCTATGGCGCCCAGCACCACGGGCACAGAACCCACGGCCACCACTGTGGGGGAAAAAGCATTTGAGGTTGACCCCCATGGGACAGGCTCCTTCAGGTCTCCCTGTCATCTTCCTGGGGCATGAACTTGGGGTCTGCTGTGCCCTGGGAGAGTCACAGGGCAGGGTCAGGCACCCAAACACAAGGGAAGGCTGTAGGTGTCACAGAAGCGAGTCACTGGGTCCCAGGACTCTGCAGGTCTCTGTGTTGCTGTGACACCTGGGAGGCTCACAGCCGTCCTGGCCCAAGCTGCCCTTGTGGGAACTAAATCAGTTGAAACAAGCAGTGGCCTTCAAGCTTCCCCTTTGGTAGGAAAACATGCCCCCCCACCCCCCAAGCACAGGGTCAGCAGAAGATGACATCAGCGCTGCTCTTCTGCAGAGGTGATGGGGTGGGGGCTCCTGCCCTCTGCCCCTCAGGGCCTGTAGCTGTGTGTGGGGGGGTGCCTCCCCAATCTTACATCTCCAGAGCAGTGCAGTCACAGAACGTTCAACAAAGAAAATGTTATGGCCGAAACCGGTTTGACTCAGTGGATAGAGCGTTGGCCTGTGGACTGAAATGTCCTAGGTTCAATTCTGGTCAAGGGCATGTACCTTGGTTGCGGGCACGTCCCCAGTAGGGGTGTGCAAGAGGCAGCTGATCAATGATTCTCTCTCATCGATGTTTCTAACTCTCTATCCCTCTCTCTTTCTCTCTGTAAAAAATCAATAAAATATATTAAAAAGAAAAGAAAATGTTCTGTACCTACTCCATCCAATACTGTAGTCACATTGCTTTTGAGCATCGAGGTGTGGCTAATGTGACAGAAACGTTTCATTTGAATTCTGTCCTCTGTATTGGAGGACACTGCTCAGGAGCACAGCTAACCCCTGGGCTCATTGGAGGACCTGCCAGGGTGCCCAGTGCAGCTCTGGGGAACCAGACACAGCTCCGCTCCCACATTCCCCACAGCCCTGCCCTCTGGGAGGAAGCCTGGGCTCAGGCAGATGGAAGGGCCACAGGTTTACACCCGGCAGAAGCTGAGCTGGGACTGGGGTGTGTTCATGGCTTTGCTTTAGTTCCTGTGCTCTAAGGTTCACCTCTGGCACTCCACCTCTGCCCCCTGCCCACTCCCCCTGTCCCACCGCATCCTGGGGCTCCAGGCAATCCTGGGCTGGGTCACGGGAGGATTACTCCCAGAAGCCCAGGGCCAGATGGGGGCTTGACCTCCTTCCCAGAGAGACTCACCTCCTCCGATCACGGCTACACCAACCGTGCCTGGACACAAAGAGAATGCATGTGAGTGTGACACGCTGGCCTCCCCGGCCCTTCCTGCTGCCGCCCTCAGTGGGGAGGGGGCTCTGGAGCCGGGATCAGAGGAGAGAGCAGCTCCTGCCTGAGGTCGGAGTTACTGAGCATGTGGACAGGGGATGCCCAGAGCTCTGAGGCGTTCAGGAGGGGGAAGGGCAACACCTGCTCTTGGAGGGGACACAATATAACCCCTCATTCGTCCCATGTCCTCCTCAATCTCACCCATGCCGATTCCATATCAGCCCATCACCCCTCCACCTCTTGGGTGCCTCACCCAGTCCATGATTTTCAGGACACCTGCATTCTGATGACACACAAATTGGTAAGTTCAGCCCAGACCTACTCCCACAGCCCTCACGATTGGGATTACATAGTTCCCTTATAGAAGAGGCCCCAGAGAGCCCCCTTCATTCCTTCCTCCATGTAAATTTACACCTAAAAGTGGTTGTCTAGGAAGTGGGCTCTCACCAAACTTATCTGCCAAGGCCTTCATCTTGGACATTCCACCCTTCAGAACTGTGGGAACTAAGCTGTGTTATTGATGAGCCCACAGTCTAGGGCATTTTGTTATAGCAGCCTTAAGTGACTATGACAGCACACAATCAATGAGTGGAAAGACAATCTACAGAATGGGAGGAAATATTTCCAAACCATATATCTGATAAGAAGTTAATATTCATAATATATAATGAATTCCCATGAAATCAAAACACACAAATAACCCAATTAAAAAAAAAATGGGAAAAGAGTCCAGCAGGGTGGCTCAGCTGGTTGAGTGTCCTCTTGTACATCAACCTGCAGGTTTGACTCTAGATTTTGGGTTGGATCCCCAGTTGGGCACGTAAGGGAAGCCTCTAGGGAGCGGCTATAGAGTTAAGCCTCGGATTGACCTGTTGCAGAGTCACAAAGAAGTCCCAGTTTAGAGGGCAGAGCCCTCGTAGCATTATTAAGTTTGACCTTCCCAGGTAGCTAACGGGAACACTGTAACTATGTTGACCACTTGCTTGTTTTTCTCTGACAATAAATTAAAGTCTCATCTTGCCAGTTGGATCTTTTCTGTGTCCTCATCCATGCATGGGAGATCCACGGAGCCCCAGCTATGTTCTCTTAGTCTTTTCTTTAATCCTTCCCCCAGCTCCTCGGGTTCAACCTTGACCGTGCTGACACGGCACAGAGGCCACCAATCGCTGTTTCCCTCACCTATGGAGAACAGTATGGAGGCTCCTCAAACAACTAAATTAGAGTTCCATATGATCAGCGGTCCCACCTCTGGGTATTTGCCTAAGGATCTGAACACGGGGTCTAGAAGAGATACCTGCACCCCGTGTTCATAGCAGCGTTATTCACAATAGCCACGAGGTGAAAGCAACCCAAACATCCAAAGGTTGATGAACGGATAAACAAAATTCTGGCACATGGGTGAACCTTGGGACATTATGCTAAGGGAAACAAGTGAATCACAAAAGGACAAATACCGTATGATTCCACTGTGGGCGAATGAGAGGGATTCTATGGAAAGGAACTTCCCACGGTGATCTGATCACACATTCCTAACCGGGCAGGTCATGGTGGAGAGTGGCTTCCCGGGTCTATGACTTCTTTAGTGAAAGGTTTTATGCCAGTCCTGTCCAGTGTTGTGGTGTATCTAGGTTAACAAGCCTTTGAAATACCCGACTATCCGCAGAAGGGGTTTTAATCCTCAAGAGAACACATAATTCTGTTAACTTTCCTGTAGTCCAATCCCCATCTGGCTTCCTTCAATATTCCTTTGCCCCCCTCTCCCCCCCACCTGGCCTCCCCCGCCACCTTTGTTTCAAATGCACAAAAGAGCCTGCAAAAACTGTTACACTCAGGAACATTTGAGATCTTGTGTCAGTTTGGCTCAAATAAATTCTTATAGGAATTCTCTACATATTTAGACATTTCTTACATCACCACCACTCAGATGAAATCCCTCAGACCAAATTCCATGTTACGTGGATCTTGCCACAATTTAAAACACACACAGAGTGGACCTTGTGCTGCCCTGTCCCTGGGCTGGCCCCACCTCAGCGGTGAGCCTGCTCTGCAAGGATGTGTGCTGGCAGGAAAGGATTGACCAGGCTGTGGTGTGTCAACGGGGAGGAGCACACAGGAGAAATGAAACTTACCCAGGCCTTGGTGTGGTGGGACCAATAGGTCCGCTGGCAGTGGACTTAAACTGGCAAAGAGCCAGTGCCAAGCTGACTAGAAGCTGAGCAGCAGACCTTTGTGATGAGCTAATGACAAAATCCTACCCTGGCACTTAGAAACAAACTGAGCAAGGTTTTCAGAGGGCAGGTATCTGGCCTGGGGTCAGGCAACAGGTCAGTCCCAGAGCCAGGACCTGGAAGGCAGTCCCTCTGACTCCAGAGCACCACTGGCTTCATTGCCCCTTCTCTGGTGATCTGGGTGTAGTAGATCTTCCCACCAGGGACGTGTGCCTCAGTACTCACAGCTGAGAAAGCTGAGCTGAGCAGTGATGGTGGGGTGAGGCCTCAGTGCCCAGGGACCAGTTACCTGCAATACTGGTGAAATTGCTTTTTTTGTCTTCGGGCTGCTCTTTGGAAGAACTTCCAGGCCCCTTTGGGGGTCCTGATGGGGGTCCCGGTGGTGGTCCCCCGGTTGTAGAGCCAGCAGAGGATGGCTGGGAGGGTTCTTCCTCCTCTGGAAGAGAAGCAGAAAAAGAGCAAACAGAAGGCAGCAGATGTGGGACCAAAGGCTGCTGCCCTAGGCCCCCGAGGAGGGCTTGAGGCCCATAGACAGCACATAGCACCCTTCACCATTTCCCAACAACTCTGACTGGGGAGGGGTCGTCTGTGGCAGCTGTGCTGACAGGTGATGGGAATCCTTGGAGATGAGCCCAAGGAGGAGCCAGTGGGAGACCTGCCTGGCAACTGAGAACTGGCAGGTCCCTCACTTCACAGAGGGACAGGTTGGGGCCCAGGAGGGAAAAGACTTGCTCACACCCCCTCTGCTCTGAGCCCTGGGTCACCTCACCCTCCAGAGCCCTCCCTAGGGCCCTCACCATCCGACTGAGACTCCTGCAGGAAGGCATCAGCTGTAAACCCTTCTCCGGCCTCGATGGCTTTATCTGACATCTTGGTTGCAGTGTGGGGAACACAAGGTGCACAGCCTGTTGTCATACAGAAACAGAGTGTGAGACCCCAAGTGCTGTGCCTGACTTATATGGACGGGGGTGTGGGTTTGGGCACCTCTCTATTGCCCAGAGCCCTGCCCTCTGTCCTATAGCAGTCTATGGCCACTTCCAGCACCTCCCCCAAATCTGCACAGACCCCAGCTTTTTAAGGTAATGCCTTTGCCTGGCTCCCTGATCTCCAGGGTTCTATTCATTGTTGTCCACTAACCACTGCCCCCCTACCCAGTCGAATTCCTAGAGCTTGAGAGTAACCTGGATGGGAACAAGACTAATTGCTCCCAAAGTTTCAGGGTAAATGTGGGCTCAAACCCCTTCCCAGCACAGTCACCTCTGAGCACAGTCACAGCAGCCCTGGATGGCAGCAAAGAGGGAAGCTGTGAGGAGAGTCCTGTTGCTCCCTCCCCTTCCCCACTTCCCAGACCCTGCCTACCTTGGGAAGCAATTGCCTGAGAAGGCAGAGCTGGGGTGGAAGTCCTGTTAGTACTGAGGCTTTTGAGGACTCTCACAGGCTAATTAGAAATAGCTCCTTCCTGGATGATTTATTACCTCGCGAGACAAATAAAACAGATGACTCAGTCTCATTCTAGGCTTAGAGCCAGGTAGACCTGACCTTTGCCTTGATGTGGGGAGTGTGGGCTGGTCCTCAGGATAATCTAACTCCAACACACCACAATGCTCTAGGCCTGATAAGCAGCTTCTCCAATCACCTGGTGCTGGCTGCCTGGATTTGCAGGGCAACTGGGGAAATTTTGTCTTAAGTCAGATGCAATGACCATATAAACTAAGGTCACCAGACATTCCAGTTTTGGTGGGACAGTCCCGATTTTTAACAATTTGTCCCCCCTCCCACAGCCTTTTAAAAAAAAGTCCCTATTTTTGGAAAGAATGCACGACAAGCTAGGGGACAGCAGGAGAACAGGAAGGGAATATAAGGTTTTTGGTGGCCATGTGGCTATTTAGCCAGGATATGAGTTTTATATTATTTTTGTTAATTTTATAATGTTAAACTTTAATAATAACAAATAATTGTTGAGAACTGATTATCGAGAACTGCTTATCAAAGTTCGCATTGTTGGTCAGTTGTTAGAATTCGACCACCATTGTTTGGACTTAATGAACAATGGCATTTTTTTGGGGATTGGCAATGACGAAAACATTTTGTAACTGTCTCTCAGAGGATACACATCATACTGCGTGCTAGTAAGCTAGTTAAACAAGTGATGTCATTACAAATCAGGTATTCAGATAATTTAGGTAAGTAATTTATTTATTAATTTCATAAATACATAAATTTTCTTGAATTTAGCAGACAGTACTTGTATTATTTATATTTTATAGTGGCGGCTATTGTGGGGTCGAACCCTGGGTTCAAAATAAGACCACTGGAGGCTGACGATTTATTAAAAAAGCAGGCGAAGATCTATTGAAATATCTGGCCAGGACAGCCGCAAGAGCACCACACGCAGGTGGACTCTACACGGCTGTGCGGCTTTAGGGGCAGGTAGCTATTTTTAAAGGTTCTGAGAAGGAAAACCCCTATTTTGCAACAAACTGTTGTTTGGAATTTTCTGCTGTTCTTCCTGGATAAAATGTTGCTTTCTAGTTTACTTTAGCCCGTTTGAAGAATGATGAAGATAAACTTAGCTGTCTGACCTTGTAGGCCAGAGACCAGATATGCCCACAATCTCAATACCATGCCAGGTGCACCTTCTCAATTGGATAGAGCTGTATTGGTTTTCAAGGCCAGCATCAAGATAGCCACTAATTGCACATAGGGCTGGCTCTTTAATTAAAAAAAAGGAAGTTCTGCCTGTAACCTTGCTTAGAATTTGAATTCAACCTCCCTAAGCCCATCGCATGATGAACAAAGCAAGTAAGTGAAGGTCGAAGTCAGAATAGTAGGGTTAAAATTCAAACAGCAGTTTTTACCCAAGTATGATTGGTACCATATTTCAGTGATAAAAAGTCTAGCGCCGGCCTTGAAAGTTACACTTATGACTATACATAATTTATATTTATTTATTATATTTGTAAATTGCACTTATGTTGAAATTTTAAAAAAATATATTACAATACTATTTTTGCGTTCTATGAAAATTTTTGTTGCTCCATATAGATCAGATTTTCAATCAAGAACCACTCCCCCGGGCTTCCCAGGTCAATGGTGTCCCGCTTTAACAATGTTATTGGGTAGGCAACTAAGTAATTGCGGATTTTAAAAAGAAAATCAAAGACAATTTTTTCATGGAACTAAATAACTTTATTCTGTAATGTCTTGCCCATTTTGATCAATGACCTTTTGCCATCTTTCAGGCAGCATCATAATCCCACGTTCAAAAAACTTCTGGTTTTTATTAGCAAAAAACTGAATCAGGTACGATTTGACATCATCATTATTGAAATTTTTACCATTCAAGGAGTTTTGTAAAGATCGAAACAAAAAGTAATCAGATGGTGCAAGGTCAGGACTATATGGTGGATGTGGCAAAACATCCCAACCAAGCTCCATTAATTTTTGCCGAGTGACCAAAGATGTGTGTGGCCTTGCATTGTCATGATGGAATACAACACCTTTTCGATTTGTCAATTCGGGCCGCTTTTCTTCAACTGCATTGTTTAATTTCGTTAGTTGTTCAATGTAGACATCAGAATTGATCGTTCGGTTGGGTGGTAAGAGTTCAAAGTAGACAATTCCTTTGTAATCCCACCAAACTGATAACAAAACCTTCTTTTGATGAATATCAGCTTTTGATGTTGTTTGAGTTGGTTCACCTGGCCTGCTCCACGATCTTTTCCGCTTGATATTGTTGTAAACAACCCATTTTTCATCGCCAGTTATCAGTCGTTTTAAAAATGGATCATTTTCCTTACGTTTCTTTAGCAAATCGCAGCTGCTAATGCGTTGCGTTAACTGTGATTCTTTCAGTTCGTGAGGAACCCATGTATCGAGTTTTTGAACATAGCCAAGTTGTTTTAAGTGATTTTCAATGCATGTATGTGATACATGAAGCTTCTCTGCAATCTCACGTGTTGTACTGTGACAGTCCGAATTGATTATTGCTTTGATTAGGGCGTCATCAACTTCAACTGGACGACCAGAGCGTTTTTCATCTTTGAGTGAAAAATCACCAGAACGAAATTTGGCAAACCAATTTTGACACTGCCATTCTTTTAAGGCTTCGTCACCATAAACAGCACATAACTTTTTATGAGCTTGCGATGCGTTTTTCCCTTTGCGGAAATAAAAAAGCAAAATATGACGAAAATGTTCCTTTTGATTTTCCATTTTTCAACGAACGCCAAACGAAAACTATAAAACAGATCAAAAAACTTTTTTTACTGATTAACAGCTGAATAGCCAACTATCAAATAACAAAATGTGTTTTACATTTGTACTGCGTCTGCAAACCTAAAAATTCAACTGAAGCCATATATGTGTGAAACCCGCAATTACTTAGTTGCCGACCCAATAAAATCTGGTCACCTTAATATAAACCAAAGCAAATTTGGAACCCTCCCTGGAAGCGAGGGAGCCAATATAATCAATGTGCTAGTCTTTCACTGGCTGGGAGTCCTGGTGGGTGGCCCAGCCGCCTTGGTAGTTGCGGAATACAGAGGACATAGTGCTACTGCTCTAAGTCAACCCAGGCTCTCCATTCTCACACTGCACAGGCGGCAGCGAATCAAATGGCAGCGTCTTCAATGGGGGTGGGACTTCCTGCCGCAGAGGTTCCCAAGTGCGTGAGTGTAAGCTCCCCTGGAACTACTGACAGTGCGTGGTGGCAGTTGGAGCTGTGGGCGTGGTGGCGCCTGAGAGAACCACCGGGGTGTCCACACGGTGCGTGTCGGCGGGGAAGGAGCCGGGGATGCGCCCCCCGGGGCGCCCACCACGGGCCTCTCTGGGTCGCGATGCGTGAGTGCAGAGAGGGT
This sequence comes from Pipistrellus hanaki, assembly GCF_964339955.1. Classification (NCBI taxonomy): domain Eukaryota; kingdom Metazoa; phylum Chordata; class Mammalia; order Chiroptera; family Vespertilionidae; genus Pipistrellus; species Pipistrellus hanaki. The sequence continues at coordinate 7,684,240 of NC_140503.1, forward strand.
GGCCCCAGGCCTAGCCAAGCTAGGATCCCGTCAACACCCCTTCTGTGGGCGTCATGGCCCCGGTTCGTGGGTGAGGCCAGGCCCGAGTGCGGGTCAGGGGGCCGCGCGCATCGAGAAGGGGCCCCGCTTACTCTGCAGGCCGCGGTCTGTGCGCCCGTGTGCGTGAGCACCCCCCGCGCCTCCTGAGCACCCCCCGCGCCCCCTGAGCATCCCCCGCGCCTGGTGAGCACCCCCCGGGCCTCCTGAGCACCCCCCGCGCCTCCTGAGCACCCCCCGCGCCCCCTGAGCATCCCCCGCGCCTGGTGAGCACCCCCCGCGCCTCCTGAGCACCCCCCGCGCCTCCTGAGCACCCCCCGGGCCTAGTCAGCACCCCCTGCGCCCCCTGAGCACCCCCCGCGCCTCCTGAGCATCCCCCGCGCCTAGTCAGCACCCCCTGGCCCCCTGAGCACCCCCCCCCCGCGCCTCTTGAGCATCCCCCGCGCCTCCTGAGCACCCCCCCCTGCGCCTCCTGAGCACCCCCGCGCCTCCTGAGCACCCCCCCCTGCGCCTCCTGAGCACCCCCGCGCCTCCTGAGCACACCCACCCCCACCCCCCCTCCCGTGCCTCCTGAGCACCCCCGCGCCTCCTGAGCACCCCCCGCGCCTCGGGGTCCCTGAGCTCGGGGGTTCGGGAGCCCGGAGAGCAGTGGAGGTGGGCGAGCCTTCCTGCGGGCTGGTGCGCTGGCCTTGGAAGGCGCCATGCTAAGCGGTTTTTGATGTGCGTCACCTTTTTGTAGTCGCGTTTTGAGGACCCAGTGGAACAAATAGCCACATCACCCCTGTTTTTCCTGACGGGGAAGCTAAGGCGCTCAGAGATCACCCATTCGTCCAGCACAGACTCTGCTGGCGAGTGGTGGTTGGGCTTTGAAGCGGAGTTCACGTTTGTCTTTTTTACAGGATATTTTTCTTAGTCTTTCTGGAAAGGGAAAGCATGGGTGGACTTCCCCAGAAACTAGACATGTTTAAATGGTTCTTAAACCTCTTCACAGGTACCCTTCGCAGGGAGTGCAAAACTGGGTGCTTTTGAGCATTTGGCAAAGGCCAGAATGGGGGAACAGGCATTTATTTGCCTTCTCTGGGCAAGATTTGAAAAGGAAGAAAGGTTGTGCACTTAAAAAAAAAAAGTGTGTGTGTGTATACACATATTTATACACACTGTATAAAAGCAAAGAAATATATATATATATCTTTATTGATTTCAGAGAGGAAGGTCAAGGGAATGAGAGAAAAACATAAATGATGAGAATCATTGATTGGCTACCTCCTGCAGGTCCCCTACTGGGGATCAAGCCTGCAACCTAGGAATGTGCCCTTGACCAGAATGGAACCTGGGACCCTTCTGTCTGCAGGCCGATGCTCAAGCCACTGAGCCATACCAGGTAGAGCAAAGCTAAGCACTTTTATTAAAGCTGGCCCCTTCAGCTGGTCCCCTCATCACCCCCCCCCCCTTAAAAATAAAAAAAGGAAATGAGAATTTGGCTGGATTCGCCTATCTGGGTAGCTCTTCAAAGCTTTTAAGGGAAGCACCCACAGCGGGGCTGGGTTGCCTCCCGGAGCTACCTACGGGCTTGGACGGGGACATCTCGCCATCTTTAAAGGAAAAGTAGATCTTGTCAGAAGCCTGAATATCCACAGCCGCAGCGACCACTGACCAGCTGTGAGCCCCAGAAGGCCGGTCCCAGGCGGCGCAAACTCTTGGACTCAAAGGAGCACTCCAGTGCAGGACAAAAAGGAGAGAGAGAACTACATAACCAGATATACTGAAAAGAGAGATCATGGGGAGACAAAGAAACAGCCCACATATGAAAGAAAAGCAGGTATCACCAGAAAAGGAAGTAAACGAGTTAAGAGGCAAGCAACCTACCAGAGCAAGAATTCAGAGTAATGATCATAAGATGGCTAAAAAGAATGGAAGACAAATTTGACAATATGAGTAAGAACCAAGAGGAAATGAAGAAGAACCAAGAAGAAATTAAAAATGACATCGCTACTGTAAAAAATCAATAGAAAGCATCAAGAGTAGCCTAGAAGAAGCAGAGGACCGCATCAGTAAGCTAGAAGATGAGATGGAAAAAAAAACCCAAATAGAGCAGCCTCTGGAAAAAAAGAAAAAAAATTAAAAGCAGGAGGAGAGCCTAAGGGAACTTTGGGAAAATACAAAACAAAACAATATTAGAATAATAGGGGTTCCAGAAGGAAAGGAAACTGAGGGAGGCATAGAAAAAATGTTTAAAGAAATAATGACAGAAAACTTTCCTGAGATAGAGAAGAAAAAAGACACACAAATCCAAGAAGCTCCAGAGTCCCAAGCAAAATGAATCCCAAAAGACCGACACCGCCGAAACGGGTTTGGCTCAATGGATAGAGCATCGGCTTGGGGACTGAAGGGTCCCGGGTTTGATTCCGGTCAAGGCCATGTACCTTGGTTGCGGGCATATCCCCAGTAGGGGGTGTGCAAGAGGCAGCTGATCAATGACTCTCTCTCATCGATGTTTCTAACTCTCTATCTCTCTCCCTTCCTCTATGTACAAAATCAATAAAATATATATAGAAAAAAAGACCCAACACCAAGGCATATTATAATTAAATTGGCAAACATCAATGACAAGTAAGAATCTTAAAAGCAGCCAGAGAGAGACAGAAAGTTACATATAAAGGAACCCCCATCAGACTAGTAACTGATTTCTCCACAGAAACTCATCAGGCCAGAAGGGAATGGAATGAAATATATAAAGTCATACAAAGGAAGGCTCTGAATCCAAGAATACTGTACCCAGCAAGATTATCAATCAAAATTGAATGTGAAATCAGGAGCTTCACAGACAAAACAGACTAAGGGAATTTATCACCACCAAACCAGCAATGCAAGAAATGCTAAAGGGTCTGCTGTAAAAATAAAGAAATAGGAAGTGAAGAAGGAACACAGGGGTATAGAATAAAAATGGCAACAAATAAGTACCTATCAATAATAACTTTAAATGTAAATGGATTAAATGCCCCAATGAAAAGACATAGGGTAACGGATTGGATAAGAAAACAAGACCCACATATCTGCTGTCAACAGGAAACCCATTTCAGAAAAAAAAAAAAAAAAGACACACACAGACTGAGGGTGAAGGGATGGATAAAGCTTTTCCAGGCGAATGGAAATGAAAAAAAAAAAAAAAAAAAAAAAAGCTGGGGTAGCGATACTTATATCTGACAAATTAGATTTCAAAGTGAAGGACATAACGAGATAATGAAGGACACTTCATAATACTAAAGGGAGCAATTCAACAAGAAGAAATAACCCTGGTAAACATATAATATCTGCAAATCAGTAAACGTGATACATCACATAAACAAATTGAGAGATAAAAATCATATAGTCATATATCAATGGATGCAGAAAAAGCATGTCACAAAATCCAACACCCTTTGCTGATAAAAACTCTCAAGAAGGTGGGAATAGAAGGATCATACCTCAACATAATAAAAACTATATTGATAAACCCATAAGCAAATATCATACTCAATGGGCAAAAACTAAAACCATTCCCTCTAAGAACAGGAACAAGGCAGTGTTGCCCACTCTCACCACTCCTGTTTGACATAGTACTGGAAGTTCTAGCCATTACAATTAGACAGGAAGAAGAAATAAAGGCTCCAAATTGGAGAAGAAGTAAAGCTGTCCCTATTTACAGATGACATGATACTGTACATAAAAAACCCAAAAGACTCCATAGAAATACTGATAGATTTAATAAATGAATTCGGCAATGTAGCAGGATACAAAATTAACACCAAGAAATTTATGGCATTTCTATACGCCAATAGTGAACTTACAGAAAGAGACTAAAAAAAGCAATCCCATTTACCATCGTACCAAAAAAAAATTAAGATACCTAGGAATAAACTAACTAAGCAGGTAAAAGACCTATACACGGAAAACTACACAACACTGAAAAAAGAGATAGAGGAAGATGTAAACAGATGGAAGAACATACCATGTTCATGGATTGGTAGAATCAACATTATCAAAATGTCCATAATTCCCAAAGCAATTTATAGGTTCAATGCACTCCTCATTAAAGTACCAATGGCATATTTCAGAGACCTAGAAAGAACTCTCCAAAAATTCATCTAGAACAAAAAAAGACCCCAATAGCCACAGCAATCCTGAGAAAGAAGAATAAAGTAGGAGATATCTCAATACCAGATTTCAAGCTGTATTACAAAGCCACTGTTCTCAAAACAGCCTGGTACTGGCACAAGAACAGACATATAGATCAGTGGAATAGAATAGAGAATCCAGATATTAACCCAAAACACTATGCTCAATTAATATTTGACAAAGGGAGCCACGAACATACAATGGAGTCAAGACAGTCTCTTCAATAAATGGTGTTGGGAAAATTGGACAGATACATGCAAAAGAATGAAACTAGATCACCCACTTACACCATACACAAAAATAAACTCAAAATGGATACAGGACTTAAACATAAGACGGGAAACCATAAAAATACTAGAGGCATCCACAGGCAGCAAAACCTAAGACATATGTTGAAAGAACTTCTTCACTGATACTGCCCCTAGGGCAATAGAAGCTAAAGAGGAAATAAACAAATGGGACTACATCAAAATCAAAAGCTTTTTTACAGCAAAAGAAACCATCAACAAAACAACAAGAAAGCCCACTGTATGGGAGAACATATTTGCAAATGTTATCACTGATAAAGGTTTAATCTCCAATACCTACAGACAGCTTATACAACTTAATAAAAGGAAGATAAATGATCCAATTAAAAAATGGGCAATGGACCTAAATAGAATCTTCTCAAAAGAAGACACAATGAAGGCTAAGAGCACATGAAAACATGCTCAAAGTCACTAATTGTCCGAGCGATGCAAATCAAAACGACAATGCGGTACCATCTCACACCTGTCAGAATGGCTACCATCAACAAATCAGCAAATGACAAGTGCTGGCGAGGATGCGGAGAAAAAGGAACCCTCGTGCACTGCTGGTGGAAATGCAGACTGGTGCAACCACTGTGGAGAACAGTATGGAGTTTCCTCAGAAAACTAAAAATGGAACTCCCATTTGACCCAGTAATCCCGCTCCTAGGAATATATCCTAAGAAACTAGAAACACAAATCAAAAAGGATATATGCACCCCTATGTTCATAGCAGCACAATCTACCATAGCTAGGATTTGGAAATAGCCTAGGTGCCTGTTAGCAGATGATGGGATCAGAGAAAAAGTAAATTTCTTACCAACTGTCTAAGTGGAGGAGGAGGAAACAATAGTGGATTCCTTCGAGTCACAGGCTCCGGTTCACAAGAAGTGAGTTGATTTAATGGCAGTAACTTAAGCCCAGAACAGAGAACTTGCTCTTTCACGAGTGGGAAAGCTGTGGCCACATAGAGCAGGGACCCGTTTGTTGGCCCGCACCTTCCCCTCTATGGTAGGTCCAGAGCAGGGTCTGTGTGAATTCACTGCAAATTGTGTTCTACCTCCTCTACCCCACATACAAACATCATGTTGCTAGCGAAGAGCTCCATCCTTCTGAACCCCAAATTAACAGCCACGTGCTGGGCTGGAGGGACAGCGAGGGTTGGCAGTGTCCTGAACCTCTATTTCTAATAGGAGAAAGTGCTGGATGCGAGCTAGAGCCATCGTCAAATTCTTCAAACGCAAAAATAGTGATTTGAGAAAACCAGCAAAGCTGACCCCCGACTGTCCTGCCCAGTCCTTGGAGGAAAGGTAGGAGGCTGACTTGGGTGCAGGTGGGAAGAGAAGGGGAGGACCTCAGGTCTCCTTCCTGGACAGGGCAGCACCAACCACATGGCATGCTGGGTGTGCACACGTGTGAGGAGCCTGAAAGGGGTGTGCTCCCTCCTTAGATATGTGAACAACCAGATAGAAAATATAAGCTCACGTCAGTGTTGGGGCAGTCTCGTCCCAGAACAATTTAGTTCCTTCAGCATGAGACCTTCCCCCATCACACACAGGTGGTGGGTCCTGGAATGTCCATAGCAGATCTCCATACAGTTCCCACAGAGAGAGCTCAAGAGGGTATGATTTGGGGTTTCTTGTATCTTCCAGGCCTAGGATAAGCCTCTCCTGCGGGGGAGATCCCAGACAAGGGAGTTACCTTGTCTTTAGCAAGGCCTTGGGGGCTCTGATCTTTCTGTCCCTCTGAATAGCAGGTGGGGTTCTCTTCTCCCACCTTCCTGGCCTTGAGTCCTCCCACCAGGGGGCGCTGTGCCTGGTCATTCAGGGCTGTGGATGGGAGTGAGCCAGAGGTTCCACAATGGACTTCTAGTTGCATGATCTGCATGTGTTTCATGCGATCTGAGAGGTGTCAGTTAGAAGCTGCACAATTATGTGCCCATAAAAAGAATTGGTGGTGGTAGTGATGGTTTTATTAGAATTGCTGCCTAGCCAATAGTGACTGTGAGAGATCCTTGAAGCTGCATCCTGATTTCAGAGATGTGAGGTTTGGGGGTAAAAATGTGCATCTTATAATCAATTAAACAAAGCCCTTGTCTTAAATGTGGCTTTCTTTTTAAATTAACTTTTAAATATATATTTTATTAACAGAGAGAAAGGGAGAGAGATAGATAGCTAGAAATGTCAACGAGAGAGAAACATCGACCAGCTGCCTCTTGCACTCCCCCTACCAGGGATGTGCCCGCAACCAAGATACATGCCCTTGACCGGAATCGAACCTGGGACCTTTCAGTCCGCAGACTGACGCTGTACCACTGAGCCAAACCGGCTTCGGCTAAATTAACTTTTAATTAAGTATCATTGTGAAGATTATTTACTTGTAAACCTGTCAAACATACCTCCTGAGAAAGCTAAATGTTAGGAAGGACACTAGGGCTTTCTGAGGACCAGGGCCGTGCCTGAGACTCATATGCTCTCAGAGGCTGGCGTCACAGCACCTGACAGGACCCAGGGCCTCTGACAAGCCGCCTTCGGAGTGTGACGTGTGCACAAGCCTCTCCGGGTGGCATTCACCACTTCAAGTCCTGGTGTGTCACTCAGGATGCAAAGGTGAAGTGTGCACACGCATGCCCCCTGTGTGGGGACTGATGCTTGCATTCCCAGTCTGTACAGCAGGTGAATGCTCTCGTGCAGGTAGATGATCATGAAGCTTACTAACATTTGGTTTATCTAGAGGGGTTGTGTTGCCTCAGGATTTCATACTGGCTCCTTAAATGTTGTGACATTTATCACCTCAACTTGTATTACACTGACTTAATGAACGTAATCAGCCTAATTGAGTTAGCAAACCTTTCAGAGAAAGAAAAGCTTGACTGATCCAAACTGTCGTTGGGCTCCATGAATGAGCAGGTCAGTGTAAATATTAGTAACGGCAGCCGTGCAGTGGTGCTTCCTGGGCTCAGCACCTTTAGATAGTGAACCTGCTTTGTCTACCGCCTTTAGGTCTAACTGCCGGGGAGGTAGGCACGACTCCTACCCCCTTTCCAGAGCTGGGAAAGTGAGGTTTGACAGGGGTAAGCACTGGCCCAGAGAATAAGTGGTGGAGCTGGGATCCGAACCCAGGTCTGACGGATTACGGGGCTTGAACTTAAACCCCTGTGAGCACTGCCTGCACTTCAAGCTGCTTTGGTCCCTGAAGATGCTGAACCAGCCTGGGCCTCTGCATTGAGTAGTCAGTCCTTATCCTGTGCTGTGAGCTTTGTCCAGCAGGTGGCTCTGTGGGGAAAGAAGTAACCCAGGTTCCTCTATGGACTTGAACTCTCAATCAGAAATCATTGGGTACATCAGTTATGTTCATGTACATGTACATGACATGCTCAGAAAGTTAGACCAATTATCTGCTCTGATAAGACTAATTTAAAGGCCATGAAGGGCAGGTTTAAGCAGAGGATGTGTAGGGATCTAAACAGGAATATTTTTTCAAAATATATTTTTTATTGATTTCAGAGATGAAGGAAGAGGGAGAGAGAGAGAGAGAGAAACATCAATAATGAGAAAGAACTATTGATTGGCTGCCTCCTGCACTCCCCTACTGGGGTTTGAGCTGTATCGTGGGCATATGCCCTTGGCCAAAATCAAACCTGGGACCCTTTAGTCACAGGCCTACGCTCTGTCCATGGAGGGAAACCAGCTAGGGATAAACAGGAATAATTCTTTATGTTTAGGGTGTTCTGGCATCAAAAAGAGGTAGAGCCCTATTTGCTTTGGCAGAGGTACTAATTTTCATTATTTTCAAGCTTATTCTCTATAAGAGGTTATGTTAGATGTATAAGAATTATTAGTGAGCCCTGGCTGGTTTTGGCTCAGTGGTTAGAGTGCCGGCCCACGGAATGAAGGGGCACAGGTTTGATTCCTGCTCAAGGTCAAGTACCTGAGTTGCAGGTTGATCCCAGGCCCCAGTTGGGATTCATGGGAGAAGCAACCAGTGGATGTGTCTCTCTCACATGGACCTCTCTCTCTCTTTCTGTCTTTTTCTCTTTCTCTCATTCCCTCCTCCTGCCCCTTCCACATTCTCTAAAGATCAATGGAAAAAATACCCTCCAGTGAGGATTTAAGAAAAATTACTAGTAAATAGTGGAGGTAGACAATTTTACTACAGAAACATATCATTAAGCGTTCCAAGCTCTTGGAACAGGAGCAGGAGTTAGTTGTGTGTGAGCCAAGGTGTCAGGGAGCCTGTCATTAAAATGGATGAGGAAGCCCAGCTGGTGTGGCTCAGTTGGCTGAGCATCATCCCATGAACTGGGAGGTCATGGTTCGATTCCTGGTCAGGGCACGTGCCTCGGTTGTGGCTCAAACCAGAGGCAGCCAATCCATGATAGAAACATCATTGATTTTTCTTTTTCTCTCTCCCTTTCCCTGCCTCTCTCTGAAATAAATGAAAACATATTTTTTAAAAAGGATGAGAGAGAAAAGCCAAGTCATAAGTTAACAAATATCTTATTTAATAATCTAACACATTGAAATTGAAAAATGGTCTAACACATTAGCTCCTAGAGCAATATAGACCTCTCCTCACATGCCAAGTAAAGCGTTGGCAAAAGGGTGCCACTGAATTGCCTAAACGGTGGTGGAGCCTAATTGATTCACCGAGTCCTGATTCTGGTTGAGTCGAGGGTACTGTTTCCATCTCTCCTGGGCTGGGCAGGACTCTGATTCCCAAGTACCTTTAGCCACTGTAGTGTCATTTGTTATTATTCAGTTCATTTATTGGCTGTTTTGTGTTGTTTTCTTTTTTCCTTCTCTTGGTTATCTGGGGATAACCCTTTAGCTGCTCCACCCAAAAAGAACAAAAAGAAGAAAAAGGACAAGTCACCAGCGCCCGCCCGGCTTTGCTGAAGCGCCTTCAGTTCTGGTCATCCTTGGACACCCCACCCCCTTCCAAATGGGCTCTCCCTCTTTCGAACACTAGATATCCCGTTCCCTTTACCAGTTCCTCACCAAATACCCTCCCTCACTTATCAAACAAAACAAACAAACAAAAATAAAAAAAATAAAAAAAACAACCCATAAAAGACCACCAGTGACCTGTAATGAAAAGGCAAAGGACCCATAGTGGCCCCCTCCTCCCAACACCAAAGCAGCTCCCGAGCCTTCAAACTACCAACGTGCCCTCAGGGACAACGGCTCGGCCTGCGGAGCCTGGAGCGGCTGTAGGAGAGGAACGAGGTTCCCGGGCTGCTTCCATTTGTCTGTTAGTGACAACGCTGCGCCAGCCCTAAGGGTCACACACCACATGTGGGACTCCGTCTGATCCTGCAGCCACTGCTGTCTTTGGAACAAATCCACCGCGGCCTGGGGACGCTCACAATGCAAACACTTCCCAGAGGCAGACACTATGTGAGCGGGCCCCTTAGAACACGTGTTAGCTACACCACCTCCATTAAAGCGTGCGTGTGCGAGTGAGCGGATACACACATGCACGCCCTCTCTAAGGGCTGGGCCCTCGTGGTCCGGAAACTCGACTCCCTTTCCCAGAAGCCTGGTGGTCCCAGGGGAAGCCCAGACCAGCCAGACTACAAAGACCTTGAGTCCTGGGTGGACCCTGGAGTCAGGCTCACTGTTTACCCAGAGGGTGGCCAAGCCCGGCCGGGCCCCACGTCCTGCAGGCCAGGGTGGGCTTCCAGGCAGGTGGCCTCAGGCTTTGCCTCTGTCCAGCCGGCTCCTGGGGCCACACGGGGACCTGCCTCCCCTGCTCACTTTTCTATAAACACTAGGTCTGCCCGGCCTGGTGACAGGGCAGAGAGAAGCCCTGCCCGCCCCTCCCAGCAAGTGGCCACAGTGTGCAGAGGGGAGCGTGTACGAGAGGCAGGGGCAGCCTGATTTGGAAAGTGGCTGCAGCTCCCCAGTGTCCCCATGGAGATGAGACTCTGATTTACTGTTTCTGAGGGACTTCCTGGGGTAGAAACCACATTTAATATACTACATTCAGGTGTACCCCCTCATGAAATATATGTGCTTTGAGGTGTCCCCCAAATATATATACTACAGGGTATCCCCCCAAATGTAAGCACACTTTAACGCTGATAACTCAATTTTCACTCCATTTCAGGGTTAGCGGATTTGACGTAATGGGTGAAGCCAGGTAAGCTTTGAGCAGAGAAGATGTATCCTCTGGACTGTCTTTTGGGGACACATAAGGATGAGGTGTCTGGGTCACAGTGCAGGCGTGGCGGCCACTGTGGACAGAGGAGGCGCACAAACAGAACGCAGCGGATCTCGGTGTTTGCGGTTCCATTGCTTCCTCAGCAGCAGCGCCAGGACTGAGGCGAGCGATGGAGGCGCAAACAACAAAAATCGTCCCTTCGGTTTGGGGTGTATGTACTCTCCACAGCTGCCCTGCACTCCTCAATCGTTGTCGGTCGTGTACCGTACCTTTATCTTTTATGGATCCCCATAGAAAGCCGAGTGAGGAGATGTTCTTCACTCAAAGCCTAGACTATCTTCAGCCATTTCTTCAAATCAGTGAGACTTAAAAAGGGGTGGAAATTCAGTGAGTTGTCAGCTGTTAAAGTGTGTGCACATTTTTTTTGGAACACTGCATTCTGTTCCATTGGGAGTCATTCTCTTCCACCAGAGTCACACTTGAGTGTATATATATATTTTTGGGGGGACACCCTATATTTATGTTCAAAAGACAGTCATTCTCTTCCTTCGGGGTTAATATTATTTCTTTTCAAGGTGAGCACATTTTTTGGACCACCCTATGTTCACATTCCATAGGGAGTCATCCATGTTTGTCGGGAGTGTGACCTCTGTGTACCTGACTTGGGGGACACTCCATGTTCATGTTCTATAGGGAGTCTCATCTGCTGCTGTGTGTTTGGCCGGTTCCTGACACACTTTGTATCCTCTTGCTACTAAACTGCTCATCGCAGGATGTACTACACTTGGAGATTGGGGTTTTATAAAGATTTTCTCCGTTTGAGCTAAAGTACTGAGAAATGTTAACATGGTCAGTTGTCAAAGTACTGTGGGTTGTCTGTTCAGTAGCCATCGATTCTGGAACACAAGGACGGGTTTGTAATAAAATGAGATGTAGAATTGAGTCCTAGTTTTCCTCACTGCTTGTCACTGGCGGTGTTTTGGGGTGTAGGGTCTCCGGGCTCCCTCCATCAGCCCCCCAGTCCCCCAGCCCCCAGAATCCACCAGCTCCCTTTGCCAGAGGTCAGAGCATGGGAAGCGAGGCTCCCTGTTTACCAGGCAACAGCGTTTATTTTAAGCTCCTGTCAGTTGAATCCCATTTGAATTTGGGATTTATCTCACAACAGGCTGCCTCCCCTGCGCCTTTGGCTTTTGCAGGATCTGACACTGGCCAGTCGCCCCTCGGAGCTCTCAGCCTCTGTCCCCTGACTCTCTCCCGGCTGGGACAGTCCTTCCGGGCTCACACTTGCCATTCACTCTCTCACTCACTCATTCCCTCCACAAACACTCAGTGACCGCTCCTGTGTGCTCACTCCGGGGTTCCACCACGGAGGCAGCGCCCTCCAGGCCCCTCTGCAGGGCTGACCACCTGCTCCCCTAGCACTGACCACTCCTGAGCTTCAGGCCTGAGGTCTGCTGCCTTAGACCTTCTGCCCGGGCTGCAGGCTTCCTCCACTCCTGGCTCCTCTGGGCTCCCTACTTATCCAGGCACATCAGCTGTCAATCACAGAAGCCCAAAGCCTGTGGTGCAGGCGGGACCCCTCCTCTCTTCACTTCCCACAGGCGGTAGCTCCCCTGAACCTGGGAATGGGTCTGGGATCTGTCCGCCCATCTCAGCTGACTGTTCTCATCCCACGTCCCCCCGACACCCCTGTCCCTGGGTCGTGGCAGGAGCTTGTCAACTGGTCTGCCTGCCTTCCGTGACTCCTCAGCCCCATGGCGCCTCTCAGCATTCACCCTGGTGACCTTCCTTTTTGAACCTCCCCTCCCTCAGCCTCCACACTAGCTACACATTTCTTTGTGGTCTAGCTTCTCCGTGGGTCACTTCAGGGTGCACCCAACCCTCTATCATCCCCCCCCGCCCCCCCAGCTCCAGACAAGCTCGTACACACCCACAGCTTTCACTGCAATCTTCCCAGAAGGCTCCACGCACCTGCAGCCCCAGCCTCTCCTGGGAACCTCCAGACCTGTTTCCAGCGTGGATGTCCCAAGTCACCTCTCACTCAAAATGCCCAGCACACGGCTCACCATCCTCCCCACCAAAGCTTCTGTGCGCCTCCTCTCTCACCTGTCCCTTCAGCCAGACCGTGTTGGGCATCCCCCTCTCTTCTCCATGTCCTGTCCATCATTCCCTCAGCTGCTTCCCACTCTGATGTCTCACTCACATACCCAGCCAACCCCAGGTGGGGGCCCTCCTGGGCAGCACCATGGGTTCCTGTTGCTGAGGGGGCATCCCAAACCTTGCCCCGCGAGCTCCAGGGCCCCACCTCTACCCTGGCCTGGGCGCTGTGCGATGTGGGGGGAGGGAACCTCCAAGTGCCCGCTGAGGGCTGAGGGCTGCCTGCAGAGAGGGTGGGGTCACCTGTGGCACCAGAGGGGCTCTCCCTGGGAGAACAGCAAAGTGAGAGCATTAGAGAACATCCGACAAACCTTGGGAAGGAAGCATCAGCCAAATACCAACCAGCCAGAGTAAGAATATTTACATGTATGCACACACATACACATGTATGTATACATGTATGTACACAGCCCATCAATTCCCTTAGAAAGCTGTCATTGATTTTGCTTAACAGGTGTATTTAGAGCTTGCCCTTGACTGACAGATGACTGTGGTTCCAATGTGAATGTTGGATGATATTTTATGTTGGCAAGTAAAAGAAGCTGAAGGTGTGTGTGTGAGAACCTCACTCAATTAGGCAGTCCTTTTCTGAGTGGCAGCCCAATTCCCTCAATTTCTCATAATGTATTTGTATTGTAATGTCTACACACCTTGTTTTTAAAAAAAACAGAAATACAATGTACATATCACAATATTCACCCAAGACATACTTTTAAGTTTAATCTTTTAACTTTTTCTCCATCCCTCTTGTATCTAGAGAGAGTAGACACTAAAGAAAACAAATCAAGCCCTGGTTTGGTAAGACTTGCCAATTTCCTTGGTGTAAATATTTTCACTACAGCTGATTTCAAGCTGCCAACCTGGATCCCTCACCACCAAGATGGGAATAGACATGCGGTGCCACCTGTTCTACAATATCACCTCCTTGCAGGCACAGCAGGTATGAATAACCCAAGAGCATAGGTAACAGGAAAACAATTACAAGTGGCACGTTGGCGGTATTTATTAAGTTTATTTTTAAATGTGTTTTACTGATTGTAGAAAGAGGAATGGGGAAAGAGATCAATGTGAGAGAGAAATTGGTCGGTTGCCTTCAGAACCAAACCCACACCCTGGGTTTGTGCCCTGACTGAGAGTGGAACTGGTGACCTTTTGGTACACAGGACAATGCCCAACCCACTGAGCAACACCGACCAGGGTATTGCCTTTGTTTTTAACATGAATTATTTAATCACGGGTTCACATAAGTTTATTGATAGTCACGGCTGTGTTTAAAACCTGGCGTGTGAAGTTCCTGGAAACACTGACCAGTTGGCTTTCACAAGCCAGCACAGGCTGGCTTCAGCACAGCAAGGGGGCACTGCCTTGTAGGGTGCTGAAATGAAGGGGCCTGTGTGGGTTAGAGTGAGCCCTCTGCCAGCGCATACATTGGACCCAAGGTAGGCGCTGCTCAGGACCATGGTCAGAAAGATGGAAGTAGAGATGGGGCACTCAGACACAAACTGTCCAAGGTCTGGAGAGGTCATGTGATGGGCTTGGGGTCATGCAAGTCAGTGCCAGGCCCAGGCCCTGCTGTGCAATAGAGCCGCCACCAGGCCACCTGCAGCAACTCCACCCCCATTGGCAATGGCAGCTGATGACATCAACTTGGCCTCCATCTTTAAGGAGGCGGGGATTCCAAGCTGGTGAAGCTCATGGCGCCCAGCACCAAGGGCGTAGCGCCAGGGCCAACACGTGGGGGAAGAAGCCTTTGAGCTTGGCCCCATGGAACAGGCCCCTTCAGATCTCCATGTCATCTTCCTGGGGCATGAACTTGGGGTCTGCTTTACTCTTGTGAGAGTCACAGAACAGGGACAGGGACCCAATACAAAGAAAGATTTTAGGTATGAATACAAGCTAGTGGACTGGATGAATTCTACTATAAAAATAGTTAAACCTATTTTTTTTTTTTTTTGGTCAGATTGGCAAAAACCATATTTTTTGGTGTGCCTCAGCATTTTAGTAACTCGTGTATGTGTACATAAGATGAAAAAGGCTGTTCTAGAGTCAGGATGGAGCCAGACCCTGAGTCCTGGGAGGGGAGAAGAGGGGGTGGATAATGCCTGAGGCTGCAGGGCTTGATAGCGAGTCAGTGGCTCAAACTGTGACCCCAGAGCCAGGTCATCCTACCACACTGGCTCTGGCTGAGATGTTCGAAGACACTTGGTCCAGGTCCCCATCTGAAGAGCAGCAAGCTGAGGCTCAGAGGGGAGACCTGACCTCAGGCTCACACGTGAGTGACAGTACTGACCTGGCTTCCAGGGGCAGAGGTATTGGTTCCGACAGAGTTCCTGCTAGCTCGCCCTGCCCTGCCCTGTCCACAAGGACGGAGCATGGCACCAGAGAACCTGAAAGCATCTCCTCTTTTTTTCTGTCCTTTTATTTTTTAAAATATATTTTATTAATTTTTTTACAGAGAGGAAGGGAGAGGGATGGAGAGTTAGAAACATCGATGAGAGAAGCATTGATCAGCTGCCTCCTGCACTCTCCCTACTGGGGAGGTGTCCCAGTCAAGGTACATGCTCTTGACTGGAATTGAACCTGGGACCCTTGAGTCCAAAGGCTGACGCTCTAGCCACTGAACCAAACCTGCCAGCGCTTCTTTTTCTTATCCTCATCCGAATTATTCTTGAAGGGACGCCACATCCAGGCCCCAATAGATGACCCAGTGGCACCCAGGAGGATTTTGGATGACAAGGAGAGTCCAGCTGCCCCTGGGGAAGAAGAGAGGGTGAAACCACAGGGGCACAGGGTGCCCTAGCAGCCCCTGGCAAGGGCGGAGATCAGAGATCCCAGGGAACCTCAGGCAGCCAGAGGCCCCAGCATCCCACTCCTGCTCCCTCCTACTTCCTAAAACCTTAGGATGTCTGCTCTGGGGAGCAGCTGCCCAAAGAGGAGGCATGAACTCTGGTGGTGAGTCCCCAAGTGACAGGGCAGACCTTGTGAGAAATGGCAGGCACCTCACCTTTCAGAAGAGGCTGGGGTCTAGAACTGGGAAATAGGGGTATTCCCAGGTTTTGTAGGGTTGCCTGAAAAAGCATACCTGCTGGACTGTACCCATGTACCCACCCCCTTCAAACCAAAACAGAAGATAGAAGAGGGGAGACAAAGGACCAGGGACTGAGGACCACATCACTGGAAGGAGAGAACAGGCCCTCCCTCAGGCTTAGGCTCTGGGCTGAATCCCATCCTGGCTCTGATCCTCCCCTTCATCCCTCCCTCCTCCTGCTCAGGACACCTACCTACTGACTGCAGAGTGGCCACTAGGCTGCCGGCAGCAACTCCGCCCCCATTGGCAATGGCAGCTGATGACATCATATTGGCAGCTATGGAGGAGGCAGCGATGCCTGAGCTGGTGAAGCCTATGGCGCCCAGCACCACGGGCACAGCACCCACGGCCACCACTGTGGGGGAAAAAGCATTTGAGGTTGACTCCCATGGGACAGGCTCCTTCAGGTCTCCCTGTCATCTTCCTGGGGCATGAACTTGGGTCTGCTGTGCCCTGGGAGAGTCACAGGGCAGGGGCTTGAACTTGGGGTCTGCTGTGCCCTGGGAGAGTCACAGGGCAGGGTCAGGCACCCAAACACAAGGGAAGGCTGTAGGTGTCACAGAAGTGAGTACACTGGGTCCCAGGACTCTGCAGGTCTCTGTGTTGCTGTGACACCTGGGAGGCTCATAGCCGTCCTGGCCCGAGCTGCCCTTGTGGAAATCAGTTGACACAAGCAGTGGCCTTCAAGCTTCCCCTTTGGTAGGAAAACGTGCCCCCCTCCCCGCAAGCACAGAGTCAGCAGAAGATGACATTCCTGCTGCTCTTCTGCAGAGGTGATGGGGTGGGGGCTCCTGCCCTCTGCCCCTCAGGGCCTGAGACAGTGTGTGTGGGGGTGCCTCCCTCATCTTACATCTCCAGAGCAGTGCAGTCACAGAACATTCAACAAAGAAAATGTTATGGCAGAAACTGGTTTGTCTCAGTGGATAGAGTGTTGGCCTGTGGACTGAAAGGTCCCAGGTTCGATTCCCGTCAAGGGCATGTACCTTGGTTGCGGGCACATCCCCAGTAGCGGGTGTGCAGGGGGCAACTGATCAATGATTCTCTCTCATCGATGTTTCTAACTCTCTATCCCTCTCTCTTCTTCTCTGTAAAAAATCAATAAAATATATTAAAAAAATAAAATATATTTTAAAAAAAGAAAAGAAAATGTTTTGTACCTGCTCCATCCAATACTGTAGTCACAAGGCTTTTGAGCATCGAGGTTTGGCTAGTGTGACAGAAACGTTTCATTTGAATTCTGGTCCCTGTATTGGAGGACCCTGCTCAAGAGCACAGCTAACCCCTCGGCTCATTGGAGGACCTGCCAGGGTGCCCAGAACAGCTCCTGGGAACCAGACACAGCTCCGCTCCCACATTCCCCACAGCCCTGGCCTCAGGCAGATGGAAGGGCCACAAGTTTACACCGGCAGAAGCTGAGCTGGGACTGGGGTGTGTTCATGGCTTTGCTTTAGTTCCTGTGCTCTAAGGTTCACCTCTGCTACTCCACCTCTGTCCCCTGCCCACTCCCCCTGTCCCACCGCATCCTGGGGCTCCAGGCAATCCTGGGCTGGTTCATAGGAGGTTGCTCCCAGAAGCCCAGGGCCAGATGGGGGCTTGACCTCCTTCCCAGAGAGACTCACCTCCTCCGAGCACGGCTAGACCAACCATGCCTGGACACAAAGAGAATGCATGTGAGTGTGACACGCTGGCCTCCCCGCCTTCCCGCTGCCGCCCACAGTGGGGAGGGGGCTCTGGAGCCGGGATCAGAGGAGAGAGCAGCTCCCGCCTGAGGTCGGAGTTACTGAGCATGTGGACGGGGTGTGCCCACAGCTCTGAGGCGCTCCAGACAGGGACGGGCAACAGCTTGAAAAGACTCGACCTGCTCTTGAAGGGGATACAATATAACCCCCATCGCTGCCCCTCATTCATCCCATGTCCTCCGTGCCCTCCTCACCGATGCGGATTCCATATCAGCCCATCACATGTGCCCCTTGCAGACCATTGACTCTCTCCCCTCCTCTTCCTCTCTTGTGCTGCACCCCACCAAGTGTCCTGCCCTCTTCACTCCCCCCACTCTGAGAACACCCAGAATTTACAACTTCTCCCCAATCTTCAAACGTGCACCTCCACCCTCCTGGTTCTCTACTTCCTATTTAACTCAGAAAAGGAAGGCAACCAGGAGAGACAAACTGGGGTGATGCAGCCAGCATTTCTGGCAGCCACCAGAAGCGAGAAGAGGCATGGGACAGGTCCTCCCTGGAGCCTTCAGAAGAAGCATGGCCGCAGGGGCACCTTGATTTGGGACTGCCAATCCCCAGAACTGTAGGACAGTACATTTCTGTTGTTTAAAGCCACTCAGTGTGTTTAGGATTGGCTAGGAGCATTTCCTCACCTGGCCTTCAGGAGCCGTCCTTTCTCACTTCTCTTCCTACCACACCTGCCTCTGCTCAGTCTACTCCCCTCTCCCTGATCTCTGACGGTGGCATGTCCAGGGCTCAGTCCTCAGACCCCTCCTCTGCTTTAGCTCCACCCCTTAGGTGCCTCACCCAGTCCATGATTTTCAGGACACCTGCATTCTGATGACACACAAATTGGTAAGTTCAGCCCAGACCTACTCCCACAGCCCTCACGATTGGGATTACATAGTTCCCTTATAGAAGAGGCCCCAGAGAGCCCCCTTCATTCCTTCCTCCATGTGAATTTACACCTAAAAGTGGTTGTCTAGGAAGCGGGCTCTCACCAAACTTATCTGCCAGGGCCTTCATCTTGGCTGTTCCACCCTTCAGAACTGTGAGAACTAAGCTGTGTTGTTGATGAGCCCGCAGTCTAGGGCATTTTTGTTATAGCAGCCTTAAGCGACTATGACAGCACACAATCAACGGAGTGGAAAGACAATCTACAGAATGGGAGGAAATATTTCCAAACCATATATCTGATGAGTTAATATTCAGAATATATAATGAATTCCCATGAAAACAAACTACACAAATAACCCAATTTAAAAAAAAAAAAAACCAGGCAAAGCTGAAGCCAGTTTGGCTCAGTGGTAGAGCGTCGGTCTGCGGACTGAAAGGTCCCAGGTTCAATTCTGGTCAAGGGCCTGTACTTTGGTTGTGGGCACAACCCCGGTGGGGGGTGTGCAAGAGGCAGCTGGTCGATGTTTCTCTGTCATTGACGTTTCTAGCTCTCTCTCTCTCTCCCTTCCTCTCTTTAAAAAATCAATAAAATATATTAAAAAAAATAAATAAAAACAGGCAAAGAGTCCAGCAGGGTGGCTCAGCTGGTTGAGTGTCCTCTTGTACACCAACCTGCGGGTTTGATTCTGGGTCAGGGCATGCACCTAGATTTTGGGTTTGATCCCCACTTGGGCACGCATGAGAGGCCTTTAGGAAGTGGCTATAGGATTAAGCCTCAGATTGATCTGTTGCAAAGTCACAAACAAGTCCCAGTTTAGAGGGCAGAGCTCTCCTAGCATAATTAAGCTTGATCTTATAGCCTCCCTAGATCCTTCCCAGGTAGCTAACCGGAACACTGTAACTATGTTGACCACTTGCTTGTTTTTCTCTGACTATAAATTAAAGCCTCAGCTTGCCGGCTGGATCTTTTCTGTGTCCTCATCCATGCATGGGAGATCCACGGAGCCCCAGCTATGTTCTCTTTGTCTTTTCTTTAATCCTTCCCCCAGCTCCTCGGGTTCAACCTTGACCGCGCTGACACGACACAGAGGCCACCAATCGCTGTTTCCCTCACCTATGGAGAACAGTATGGAGGCTCCTCAAACAACTAAATTAGAGTTCCATATGATCAGCAGTCCCACCTCTGGGTATTTGCCTAAGGATCTGAACACGGGGTCTAGAAGAGATACCTGCACCCTGTGTTCATAGCAGCGTATTCACAATAGCCACGAGGTGAAAGCAATCCAAACATCCAAAGGTTGATGAACGGATAAACAAAATTCTGGCACATGGTTGAACCTTGGGACATTATGCTAAGGGAAACAAGTGAATCACAAAAGGACAAATACCGTATGATTCCACTGTGGGCGAATGAGAGGGATTCTATGGAAAGGAACTTCCCACGGTGATCTGATCACACATTCCTAACCCGGCAGGTCATGGTGGAGAGTGGCTTCCCGGGTCTATGACTTCTTTAGTGAAAGGTTTTATGCCAGTCCTGTCCAGTGTTGTGGTGCCTCTAAGTTAACAAGCCTTTGAAATACCCGACTATCTGTAGAAGGGGTTTTAATCCTCAAGAGAACACATAATCCTGTTAACTTTCCTTAGCCCAATCCCCATCTGGCTTCCTTCAATATTCCTTTGTCTCTTCCCTCTCTCCCCCCTTCATTTCAAATGCACAAAAGAGCCTGCAAAACTGTTACACTCAGGAACATTTGAGATCTTGTGTCAGTTTGGCTCAAATAAATTCTTATAGGAATTCTCTACATATTTAGACATTTCTTACATCACCACCACTCAGATGAAATCCCTCAGACCAAATTCCATGTTACGTGGATCTTGCCACAATTTAAAACACACACAGAGTGGACCTTGTGCTGCCCTGTCCCTGGGCTGGCCCCAGCTCAGTGGTGAGCCTTCTCTGCAAGGATGTGTTCTGGCAGGAAAGGATTGACCAGGCTGTGGTGTGTCAACGGGGAGGAGCACACAGGAGAAATGAAACTTACCCAGGCGTTGGTGTGGGGGACCAATAAGTCCGCTGGCAGTGGACTTAAACTGGCAAAGAGCCAGTGCCAAGCTGACTAGAAGCTGAGCAGCAGACCTTTGTGATGAGCTAATGACAAAATCCTACCCTGGCACTTAGAAACAAACGGAGCAAGGTTTTCAGAGGGCAGGTATCTGGCCTGGGGTCAGGCAACAGGTCAGTCCCAGAGCCAGGACCTGGAAGGCAGTCCCTCTGACTCTAGAGCACCACTGGCTTCATTGCCCCTTCTCTGGTGATCTGGGTGTAGTAGAGCTTCCCACCAGGGACGTGTGCCTCAGTGCTCACAGCTGAGAAAGCTGAGCTGAGCAGTGATGGTGGGGTGAGGCCTCAGTGCCCTGGGACCAGTTACCTGCAGTGCTAGCGTAATTGCTTTTTTTGTCTTTGGGCTGCTCTTTGGAATAACCCCATGGCCACATTGGGGGTCCTGATGGGGGTCCTGGTCGTGGCACCCCAGGAGTAGATCCAACAGAGGATGGCTGGGAGGGTTCTTCCTCCTATGGAAGAGAAGCAGAAAAAGAGCAAACAGAAGGCGGCAGATGTAGGACCAAAGGCTGCTGCCCTAGGCCCCCGAGGAGGGCTTGAGGCCCATAGACAGCACACAGATCCTCCACCATTTCCCAACAACTCTGATTGGGAGGGGTCGTCTGTGGCAGCTGTGCTGACAGGTGATGGGAATCCTTGGAGATGAGCCCAAGGAGGAGCCAGTGGGAGACCTGCCTGGCAACTGAGAACTGGCAGGTCCCTCACTTCACAGAGGGACAGGCTGGGGCCCAGGAGGGAAAAGACTTGCTCACACCCCCTCTGCTCTGAGCCCTGGGTCACCTCACCCTCCAAAGTCCTCTCTAGGGCTCTCATCATCCGACTGAGACTCCTGAAGGAGGGCGTCAGCTGTAAACCCTTCTCCGGCCTCGATGGCTTTATCTGACATCTTGGTTTAGTGTGGGGGACACAAGGTGGACAGCCTGTTGTCACACAGAAACAGAGTGTGAGATCCCAAGTGCTGTGCCTGACTTGTATTGATGGGGCTGTGGGTATGGGCACCTCTCTATTGCCCAGAGCCCTGCCCTCTGTCCTATAGCAGTCTATGGCCACTTCCAGCACCTCCCCCAAATCTGCACAGACCCCAGCTTTTTAAGGTAATGCCTTTGCCTGGCTCCCTGATCTCCAGGGTTCTATTCATCGTTGTCCACTAACCACTGCCCCCCTACCCAGTCGAATTCCTAGAGCTTGAGAGTAACCTGGATGGGAACAAGACAGGTTGCTCCCAAAGTTTCAGGGTAAATGTGGGCTCAAACCCCTTCCCAGCACAGTCACCTTTGAGCACAGTCACAGCAGCCCTGGATGGCAGCAAAGAGGGAAGCTGCGAGGAGAATCCTGTTGCTCCCTCCCCTTCCCCACTTCCCAGACCCTGCCTACCTTGGGAAGCAATTGCCTGAGAAGGCAGAGCTGGGGTGGAAGTCCTGTGAGTACTGAGGCTTTTGAGGACTCTCACAGGCTAAATAGAAATAGCTCCTTCCTGGAAGATTTACAACCTTATGTGACAAAGGAACCCGATGACTCATTCTCATTCTAGGCTTAGAGCCAGTTAGGCCTGACCTTTGCCTTGATTTGGGGAGTGTGGGCTGGTGCTCAGGATAATCTAACTCCAACACACCACAATGCCCCAGGCCTGATAAGCCGCTTCTCCAGTCACCTAGTGGTGGCTGCCTGGATTTGCAGGGCAACTGGAGAAAGTCTGTCTTAAGTCAGATGCAATGACCATATAAACTAAAGCAAATTTGGAACCTTTCCTGGAAGCAAGGGAGCCAATATAATCAATTTGCTAGTCTTTCACTGGTTGAGAATGCTGGTGAGCGGCCCCGACGCCTTGGTAGTTGTAGGATACTAAGTCAACCCAGGCTCTCCATTCTCACACTGCACAGGCGGCAGCGAATCAAATGGCGGCGTCTTCAACGGGGGCGGGACTTCCTGCCGCAGAGGTTCCCAAGTGCGTGAGTGTAAGCTCCGCCCCGGAACTGCGGACGGCGCGTGGCGTCAGTCGGAGCAGTGAGCCCGGTGGCGCCTGCCTGAGAGATCCGCGCGGCGCCTTAGAGAACAGCGCGGGGTGTCCACACGGAGCGTGCCGGCGGGAGAAGAGCCGGGGGTGCGCTCCCGGGCGCCCACCGCGGGCCTCTCCGGGTCGCGATTCCTGATTGCTGAGAGGGCGGCCACCGGCCCAGCCAAGCAGCCTGCGGATCCCGTTAGCACCCCTCCTGTAGGTACCCCTTCCGTGGGCGTCAGGGCCGCGGTCCGTGCGTGAGGCCAGGCCGGAGCGCGGGTCAGGGGCCCGGCCCCTCGAGGAGGGGCCCCGTTTACTCTGCAGGCCGCAGTCTGCGCGCCCGTGTGCGTGAGCACCCCCCGCGCCTCCTGGGCACCCCCCGCGCCTTCTGGGCACCCCCCGCGCCTCCTGGGCACCCCCCGCGCCTCCTGAGCATCCCTCCTCCCCCCGCCTCCTGAGCATCCCCCGCGCCTTCTGAGCAACCCCCGCGCCTCCTGAGCATCCCTCCTCCCCCCGCCTCCTGAGCATCCCCCGCGCCTTCTGAGCACCCCCCGCGCCTCGGGGTCCCTGAGCTCGGGGGGTTCGGGAGCCCGGAGAACAGTGGAGGTGGGCGAGCCTTCCTGCGGGCTGGTGCGCTGGCCTCGGGAGGCGCCATGCTGAGCGGTTTTTGATGTGCGTCACCTTTTTGTAGGAGCGTTTTGAGGACCCAGTGGAACAAATAGCCACATCACCCCTGTTTTTCCTGACGGGGAAGCTAAGGCGCCCAGAGATCACCCATTCGTCCAGCACAGACTCTGCTGGCGAGTGGTGGTCGGGCTTTGTCTTTTTTAGAGGATATTTTTCTTAGCCTTTCTGAAAATGGAAAGCATGGGTGGACTTGCGCTCAAACTAGACATGCTTAAATGGTTCTTAAATCCCTTCATGGGTATCCTTCGCAGGGAGTGCATAACCTGGATGCTTTTGAGCATTTGGCAAAGGCCAGAATGGGGAAACAGGCATTTATTTGCCCTCTCTAGGCAAGACTTGAAAAGGAAGAAAGGTGTGCACTTAAAAAAAAAGTGTGTGTGTGTATGTGTGTATATATGTATATATCTTTATTGATTTCAGAGAGGAAGGGCGAGGGAAAGAGAGAGAAACATCAGTGATGAGAGAGAATCATTGATTGGCAGCCTCCTGCAGGCCCCTACTGGGGATCAAGCCTGCAACCTAAGCAGTAGCCCTTAACCAGATGGAACCTGGGACCCTTCGGTCTGCAGGCCGATGCTCTAGCCACTGAGCCAAACCAGGTAGAGCAAAACTATGCACTTTTATTAAAGCTGGCCCCTTCAGGAGTCCCCCTCATCCCTCCCTTAAAAAAAAAAGGAAACAATTTTATTCTGCCTTCAAAATGGCTTGCATGATGCTGACTTCATCCTCCATTTTATGACTTGAACATGATTAGGCTCTTTGTCCCTTTAAAAAGATGAGAGCAGCTCTTTGTCCCTTTAAAAAGATGAGAGCAGCTCTTTGTCCCTTTAAAAAGATGAGAGCAGCCGACACTGGTTTGGTTCAGTGGATAGAGCATTGGCCTGTGGACTGAAAGGTCCCAGGTTCGATTCCGGTCAAGGGTATGTACCTTAGTTGCGGGCACATCCCCAGCAGGGGGTGTGCAGGAGGCAGCTGACTGATATTTCTCTCTCATCGATGTTTCTTTCTATCCCTCTCCCTTCCTCTCTGTAAAAAATAAATAAAATATATTTTTAAAAAAGGATGGGAGCACAGGTTCAGAGAGGATTAAGCAGGGCTTTCTTTCCAAGGGCTCACAAGCAGTAAGTATTGGATTTGGGCTACTTTGCTCCATCTTCTTTATTCCCTCTGTTGCAGCCAGGAGGCCTGCTTTGTGGGTGTATTTCTTTCCTTCCTTGGTCTCTAGCTGGGAGCATCAGTGTAGAGACACCTTTGTGTCCTCACGTCTTTGCAGGGCCTGGCATTCTATAGGCTGCTTAGAAAACATCTGTTGCCTCAGAAGCCATGCTTCTCAGTTGCCAAACGTCACGGAACATTTCTCTCTCCTTTTCAGCCACCATGAAGTTGAAGGACACAAAATCAAAGCGAAAGTCACCAAGCTATGGCAAGTTTCAGAAGAAGGGAATCAAGGTTGTGGGAAAATGGAAGCAGGTGAAGATTGACCCAAACATGTTTGCAGATGGACAGATGGATGACCTGGTATGCTTTGAGGAACTGACAGATTACCGGTTGGTCTCCCCTGCCAAGAATCCCTCCAGTCTCTTCTCAAAGGACCCCAAGAAGAGGAAGGCCCAAGCTGTTCCCGAAGGAGAGGAGGAAGGAGAGTGTAGCTCTGCAAAGAAAAAGATGAAGTTGAAGAAGCGCAAAGATGTGGCCCAGCCCGAGTGTGAGGTCGAAGAGGCTGGGCCAGAGCCTCAGGGAGATGGCGCAGTTGGCCCTGATCCAGAGGGAGGGGAGATGGCATCAGGAAGCCCGGCCCTGGCTGTTCCAAAAAAGAAGAAAAAGAAAGAGAAGAGAAAATTGGAGCCTTCACAGGGAACTACTCCAAAGGGGCCCAAAAAAGCCAAGACCTGGCTGCCTGAAGTGCATGACCAGAAGGCAGATGTGTCAGCTTGGAAGGATCTGTTTGTACCCAAGCCAGTTCTCCGTGCACTCAGCTCTCTAGGCTTCTCTGCACCCACACCAATCCAAGCTCTGACCTTGGCTCCTGCCATCCGTGACAGACTGGACATCCTTGGGGCTGCCGAGACAGGTAAGGGCACCTTATCTGGGCTGAGCCTTTGGTTGCTAAGGCTGGGTGACTGGGAGGAGGGGATGTTGGGAACATAACCATGAAAGCACGGTTAAATGAAGGTGTTTAGAAGTTAGCCAGCTCTGAGTTGTAATCTGTGTGTTCCTGATCAGTACCCTAGGCAAGTCACCCTAAGTCCTGAACAGTATATGTCCATTATAAAATAGAGATAACAGCAGCCTATTTCTTTAGTGTGTGGGTTAAATGGAAATGCCACAGAAAAGTAAAATTGAAGTCATTGTAAGTGATCTGCAAGTGGTGGTTTTTTCCTGTTCTTGAGGCTTTTCTAAGTGGCTCAGAGTAGGGCTAAGATCAGCCCTCTGGAGAGGTAGATCTTCATTAGTGTAAGGAAGAGGTGTCCAGTTCTCAATTGTCCAAAGATAAAAAGTACTGCTTTGGGAGTTGGTGAGTTGTCACTGGAAGGTTCTGAGTGTGGTGGATGATGAGTAGGTGGATTTTGTAGGTAGATTTGGCATGAGCTGCCTGTTGGGACTAGACATTGTTTAAAGTTCCTGCATTCCCCAAGTCACCTAAGACTGTGAAGCAATGACAGGTTGACTTTCCCTGGGTGGACTAAACTGAATGAGGGGCCGAAACCGGTTTGGCTCAGTGGATAGAGCGTCAGCCTGCGGACTGAAAGGTCCCGTGTTCGATTCTGGTCAAGGGCATGTACCATGGTTGCGGGTATATCCCCAGTAGGGGGTGTGCAAGAGGCAGCTGATTGATGATTCTCTCTCTTATCGATGTTTCTAACTCTATATCCCTCTCTCTTCCTCCCTGTAAAAAATCAATAAAATATATATTTAAAAAGATAAATAAAAATAAACTGAGTGAGGGGAGGAACTTATACTGCCTGGAACTGTTAGTCCAACTAGACCAGGGGTCCTCAAACTTTTTAAAGTGGGGGCCAGATCACGGTCCCTCAGAGAGCTGGAGGGCCGGACTATATGAGCTACTAATTCCTACTGTAACACCTCGGCTGCGCTCACTGACCAAAAAACCTGGCGGGCCGGATCAGACTCCTCTGCGGGCCGTAGTTTGAAGACCCCTGAACTAGACCATTGGTAACATACGTGTGTGTGTGTGTGTGTGTGTGTGTGTGTACTTCAAAATTGAGCTATCAGCTATTAAAGTGTGAATACATTTTTTGAGGACACCCTCTATATGCATATGTATGTATGAGTGTGTATATATACACTAGAGGTCTGATGCATGAAATTCATGCAAGGGGCTTGGCCTTCGAAGCTGCGGCTTTGTCCAGAAGGTCATCCAACTGTCTGGTCTAATTAGCATATTCTGCTATTATTATTATTATTATTATTATTATTATTATTATACTAGTGGCCCGCTGTATGAAATTCATGCAGGGGGAGGTGTCCCTCAGTCCAGCCTGCACCCTCTCCAATCTCCAATCTATGACATTCCTCTCCAAATCCAGGACCCACTGGCTCCTAACCATTCACCTTCCTGCTTGTCTGATTGCCCCCTCACCACTGCCTGCCGGCCTGATCTCCCCCAACTGCCCTCCTCTGCCAGCCTGTTCGCCCCCAATGCCCTTCCCTCCTCCCCCCACCGGCCTGATTGTTCCCAACTACACCCTCCCCCCTCTCCCCCACTGGCCTGTTCACCCCTAACCACCTCTGCCTCGGCCCTGCCACCATGGCTTTGTCCAGAAGGACGTCTGGTCTCCTGAAAGGTCTCCCATTCTAATTAGCATATTACCCTTTTATTAGTATAGATACACACACACACACATAAATAAAATGTGAGTCACATATATATAATTTCAAGTTTCCAAGGAGCCATGTTAAAAATGTAAAAAAGAAGAGGTGAAATTAATTTTAACAATATATTTAACCAATTTTATAAAAAACATTTCAGTATGTAATTTATGTAGAATTTTTAATGAGCTACTTTGCATTTCTTTTTATAGTAACTTTTGAAAATCTGTGTGTATTTTGAACCTGCAGCACATCTCAATTTAGAGTAACCACAGTTTAAATGCTCAGTAACCTTATGTGGCTAGTGACTACTCTATGGTACGGATAGGACTAGACCATCTAGACCACATGTGTCAAACACAAGGCCCGCGGGCCAAATCCAGCCCGCCAGGCCTTGCAATGTGGCCCGCACTGCGCTGTCATCACTGCACTCCGCTGTCAGTTTATGACATTGTCAGTTTATGACTGTTCAGTAAACCATTCGGCCCGCGATTTAGGCTGGATTTTAGATTTTGGCCCCTTCTCTGATTGAGTTCGACACCCCTAATCTAGACACTTAGTGCCTTCTGGAAGTGGTCAGGAAGTTTGGGATGAGTTCCTTTGTAAAGTCACATAGATGGAATAGTGAGGAAACCACAAGAGAGGGTAATGAAGGTAATAATGACTTAGACCATTTTCTTAGCATTTAAAAATGAGTCTTGCCCTGTGTTAAGTTCTCACAACCAGCCTGAGGTAAGTTCCATTATTCCCATCTTACCGATGTGAAACTTGGCATCACAGAGGATAGACAGAGTCCCTAAACATGCACAGCTGAAATCTGTGGTGCCTGGATTCTAGACTGGCTCTTTGTGCTTTGGTATGTGCAGAAGTGTGGAATGGGTTTCTGGATGTCAGGTAGGCAAGGTTCTGTGAGCCACTGTGGCTAAAGCCTGACATTGGGAGTTATACCACAGCTCCTATTAGGCCATCGCATGGAATGTTGTGAATCTGCAGGTCCAAGATTCAAAAAAGCTTGGGGCTGTGGACAACTGCTGCCCATGTATGTAATGAATATACCCTCTACCCCACAAGATACTTTGGACCACTTTGTAATCTCTCCTTCCCTGGCCTCCCTCCTTTTCATCTCCAGGCAGCCTCTTATATTTCCACTAGAGGCCCGGTGCACGAAATTCGTGTGTGTGTGTGTGTGTGTGTGTGTGTGTGTGTGTGTGTGTGGAGGGGGTGTCCCTCAGCCCAACCTGCACCCTCTCTAATCTGGGAGCCCTCAATGGATGTCCTTCTCACAATCCAGGACTGCTGGCTCCCAACTGCTTGTCTGCCTGCCTGCCTGTAATAACTGAATATTATATACATATTATACAAAAACATTCTTTTGTCAGCCCACATATAATGAATTTGAGTTTAAATATTCCATTGTTAATGTCCCACCTGCTTGCCTTCATGATTGCCCCTAACCTCTTTTGCCTGCCAGCCTGATCACCCTCTAACCACTCCCTGCCAGCCTGATTGATGCCTAACTGCTCCCCTGCCAGCCTGGTTGTCCCTAACTGCCCTCCCCTGCAGGCCTGGTCCTCCCCTCCACCCCCCAACTGCTCTCCCTAGCAGGCCTGGCTCCCCCCCAACTGCCCTTCCCTGCAGGCCCAGTCTCCCCCAACTTCCCTCCTCTGCTGGCCTGGTCACCCCTAACTGCCATCCCCTGCAGGCTTGATCACCCCCAACTGCTCTCCTTTGCAGGCCTCGTTCCTCCCAACTGCCCTCCTCTGCTGGCCATCTTGTGGTAGCCATCTTGTGTCTAAATGGGGGCAGCCATCTTTGACCACATGAGGGCAGCCATCTTGTGTGTTGGAGTGATGGTCAATTTGCATATTACTCTTTTATTAGATAGGAATTTTTCCTCTCCTTTGTGCTTTTCATTTTATACTTTACAATGCATTAGGAATTCCAAAATCCATTTGTTGTTTTTGCTTTAGATGGTCAGTTATTTTTAAGAAAAGTTCAAATAAGAAAAAGGCATCTTTTATATTTATTCATGTTACTATTTTTGGTGCTCATCATTCCTTTTGTTGATCCAGATTTTCTGCTGCATGAAAGACTTCCTTTAATATTTTTTTTTTGTTCAGCTCTACTGATGATAAATTGTTTCAACTTTATATACCTAAAAGAGTCATCTTGTATTTGCTTTGAAAGAAATTTTTGCTGAGTGTAGAGTTCTAGATTGTCCGTTATTTTTTCAGGTCTTCAGATACAAATATTGTTACACGGTCTTCTAGCTTTCATTTTTCTGTTGGAAAGTGCTATTTTTCTTCTCTGGAGTTTTGTGGATCTGTTTTTGCTCTTTTATTCTTCTTGTTTCTGCTTATAGCACCTCATTTTCTTGTGAGTTTTTAATACTGAGAGCTGTTCGTTTTCCTCTGAAAATTCTTTGGGAGAGTTCTTTGAGGCCTATGATAAAGGTTTCTTTGTCCAGAGTTCATTTTCTTGTTTCTGCTTGTGTTTTATAACTTTGGAACTACTTTTGGTTCTCAGCTCCGGGAGCTTTGTTTTGATTGTTTTGACCACTCACATGATAGAAATTTGGACTCCATATACATTCAGAGGCCATTCATTCTTGTCTAAGCATAGACAAAAGTATGCCAATTTTCTCAAAAACTAAGATTTTATTTTTCTTACTTCCTCCTTCCTCACCAAAGAAAGGTCTTGGGAAAGAACTCTTACATATGTCCATTCCCCCTCCCTCCCCCGCCCAGCCCAATGTGTTGTTCTTTAGCAGCAACAACAAAACACACATACAACTTGCCCATCTCTCTCTTTTTTTTTTTTTGCCTCTTTTTTATTTTATTGATTTTTTACAGGGTGGAAAGGAGAGAGATAGAGAGATAGAAACGTCAATGAGAGAGAAACATCGACCAGCTGCCTCCTGCACCCCCCGCACCGGGGATGTGCCTGCAACCAATGTACATGCCCCTAACTGGAATCGAACCTGGGACCTTTCATTCCGCAGACCGATGCTCTACCACTGAGCCAAACTGGTTTCGGCAACTTGCCCATCTCTTAAGGGTTTCATTGCTTGGACATTTGTCCTTAGTTCATCATTGGTGACGTCAGGTTTCATTGCCAGCTTGCCAGATTTTCCTCAGGCTCCTAAATATAGATGCAGTGCTGTAAGGGAACCTATGCAGGGGTTGGGGAGGGGATGGGGATGGCTTTGGTTGATCAGGGTGGTACTTAGCCATTCCAAGGGTTCCTTATTCTGTGTAAAGAACCCAAGAAAAAAATATGTGCATCTGTTGATTCACACTGTTTTTGCATGTTCTGTCTGTTTGCTTAGGCAGTGGGAAAACGCTGGCCTTTGCCATTCCAATGATTCATTCAGTGCTGCAGTGGCAGGTGAAAAAGCCTACCCCAGCTCTGAGTAACACACCAGCACCAGCTGGTGAGACTGGAGCTGAGACTGAGTCTGGAGCCTTGTGTGATGAGGTGGGGATGGAGGGTGAAGCACTGCCCAGTGAGGCTGGAACGAAGACTGGAGCAGCACCCAGCAAGGCCGAAGCCAAGACTGAAGCTGCCATCTCAGCCCAGGTGCTGCCCTTCTGGGATGATGATGCTGGTGAAGGACCTTCTTCCCTGATCAGGGAGAAGTCCATCCCCAAACAGGATGAAGACAAAGAGGAAAAGCTTGATGAAGAACAGATTGGAAAGCTACAACAGGAGTTCGATGTCAAATCCGTCACCTTTAAATCATATGCGAAGTGTCCTCTACTTGGGCTGGTTCTGACTCCCACCCGAGAGCTAGCTGTCCAGGTCAAGCAGCACATTGATGCTGTGGCCAAGTTCACAGGTGAGGTTTAGTTCCATGTAATAAGTGTTTCTGAGAGGGTCCTAGGTGCCGGTCTGCCAGAGAATTATGCTCTACAGAAAACTGAGTGCCACTTTCTCAGTTGTCCTAAGACACATAGCTAATGCTATTCTAGATGCACAGGAAATTAATTTGTTGGGTATAGTGGATACTTAGGGCAGGTTTTGACAAACTGCCTGATTTTGTAAATAAAGTTCAGCCCACCAAGGCAGAGAGAAGTAGAGTTAGTAGTTGATGTTTTTAAAAGACGTTTTTATTGGTTTTGAGAGAGAGAGAGAGAGAGAGAGAGAGAGAGAGAGAGAGAGAGAGAAGGAGAGAAGGAGGGAAGGAGGGAAGGAGGGAAGGAGGGAGGGAGGGAGGGAGGAAGGGAGAAGGATAGAAGCATCGATGAGAGAGAAACATCGATCATCGATCAGCTGCCTCCTGCAT
The DNA here is from genome assembly GCF_964339955.1 of Pipistrellus hanaki. Lineage (NCBI taxonomy): Eukaryota > Metazoa > Chordata > Mammalia > Chiroptera > Vespertilionidae > Pipistrellus > Pipistrellus hanaki. The sequence continues at coordinate 7,715,667 of NC_140503.1, forward strand.
GCCCCCTACTGGGGATTGAGCCCACAACCTGGGCATGTGACCTCTTAGTTCATGGGTCAATGCTCAATCTCTGAGCCATATTGGTTGGGCAGTAGTTGTGATAGACCATTTAGCCCACAAAGCCAAAAATGTTTATGATTGACGCGTTAGGGAAAACTTTGCCGACTTCTGCCTTATAGCATTAGAACTTAATTCTCTCACGGAATTCCTTTTGGGGAGAACTGCACAGTGCGAGTGTGTAATTTATAGTAAAAGCAGCAGTTATTTTTCCAGCTCTCACTGCGTGTGAGGTACTTTGATAAGCACTTTGACAGCATGCTTCTGTGTGTTTCTTCCCCACTGGATACCTCAAGAAGTCCTTCACGATGGAGGAGAGATCAGCAGGTACTGGAGGAGACTCAGATGAATCCTAGTTGAGGGGAGTGGGCAGGCTTCTCCGGGGAGGTGTGTCACAGCCACAGGCAGCATTATCCCCAGTTGTGCAGCATTGCTCAGTTTTTCTGGAGCTGTTGTGGTTGGAGAGAGGGGGGTAGAGAGAAAGGAGGGTGGGGAAGCAGGCAAGGCCCAGATCCCAGCCTTGGAAAGCCCTCAGGGGTGGCACCAGCAGTCAGGCCAGGCCAGCTCTCTCAGCATCCCCTGCAGAGGGGAGCTGTGCTGGTTTGCCTCTGCTAATCTGGGAGCGCCTGTGACAGCTGTGGAAGAAAGCAGCTAGACTGAATAACAGTGTCCCCTATGTTTGTGTACCACAGGAATTAAAACTGCTATTTTGGTTGGTGGAATGTCCACGCAGAAACAGCAGAGGATGCTGAACCGCCAGCCTGAGATTGTGATCGCCACTCCGGGCCGACTGTGGGAGCTAGTGAAAGAAAAGCACCCTCATTTGAGCAACCTCCGGCAGCTCAGGTGAGAGACAGGAGCTCCCTCACCCTTGTTCTGAAGTGGGTCTGAGGTGATCTGGTAGTGTGTGCAGGGCCATCTCTGTCACAAAGTGTCCTGATGTGGTACCAGCTAAACTTTGGCCTTCAGGAAACCAAACATGCATGAGGGAGATTAGTTGAGTCCCTCACGGTGTGTGTGTGTGTGTGTGTGTGTGTGTGTGTGTGTGTTGACGGTGACGGTGGTAGTAGGATGCTCTAGATAATTTCTCTTACCCACTATTAACCAGCGAATGTGGGACTGTCTGGATCTGCAGGTGCCTGGTGATTGATGAGGCTGACCGGATGGTTGAGAAAGGCCACTTTGCTGAGCTCTCACAGCTACTGGAGATGCTCAGTGACTCCCAATACAACCCAAAGAGACAGACACTTGTTTTTTCTGCCACCTTGACTCTGGTACATCAAGCTCCTGCTCGAATCCTTCACAAGAAACATACCAAGAAAATTGACAAAACTGCCAAGCTTGGCATCCTCATGCAGAAGATTGGCATGAGGGGCAAGCCCAAGGTCATTGACCTCACAAGAAATGAGGCCACAGTGGAGACACTGACCGAGACCAAGATCCATTGTGAGAATAATGAGAAGGACTTATATCTGTACTACTTCCTGATGCAGTATCCAGGACGCACCTTAGTGTTTGCCAACAGTATCTCCTGCATCAAACGCCTCTCTGGGCTCCTCAAAGTCTTAGACATCATGCCGCTGACCCTCCACGCCTGCATGCACCAGAAGCAGAGGCTCAGAAACCTGGAGCAGTTTGCTCGCCTGGAAGAGTAAGTCAGGCCTGTCCCCAGAGCCCAGCCTCTGGCCATTGGGTCAAGGTTGCCAGGATGGTGGGGAGATGGTGGGAAGCTACCTTCTGTTATGGGGCCTTATCAGTATAAGGTGCCTTTGTTTTGCACAGTATGAGGCAGGCTTACCCTGTCTGGTACATTTGGTTGCTGTCATGCCCAACAGAAATTTCCTTAATAATGAACAGTGGTGACAGTAGTACCTACCATAAGAATAGAGTAAGTACTAGGATGCATTTTGGTTCATCACTACATTCATTCACTTCTAACATTCTTGAGAAGCAGCAGAATAGATTGATGGTAAGAGAACAGATTGGAAGCAGACTACTTGAGGTCAAATCCTGGCTGTACCCTTCTAGCTGGTCAAATTCTGTTTCAGTTTTCTCATAGTGTAATAGTGGAAGCCACCTCAGAGCACTTTTGAGAAGATTAAGTGGATTTGTCATATAAAGTGTTAAGAACAATGCCTGGCATGTAGCAAATACTTGCTAAATGTTAGCTTTGCTATCACTTGTTATTCTCATTTTATAGGTGAGAATAGTAAGGTCTAGGAAAGCTAGGTAGCTTGCCCAAGGTTTCTCAGCCTGACAGAGCTGGGCCTCTGACCAGCCTGTCACCCCCAGAGCTCATGCTGTGCCTTACATGCTATGCTGTCGTTGACCATCTGCCTCAGGGCCAGACGATGCTCAGACAGCAGGGTGCAGATTATCATGCTGAGGGTTGGCCAGTGGAGGTGACTCTGAATTGGCATTTGCCCGCAAGGTTTTTTGTCTGGTTACAGGTGATAAGTTTCTAAAACAAGTGTCTGGTTTTTACCACCCTTTGAATGTTGGTAGGTATAGACACGGTATTGAACCCGCAATCTTGGCATTTGGTGACAATTCTCTAAAACAGTGGTCTGCAAACTGCAGTCACATGTGACTCTTTGGCCCCTTGAGTATGGCTCTTCCACAAAATACCACGTGTGGGTGTGCACGTGCAGTGCGATTGAAACTTCATGGCCCATGTGCAGAAGTCTGTTTCGGCCTGTGCGAGTATTTTGAAGAAGTGGCGTTAGAACACTCAAGGGGCCAAAGAGCCGCATGTGGCTTGAGAGCCGTGGTTTTCCGACCATAGCTCTAACCAACTGAGCTATCCAGCCAGTGCTTACTGCCTGTTTTTATTTTAACTTTTTAAAATATGTTTTCACTGATTTAAAAAAATATCTTTATTGACTTCAGAGAGGAAGGAAGAGAGAGTTAGAAACATTGATGAGAGAGAATCATTGATCGGTTGCCTCCTGCACATTCCCTACTGGGGATCGAGCCTGCAACCCAGGCATGTGCCCTGACCAGGAATTGAACTGGTGACCTCCTGGTTCACAGGTCATCACTTAACCACCGAGCCACACTAGCCAAGGCTGCCTGTTTTTATTAGTAACTTTTTATTGGAATACAGCAAGGCTTATTCATGTATTGTCTGTGTCTGCTTTTGCACCATAACAGCCGAGTTGAGTAGTTTCAACAGAGACTATTCACCCACAAAACCAAAAATAATTTACTCCCTGGCCTTTTATAGAAAGAGTTTGTTGACCTTGACTTACAGCAATGGTTTAATGTTTGACAATCTTTAATTTGCATCATATTCCCCATGCCTACCTCAGAGATACAGGGAGTTTGGACCCTGAAGGGCCCAGAGTCTTATTTTTAAGATCTCAAGTGCTTTCGACTTTCCTCGAGCCGTGCATATGTTAAGGAACATCACTCCACACATACTATCGAGTGCTTACTATGAACCAGGTGCTGTCCTAGGGGCTGGTAATAGCACAGTGAACAATGCAGTCTCCTGGAGATTACGTTACAGTGGAAGGAAATAATAAGTTGAAAAGTAAGTACATAAAAAAAAAAAAAAAGAAGAAGAAAAGTAAGTATATGGCCATTCAGGTGGTACTAAATGCTAAGTAGTCAAGTTGTGTGGGGAGTTGTGCAGACTGTGTGAGTGTATGGCCTGGGAGGCTTCTCTGATAAGGTGAGGGCTGAGCAGAGAGTGGAAGTAAGGAAATGTGAGTATCTCGGGAAGACCTTTTAAGACCTGAGGTACAGCAAGTGCAAGGGCCTGACGCAAGGGCACGTTGGGCATGTTTGAGGAAGAGCAAGGACATCTCTGACCGGAGGGAAGTCAGCGGGAGGGTGAGAGATGAGGTCACCGACCTGGACTATGTGTGGCTTCACGGAAGTCACTTGAGGTGGTCTTCAGTATTGCAGAGTGTGGCTTGTTGATTACAGCCATGTATGTACCTTGGAAAGTTAATCTCTCTGAGCTTAAGATTCTGAATCTGTAAAAGGGAGATACGTAGATAATATCTCATAGGGTGTTTGTAAGGGTGTATAGTGCTGAGAATACTCAGCAGGTGGTAAGAATTTGATTAGTGATACCCTGTTTCCCCGAAAATAAGACAGTGTCTTATATTAATTTTTTCTCCCAAAGTTGCGCTAGGTCTTATTTTCAGGAGATGCCTTATCTTTCCATGCGCTAGGTCTTATTTTCGGAGGATGTCTTATTTTCGGAGAAACACTGTAGCTATTGGGTATTATTAATGAGCTTTCTTTCTCTATCACAGTTGTGTTCTCCTGGCAACAGATGTCGCAGCTCGGGGCCTGGATATTCCTAAAGTCCAGCATGTCATCCATTACCAGGTAGGGGCATCAGGGAATTTGAACATAGTTTCTAGTATCAAATGGGGAATTTTTAAAGCAAAGGTTGGGAGAGGGAGGAGGAATTGTTATCCCAAGGCCTCATGCAACAGAGAATACCACTGGCACCTAATGAACAACCAGCTGCTGCCACTTGGCTTTGTCTGATGTCAAAGAGCCCCTCTCTCTCACTTGGGCAAGCTACAGGATATTGCCGGGTTAAAGTCTCAGTTTCTTCCACGAAGTGGGGATAATCAGTTTAGCATATAGAGCTGGAGCTTAAATCCCAGCTTGAGCAAGTAGCTTAGTCTCTTTGTACCACAGTTTTTATATTTAAGTGGCAGTTAGAGTATCTAATTCTTAAGTTCTTATTAAGGTAAAGTAAGTTATTACATATGAAGAGCTTAAAAAGCCATGTAGCACAGCATAAGCACTTAAATAAATCTTCGCAGCTCTTGATACTGACGTGAATAGTAGTGAATATCAGGGTGTGATGTGTATTGGCTGCCTCATTTTGGTTACTTTTGGCCATGTTGCTTAGCATCTCTGGTTTCAATGTCATTGTTTGTAAATGGAGTAAATGCTACCTACCCCATAGAATTATTACTAAAATTAAATGAGCTAATGCTGATGAAGCACCTAGCACAGGGAAAGTGCTTAAATAAAAGAGAGTTATTCTGGCATTATTATTTCTCCTTTTTTTGTCTTTCTTGCTTTAAAAAACAAATTTAGGGAACCAGTTCAATTTAGCAAATCTTCTTTTTGGGGAAGAGGCTGGCTTGGTCTTTGTAAAAGATATCTGGTGAACACTATACAGTTCTAGCCCCTAAGAAGTAGCAGATCCACTAGAGATGAAGTGACTGCAGCCATAAGTTAAGGCAGAAGAATATTGGAGAGTTTCAAAATATAACGGGAGAGAGCCCGGGCTGGGCGGCCCAGTTGGTTAGAGCATTGTCCCGATACGGTGTTTTACACACACACACACACACACGTATGTGTGAATGTATGTATGTATGTATGTATGTATGTATAGATATATAATGGGAGGGAGAGGTAGCTTCTAGTTTGGGAGGTTGGAAAGTGGTTTCTAAAAGATGCTTGGCATGTGAAGGTAGAAAGGATGTGAGCGTGTAGAGGTAGGAAAGAAAGGGGGAAAGAACACGGGGAAGTGGCAGTTAGCTGAGTGAGAAGAGGGGGTATATTGGAAGAGGAAAGTGAAGAATGACTGCCCTTTTCCACTTGAGTAGTCTGAGCGCCTGAACCAGGGCAGGGGCATGGGAGGGCAGAGCCCGCACAGTGACCGGGCAGTGAACCTGGGGACAGTTTGCATGTGGGACTGGGAAGGGCTGGGTCAGTCCGCGGTGCTGGAGAGGTTTCTAGCTGGCTGGCTCAGAGGGAGCAGGCTCCAGCATCGGCCTGCTGGTCCTGAGGGGAGGAGCAGTGTTTGGTGATGGCCACATGTTGACCTCCCAGTTCCTCCCTTGGCAGGTTCCTCGCACCTCGGAGATTTATGTCCACCGGAGTGGTCGAACTGCTCGTGCCACCAACGAAGGCCTCAGCCTGATGCTGATTGGGCCCGAGGATGTGATCAGTTTTAAGAAGATTTACAAAACCCTCAAGAAAGATGAGGACATCCCATTGTTCCCCGTGGAGACAAAGTACATGGACGCAGTCAAGGTAACAAGTGAAAGCCAGGCTAGTGAGGGGAGGGTCATGCTCCCTCACCTTGGAAGTATAACCCTTGGAAACTAAGTTATAGTTCTTCAAAGAGCTAAACAAAGGGGTTCATTAAAAAATAGAACGGGCCCTAGCCAGTTTGGCTCAGTGGATAGAGTGTCGGCTTGCGGACTGAAGAGTCCCAGGTTCGATTCTGGTCAAGGGCATGTACCTCGGTTGCAGGCTCCTTGCTCCTGCAGGAGGCAACCAATTGATGTGTTCTCACATTGATGTTTCTGTCTTTCCTTCTCTCTTTCACTCTCTGTTGAAAAGAGATGGGGGTGAGGGGGGATGGGCACTGTACCTGGCATAAGGGCGAAAGACTGAGCAGCCGCAAATGAGGCATTTTCTTCCTGACCCTTCACTGTCTGTCTCAAGCTTCCACCTCCTCTGCGCGCAGTGAGCCTGCTGCCTGGACATCCTGTGGTGGTTGCAGGGAAGGGAGGTCAGCGTGGCTTGCTGAGGCAGAGACTCAGGCTTTGTCACAGTCCTGAAGCAGATACAATAATTCCCACCTTTGGGGTTTTATTTTAACTTAGCAGGCATTCCCTGAGCGGGTAACTGCTTACTATGGGCCAGAGTGCATCAAATAGCAAGGCGGGTGCATTCTCTGTGGAGGTCCACTGGCTTGTGAGGCCGACCAAGTGCTAAAATTCAGCATGTGGTCCAGTGGGCACATGGTCGAATGGGTTGGCGATGAGGTTTTCTCCAAGCCTCCTGAAGACAGAGCTATGAAGAGGTGAAGAGATGAAATTCCAGGAACTGAGGGAGCAGAGCAGTTGGAAGCCATGTGGGGAAATCCGTGGGAGATGCCGGTGGAACGATGGAGACGCAGGTTGGAGGTGGAGATGCCGATGGAAGGTGGAGCTGCAGGTGGAAAGGAGGCGGTGCACAGGATAACCTTGAGAAGGAGGAATAGGAGCCTCCGGGCTTTTTGTGGCTCCTTTCCCTCACATCGCAAGCTCCATCTGTCTTCCGTGGTCACTGCAGTCTGACCACAACACCCGTGAGAGGGAGACGTGAAACGCTTTTCTCAAAGGACAGCGTGACAGAGAGGGAAGGCAGTTCTGTGAGTGTTTCTCTGCGGTTGAGAGCTGGGCCCTAACTCCAGGCTGTTGGGGTGCTTCAGGGTCTCAGCTCAGCCGTGGAAGCCAGCTGTGGTGCTGGGGAGGAGTGTCCTGTGGACACTGTAACTGCAGTCCGCCTCGGAGGCTCTAAGGGGCAGTTCAGGGTTTGGAGGCCGGCCCTTGTGGTTTCCTCTGTGCCACGTTTCACAAGTGCCCTCTGCGTGTTTATGAGGTACCACTTGCTTCCAAAAAGGATCACAAGAGCAGGTTTAAAAAAAAAAAAAAAAAAATACATTTTTATTGATGTCAGAGAGGAAGGGACAGGGAAAGAGAGCTAGAAACATCAATGATAAGAGAGAATCATTGATCAGCTGCCTCCTGCACACCCCACACTAGGGATCGAGTCCACAACCCAGGCATGTGCCCTGCCCAGGAATTGAATGTGACCGGGCTCAAGAGCATTTTTAAATAAGCTTAAACAGACTTGCTTCCCAGAGGCCTGAACCCTTTGTCAGATGAACACTTTCTGTTCCTTCCCTCCAGGAGCGAGTCCAGCTAGCTCGGCAGGTTGAGAAAGCTGAGTATCGGAACTTCCAGGCTTGTCTGCACAACTCCTGGATTGAGCAGGCGGCTGCTGCCCTTGAGATTGAGCTGGATGAGGAAATGTACAAGGGTGAGTGGGCTGGACGGACCTTGAGCAAGGGCGAGTTCAGCTTGTTTTCCCTTCAACTCTGCCTTGTTGGAACCTCGCCACACCATGGGTCCCGCCACTGTCGGCAAGATGCCTGTTCCTTTCTGACCGGCCCTTGTCCCAGATGAGCCTAAAGTCTTCCTCTGTCTTGTTTGTCTGGGGCCTTCCATTACCACCCACATGTGGCCAGACTGCCTGTTTGCTGGCTGTTCCCTTAAATGGATGTTACCAGGTCAGGTTTCTTAATCGCCCTGTGCCTGGGTGTCCTCATTTATAAAATCCGGGTTATAAAGTACCTACCTCATGGGGGGTCAAGTTATTAACTGTTGTCATTACTACTCTGCCTGTCTTCCAAGCTAACGAAGCACTTGGGTCATCAGCTCACCTCACCTCCATGGTCTCCTGGATAGTTATGCTGCACATAGGGAACCAGGGTCGCAGAAGAGAAGTCATTTGTGCAGGAAAACAGCCCCACCACCAGGTGCCCTGAGCTCCTAACTCCGAACCTGGGCTCGAGGCTCAGGGTTCAGGGAAGCATCAGTGTGGTCCCTGCTCTAGAAAGTTCCTGAGTCTCAGAAGTGGCAGAACCACTTCTGGAACCGACAACACAAGAGTTAGGCCCATTGCTCTTTCCAGCCCACAGAGAGTAGCTCAGCTGGGGTGTTGGCATCTCGGTGCCAAAACCAAGAGTCAGACATACTGCTGTGTACTCAGCATAGAAGCAGGAACCAAACACTCGGCTTGATGACAGTGAGCTAGTCCTCCTCGTAGCTTGAGCTTGGGGCCTGGGCTGTAGATAGATGTTCTGCTTCCCTTCTCGAGGACAGGCCGGTGTGACCCCTTGGGCTGGGCCCGCCCCTGCAGGGTGGTCACAGTGCTGCGGGGGAGACGCAGGGGAGCTGGGCTGCATAGACGCGTCCTGTCTCCTGAGGGGTTTGTAGCTCCGAGTTGTCAAACCCCAGGCTGCAAGTGGTTGGGAGGTGTAGGAAGAAAACTGATAACATGTCTGGAGACTTGGGTTCTAATCTGTTTGACAGCTAGCTCTGTGACTTTCAGCAAGTGACCTCTGAATTTCTTGGACTGTGAAATTAAGATAATTCCTTCCTTAGAGGGTTTTTGTGACAGGTAAAGAACAGTGTGTCCCTGAGTGGCCCTCCTAAACTGTTAGAAGTCACACAACAGCAGCGTCTGCAGAGAAGTTCTGAGACTGCTTCTCCAAAAGAGTTCCAAAACATTTCTCCTCACATACCCCATTATCCCCAAGGTAAATGATCTTTTCGTACTGTGTTTCAAGGAGGAAAAGCTGACCAGCAGGAAGAGCGTCGGAGACAGAAGCAGATGAAGGTCCTGAAGAAGGAACTGCGCCATCTACTCTCTCAACCGCTGTTCAAAGATGACCTGAAGACCAAGTACCCCACTCAGTCTGGCCAGCCGCCGGCGCTCAAGCCCGCTCAGAGGAACGGGGAGTCCGCTTTGAGCTGCCTCTCCAAACAGAAGCAGAGGAAGCCAAAGCCCACAGCCAAAGAGCAGCAGCAGCAGCAGCAGCAGCAGCAGCAGCAGCAGCAGCAGGAGCCCCAGCCAAGTACAAGTGCAAATTAACAGCCTGAGGCAGCTGCTGCGGCCACACGTGGTCCGTGCTCTCTGGTTATGTGGCCACCTTCACCTTCCCTTTCACTCCATTGTCAGCCCCGTTACAGAAATCTCTCCCGACACTGCCCCGTGGCAGGAGGGACCTCATGCAGATTTGTGTTGTTTTAAAGTAAAGTTTATGTGTTTCTGTATTTCAGTGTTTATGTGCAGCAGCTTATGTATTTCTGTATGTCAGTGTTTATGAGCAGCAGCTTATGTGTTTCTGTATTTCAGTGTTTATGAGCAGCAGCTTATGTGTTTCTGTATTTCAGTGTTAATAGGCTTGTATGTTCAACTTGATTTCCTTAATTAAAAGCAACAGAACCAGCATGTCATCCTGTGTGTAGCCAGCGTATGGGGGATTCTGTCCTAGTCCTCGGCTGTAGGATGCACACGGGAGTGTCTTACCCCACTGGGCAGTGTGGATGGAGCAGGAGACCGGTGCTCTGTAGACCAATGTGAAGTCATTTCCGTCTGGGTCCTCACGCGTGCTTCCGCTTTTCCCCACGGCAGAACCCTTAGCTCGGGCTCCCACGCGCTTCGCTCACAGCTGTGGTTTTGTCTGAGCCAGCCCCGGTGTGGGTAGGAAGAGGTTGCCGTCCTCGGGCTCCAGGACAACACAAGCTTCCTGAACATCAGAGCCACTTGTGGGGAAGCCAAGACTAGTATGCTGTCTCAGACCTGCCCTAGCCCCTTTCTCTCATCTTTCTGCAGCCCCTTGGTGACAGAACTGGTTTGCTTCCCATGATTCCATGCGTCCCCGCCTTTGCATATGCTTTTCCCTTGGCCTGATTGCCTTCCCATCCTTGAGCCCTGCTTCCTGTTTGTAGGTCCCTGAGCCCCCAAGAGAGTGAAGTGCTCCTGCTGTGGGCCCCCGAGTACCCATGCCCACCCTCTGCACAGTGTTTGCCACTCAGATCACCTTTGCTGAGCTCCTGAGAGCAGAGGCTGCTGCTATGGCCTCTGCAGCCGCGGGTGGTGTGTAAATGTGCCGAGGGAACCAGCGACCTCCCGGTGCCACCCCAGCTTTCTCTGGTCAGTCTGGATGAGGAGCTAATATTGCTGCAGTTGTAGGAGCGCTGATTTCTGTACAGCTAAGTCTGGGCTTCTAAGTGGGTTTCCCTCGGCCTCATGGCAATGCCCCCCCCCCCCCCCTTGGCAGGATGGCAGCAGTATTCCCTCAGCCCCTTTGGAAAACTACAACAGGATGGTTGGTCTAAACTCAGACTCAGGTGTTATTGCGTGTGGACCAAGTGCCAGGCACTGCTAGGCACTGCAAGCCACTTTATTATTTGTCAGGTCTCAGACATTCTTCTGTCTGTGTAGTGGAGAAGACTGATTAATTGATTAAGCCTCGTTTGGGCTCACACAGCAGCAGGTGGCAGAGCTGGGTTTGGAACCTGAATATTTCCTTGTGGCTAAGAGCAGGTTAAACATATTGCATTAGTCTTTAAAGACAGCAGTGCTGCCAAAGAGTATCTCCCCAGAGTCACCGGAGAGAATGCAGAAGAAAAGAGCTGTAGTCCGTGAGGTCAGCGCCTGAGTGACAGCTGTCAGGGCAGCAGGGACTTTCCATTTTCCAAATGATGCATGGAGATTCAGGGATGTTCAAGGTCCCATAGCAGCACCTGAGCCATGAAAGGCCAAACAGATCCACCAATGTCCATTGACATCCTGCCCATACCTTCTAATGGTAAATTCTTTATTATTTTTACTAGAGGCCCAGTGCCCAAATTTGTGCATAGGTGGGGTCCAGCAGGCCACCCTGGTTGGGTGGATCTGGCTGGGTGGTGGTGGGGATGGGAGGGACACAGGAGGTTGGCTGGCCAGGCCCGTCTCCTGGTCGAACAACCGGGCAAGGGGACAATTTGCATATTAGCCTTTTATTATATAGGATTTTGGTGGTATAACATGTTATGGGAGTAGGTTTTAAAAGATGAGGCAGCTTCCCTAGACAGCTTCTCTGACCAGATGAGGTGAATGAAGCTTTGGTGAGGCCGGTGGTTTGTATTGATGCCTCAGCCCAAGGGCAGGACTTCCTGAGTGCCTGGATCTTCCCCCGAAAAAGTGCCTCCTCCTCCCTCCCCCCCCCCCCCCCCCCCCCTGCCGCCACACACACACACCAAATCCACTCACACACTTACGTACCAAAAACTAAGCCACCAGGACAAAAATTGTTATGGAAACCATTTTAATGCTAGGAAATGTTTTCACCAATTGCCAGGGGAAGTTGTAGGGCCTGACCCACATCCCATGGGACCTAGGGCCCCTGGGCAGCCCCTCAGAGCTCGAGCCCCACCCCCATTGCTGCCCAGTGTGAGGATGTGTTGGTTCTTAGACCATGGTCTGGGAAGCCATGGCATTCCCCCATCCTGCAGTGTCCCGCTGCTGCCCTTGGGAAGGGGGGTTTGAGAACGTCCCCACCCATCGATCCCTAGAATCTCCTTCAGTAGTCCTGTCTCCATCTCACTAAAGTGGGAATTAGGGCTCAGAGAGGTGAAGTGCTTTGGCCAAGGTCACATAGTTAAGTGACAAAGTTGAGATTCAAACCCAGGCTGCCTCCAGAGCCCCTTTGTGCTTAAAATAGGATCTAGGATAGTCTGTTCTTTTTGTTGCTAAATATTACCATTGATTTACAAAGTGTCCTTTGGGAAAAAAGTAATAAATACACAATTATAAAGACAAACTCAAAGCTTTTGGTCTGGAAAGAGATGGCTGCATGGGGTGGGTGGACTGTCCAGGAAGAGTGACGGTTAGCATGGCTGGGCGCGCTAGACCAGGTGGCTGGATCGGAGCGAGCCACACACTGTCCCGGCCTAGGACTTTTTGACTGCGTGGTAGTGCAAACGTGTGCTATGCATTCCGTAGAAACGGCACTCTGAATTTTGATCTTCTCCCAGGCTAGCCATGTGGTAGGACACCCTACTGTGACACTGGGCGGCGGCAGCAAGCCGCAGCTCCAGGTCAGCCACGAGTGCAGGAGGGCAAACCACAGATGCTCGGTAGTTGACTATCACCAGCACTGTTGTCTTCTCATCCCAGCATGCCTACAAAATACCCATCTATGTCTCCTGCTGGTGAGAAGAGAAGATGAAACTCAAGATAAATGCCCAACTGAGCACATGTAAGGTGAGCACATGTAAGGTGGGCGGCTAACCTCTGATGCCCGGTAGGTTAGGAGGTAATTGCATTTTCGACTTAAAACATTTTCATCTTAGGATGGTTTTTCTGGGGGGACGGAGCCCCACCCTAAGCCGAGTAGCATCTATACTTAAAGTGCTACTGCTTTCTCTCCACAGTGCGTCCCTTAGAGAAGGTAACGTGGCCCGCCTCTCCTGGGCGTGGACTCTAAAAGTGGTAGGTTCTCTCCCGGGAGCTCTGGGGGGCCCTCGGGCCTAGAAGCACACCCCGGGCAAGTCTCAGGGATTTCTCCAGCCACGCTGCCAAAGGGAAAACTGCTTTTGTGGACGCTACACACGCCACAACAGCAGAGAGGTGGTGGCCAGGACTGCTGCTGCTGTGCTCGAGAGCCTGGCCGGGGCTTAGGATCCCCTCACACCGCAGAGTGGCCATGGATGCTGCTATTCACAAACCATGGGGCACGTCCCCGCACTCACCCAGTGCACTCCCAGCCCAGCACTCCCACCCAGAACCGGTGAGACACCGAACCAAGCCAGAGGGAAGGGTAAGATTTATATTCCTGTGGACAGTGACATGATCACTTAGCCCTTGGGTTCAGATTCCAGCCCGTGGCTGGTGGGAATGTGGTCCCTGCCGGAATGAAAGCACCTGACATCTGTCTTGGCCAAGGCAGATGCCTGAGTCGGGTGTGACGCTTATGCATCGGGACTGGGAGCAGTCCGCTCCAGCCCCCGTGCGTTGTGCATCGTCACACCAGCTGCAGCACCAGTGGTTCCTAACAACTCCCTGCAGAATGGAGCCTGTGAGAAGAAGGAAGTAACCCTCAGGGCAGTTCCACACCCTGCGTCCTCCATTTCCTCCCGCAGAGCGAGACAACTAGAACTTGCGAGCAGTGCCCGGGCCAGCCAGGGCTCTTCGGGGTCCTGAGGCAGCAGGTGAGGCTCTTAGGGGGCATGTCCAGGTAGAAGGATGAGGAGGCTGCCCGCCAGGGCTCTTGTCTCCCAGGCAGTTTCCAAACAGAAGTCTCCCCACTGCCAAGTCCTTCGGCTTGCCTTGTTCTTTCCCGCCGCACCTCTTGCCAGCCCATACACCGAGCGAAGGAGGGACAGAGAGAACCTCAAACACTTCGTCTGCTCTGCGCGGCTGTGTCCACCTGGCTGGGTAGCTGGAGTCTGCTTCCAGGATATGTTGGAGACGAACAGACAACTTCCAAGGTTCCAGACCTTGATTTTTCTCCAGCGATGGTCCAAGAGGGGCCGGCGGCAGAACCCCGAAGGGCCAGGCGGGCGGGCCAGGCAGGCAGGCAGGCAGGCAGGCAGTCCCGGCCCTGAGAGAGGTAGAGGGGCCCGACAGCTTGCACTCCATGCTGGAGACCCCTTTCTAGACTTTGGCATAAGAGCCTCCGTTTCCTTCTTAAGTTGGGGGTGAGAAAGCACTGCTGTCGTGAAGGTTTGCCTCACATCCACATCGGCCCTAGTGGCCCACGTTTCCTGAAGCCATCCACCCAGTCCAGTCCGAGGGCTGAGTGGACTCGATCCTTCTGTACAGAACTGGGGTCAGCTGGCCTCGAGCTCTCCCTCCCACCGGAGCGACACTGCCCCGGTGGAGAGAGAGCCAGGGCCCTGGCGGCTCTACAAGGGAATGTGAACGCTGGCGGGAACGCCCAGGCCCCCGGCGGGGAGGGGACCTGCCCACCCAAGGCCTCGGGACCTGGGGCAGAGCCAGGGCTCCTGGCTTCTCAGCCCCTTGCTAAAAAGCATTTGACTTCCCATGAAAATACATACCAAAAATATTGCCAAGTTACCGCAGCCCGTATCGGTAAGCCTCATGCCCTGTGACTGCCCAAGAGGCCGTGTTCTCTGTTTGCTAACTACAGTCTACATCGCTTAAAAAACGGAAAAGCCGTAACGCTCCATTCAGAATGCAGTCCCGTTAGGTGACAGGCTCCACTTCGTGGCCTAAAATTAATCACGTTTATCGGCTGCATAGAGGATGTTGTAGTGGGAAGTTTTATAGAGCAGGTAAACGGAAGGGGCGGCAGCCTCGGGGAACACGTGGTGGTTCAGGGCCGTGTCCATCTCGTCCACGTACTCCACCTGCAGGGCGATGTTCAGCGCCTGGGACAGGGCCGTGATCTGGATGTGGTCACACTCCATGGCCATGGGCTCCACTTCCTGCAAAGGCCGAAATGGAAAACCCCGATTTAGGGAGGAAGCCCGGCTCTCGCGTTCCCGGGCCAGCGTGCCTGCCTCCGAGCCCCTGCTGCTGCTGGTGGTGGCCACGCAGGCGTGCGTGTGGCCTGGGAGCTACATCTTCCGGAGAAATCCAGATTTTCCCTCTGAAAATCGCCCAGCGTTTACATGGTGGCAGCTCTGTCAGGTTCATGCTATCCATCCTAAACGACACACATCTTGGGGCCAATGTGACTCTGGGGTTGCTACCCCTTAGTTATGTTCACAGTCCAGTCCGAAGCCCCATTTCTCCGATGGGAGAGCTGAGGCCCAGAGCCACCCAGTTCAGGCAGGCCGTTCACGGAGAAGGATGCTGGCTGGCTGATCTGTGCTCCCGGCCAGGGAGGCTGGTGCTCCAGTCCCCTAAGGAGTGAGGGTGGAGCACAGAGCCCGGGGCTGGGGCCGCGTCCCCACAGCCCCAGCCCCGGAGGACCTACGTGAGCGCAGAAGTCCTTGATGTCCATCTCCTCGTCGACGAAGTGCCGGAAGAAGTCGGCGCGGTTCCTGATGAAGGCGGAGGTGAGCAGGCGCAGGAACTGCACGATCCCGTCGGAGGCGCTCTGGTCGTTGAACACCTTCAGCAGGCTGGCCACCGAGCCGTCCTTCTCCACCAGCTCCACCACGCTGTAGAACTGGCCGCGGGGGTCAGCCGGCAGGCCAGCCCCGCGCCCCCCCTCCGCCCTCCGCCCTCGGGGCGCCTGCCACCACACGCTCACTTCTAAATCCTCAAGTCAAGGTCGCAGCAAAGCTAAGGAATGAGTGACTCGGCCCAGTGACTCAGCCGGAGTCAGGTCTAGCGCACAGCAGTGGGGGTGTCCCCCCCGTCACTCGCTGGGATTGTTACTCAGAGATTCTGAGCTGAGAGCCCCCCCGTCAGGAATGGGGTCGGGGGAGTGGGGTGGAGAGGAACTGGGGGGAAGAGACTGAGAGGGGGGTTCCCAGCCTGAAAGCTACACTAACGAGGTGCCTCCTCCCAGAGGGGGGGCAGGGCTCTGAGCTCCCTGTCACCCCACATCCCCACCAGCAGGAAGCACCCCTCAGTCCTTGCCCGCTGGGGGGAGCCAGTGAGGCACAACCACAGAGCCGTGGGCGGGGAAGGGGCTCGGGCCGGAGCCCACCCTGCCTGCTGGGTCGGCGGGAAGGCCCGGCCGTCCGCAGGTTAACTCACAGCATTGAAGAAGTTTCGGAACTTGTGCTCCTCAAAGCCGGCAGCCAGGAGGTCATGTGGGGTCTGCAGCACACGCTCTTTGAACCTACAGGGGTAGGTGGATGCGTACAGGGAAACACAGGGAGCGCTGCTGGCCTGTAGCTGTCGTCCCCTCTCACCAGCTGCCCCCCAGTATAAGGTGTGTCCCTAACCGGGGAAGAATGTCTCTGCCTCTTGGAGCACTGCCTCGTGGGCCACACACTGACTCGTTCGGTCCTCACTGTACAATTCAGGGAGGTGGGTATTATGCCCATTTCCCGGATGAGGAAGGTGAGGTAATCACCACCTACCCCCAGACAAAGGCCTCTTGGCTCCGTCCCTCCTCTGTCCCCAGGGTTCATCCCCAGCCTGGCCTGGGCCGTGCCTCGCCTCGCTCCTGGTCGCTTCTCTGCAGGGGCCTCCAAGTGACCTCCACAGCTTCCCCCTCAGCACCGGTGTCCCGCCTCGCTCACCAACCTCATCGCTAACCCAGTCCCCCAGCCTTCCTCCCGCCCCCCAGCCACTCCCCGCGTGCCCCTCACCCCTTAGTCCTCACTGTCCCCTCAGCCGGACGCTTCTCTGTGGTGTGCTAGCGACAGTTCGTTCCCATTCACAAGAGCTAACTGTTAAATTTTTAAGAGTTTTGCCAGCCAGGTGTTAAACACAGCCATTATTTAAAGATCAACTACGTACACTTACAATGAAATTATGCTAAAAACAAAGATAATATTCAAAACTCATCATTTTACTATTATGTGCTCTTAGGGTTCTCCGCCGGTTGTGTACATGTGGTAGAAACACAAAGTCACTCAGAAAACGCAATGAGTGGCTCATTCAAAATGAGGACCAGGTGGCTTCGTTTCTCCATCCCCTTGGAGAGGATCTGTCTTTGGAACAGGAGGTGATGGCCTTACCTAGCAGTTCTCAACCAGGGTGCCTACCCCACCCCCCGCCATCACCCCCTCCACCTTTCCCCTGTCCCAGGAGATCCTGGCAATGTGTGGAGCCATTCTGGGTTGTCCTGACTTGAGGAGGGTGCTCCCAACATCTCTTGGGTGGAGGCGAGGGATGTTCTAAACATCCCACAGAGCACAGGACAGGGGCCAGCCCCACGCACAGCCATCCCGCCCGCCATGTCCGCAGGCCGCCCCTGAGAAAGCTGCCTAGCCAGGGGGTTCGGACACCGGGGGCCACAGGCCAACCCTGAGTGCTCTGTGACGGTTAGGGCCTTGGCTCCATCCCGGGCACTTGGCTGCCCCACCTCCAGTATGGCAGGCGGCTGGGCATCCCCGGACATCAAAGCCGCTGCCAGGCAGCCCTCCAGCCCACTCCCTGGGTTACGTGGGCCGCGCCAAGGACAAACCTCCAGGAGATTCAGCGCCCCGCCCTGCCCCACTCACTTGAGGACCTCTCTGCTCTTCCCCAGCAGCGACTCCAGGTAGGAGTAGCCCAGAGCCCGGTAGAAGCAGTTCCCGTCCCCCTTGGTCTTGCGGATGGCGGAGAACCTTTTGCTGAGCTCCTGCGGGGAGACAGGGCAGGGTGGGCGTCTGCAGCATCACCCGCTGTCACGTGCTGTCAGAGCCGGCTTTCTCTCCCCCCTACCTCCCCCCAGCACCTGCCACGCCCCTCAGGCTGCCCGCCTTCAGTCTCCCAACCTCATCCTCCCAATCGAGGGTCCTCTCCTCCGACCCCCTGCCTCACCTGGATCTTCCTCTGGTAAATCCTGTTTTCAGGATGGTCCCGGAGAATTGAGAGAATGTCACATTTTTCTGATATTAGGTGGAACGATGTTTCACTCTGAAAAGCACAAGAAGCAAAGCTGGGGCCATTTCAGAAGCAACCGATGGGCCCTCACCAAGTTCAAAGCCTCTGAACTGCTAGCTGCCCGACACAGGGACTGTCACCTCCCCCCAAAAGGCACGGGTGAGACGTTACCAGCGTCCTGCATGCCCTGTTCCCGGGGCAGGGAGTCCGGTCGGCCACCCTGGAAGGCACCATCTGGTACCCGCCGGACTGATTCACCTTCTAGAATGTAATGCCTGCTGGGGCACGATATGTTCCCTGGCCTCTCTGTCCTTCCCACCTCACTCACTCCTCCGTCCCTTCTTTTAGCCACCCAACGATTCCGAACACCGCGCCTGCACGGAGCAGTACTGGAAATGCAGATGTGGTAGCATGTGGCCGGATGCGCCACCTGCTGGTGAGAGCTCATGTTGCAGCCCAGCTCAGAGACTAGTAGGTCAATTCCAACCCAGAGAGACTCCTGACCCTGAGGCTGGGCTGGGGCCTCAGGACGGCTGAGAAGTCCCAGGCAGAGAAGCAGGTGATGGCAGCGGTGGGCAGCTCAGAGCCACGGAGAGTGCAGGAGACTCTGTCCTAACGACCACTCCCCACAGGCCATGTCTCTGCCTTCCGCTCTGCCTGCCAGACTCAGGGCTCCAGTGAGTGGAGCTGCACCTCGCCCCCAGTGAGCCCGGGAACAGCTCTGATTTCGGCCAACTGCGGCTTGCGAGCCACATGCGGCTTTTTGGCCTCTTGAGTGTGGCTCTTCCACAAAATACCACGGCCTGGACGAATCTATTTTGAAGAAGTGGCATTAAAAGAAGTTTATGTTTAAAAAATGTGGCTCTCAAAAAGAAATTTCAATCGTGGTACTGTTGATATTTGGCTCTGTGGACTAATGAGTTTGCCGACCACTGACGTAGGGGAATTTGGTGTGAGAGCCACTGGCAGTTAAGTTTAAAACCTGCGGCCCTAGTACCTGCACACAACCCAAGGAGACGGTTCTTATGCAACTGTTCTCAGCTGAGAGGTCGGTGTTAATGAGGGGTTTTGTAAATGGAAAGCCGGTTTTCTGTCCACTTAGTGCCATCGTTTTTGACAGAGTGCCCCCACCCACATGAGCCTTTCTGGGGCGGCCTCTCAGCCCCGGTCCCTGTGCCCAGCATCCAGGACAGAGGAGAAGTGCTACGGCTCAGAAGCATTTCGGGGGGCCTGGATGCCCCTCCCTGTCAGAGTGTCCCAAGCCACACGGGCCTTCCCTGGCACAGGACAGAGTGTCAGACCCCCTGAGACCTTCTGTTCACCTGGCTGATTCCCAGGGCTCACCCCAGGCCTTGGAACAGAGGAGCGGATGAGATGGTCGTGGAATGTATTTCACTCCCTGTCTGCGCCCTCCCACCCTCTACAAAGAGAATGCCCGGGCCCCTGCATGTGCCTTTCGTTACTACCTGACGGCTCCTCCACAGCCAGGCTCAGGCCCACGCCTCCACCTGCACCTCCTGCTGCCCTGCGGACCCCCATCCACATACCCGTTAGTGCACCCGTGAGCACCCTCCAGCCAGGCTCTGAGGTGCTAGTGGGCCTCACAGGTCCACCCTGGGCCCTTGCGGCCAGCCCAGCCTCCCTCTGAGGCCACTCTGCAGGGCCACCCTGGGCTGAGTCAGCCTTGTGAACCAGTCCCAGCCGCCCCGAAGCCACAACTCATGGCGTGGCCACAGCCTCCAGTTCCCAACTCCTAGAGGCCAGGGCCTCCAGGCTCGCCCAGTGGCAGGGCAGGCCCAGAACCTGGCCAACCTCCCTCCTAGAAGGTACCATCACTTCCAGAGGCTGCCAGGGGCTCAACCCTGGCTTTGCCTGCCTGGGGCTAGGTCTCCAGAGTGGGCTGGCTCAGGGGCTGTAAGGAAATGCCCTTTTAAATGTCTACTTTAGGAGCGATGTGTAATATACAAATACTAGAGGCCCGGTGCACGAAATCCATGCATGGGGGTGTCCTTTGGCCCAGCCTGCACCCTCTCCAATCTGGGATCCCTTGGGGGATGTCTGACTGCCGGTTTAGGCCCAATCCCAAGACTACTGGCTCCTAACCACTTGCCTACCTGCCTGATTGCCCCCTAACCACTGTGCCTGCCAGCCTGATAGCTCCTTAATCGCTCCCCTGCAGGCCAGATCGCCTCCAACTGCCCTTCCCTGCTGGCCCGATTGCTCCCAACTGCCTTCCCCTGCAGGGCTGAAGGGACTGGGGGACTGAGGCTGGATGAGGCGGGGCTGAGGGGACTGGGCGCTGCCATCTTGTGAGGGCGTGGCAGTCAATTAGCATATTTCCTCTTTATTACATAGAATGTGGAATGATCAAAACATTTTTACTCAGGTGAGTAATCAAAAATGCTTGGAGGCCAAAGGCTTAGGAAAGGCCTAGAGCCCCGAATGAGTTTACTATTGCTGCCTCACAAATTAGCACAGACTCAGGAACTGAAGCAGCACGGACTTATCATTACCTGTGCTTCCTGGAGGCTCCGGGAGAACCCACTTCCTTACGTGTTTCCATTTCCAGAGGCTGCCGGCACTCCTTGCTCACAATCCCTTCCTTCCATCCTCCCGGCTCCTTCTCACTCTGACCTGCCTGCCTTCCCCCTTATGAGAACCCTTGTGATTACACAGGGGCCCCCCGGTAATCCAGGGCATCTCCCCTTCTCAAGAGCCTCAACTTCCTCACACCTGCAGAGTCCTTGTTGCCGTGTGAGGTGCCCTGCTCGGGGGTTCTGGGATTAGGATGTGGGCGCCGTTGGGGGACTATGGCTCAGCCCACCACCCACATGCCCCTTCTCCGTTGTTTAGCTCAGAAACCAGGGAAGACCCTGTGCTTGGGCCCCCGTATGTCTTGGGTCACAGTTATTGGCTGGCCTTGCAGAGACCCTGAACTAGAGACTGGCCCCCCTTTTATTTGATGCCTGAACTTGTACATATCCTCACAATATGACCTCTTCCTGGAGATCTGGCCTCAAACAGCCACCAGCCACTGGCATGTCTGACCAGCATCCCCAAATGACTGTGCCCCTCCCTGCTCTCACTCCACCTCGGCCTCCCCTCTCAGGGGTCCCCAGCTCCCCAAAAGGCCCCTCCAGCCAGCAGAGCTCACACCAAAGGCTCAGGAGTCCTCTTCACCTCTCCCCATCAACCCTGCTCCCGGGTCCAACCTGAGCCGCCACCATCTCCCCAAGAGGCTGTAACAGGATCCCTAATGGACTCCTGGCTTCCAGCCCTGCCCCATCCACCACCCGACACAGCACCCAAGGCACGATGCTTAACACATAAACCAGGCAACGGCATTCCCTGCCTCAACACCCCCAATGGCACCTCCCTCAGGAGAAGCCTGAGGGGACAGCTCCCAGGCCTCCACCATCTGGCCTTGCTCTCCTCCCTCTGCCTGAGCCCCAGCCACAGCGACACTCAGTGTGTTCCTCCTCAGAGCACCCACACCTGCTGTTCCTGCCGCCTGCCATCCTCTGCTGCCTCCTCATGTGACTCCGTGACGTCACCTCCTTGGAGAGGGCTTCCTGCCACCCAGCTCCATTTCTTCAGAGCATCCTCTGACCCCAGGTTCCCTCCTTTACTTGCACACTGTCTGTCACCCTCCACTAGGATGGCAACTCCATAAGGGCAAGGACTCTGTCTGTCAGGACTAGATCTCCGTGCCTGGCACCCAGAAATACCCCAAACTGCACACTGAGTGGATGAGCCAGTCTCAAACTCCAGCCTGGCCACCTCCAGCCCCGTGTCCATGGCACAGCCAGAGCCCTGTGTGCACTGCACTGCCAGAGCCCCGGGCCCACTGTACTGCCAGAGCACTGTGTCCACTGCACTCACTGCCAGAGCCCCGGGCCCACTGCACTCACTGCCAGAGCCCCGTGCCCACTGCACTCACTGCCAGAGCCCTGTGCCCACTGCACTCACTGCCAGAGCCCCGTGCCCACTGCACTCACTGCCAGAGCCCTGTGCCCACTGCACTCACTGCCAGAGCCCTGTGCCCACTGCACTCACTGCCAGAGCCCTGTGCCCGCTGCACTCACTGCCAGAGCCCTGTGCCCGCTGCACTCACTGCCAGAGCCCTGTGCCCGCTACACTCACTGCCAGAACCCTGTGCCCGCTGCACTCACTGCCAGAACCCTGTGCCCAATGCACTCACTGCCAGAACCCTGTGCCCAATGCACTCACTGCCAGAGCCCTGTGCCCAATGCACTCACTGCCAGAGCCCTGTGCCCAATGCACTCACTGCCAGAGCCCTGTGCCCACTGCATTCACTGCCAGAGCCCTGTGCTCACTGCACCGCCAAAGTCAACCATCTCTCACTGGTAAAAAATATATTATGGTCCTTCCCATTAGCAGAATAAAACCCAACCCCAAGGCACAAGGTGTTCTGACCCCACCTATTTTTCTTTTTTAAAATATATTTTTACTGATTTCAAAAAGGAAGGGAGAGGGAGAATGAATGAATCATTAATCAGCTGCCTCCTGCACGCCCACACTGGGGATTAAGCCCGAAACCCAGGCATGTGCCCTGACCGGGTATCAAACCATGACCTCCTGGTTCATATGCTCAATCTCGGAGCCACGCCGGCCGGCCCCACCTATATTTCTAGACTGAGCTCTCCCCCCAGCTTCCTGCTCTCACACGGACCACTATCCTTCCCTAGATACCCGCTCTGACCTCTTCCTGGAGACCTGGCCTCATGTCCTTAGCCATCCTTCCAGGCCTCTGAGCATGTGTGCCTCCTGCCTGGGATGCTCTTCTCCTGAAGGTACATCCTTCAACACCCAGCTGCCAAGCCCTCCTGGTGCAGCCCCGCCAGCACCCCTCCCCCCTCCCCCCCTCCCAGAGGGTGCTGGCTTCCCTCGGCGCTCCCAAAGCCCTGGTCAGACCTCAGGCACTGCTTGTGCCCGGCTATGCCTTCACCAACAGGCCCTGGTCTCTCCCACCAGTGCCCAGCGTGACTGGGATCTTGTTTGACAAATAAAAGAACCCAGTCACAGAAGGGCCCTGTGGTTTTCTGTCCACCACTGACACCCATGGTGGCTGGGGGGAGAGCTGAGTCTAGAAATATAGGTGGGGCCGTTGACTTTGAAACGGGAAAGGAAAGAAGACACTGCATTTTCCAAAGCCATTCTCCTCTGCCCACCACGCACACACGCACCACCACTCACACCACGGGGCCCAGGGTCCACACGGTGCCTGGCAAACAGCACGTGCTCAATAAATGCTGAGTGAATAGAACAGACCCACGTGCAGCCTGTATGTCTCCCTCCCCACTCCACCCCCCCATAATTAGGGAGGCATGGGTGCCTTGGAGATGTCCTACTTAGTGGGTTCCTCACTTCCTCCCTCTCGGAGGCACCCAAGCCTCGCTGTGATGGTGTGATGCTCTTGACCCCACCTGCCCTCTACTTTCCAGTCTCACGAGTCCAGGGCAGGCAGAGCGGCGGGGTCCGAGGTCTCACTGTCCAGCACAAAGGGCGGACGTTGAGGTCCCAGACCTCACTGTGCCCGCTGTTTTCCCAGCTGCCCAGTGGTGACCAGAAGGCACGCAAGCCCCCAGCTCCAGGCTGGCTAACCCCATTATTACCCTGTCCCAGGCTGCTCCCTAGTGGGTGATGCAAACACACCCGGGCCCCTTGCCCTTGGGCACTGGGCAGAAGCAGGAAGCTGGTGCTTCCTGATGCCCCGGAGACCTCAGCCACACCCCCGCAGGGAGCTGGTTTGTCCAGGACAGCGAGGTCACACCCAGAACGTGCCAGGCCATGACCAGGCTTTGACCCATGACCCTGCCCAGCAGCCTCCGGCAGGAGTGACCCATTTCCATGCCCAGACCTGGGAGGGAGGAGGCCGAGCAAAAAGAACCAGGCGCCTGTGCACACCCATCGCCAGGACCCAGTGATCACAGGAGAAGCCGTACCATACCCCTCCCGTGGTCCTCACAGCAGCCCCTTTTACAGATGAGCACCATGGTGCTAGGGAGGGCGATGGGCCAACCGGAGCCTCCCGGCCTCCCAAGGGGTGGAGGTGAGGTCTGAACTCGGGTTCTGTGCCTCCAAGGGCCACCCACCTTTACACGCCCCGGGCCCCTGGGGCAGGGGCCTCACAGGGAAGGGTGCAGGCAGTGGGCACACGCAGCACCCTGCGGAGGCCTGACCCTTCCTGCAACCCGGGAAGGTGCACTGATGTAACACAGGAACACTGGACTGCGAGTCCAGAGGCTCAGGTTCAAGGCCAGGCTCACCTGTTTCCCCACCTGCTCGAGCCCCAGGTCGGTCTCAGCTCAGAGGGTCTTTGGGGCCCTTTCTGCTCAGACAGGGGTTCCCCTCTTCTTGGCTTTGCCTTAACTCCTAAGTCCTGTGCTTCATCCCAACCCCAGGCAGCCTCTCCCTGCGAGTCCTGACCCCAAACACTGCGCGGGGCGGGCGGGCGGGATGTTCGGTGACCGGCCCCCGCGCACCCTCAGGTCCCCCCGTGGCCGTGGGAGGGTGTCTCTGAGGGCTGAGCAGCCGGCTGGGGGGTTCCTTCTCAAAGAGGCGGCGACGCTGAGCTCCGGGGCCGCCCCCGGACCCCGTTCCCTTGCAGGACGGCGCCCTCGGGGACACCCGAGACGACGGGGTGATGCGTCCCGGGCCCCGCAGGGCCCTCCGTGGAAGGACCGGGGCCCCCAGCACCCATCCCGACCCGGTGTCCCCGGGGTCCGAACGCCCCAGGTCCGCGCTGGAACCTGCGCCTCGCGCCCGACTCCCTCCCACCCCGCGAGTGCGCATGCGCCCCCGGGCCGCCCGCCCGCCGTGCCCACCGCCCGCGCCCCCTGCCCGCCTCCCGCCGCCACTGACCATAGTGACCGAGGCTGTCGGGCCAGGTCCCGCCCCAGCGAGGAGCGATCCGGTGCGGGAGGGCGCCGCGGAGCCACGGGCTGGCTACGCCGTTGGTTCGGGCGGCGGCAGGGGCCTCGAGGGCTTGGCGGGGGGCGTGGAGGCGAATACACCCGACCGCTCCGCGAACCGGAGCCCAGACCTGCACTGTGTCCCAGCGAGACACACGCCCTGCGATTGACGTCCGCGGCGGGCAATCGGGGGCCGGGGCTCAGAACGTCACAGAAAGTGGGCGGGCCTTCACGCGCCTTCAGCCTATGCGCTAGGGTCCATTGGGCAGGGTGCCGCCCCCTTTTAAAGACACAGGAAGCTTTTTAAGTAAGGAAGGACTTGGCACCATCCCGAATGAGAGGTCTTCCTTGGTAAAGGCTTCGTTTGTAATCAAAACGGCAAATCGAGGTCTCCTGAAAGACCAGCTGGCCCCCATTCATTCACAAACAACGTCATAGGAGTAGCAGTTTACTGAGATCGGAGAACAGGCACTGAGGGAGCATGCGTCCAAAACATCAACTGCCTGCCCTTGGGTAGCTTCTCAATGATAGTTCACCCGCTTCCAACTCATGAATCAGTAGGGTGCCAGGCCCCCACGAATGTGTGCGGAACAAGTGAATTTCCAGGATTGTTGATTCTGGGCCTCTGGAATGGTATGGTCACACAGGAGGCACAGAGCGTGAACCAGACCTGGTGACTCACCGGGCAAACAAGCTCATTATTACTAAACATCAAACAAAGAAGTATGTTTCATTCAAATATTTAGTCACCCGCCCTTGGCCCCTGGAGGAGGCGCATTAGGTGGGGAGGGGGGGGGAGGTTTGTGGGGAATGGGGCTGCAGTGCCTGGCATGTGCCCTTTTTACCAATATTAATACTTCCAGGAGCAGGCTATAAGCTGTTCCCACCCCACCCTCACTCCCCTGTTGGGGCACCAGGCAAGGCTCCTGGAACACAGGCCTGTGTCTTCCAAGCGCACCTGTGGACTAGGTGGGGAGCCTGGGACCAATATCGCTGATATTTACTGAGCCCTTACTGTGTGCCAGGCACTGTCCTAACCTCTCAGCCTGTATTATCATTCTTAACTTGCCCACAGCTAGTGCAGGGAGGTAAATTCACAGCACCGCGGGGGTTGTGGTCCTGGGAAGCTGGCCCAGGGAGAGTACGGGAGGGTCCATCCTCTCCTCACTGGAAGGAAGCTGAGTGGGGGCATCCCAGACAGCCTGGCTCCAGAGCTGGTTTTGGATTCACCGTGCATGTGACTGCAGGGGCGGGAGGATAAGGGAGGGTAGGAAGGGAGGGGGGGTATTGCAAAAGAGGCTTTTATTTTTGAGAAAAGATCTTTCTGGGAAGAACAATAGAACTTGGGGGCTTGGAGAACTGGGGAGGTGGGTTTGGCTGAATGGGAAGAACTTCCTGGAATTGGGGAAGGGGTGAAACAGGTGCCTCGGAACAAGGGGCACGCCTAGCACTCTCCTCCCTCCCCTGGCACGGGAAGGACCACGAGAAAGAGGCCTGCACTGCCCCCGGGAACTCAGCACCTGACCCTCTGCCCCTCCCTTCCAGGCACCGGGATGTCTGGGTGAGTGGTTGCTGTGAGCAAGGGAAGGAGTCCCTCCAGGTGTCTTTCCACCAGGCCAGGTTTGTTAGGGGAAACTCCCCATAAGCCAGTTCGGTCACATGCAGAGAGGGGAGCTTATGAGACAGGAGCGCCTGCATGTGGAGAGACAGACGTTGGTCTCAAGCCAGGTTCCTGCAGAGACAACACGCCTCCAGGGAGTGGAAGCCCGGCTGGTCTCTGAGTGTGACCCTGGTACAGCCCAGCGCGTGCGTCAGGGGGTCGGAGCTCTGAGTTCTTACAGCCCCAGGGGTGGGGGTCCCACTCAGGGTGGTGGACAGTGGTGTTCACGTAAAAAAACCATTGAGACCTGTAAAGAAAGTGTGTGCGTTTATTTGAGCCCAACTGTCAACATATGCTGGGAAGCAGAACCTCAGCGAATTGAGATAATGCTCCTGAGAATGGGGGCTTACATCTGTATTTATACATTGCAATCAAAGGAGGGACGTAGGTGGGTTACATGAAATCCATTGGTGATAGATTAAGGAGGTGGGAGAAAGACTGAGGAGAACCTCTGGAATAGGGTGAGAAGTGAAATGATGGACACATACTTAGGTGAGTGCAGGAACAATGAACATGATAATGAAGGCATTTGTGGTCTCTGTCCTGGCGCCCAGCACATTTGGTTGTGTTCTGAGGGGCCCAGAAAAAGGGAAGTTATAAGTTACTCAGACACTTCAAGGGTATGTTACCATAGATGCAAAAAGACGGATAGGCCCTGTTAAGGGAAAGGTTGACCTTGTTAGGGAAGATACTGGCCTAGGATGTAACTGCCCACCATAACAGCGTTTAGTTAAAGTTTAATTTCAGACCATCCTTTGTGGCGACTTTAGGCCTCTGAGTTTGCAAGCCCGCCATGCAGGCCTCCCCTGAGCTGTGGACGCCCTTTCGTCCACAGTGGAATCCTTATCTGAGAGCCCAGACTTATGGTTTGGGGCCTGCTGGACCCCTCCTAAGGGCGTTCCCGTGGCACCCCATCACCTCACTCTTGACTTAGCATTTAACATGATTGTCGTGGCTGACCGTGACTCCACACTGGGTAGCCCACGGTGTCCAAAGAGTCCACTCTGCTCTTGCTGTGTACAGTGGTGTGACGACAGGACCAAAGACAGCTCCTTCAACAGAAACTTACTGCACATGGCCGTGTGACGGGCACTGACTGCACGTCTGTGCACAAAACAGACAAAAACCCTGCCCCCACTCAGCTTCCTTCCAGTGAGGAGAGGATGGACCCTCCAGTACTCTCCCTGGGCCAGCTGCCCAGGACCACAACCCCCGACATGGGGAGGGAGGATGGGGAGGGAGCCCCCAAATGATGGAGATTTAATTTTTCCACCGGGCCAGGAAGATGGGACACACAGTGAGAGGCCATGTTAGTGGGGACACCCGAAAGGAATGCAGTGTGTCTTGTACCCTCAGAGAAGGTCCCGCAGAGCCAGCTACACGCATGCCAGGCTGGCCCAGCTTTTCAAGCATGAGACAAGGAAACCTGGAGGAGAAGTTGTCTCACTTCTTGTGAGAAGTTTGGCTATCCCATGTCACTGCTCACTTTTCAGTAAAAACATGGCCCACGGCCCCTCAAAGGCCCAGGATGGGCCCATTTCCCAGCCAGCTGCCCACTGGTGGGCTCCTCCAGGCCTGGGTTTAAAAGCTGAAATCTCGCCGTAACCGGTTTGGCTCAGTGGATAGAGTGTTGGCATGCGGACTCAAGGGTCCCAGGTTCGATTCCGGTCAAGGTCATGTACGTTGGTTGCAGGCACATCTCCAGTAGGGGGTGTGCAGGAGGCAGCTGGTCGATGTTTCTCTCTCATTGACGTTTCTAGCTCTCTATCTCTCTCCCTTCCTCTCTGTAAAAAAATCAATAAAATATATTAAAAAAACAACAACTGTTCTTTGGCAGAAAAGATGACCTGTTTATTCTCACAATTGTAACAAAGACCATGCTTGACCTCCCTTCTCTCTCACTTGCTACCTTGTGAGCTGGTATGGAGATGTCCCATAGGGCAAGGAGCTGAGGGAGGCCTTCGGCCAACAGCAGTGTGGGTGAGCTTGGAAGCTGATTCTTCTCCAGTTGAACCTTCAGTTGAAACCATAGCCCTGGCTGATGGCTGGATTGAAGCCTTGTAGAGACGGCCTGAGCCAGAGGACCCAGCTAAGCCATGCCCAAACTGCTGACCCATAGGAATTTAAGGAGGGACTATATGTCCATTGTTTTATGCTGCTAAATTGTAGGGCACACTCAGGACCCTCAGCTGGAGACATCGTTCCTCCCAGTTCACAGCCCTTGCAGTAGAATCCCTGGAGTGGAGAGCTGGTTCCATCCTTAGAAGCCACACCCTCCTACTTAGCTCAGAGCAAATGAGACCAGTGCCTTCCTGATTAGGCTGTGCCTAAAGCTGGAATCCTAGCCTTTCCATGTCAAAGTTCAATGCATTCTCTCAGTGGCTTAAGCCCAGTTGAGTTGGGCTTGCTGCCATTTGGAACCAACTAGCTCTGGCTTTATTAACTTAAATTTCTTGACCTAGAATTACTGAGCCAGAGGACATAAACATCTTAAGCCTCTTGAGACCTATCAAATTGCTTTCCAGATTGTTTATTCTGCAGAGAGCATCGCAGTGTCTGTGAGCCTAAATCACAGCAGTAGCATACTAGCTTAAGAGTTTTAGGTGGGCAGAAATTAGGTAGTTTTTATTTTTAGTGACCTGGAATATGTTTTATGTTTATAGGCCATTTTTACTTATTTTGTGATTTGTTAAATAGGAACAATTGGTGTCAATTTTTTTTCCTCTTAAGAGTCCTTAAAATATCAAAAATTGTTCCTTTTTCACATTTCTCAACATTTCCACCAGTTGTCTTTGAATATTTTGGTGTGTTTTGAGATAAATGTATTTTTTATAATATATTTTTATTGATTTCACAAAGGGAGAGGGAGATAAACATCAATGATGAGAATCATTGATCAGCTGCCTCCTGCACACCTCACACTGGGGATCGAACCCGGCAACCCAGGCATGTGCCCTGATTGGGAATCAAACTGTAACCTCCTGGTTCAGAGGTTGAGGCTCAACCACTGAGCCAGGCTGGCCGAGCAGTAGATGTGTATGTATATATATATATATATATATATATATATATATATATATATATATATATATATATATATTTTTTTTTTTTTTGTGTGTGTGTGTGTGTGTGTGTGTGATCAAATTACTTTCAGGTGTCACTCTGTTGTTTTCATGCTCCCAACATCCTTCCCAGCTGAAGACCAGGCTGGCCAATGTGGACCAGGTTTTCTCCTTTTTGATGTGTCAACACCCAGTATCTCTTGCCTGTGTTTGGAGATCCGTCTGCATCAGAACCCCCTGGGGCAGTGGTCGGCAAACTCATTAGTCCACAGAGCCAAATATCAACAGTACAATGATTGAAATTTCTTTTGAGAGCCAAATTTTTTAAACTTA
This sequence comes from Pipistrellus hanaki, assembly GCF_964339955.1. NCBI lineage: Eukaryota > Metazoa > Chordata > Mammalia > Chiroptera > Vespertilionidae > Pipistrellus > Pipistrellus hanaki. The sequence continues at coordinate 7,745,480 of NC_140503.1, forward strand.
AACTTCTTCTAACACCACTTCTTCAAAATAGACTCGCCCAGGTCGTGGTATTTTGTGGAAGAGCCACACTCAAGGAGCCAAAGAGCCGCATGTGGCTCGTGAGCCGCAGTTTGCCTACCACGGCCCTGGGGGCTTGTGAAACTGTATCTTGATGGCCAGACAGACGTCCAGCTTTTGGCGGGACAGTCCCAGGGGAGCAGGCAGGTTGGATGGAGGGGGGGCGGCCCTCCCAGAATGCCAGGTGCACCCCCTCATGCAGATGGGGACCTGGAGTCCTGGCAGGGGGAGATGTGCTCCAGGCGGGTCAGACCCCAGCTTAGGCATTCTGGATTGGCCATGACTCCAAGGCAGTGGTTCTCAAAGTGCGGCCCTGGGAGCCCTTAGGGTGGGGCCACGCCCCGTGGCAACAAGCCTCCCTGAGGCGTGTGCAGGTCGGAGAATCCCTGGCCTAGCGGGTACCCACGTAACAGGGAGGTTAGTGGGAAACTCAGGTCTCTGGAAAGTGGTTGTGGGGAGAGAAAGTGAGCTGTGAGCGTGAATGTGAGGGGTCTCTGCAATGGACTGAACGTTCACGCCCCCCCACCCCCATTCGTATGGTGAGATCCTAACCCCCAATATAACCGTGGGGCCTGGGAGGCGAGGAGGTCTGAGGGCTCTGCTCTCGGGAATGGGATTAGTGCCCTCGCTGAAGAGGCCGCCGAGAGCCCCCTCCCCACCGCGGTGGGAGGACAGCAGGGGACAGCCCAGTGAACGGGGCAGTCCTCCAGCGCCTTGATCTCGGACCCCCAGCCTCCAGAACTGAGAAACCAATGTCTGCTGTTTAAGCCTCGCAGGCCGCCGTCTTTGGTGACAGCAGCCGGATGGGCGAGGCATCCCCACGTGTGACTTCTGAAGTCCAACCTCGTAGCCTGGCCTCTGGGCTCCACACGGTTTCCCAGCCCGCCTGCTCGGCTGCCTGCCAGGTTCTTCCCCCCGGGGAGTCCTGCCCCTGTGTTTCCTTCGCCTCCTCCAGCCCTCCCATCCTCCTCCTCCTGAAAGCTGCCTCAAGCCCGACCTGAGACGCGCTCCTGGCCCCAAGCCCCGGGAGATCAGGAACGCAGGAGGATGCTCCCTCCTCAGACCCCCTGACCGCACTCAGCCGCCTGTCAATCACGTTCAGCTCCTCCAATGACCTGGGTGGCCAAGTCCTCCCCCGCCCCCCGCAGTCTCCCACCCCCTCTCCCAGCAGCACCCGGAGTACAGCGGACCCCGTGTTTGCTGAGGGAGGAGCAGCGTCCTTTCTGAAATGCCCCTTTGAAAGGTCAGCTGCTGCTTTACCGCAGTTCTTCACCTTCAGCTTCTCCCTGCACCGAACCCTAACCCTAACCCTAACCCTAACCCTAACCCTAACCCTAACCCTAACCCTAACCCCTAACCCTAACCCTAACCCTAACCCTAACCCCTAACCCTAACCCTAACCCTAACCCTAACCCTAACCCTAACCCTAACCCTAACCCTAACCCTAACCCTAACCCTAACCCCTAACCCTAACCCTAACCCTAACCCTAACCCTAACCCTAACCCTAACCCTAACCCTAACCCCTAACCCCTAACCCTAACCCTAACCCTAACCCTAACCCTAACCCTAACCCTAACCCCTAACCCTAACCCTAACCCTAACCCTAACCCTAACCCCTAACCCCTAACCCTAACCCTAACCCTAACCCTAACCCTAACCCTAACCCTAACCCTGCACCGGCTCTCACCGCCGGCGCTGAATTCTTTCCACAGCTGCGTGCGGGAGGCCAGGGTGATTTGACCCCAGCGACACAATGAAACCAAATGAGCGCCCTCCGTGCAGACCAGCTTTTCCAACCTTGACCTAGAATGTCAATCCGGAGAGGGGCCTCCTGAGACACCCTCTCGCCCAATCTCACAGGGGGGACGACCAGCCGAGAGGGGCTCGGCCGAGCCAGGGCTTCCCGGAGACTAGCGCTGCTTCCTGGCATCTCCGGGGCCCTCAGGGGTGGGCAGAAGGCACCAACTTGGTATTCAGATCCTGGGGCCAGTGATGACACTCCCCCAGGGCCCCCACCACAATTCAGCACCCTCAGCTACTGTGCTCCCCAGCCTGCTGCATGCAAGGCGAGCCCCCTGCACCCTGCAGCTCTGGGCGGCTCCTTACAAGCGTTCCTGTGACTCAGACATCCCGACAGCCAGCCGGAGCTCCGAGGCCTCAGGTGGACCCACCAATGACACAAAGACCGTCCTGGCTCCTGGCTGCTGGTCTCCAGCCTGGGGCATCCCACCTGGCTGCTGCCTCTGACTCAGGAACCCCCTCTCGTCCCCATGGTCCCAGGCAGACCTCATCTTGATCCCTGCCAATCCCCCAGTATAGGGGGGACCAGCACCCTATCCCAGCTGGCCCTGGGACCCCACCCATTCGCCCACTGCCCTCAGGCGGGCTCCCACCCACTCATGGGCACTGGGGGTGAGAAAAGGAGGCCACGCAGGTCAGGAGATGGTCGTGATGCTGGCCGCTGGGTGGCGGTCTGTGGGTCAGCGCAGGCAGGGGCACTCGGAGGTCTCGGTGTTGGTTAAGGAGGCCCCTGGGATGAGAGCTTGCCTCGGGGGACATTTCCTGAAGGGTCTGGGGTGGCTTCTGCATCGCTGGTCCTTGTGGCTGCCGTCTGTCCAGCACACTCTGGGTTCCATGCGCAGTAAGATAAATTTCACTGTCTCCATTTTGTCCAATATAAATTTCTAGGAGGAAAAAATAAATCTCTCATCCTTTATGCTTGACACCACTTCCCCAGGGACCACAGCACCATCAAAATCTGCTCCTAGGTGAAGGAGCACACCTAGGTTCAGAGAGGTTCAGTGACTTGCCTGAAGCTGCACAGCCCAGTGGGGGCCGAGCTGGAGGACTCAGAGTCTAGATCTCGTGCGGCTTCTTGGACGTGGTTGCCTGCCTCTGACCACTGCTTCCTCCCTAAGACACACCCTGGCTGCGTGGCCTCCCTCCCCGAGAGGCACCCAGTTCCTGAGGACCAGGTAACCCTTTATCTGCCCCCACCCCCATCGCTTCCCCCAGCACAATGCTGAGCGCATGCAGGTGTCTCTAAAACGAGATGGGGTGATTCGTACGGGAGTCCACTGGGAGCCCTTGACATTACTTTCTTGTGGGAAGATGACATGAATACACTGTAACTATCCAGACACACGTACCTTTCTTGAAAACTGCACCATTCCTTTTGCAGCTGAAGGAGGTAAGCCCCGGGGGTGCCAGTTATGTGCCTTCAACATGAAGGGTGCCTCAGCGCCATGCCACAGAGGGCCCTGCTACGTCCTGGGACGTTCTTAAACAAGTGCTTCTCGACCAGGATGCCAGCTTGCTCACCGCTGACAGCAGCTACCCGTCAACTCGGGAGAAGGGACCTGGCTCTCTGTGTTCCCGAGAAGCTAAGGGTCCCGTGTGAATGTCTCCACTGAACCGACCTCAAGGGAGGGAAGCAAGTCATGACCTGGGACGAAGCCAGTCCTGAAGATGGCAGACGGGGGCAGGGGCTGGGGGGCTGCAGGGGAAGGCCAGGTCCTTGTTGGTGCTACTGGGCCTCTGGTCACACCATGCCTGAAATCCCGCCACCAAACATCCGCTCGAGACGCAGGATGTGCCTGTTAGAAGAGCCCAACAACCTCAACGAAGAACACGGTTGTATGAAGCGCACCGATGGATTTCAAAGCTTCCTGCAAAGTCACAGGAGGCAAGACAGTGCGGTGCTGGCACCAGGCCCACAAACAGATCAGTGGACTAGAAAGGAGTCCAGAGCTAGCACTTCTCCTTTTGGGCAATTGGTTGTTGGCAAGGGCGAGGAGACAAGTCAATGGGGGAAGAATCTTTTTTTCAACCAATTGTATCAGGACAACTAAATATTCTTACGCAAAAGACTGAGATTGGATCCCTATCTTATAGCATATACAAACATTAATTAAAAATGGATAATAAGCCGAAACCGGTTTGGCTCAGTGGTAGAGCGTAGGTCTGCGGACTGAAAGGTCCCAGGTTCGATTCCGGTCAAGGGCATGTACCTGAGTTGTGGGCACATCTCCAGTAGGGGGTGTGCAGGAGGCAGCTGGTCGATGTTTCTCTCTCATCGACGTTTCTAGCTCTCTATATCTCTCCCTTCCTCCCTGTAAAAAAATCAATAAAAAATATATATAAAAAAAATGGATAATAAATCTAACTACTAAAGCAAAAACTACAAACTTCTTAGAAAAACTTAGGTATAAATCTTTATAACTTTGGATTAGGTAGGCAATGCTTTTCTTTTCTTTTTGGTTTGATGCCTAAAGCATCATAACCAAAGAAAAAATAGCTAAATTGGATTCATAAAAATTAGCAACTTTTGTGCTTCAATGGATACCATCAACATGAAAAAACAATCCATAGAACGAGAAAAAATATCTTCAAATTACATACTGTAGAAGGGACTTGTATCCAGACTAGGTAAAGAATTCTTTCAACTCACCCAGGAAGACAAATGATCCAATTTAAAAATGGGTAAAGGATCTGAATAGATATTCCTCCAGAGAAGATACACAAATAGCCAATAAACACCTTATGAAAAGATGCTCAACATTCCTAGTCATCAAGAAAACACAAATGCAAATCAAAAGTACAACGAGAAACACTTCACATCCACTCGGATGGCTACATTGCAACAGACAGGCAATACCGAGTGTTGACGAAGAAAATGGGGAAATTGGAAGCCTCATATATGGTTGTAAAATTATGCAGCCACTTTGCAAAAACAGTGTGGCAGTTCCTCAAACCATTAAACATAGTTATCACAAGACTCAAATTCCACTCCTAAGTATATACGCAAAGTAATTAAAAAGACATGTCCACAAGAAAACATGTTCACATGTATTTATAGCAACGTTATTCACAATAGTAAAAAAAGGAAATAACCCAAATGCCCATCAACTGATGAATGCTAAACAAATTGAGGGTTAGCCGAACAATGGACTGTTTTCAGTTACTTAAAGGAATAAAGTATTGACTCATGCTCCTGTACGGATGAAACTTGAAGACAATTCATGAAGTGAAAGAAGCCAGATGCAACATGTATTGTGAGGAGTGATGAAAATGTCCAGGAATTAGATACTAATGATGGTTAGGCAATTCTATACAGAAAACACCGGAGTGTGCTCTTTAAAAGGATAAATGATATATGAATTACATCCCAACAATATTGTGATTAAAAATAAAAAGATACGCTCTGTTGTCAGTGGGAGCCAATTTGATCCCATGTTCTCTGTCGCTGAGCATCAGCATTATGAACGATGGGGGTTTGGTCCTACTGGGGGCAGTGAGAAGGGAAACGTCCATGGACTTGACCGAGAGTCTTAAATGTAAATTGAGGACTCGTCACAGAGCTCCCTTAGTCACCGGAATGCCCCTCCCAGCATTCGCACGTGTGACCTCATGTGTGTGCGCTTTGGTGTGTGTGTTTGCAGGTGTCAGTGTATGTTTCATGTGCATTGTGAGGTGTGCAGAGAGCGCCTGTGATTGTCTGTATGAGTGTGTACATGGTGTATGTGTGTATGTGTGTGTGAGTACGTGTGTGAGTGTGTGTATGAGTGTGTGTGTGTGAGTGTGAGTGTGTGTAAGTGTGTGAGTGTGAGTGTGTGTAAGTGTGTGATGTGCCGGTGGGCTGCACATAAAGGCCGGGCAGGGCAGGAGTGCCTTGACACCCACCTCGGACCTTGCACCCCACAGGTGCTCATCATAAGTTTGTTGAGAGACTAATGGAGACCCTGAGACCTCATGGGCACCAGGAGCCACGCAGCTGTGCAGAGGGGAGCTAGTGGGGAGGCGGGTAACCACGAATGCACCCTGAACGGGCTGGAAGCAGGGAGTGTCACCTGGATCAGGTCAAGCTTGGTGAAGACGCCCATGGGCACGGCAGGGGCAGAGGAGCAGCACTGCTGGGCCATGTTGTCGATGGTCACCTGCAAATAGCTGAGCAGCTGGCTCTGCAAGAGGAGCAGGAAGAGGAGACGGAGGCAGCGGCTCAGCCCTCCCCCAGAATCCCCTGCCCCCTGGCCCCCTGGCCCCTGCCCCCTGGCCTCCTGTCCCCCTGACCCCAGCTCTCTCAGGTCCGAGAAGTGACCTGGAGCCAGGAGCCACCTCCTCAGCCTGGTCTGAGCCCCACTCCCAAAGGGCTGTATGCAGTCCCTCCCGCCCGCAGGGTCTGAGGGCCCTCCTGGCTGGAGACGCCTGTGGTCCCACCTGGGGCAGGGGCGGGGCAGGGGCCTGCAGGCACCCGGCGCTCCTCGCTCCGGGCAGCGCCTGCGTCCTGGGCTTCAGGCCTCCAGGGTGGTGGTCAGCTGCGGCCGCCTTGCTTCCCACCTTGAAAAGACCCCGAGGGGCTCTCTTACCCGCGGCCAGCCCACGCCCCCTCCGAGCTCCTTGGTTGGAGGTCAGCAGCCTACAGACCCCAGCTTTCATGTCTTCCGAATTAGGGTCCCACGGGGCCTGGGAAGGTCCTACATTGATGACCACCCCTGCGCAGGTGGGGTGTGCCCAGAGCAGCCCCGTGTCCCAGGCCTCAATCCCCGCGCCCTCCCAGCAGCCCCTGAGCCTGGAAGGCCACAGTTCCGAGCATTTTTCATGGGCAAGGCCTGGGGGCAGGGGGCAGGAGGGTAACTAGTTCACATTCTGAAGGCCACTAAGAAGCAGCTAGAGAGCCCAAGCTCAGAAATCCTGGCCCTGGTCACGAACTTCGACCATGACCTGCTCTCCTGAGCATCACTCTTCTCATCTGTGAAATGGGTGTGGGTACAACCAAGCAGTAGTTCGGAGTGCCTGTTCTGGGTTAGGCCTTGTGCTAAGCCCTGCCCGGTAACAATCCAAGACCGTGCACAGCAACCACTCACTTAACTGTCATTATCCCTCATCACAGGCATGACAGAAGGACTGATCCAGCAGCCAGCACTGGCAGGGCCCTGGGCTTGAGCCAGGGATCCCAGCTCTGGTTCTTGGCAGAGCCGGGTCCGAATTCTCTGTGGCTGCCGTTTTCCCTCCGGTAAAGTGACACCTGCCCCGTCTTGGAGAAGCTCTTGGAAAGCTAGCCATCGCCATGAGTGCAAGCCGGTAAGTGGTGTGTGTGCACGTGCGTGTGTGTGCGTGTGTGTGTGTGTGTGTGTGTGTGTGTGTGTGTTGAGGGGTGAGGAGACAGCAGCCTCCACCCCCGCCCCCGCCCCTGGGCCAGCAGACTGGACTCACATGATAGCTGCCCGTGTCTTTCTGAAAGGCGACATCGTGTTCCGACTGCCACTGCTGCTCCTGCCCGCGGTGACACCTCTTCTGCAGCTGGCACAGCCGGATCTTGAGGGTCTGTGGTGAGAAGGGCCGGGTCAGCACCAGGAGATTCAGCACTGGGCATGTCCAAGCAGCCTGGGGACAGGATCCCAGCTCAGCCCCCAGAACCCCAGAGTCAGACCCGGAGCCACCGGTCTGTGCCCTCCTGGCCTCAGGGGCTGCTGGGAGGACAGTGGGGAGCAAGGTTGCCAGCGGCCACCGCGCTGTGCTGAGCACAGTCCCACTTCCGGGCCCCACGGGGTTTGGGAGACACAGGGCATCGCAATGTCCTCACGTCTCTGAGCCTGAGTTCCCTCACCTCGAAGATGGGAAGGGCAGCAACGAAGGTGTTATACTCGAGAGGGCATTAAAAATACCCTCAGCAATCAGGATCAATCACATTTTAAAGCAATGCTTTTCAAAAAAATCAAAGTTAATGCAAAAAAGTTCACGATGAACAAAATACTACAATTTTTTTAAAAAGGTAGGAGCCAACCCTGCAGGTACACACTCCTCTCACTCACTCGCCCTCGCTCAGCGCTTGGAATAGAAGCACCTACAGGAGGTGCTGGGTGAGATCTGAAGGCGATAAAGCCTGTAAAATGCTTATTGCGCTGCCCGCCACCCACAGAGGGCCCTGGCTCTTCGAAGGAAAGGAGGTGCAAAGCGGTGTAGGTCTTCCGTGCTGCCACCAGGGGGACGACTCGCTGCAAACATCACCAATGGTCCCCTTTGAAGAAGTCCATCAACCCGCCAGCCTTCCTCTCCGGCTGGCGTCCCCTTCCCCTCTCTGTCCTCAGGCCCCAGCTGCAGCACGCACACGACTCCTGCCAGGCCTTTGACCGGCAGCTCTGCCTGGAATGCCCATCCTTCCTGGTGAAAGCCCTATTTATTGCAAGACTAGCCAAGAAGGACACACACAGAGAGAGGACGTCTGGGGGCCACTCCCTGTGAGACAGTTTGAGTTCGGTGTCTTTCAACAACCCAGTGGCCGAGTTGCATGGCCCCCATTTGACAGATGAAGAAACCGAGGCTCAGTATGGACTAGCCCAGGGTCATGAATCTAGGAAAGCTGAGCTGGAACGTGAACCCCACCAGGCTGTCTGGATCCAGAATGCGTGGCTTTTCTACCACAAAGGACTCCTTGGGAGCATAAGTCGAGCCTCGGGAGACACCCCAAGCCAGCCAGCAGAAGGGCAGAGAAAGGGATACAGAGCAGGTCTCTGGAGTGACAGCCCCACCCAGGCCTCTCAGCAGCCCACCCCTGCCTCAGGGTGGGGAGGGAAGGGGGCCCTAGGACCCCGCTCTCTGGGCAAGGCTGCAGGCGGCTGTTACCGGAATGAGGGCTCGATGGCTCTCCTCGAGGGACTCCAGGCTCTGGTGGACGGCCTGGCTCATCCTGGAGAAGGCCTCCAGGTGCTTCTGGATGTCCTGGCTGACGGCGAAGAGCTTCCCATAGTGCTGCACCAGCACCTCCACCAGGGCCTCCTCCTGGGCCTCCTCCATCTCCCGCCCTTCACTGTTACCTGTGGGGACAGAGCTGTGGGATGGTGGGCAGGAGAGCTGGCCCCCAGCCACCCCTTCCGTGGGTGATGCTAATACGGTAGATGGGGCTTCTGCTGCTGCCCCAGAACTCCAGCTGGGCTCAGTCCCCAGTAGGGGGCGTGCAGGAGGCAGCCAATCAATGGCTCTCATCATTGATGTTTCTCTCTCTCTCTCTCTCTCTCTCTCTCTCTCTCTCTCTCTCTCCCCTCCCTTCTGAAAAAACAAAACAAAACAAAACAAATAAATATGTGTTTGTCTCCCCTTCCCTTTCCCAACAAGTTTTCAGCACTGTTTCAGTGGGTTTTGGTACAAATCCGGATAAAACAAAACAAAATACAAAAACCCATTCAGCTGCCAGTGCCATTTTAGTTGCTAATACCTAAACACGAACCAAAGACAAACACAGTACTTGTCCTAGTAGCTCACACTTACTGGGTGCTAGCTACACGCCGGGTCCCATGCTACATGCTTATGAAAGAGGTGTTCAAGATACAGAGGCAGTAAAGCATCTAACAGACTGTCAGATTACAGCGGGAAGGTTAGGGAGAGGTGGCGGGGATAAGAGATCAACCGAAGGACCTGTATGCATGCATATAAGCATGACCAATGGACGCAAAACACTGTGGGGGGGGGGGTGAGGGCATGTATGGGAGTGGGGTGGGGGGGAACAATGGTAAGATATATACACATATAATAAAATAATAAAATAAAAATAAAATAAAAAATGAAATAATATAATAAAAAAATGAAAATAAAACAAAAGAGGTGTTTATCTAATCCACATAACTGTTGCTGTCCCCATTGTGCAGATTCAGAAACCAAGACCTTGAGAACCTACCACAGCCAACATGATTGGTGCTGGCAGGCCAGGGGCCCTCGGGCAGGCTGGCTCAGCCCCTGTGCCCATCTCAAAGATGGGGCATCGGCCTGCATGGAGCATCCGCCCAGATGAGCTCCAGGCTCAGGGCGGCCGCACCCTGTGCCCCACTGCAGAGTCTAGGAAGTGGCCTCACCCAGGAAGCCACAGACATACCCTTGGGGATTTTCTCCAGGACCTTAACCAGATAGTCTTCAAAAAGCTTGTACTTCTCCACCTCCCTCTTTAGCTTCCTCTGCCTGTGGAGACATCGCAGAGACCGTGTGAGCCAGACGTGAGGCTGTGACTGGGAGACTCCCAGCTCCTGACCCCCTGCAGGGCCGCCCTCTGGGGTCCCCAGCTCAGAGCGGTGCTGGCCGGCCACTCCTCCCCCCATCAGTGGGCCACTGGCTCCAGTCTTTCCACCCCGTTTTACCGCTGAGCAAACCGAGCCACAACGAGGTCAGAGGTGTCTGTGGCCAGGCAGTGAGCTGGGGCTCCGGGGAGAGTGAAGCCGGGATATTGGGGTTTGGGGGTCTCTGGTGCTTCTCCGGAAGGCTGAGCAGGTGCTGGGTGGCTTGAGCCCCTATTAGGAGGTGACCTGGCAGGCTTTTTGCCTCTCTGTGGCCATCTGTGATGGGGGTCATGAGAGACCTTCCCCCACGGGCTGTCCGGGACTGGCCTGGGGACCTAGCACCTCATAAGCACCCAGTCTGAGGTCAGGAACCCCAGCATCCCCTGAGGGGAGAGGGCCGCATGCTGCCGCCCAGCTGTGTCCCACTCTCAGGGGACCCCTCAGCAAGATGAGTCTCCACTCTGGGCGCCTAGTCAAGGTCAGCAGTCAAGGGCAGAGGACAGAGTAGGGCCTGTTCCTGCCAGCTGGCTGAGCTGACAGGGGGTATCTCTGAGTGACAGCAGAGTGACATGGCAAGCCACTCTGCCTCTCAGGCCCCACTTTCTCCTCCACACAGTCCTGGAAAATGCAGGGGAGACGTGTCTTTTCCTGCAAATAGCACACGGGACCCTATGAGCCACATTGCTCAACCTTCTGGGGCCGGAAGCGCTTATAGAACCTGATGGAAGGGCTAGAGTCTAACCAGTGGTCGGCAAACTCATCAGTCAAGGAGCCAAATGTCAACAGTACAAAGATTGAAATGTCTTTTTGAGAGCCACATTTTAAAAATGTAAATTTATTCCAATGCCACTTCTTCAAAATAGACTTGCCCAGGCCGTGGTATTTTGTGGAAGAGCCACACTCAAGGGGCCAAAGAGCCACAGGTGGCTTGCGAGCTGCAGTTTGCTGACCACAGGGTTAGACCTTTCTTCCTTAAAAATTGCTCAGATGCATCCATTTGCATCGAATCCAGGCCTTTGTGGGGGGCCTGAAATTGAAGGGGCCCCCAGGAGGTGAGGACCCAGGGCCTCCACTCAGAGCCAGGGGGCCACCTCGCAGGCTGATTTCAGAGGGGCAGGGCCCACAGGTGCACAGGATGGCACCCCCAGCCCTGCCTCCGGGATGGGGCGCCCTGCCTGCGGAGGGCTGAGACTCGCCCAGCGTCTCAGGTCAAAGGACACGGGCCAACCCCTCCAGCCCCCTGGCTTCAGCTGCCCCTCCCCAGTTACTTCCATGCCTCCCTCCCCTCCTCCATTTCCTGGCCTGGCATTTTAGCTCAGGCCCAGCCACTCAGCCCACGGCGGGGGCACCGAGCATGAGGCTGGGGGCCCGGCGGGCGGGGCCTGGAGGGGCGCGTACTTGGCCTGGAGCTGGCGGAGTTCCTGAAGCAGCACCTGCAGGCATTTGTCCTTGCGGCCGGCACTGCTAGGGCCGGACGCCTGGCCTGTGTCCATGGCCGCTGGCATCGCCCCTCACCACAGGCTGCTCTGGAGGCCGCGGGCCACGGGGCCGGGCAGGAAGGTGACGGCCGCGCGCAGGGCAGCAGCGTTGGTCTCCCGGTGCTCCCGACAGTCCGTGGCGGCCAGGATACACTCCCACTGCACGGAGAGGGAGACAGGCTCGGAGGGGCCGGGTGACCAGCTCAAGGACACACAATAGGACTGGATTTGGACTCGGGGCTCATGAAATCCAAAATCTGGGGTCTTTGAGCTGCACCCCAGCTCTGGAAGGGCCAAACGTGCCATTCTGTAGCAGCCTATGGCCCTGCCACCCCGGATAGTCCCATCACCACAAGTCTGGAGGCCACCAGCATCCCCGGACTCCCAGCAGGCACTGGTTTCCACGGCACCCAGGATGGTCAGGGTCAGGGTCAGAGCGGGACTGGCTCAGCCGCTGCCCACAGAGGGAGAGGCACTTTTGTCGTCTCTCTCTCCCCGCCCATCCCTCCTCCCAGGCGTGCTCTTAGCCCACATCACAAACTCTGAGCTTATCCAGAGCTGACCGAGTTAGGGTGGAGACCGAGACAGACACTTTGAATAAGCTCCTGGCTGGCTGGGAAGGTGGTCTAATTGCCAGGGACCTTCGACCTCGCTTTGCAAAGAGTTCCTGGGTCGCTCGCTTCAGGCTGCTCCCAATTATGACCAAAAGGAAACTAAAGTCTCCCTGGGGAGCCATGCATTGGGGTCTCCTGGCCCAACCCACAGGGGAGGGGCCAGGAGAGGAGGTGAGGGCTGCCTGCTCAGCGTCTCCAGCCCCAGATCAGACCTGCCTACCTGATCACCGGGAGGAGGAAGCGGCCTTGCTCACTCACCGCTCCGGGAGCACAAGCCACAGCCGGGCGTGAGGTCACAATGCCGCCTCTGACCTTGTGACCTGCCTGTTGCAGGATCCGCCCGCCCGGGGGCCGTCCTGTCACAATGGGGCCTGCAGGTTTCCCAGAGCATCCCCAGCCCTCGGCCGGAGAAGGAGAGTCAGATGCTGAGCTCAGCACGTGGAGGCTCAGAGGAGCCAGGCCCCGGAGGCTCTGGCTGGGAAGGGCTTCTGCCGAGGGCACGGCCTGGTCAGACTGGCCTCGGAGGGTGGCCCGCTCAGGCGGGCATCAGGCAGGCGGCCAGCGGTGGCGGCAGTGAACCTCTGGGCACAGCGCTGAGCACCTTCCCTGCAGGACTTAACTTAACCCGACACACCCACCCGGCAGAGCCGTCACTCACAGGTGGGGAGACTGAGGCCCCGAGGGTTAGTAACTTGCCCACGGTCTCACTTTTGGGAAACTAAGATTAAAAAAATGTTTGTTTTTTTTTAGTTTTTTTTAAAAAAATCGATTTCAGAGAGGAAGGGAGAGGGAGAGAGTGGTAGAAACATCAATGATGACAGGGAATCATGGATCGGCTGCTTTCTGCCGATTGAGCCCACAACCTGGGCATGTCTCCTGGCCAGGAATCGAACCAGGACCTCCTGGTTCATAGGTTGAAGCTCAACCACTGAGCCATGCAGCCGGGCACTGAGCAGAGATGTCCCTTCTGTGGGAACTCAGAGCCCTCTGGGAGGTTGGGTTGCCGGGACTGGGACACAGATCTGGTGAGGGTGCTACAGGCCGGAACAACAGGAGGCAGGGCTGGGAGCTCCGAGCAGCTCAGGGCCCTACACCGCTTGACCCGGCACCACCGCAGGCTGGGGTGCAGGGATGGAGGAACGATTTGCTTCCCAGGAAGGACTCTGCCTCGGGCCTGAGGTGTCCTGAGCACAGCTCCCTGCACACGTCCTGCGCTGGCACCTGAACCAGGTCTGCAGCCTCCTGAGCCTGCTTTTTAAGTTCTTTAGCCACACCCACTCCCTCCCTAACGACCTGCTTCAGATCCCTCTTTTAAAAAAAATATTTTATTGATTTTAGAGAGGAAGGAGAGGGAGAGAGAGATAGAAACATCAATGATGAGAGAGAATCATTGACTGGCTGCCTCCTGCATGCCCCTCACCAGGGATCGAGCCCACAACCCAGGTATGTGCCCTTGGCTGGAATCAAACCTGGGACCCTTCAGTCCGCAGGCTGATGCTCTATCCACTGAGCCAAACTAGTTAGAGCTCAGGTCCTTCTTTATGCTCTGGTTCTTCCTCCTCCTCTCTCACCTCCTCCTCCTCTTCCCCATTTCCCTTCCCCAATTTCCCCTTCCTCTCCCCCTTCCCTATCCCCCCTCTCCTTCTCCCTTCACCTCCTCCTCTTCTTCTCCTCCTCCTCCTCCCCCTTCTCCCTCCCCCCATTCCTCTGCCAGCAAGCTGCAGACCCACCTCCCTGTCCAGGGGAAGAACTGGGGGCTTACATTGGAGCCCAAAGGAACTGGAGAAGAGAGGAGACCAAGGCTGAGAGGTGCCCAGGCCCCAGACCTCCCGGCCTGGCTCTGTCCCCTGGGCTTTGGGAGAGAGACCGAAGGCAAGGCCATCCGTTCCAGACAGCTGGGAACCCTGGGAGCTGGGAGCCCGCTTCAAGGGCAGAGCTTAACGCCTTAACGAGGACTCCTGGGGCTGGAATCTGACCCCGGAGCTTGAGTCTCACGGCACAGCCGAAGGATGGGCCAGATCAGGCCTGCGGCCCAGAATCCCAACCCCCACTGCCCCGCAGCCCCGAATGCCCCTGCGCAGACAGGGCCAGCCGTCCCGGCAGCGAGTGATGCTGAGGATGCAGAGTGAGTCTGTGGAGCCAGGCGAGACGGCCAGCTGTGTGACCTCAGGGGAGTGCATGACCACTCTGATGTTGTGTTTCCTAAAACACAACCGGGAGGTAAAAGCACCCAGGACTCAATGAGATAATCCACGTGGAACGCTTAGCATCGCCTCATTTTTAAAAATTAATGTGTGTGTGTGTGCGCTCGCGCACGCGCATGCCCGCTTGTGCGGAAGACAGCCTAGAAGGGGTGAGTAAGCTTTGCAGGCCTCATCCTAAGGGCAGGGGTGAGGGGAAAGGTCTATAATCCTAACTCTTTGAGCTGAGCAAGCAGCACAGAGCCCGACAGGCGGCAGGCACTCAGTCAGCCCTAGTTTTGTTCTCTGCCCCTCCCTTCTCTCCCCCTCCAGAAGGCACCGTGGCAGTGACCTGCAAGCAAAAACTCACGCCTTTCCTGAGAAAGGAGCGTTTGACAGAGGGAGGGGCTGAAGCCCATGAGCCCTGTTGCTGGGGTGGGCTGCCAAAGGTGGTTTCTGGGAAGGGTAGGGAGTGTGTGGCGCCTGGGGGCTGGGGGCTGAGTGAGTGCAGGGAAGGAAGCTTGGCCTGTTTATCTGCTGGGAATTTGCTAAGACCGGACAATGCTTAGGTCCCCGCAGCCCTCCACCGGGGTAGACTCTCTGAGATCTGTCCCTTCCCCTCCCCCCCAGCCTGGGTGCCAGAGGAGGCAAGTCCCAGGGCCCAGGAAGCGGTGCTGTGGCTGCTGCTTCTGGGAGACCCCCACTGGCTCCTACACTCTCACCCCTGCTCTGCACCAGGGGGCGTCTCAGCAAAGACCGCTGGTTCTGCTTCTAAAATTGCTCATATCCATCCGCTGGCCCACGCTGGTCCAAAGCCCCATCTCTCCTGCATGCACAGGGCAGCGCCCTTCCCTCCTGCTCACCCAGCTTCTCTGTCCCCTGCAGACCACTCTCCACCCAGCAGCCAGAGTTCTCCTTAAAGGGTAGCCCAGCCGTAACCCAGTTTGGCTCAGTGGATGGAGTGTCGGCCTGCAGACCAAGAGGTCCCAGGTTCGATTCCAGTCAAGGGCATGTACCTTGGTTGTGGGCACATCCCTAGTGGGGGGTGTGCAGGAGGCAGCTGATCAATGTTTCTCTCTCATCGATGTTTCTAACTCTCTATTCCTTTCCCTTCCTCTCTGTAAAAAAAAAAGAAAGAAAAAATCGATAAAATATATATATTTTAAAAGTGCAGCCCCATCTCCCATTTCCCTGCCTAAGGCCAGTGCAATGCAGGTAAATAATCAACCACCTTACTGCCCAGAGCGCAGAGCCATTGATTTGTGGCACATGCCATTTTCCATGGTGTAAATGCTCCCACCGTGGCTGATTTCAAGCTACTAACAGTTAACAACCTGCTTGCAAAAGATTTAAGAGGTGTTTTTCCTCGCCCTCCAGGTCTCGGCTCAGATGCCACCTCCTCAGAGTGGTCCCCTGACCACCCTGACTCTCCCTGACTCCAGCTTACTCTTGGCTTCACCTGTCCTGGTCGAGTTCTATGTCAGCGTTCATTACTCCAGATTGTCTCACTCCTACAGGGATGTGATCTCCCTGAGGATGAGGCCTGGGACTAAAAGGTCCGTCCCCCTGGACACACAGAGGGTGCTCGGTAGATGAATGGGCACAGGCAGAGCTTTGGGTTTGAGTCATGGCTCCCCCAGGAACCATCTGCATAACCGTCAATACGTCGGTCTCTTTGAGCCTCAGTTTCCTCCTCTGTGAGCTGGGGACAATAGTGGCCAGGGATCAAGCTGTGAGGATCTAAAGATGACAGATTAAGTGCTCAGTACAGTGTCTAGTATTACTAGGGCCTCAGAAAAAGAGAGTTTACCTCTACTCAGCAGCAGGCAGCTAATTCCCTCCTGCCTGACTTCTCACTGGTAATAAAATGTAAAAAGAGCTGGCCAACCTTGATGGCTCTGAATGGTCAGAGCTATTAACTCATCATCTAGTTGAGATAGTGGTGGTTGAGGCAATTTTAATTTGTTAATCATATGTAAATTCTTATTGATTTTCTGTGTTGGAACTTCCCGCCTAAGAGATGTCTTTGTCTCAGAATCTCCATAAAAGGAATGGTAAAAGGCCAGAGAAGAGTTAGTCTCCCCACTAGAGGTGGACTTCCCGCCTGGCCCCCATTCTCCCAAATTAACTCTTTTCCAGAATCTTCATTTCAGTGTTCGGCCTTCTCCAGAAACCGGAACCTGAGTGGGCACTGAACCACGTGGGTTGTGTTAAGGGATCCCACACCCTCCCAAGAGAGCCATGCTCACCGTGGGGCTCAAAGAGAGCTAGGACATCTGCCCTTTCTTATGCTGAGTCCAAATATGTCTCCTTGGAGTGTTCCTCTTTTAGTCCTAGTTCAACTGCTTCCCCACATGGAGTCTCTTGCTAGGACACCTACTTTTTATTTTTTTAAATATATTTTATTGATTTTTCACAGAGAGGAAGAGAGAGGGACAGAGAGTCAGAAATATCAATGAGAGAGAAACATCAATCAGCTGCCTCCTGCACACCCGCCACTGGAGATGTGCCCGCAACCAAGGTACATGCCCTTGACTGGAATCGAACCTGGGACCCTTCAGTCCACAGGCCGATGCTCTATCCACTGAGCCAAACCGGTTTCAGCCAGGACACCTACTTATTAATGCCAGATCGATAGAGTCATATTTCAGCATGGCAGAGATCCTGAAGGCGGTAACCGCCCTCAGCAGCTCTTCTCATCATGAGCTGTCTGGCCTGGGGTGGGCCCCTGAGCCTCACTCATTCCCTGAGCCTCAGTTTCTCCCTTGGTGAAATGGGGTTAGCAATGGTACCCACCTAATACACAGTCATAGGATTACATTAGCTAATATCCACACATACACTTAGCACCCGGCCCATACCGTAGTGAGTGCTCTGAAAAGTTCCTATTCCTATTATCCTGCCGGGTGCAGGGCCACTCCGGGCCCAACCTCTGCGCCATTTTTGGGTCCCCAGTTGTTTCTACTCAAGGCCACACCCGTCTTAAACATTCGCTAGCTGAGCTGGAGAAGGGGCCAATCTGTCTTGGTCACCAACACACATGCACCCCCAGTGCTCAGAGGTCTTTCCAAAGTCTCCAGGGAATTGCCTGACCCTGGTGGCCACTTCATCCATTGAGCTTGACGGGCAAGGCCCCCAACCCCTGGGACATTAGCTGCCTGAGCAGAGGCTGAGAGTTCCCAGCTGGGGTGACTTCTGCCAGCTCCCTGGGTGGCCTGGACCCAGCCCTCTCTTTACTATTGCTTTTTTAGGGCGTTCTGATGTTCCTTAAAAATGCTGGTGGTTGGGGGGCGAAGGCAGCCAAGGACCAGCAGAAGCAGCAGTGAGGGAAGGAGAGAACCAGCAGGGCATGGTGTCCTGAGAGCCAAGAAGAGGGGTCCGGGTGGACCAATTCCTAGCCCGGTCCCAAGGCCTCCGGCCAGGCCTGTGCCTACGGGTAGCATCGTACCTGTGATGATGCCACCTCTCACGGCAAAAGGGATTCTGTGGCTGTCATTAAGGTTCTGATCCGTGGTCTGGGAGACACGGAGACCTCCCGCCTGTGTGGTTTGATCTACTCCCAGGACCTCTGGAGGCAAAGCACCTTCTCTGGCTGGCAGCAGAACGAGCCTGAGAGATTGGCATGGGAACGGGCTTCAGGTGAGGGAGGCCGGGGTGGAGGCTTATGAGGCAAAGACCCCAGAGGCCTCCGAGCATGGTCTCCGGCCGATGGTCAGCAAGAAAAGGGGACCTCCACCCTGTGGCTGCAGGAACTGACCTCCGCCAACACCTGAACAAGCTCCCGGAGGCTCTGCATGAGAGGCGGGTCTCGGCTTCAGCCAGCCGAGCCCCCCGGACTCCTGACCATGGAGCACCCGGGCTGGGGCAGGGCGCACCTTATGAGACGAGCGAAGAACTGGGGCTGGCTCGCGGGGGGTCTAGGGGCCCAGTTGGCATGGAGCAAGGTCAAGTGCATTTCAGGCCTTCACTGGGCCTGGGGGCGTGGGTGCCTCTGAATACTCAGTAGCCGGGGGAGAAGAGCCTGTCTCACCCCCTCCTCGGGCAGCCATGGGGGATGCTCACGTAGGTACAACCACCTCGTCTCATCTGACCAGACAACGGTGCCTGCGCTTCCCGCGTCCGGATCAAATGCATCGCAAAGACGTTCAAGGCCACTTGGCTCTTTCCAGACCCAACCTTATCTGTCTTGTACGTTTTTACCCCATTTGATGTAAAACAGTGAGACGTGGAAGGAGGATATGTCCCCTCACGGTAACTGCAGATGAGCCCTGAGTGCCTTTGCTCACCTTCCCGCCGTGTAAGCCTCTCGCTTCCCCACAGCAGAGCATGGCTGCCCTGCGTAGTCCTCAGATTGGCCCCACGTAGAAATCTAGTATTTTCTTTTTTAATATATTTTATTGATTTTTTTTTTTTACCGAGAGGAGGAGAGAGGGATAGAGAGCTAGAAACATCGATGAGAGAGAAACATCGACCAGCTGCCTCTTGCACACCCCCTACTGGGGATGTGCCCGCAACCAATGTACATGCCCTCAACAGGAATCAAACCTGGGACCTTTCAGTCCGCAGACTGACGCTCTACCACTGAGCCAAACCGGCTTCGGCGAAGTCTAGCATTTTCAGAGACACGGGTTCCTCCTGCTGACGGACCTGTCCCAAGTCCAAGGAGCATCCCAGAGCCAGGAGAATGTTGGCATCCGGATGCAATCCCGTCTCCCTCGGAGGGCCAGCCACAGGCCTGGCTGTGCAGGCCGAGCACCCGAAGCTCCTGGCTTCGTGGCAGCACCATATACTGAGCAGCATTGGCCATGGGTGGGCGGGGCCTGGGACTGGGCAGCTGGTGCCGTGACCTTGACCGGCTGCCCTGTACAGGGTGTCATCAATTCTCATGTAAGTACAGTCTGTGCTTCCAGTCTGTGCCTGAGGCTGCCAAGCCCTCTGACCTGGGAGCAGGGTGTCTGGCCTTGGCCTAGGTCAGGGGACTGGCTGTGCCTTTTTGAGGACAGTCTGTCTGACTCCCAGGGTCTGCGCCAGCTGTCAAGACTCCGAGTGCCTCTCCCTGGGGCCTGGCCTTCCCCGGTGGGTGCCATTCACCCCGGGGCCCATCTGGACTGCCGCCGCCCTTGGCTCACCACCCCCTCTCACGTAGACCCTGCCCTTGGCAGTTCACCCAATCTCTTCAGTGGGATCTCATGGAGGAGCAGGCACACCCCGTCCTGCACCCGGACACCCCTGTTTCCACACTCTGCTGTTTCTATCCTGAAACTTTGCTAATTTTTGAACAAGGAGCTTGCATTTTCTTTTTATTTTTTTATTAAGGTATTATATGTGTACATATCTGACCATTGCCCCCCTCCCCACTCCCATACATGTCCTCCCTCCCCAGAGTTTTGGGTCCATTGGTATGCTTATATGCATGCATACAAGTCCTTCGATTGATCTCTTATCTCCCCCATATCTCCCTACCCTCCCTGCTGTAATTTGACAGTCTGTTTGTTGCTTTACTGTCTCTGTATCTTTTTGTTCATCAGTTTATAATGTTCTTTATTATCCATAAATGAGTGAGGTCATGTGGTGTTTCTCTTTCATTGACTGGCTTATTTCACTCAGCGTGATGTTCTCCAATTCCATCCAGGTTGCTGCAAATGATAAGAATTCCCTCTTTTTTATGGCAGCATAGTATTCCATTGTGTAGATGTACCATGGTTTCTTGATCCAATCATCTGCTGACGGGCACCTAGGCTGTTTCCAAATCCTAGCTATTGTAGATTGTGCTGCTACGGAGCTTGCATTTTCATTTGGCACCAGGCCCTGCACACTTTTAGGAAATCTTGGTCTTATCTTCCGGGGTCAGTGAGCATGCCCACTTCCCAGACGAGAACCCAGGGGTCTCCAGGGTAGAGACTCCAGCACCAGCCCAGGGCCTGGTGAGAGGCTCAGTGAATGTAGCTACAAAGGAATGGAATTTGCCTCCTGAGGCTGGGGGCTGGGAGGAGTCCTTTCTGATTTTCAGAACCCGCCCCTCCTGTCTTCCCACTAAGCAGGTGTCCCTTCCTGGGGGGCCCAGGAAGGCTTGGCGATAACTGTGTCTCAACTGTGGCCCCAGGGCCCAGCGCGGTGCAGGGCCACGGATTCAGTGGGCACCCAGGGAGTGAGCAGAGAGGAGACGAGCCTGGGTGAGGGGATGGTTTTCTTGCTCAAGGTCTCCAGTCAAGAAGCTCCAGACCTGGGCTCCAGCTCAGGCCAGCGGACTCCGAGCCACACAGCTGTCTCCAGGCCCTGTGACCCTCTGCAGGGCGGGAGGCTGGGAGCTGACCCCTAACCCATCCCTTCAGGGGCCAATGGAGAGAGGGAACGGAGTGTCCCCGCACATTTGCTGTGAGCGCCCGCCCAGCTCCCCACCCTGACCACGCGGAGCACACCTCCCGCTTCCACCTGCCTGACCTGCTAGTCTGGCCCAGGCTCCCTCTGCCGCCCGAGAGACCACAGGGCCAGGGAATGACACCCCCAGGAGCAGCCCTCCCCCACGGCCACATGAGGGTGTGACACCCAGCTCCCCACTCCTTTCAGGGGTAACTCTGCGGCTCCGTGCCGCCCTGGCTCCCAGGGCCCTGAGGTTTTGGCTTCTGCTGCCTGAGAGACGCCCTTGGTCAGCTGACTCCCCCTGCTGCCTCCCTGTCCATGCACGGCGGGGTCTCCCCCAGTCCGCAGCGGGCACTCCAATCCTTTGGCCAGGAACCCAAACCAAGAACCAGGGCCTCATTCCCTTGGGGCTCCCAGCCGTCCCCTTCTCCTGGGGCCTCCCCCGGAACCTTCCGGAGTGCTGCCGTTTCCAGGCGGGAGGCACTGCTTCCCGAGGACAGACCCGGGCACATTCCTCTGCTGCCCGAAGGCAGAGTGGCCAGTGACCACGTGTGAGCCAGGACCCACGAGCCCAGCGTCCACTGCTGCCCAGCCCGGCCGGTGGGACTCCCCCTGTGCCCTGTCCATGCTGGGTCCTCTCCACCACAATGCAGACAGACACGGTCACCTCGGGAGCAGAGCAATGACAAGATGGCAGGGCCGCCCACGGCAGTGGCCGGGGCCCTTGAGTCATCGCTGCGGGGAGAGCCGTTGGCCCATGAAGAATACCTGCCGTGTGTACATTTCCGAGAGAGAAAGAAATGGCTGTGTTGGAGCCATTGCTGTTCTGAGACGTGTCACAGCAGCAAAGCCAGGCCTCTGAGGAGGGCGGTCCTGGCCCCGTTACTTAGTGTCTGTCCATGAGCAGCTCCTGCGTTCACCTCACTGCCGACCACCGCCGAGGCATGACTGTCCCTGTTTTGTGGGTGAAGAAACCGAGGCCCAGAGTCACATGGCTCAGAGGCGGCAGAAAAAGAATTCAATCTGACCCCAAACCCTGTTCACGGCTCGCAGGAGGGTCCAGCCCCCTCCTGAGCCCTCTCTCCACATGGCCTGGTCCCGGTTGTCAGACCTCAGAGTTGATGCTGAGAATCCTGCCAACAGCCAGGCCTTCTCATGAGAGCTGGGACCTGGGCTACCTCTGCCCACGACCTGGAGGGCATTTTTTAAATTATTACTATTATTTTGAAAAAAATATATGTTTATTGATTTCAGAGAGGAAGGGAGAGGGAGAGAGAGAAACATCAATGATGAGAATCACTGATTGGCTGCCTCCTGCAAGCTCCCCTACTGGGGACTGAGCCCAAAATGTGGACATGTGCCCTTGACTGGAATCGAACCTGGGACCCTTCGGTCCACAGGCTGATAGTCCACACCCTTCAGATCCACTGGACCAAACTGACCAGGGCCCAGGGGACATTTTTGGATCTGATGCCCGGCAACTGGGGCGATGTCTCAGTCAATCGCATCTCATTTTCAGGCCGTTCCTGTCCCCAGGAAGCCCCCCGCTGCCCTGATGAGAGAAGGAAGCAGTGCCTTGCTCCATCTCCGCGAGGCGCATTCGTGATGTCCAACCACCGAGGCCTCTAGTCAGGGGTGGCTGGACGCGCCCCGTGACCTGGAGACACATTAGTGCGCCATTCGAGGGCCCT
Source organism: Pipistrellus hanaki (assembly GCF_964339955.1). Lineage (NCBI taxonomy): Eukaryota > Metazoa > Chordata > Mammalia > Chiroptera > Vespertilionidae > Pipistrellus > Pipistrellus hanaki. Next base: position 7,767,904 of record NC_140503.1, read on the forward strand.
GCAAAGGCGTATCAGATTCAGAAAGAAAAACACAGGATTCCCAGGGGGACGCAGACACCCTACCAGACAGGCAGGAGACTTCCTGGGCCAGAGACCAGACCAGTGGGCACTGCAGCCCGGAGATAGTCTCCAGGCCCCAGCAGTCCTGCTCTGGGACCTGCACACCAACAGACACCTGATCCCCGGGCCAGGGCCAGGGCCAGGGCTGCTGCTAATTATAGGCCCAGAGGGGCCAGCGGGCCAGCCAAGAAGGGCCATAAAGGCGGCCAGCATCAACCCGAAAAGTCAGCTCTTATCCCAGGAGCCCAGGGGCTGGCAGCGCCCAGAGCTGCTGGGCACCACCCCCAGGCACGGCCCTGACTGCTGGCAGGCCCGCTGTGTGTCCGGGTCACACGCTCTGGCAGGCCAGGCCAGGTGCTATGACAGTGCAGTTTGGAGCTCATGCCGGTGAGCTTCGATGGCACCAGAAAAACTGGGAAGGAAGGAAGGAAGGAAGGAAGGAAGGAAGGAAGGAAGGAAGGAAGGAAGGAAGGAAGGAAGGAAGGGAAGAAGGAAGGAAGGAAGGAAGGAAGAAAAAAGCAGAGAGAGAGAGAAATGTAAAATCCAAGCCCTGTATTTACAGATCGAACTTGGAAATATAGCTTACGGTCTCTGAGCCTCTGTCACCAACCATGAAGCAGAGGTGGCCACCTCGGCCCTCAGGAGGGTGTGCGACAGCGCACGCCCTCACCTGTCTAGCCCCAGGGACACCTCCGGCCAGGCATCCCCAAGGGTCTCCCAGACGGTCAGCCTCACGGCTGTACAAGCCACATGTGTGCATGTGTGAGAGAGTGTCCACATGCACCAAGATCAGCAGCAAACACCTATGTTAATTGAATTCTGCCCAACGACCCTTTCCTTGGAAATGACCTGATGGGAGGTTGAACACCAGGATTCAGAACCTCTTCCAAAACCATATTACCCCGTTTTTAGTTTCTGATTTTGGAAATGTTTACGTAGGTTTGATTTGAATTTCAGTTGATTTACAATTAGAGTTTGTAATCCCTGAGAACGAAGATATGTGGGTGCAGCCTGCTCAGTCTGGCTTCTGAGGCACTCCGAGCTTGGCGGGGCCTATATTCTTTCCAGCTTCACAATGCAGCCCCTCCTTCTTTTCTTGAGAAATGATTTGCATAGAACTTTCCAGAAGGGCCAAGGCAGGCATCCGGGTGGCTAGGCCCAAGCTCTTGTTAATGTGTCAGGTGCCTCTCACCCCACATGTGCATACATACACCAAAAAGAAATGGAGACCTTTTTAGGTTTCAACAGTTACTTAATATTTCATGACTCATTTATTTGCCAACTGTCCTGCCAACTGTTAGATTATAATCTCCTTTTTTCCTGACAGAGTGCATGTGATCTGAGCATCACTGGTGCGCGTGTGCCTGTGTGTGTGTGCATGCATGCGTATGTACGTCTGAATGCTCCAGCTTCCAGCAGGGGTTGGGCTCTAGCAGGGCTGAGACCTGCCAGGCTCCCCCTCCCCTTTCCTGCTTAATGGAGAAATTCCAACTTTCATGGTGACCGCCAAGGCTGTTCCCTCTGCTTTGCTGAAATCATGGCTATTTTTCCTTCTGCCCGTGACCTTCACAAACAAGTCTTGCCTCATAAGGGTTTATCAGCCCTGTTCAATGAGCCATCCCTGTAATAGTCACAAGGCATTGAAATCCTAACACCTGGCCCTCAGATAATAGCTATTTCTGAAATCCACAGCCACCCTCTGGGATGGAAGGAGAGTTTAGCTCCTCCCCACCTCCACCCCCTCCTTTCCCCTTCCCTCCTCTGCTCAGCACAGACCTCCTTCTACTCCCATGGGCTTCCTCCCACTACATACCATCCTACCAGCCGGGATTTCTCCATGGACATTTAGACATTAATTCTATGTTGGGGGGGGGTGTCTCAAGTATCAAAGGTGCCAGATGTTGGGAGTCATTTAGCACCGGGGGTCTTGATCTGGCATCTAGAAGGGTTCAGAAAACCCAGAGGAGGGGCTGTGTATAAATTAGATAAGCATCCAGAGATGAGACATAATTTTAAAAGGCATTTTTTTGGGGGGGATGGCGGGGAGGGCAGAGGAGTCTAGCTGAAGAAACCCAGTTCTCCTTGTCTCAGGACCCCTTGCTTTTTATTAACACAATTTGTCCTAAGGCAAGGTGGAGATATACACATCAAAGGGTAGGGTTAAGTACAGAATCCATTGTCAGATTGGGGAATTGCCTTAGGCTGTTCAGGTGTTTGGCCAACAGGAGGTAATAACATGTAGATTAAGATGCCCTGAGCTGTCTGGCAGCAAGCGATCATTTTCAGGTTTGGGGAAATGCCTTTAGCCATCCCAGCAGGTGATAACAGAGGTGACTCAGCCCTGTTGAGTCCCCAAGTTCCATCAACCTTTCAATGAAACTCTTGCAATTATGACACGCTGAAATTGGCTTTCAGCAGAAGGATATTTAAGAGCATCCCTACCCTCTACCTACTAGATGCCAGGAGCCCTACACCACCCTCAGTTTTGGCTATATATAAAAAAATGTCTCCAAGAGGAGAAGCCAAGATGGCAACATAGGTAAACATCTGAAATTTCTGCCTCGCACAGCTACTTTAAAATTACAACTTAAAGACAAAATGGATATCATCCAGAACCACAGGAAGGCTGGCTGTGTGGAAATTCTGCAACTAAAAGGAAAGAGAAAAGCACACTGAAACTCGGAGAGATGGAGAAATAAAGTGAAGAGGTACGAAGGCACACAGGCATGCATGCAGGAAGGGCTAGCAACTGAGAACTCAGTTGTCTTTTTCAATAGGGAGGGAGACACAAGCTCCTGACTGCTCTGAACTCCAGTTTCGTGTGAGATTCTGGGACCCAGACCCACATGGGGAGAAACTGGACTGTCTGGCATTGGCGGAACTCCAGGGCGATTTTCTTTCAGAGGTGCTTGCAGCAATTACCAAGGGACACTGAGACCTGGGGACCTCTTAAGGCTGATGGTCAGCCATTGTGGTTTGCTCCACCCTATGATTCCCTGAGACCCCTCCCCACCCAAGCTGTGCTCAGAGGATTTTGCATATGAATGGCCTGGCCCTTTGCAATCTAAAATTACCTAACAGACTGCAGCTGGGTCAGAGAGACCCAGAACATCCAAAAGAAGGCCCAAGGCCCCAAAGCAGCATGCTTCACAGCTGGACCTCCAAACCCCAAACAAAGAGGAATCTGCAGATCTCTCTGTAGCTCCTGCTGGGTGGCCTTAGGCAGAGGCTAAATTAGTACCACCTTGGAGATCTAAGAGCCAGTATACTCAGTGGTCAGAGTGGGACCATCCAGATTACAACTCCTCAGATCCATAAGGGACACACTCAGGGGGGCAGACTCAGTGAGCACCAAAGTCTCACTGAAGCAAGTTTTGCTTCATAAGGGTGTCTCCAGCACAGAAGTTCTCCCATCGTAGACACAGCTGATCCTCACAGGTAATTGGCCTGGAGGCCAATTCCTTCCAGTGATACCAATAACAATCAAGGCTTAACTATAACAAGACTGTGCACACAGCCCAAAAAGAGGTGCACTAAGAGTGTTCACCTCAGGTAACTGGGGAGGCTGAGTCACTGGGCCTTATAGGACACCTAGCACACAAACCCACTCTATCAACTCAGGGAAGCAGCCAAAATTCGGATATAAAGAAACAAGTCACAAATGAAAGAAATGGAAGAAAACAAATGACTGGATATAGAGTTCAAAATCACAGTTATAAGGTTTTTCAAGAATCTTTTAGAAACCAACTATAAATTTAGTAAGACCCTTGAGGATATAAAAAAGTACCAACTAGAAATTAAGCATACACTGGATGAAATAAAGAATAATATACTGAGATCCAACAGCAGACTAGAAGATTGTAAGAATCAAGTCAAAGATTTGAAATATGAAGAAGCAAAAACACCCAACCAGAAAAGCAAAAAGCAAAAAGAATCCAAATATGAAGATAGTGTAAGGGGCCTCTTGGACAATTTCAAGCATACCAACATCTGAAATATGGGGGTGCCAAAAGAGAGAGAGCAAGATATTGAAAACCTATTTGAAGAAATAATGACAGAAAACATCCCCTATCTGTTGAAAGAAATAAACTTACAAGTCCAGGAAGTGCAGAGAACCCCAAACAAAAGGAATCCAAAGAGGACCACACCAAGACACATCATAATTAAAATGCCAAGAACAAAAGACAAAGAGAGAATATTAAAAGCAGCAAGAGAAAAACAGTTAGTTACCTACAAGGGAGCACCCATATGACGGTCAGCTGATTTCTCAACAGAAACTTTGCAGGCCAGAAGGGAGTGGCAAGAACTATTAAAAGTGATGAATAGCAAGAACCTACAACTAAGATTACTCTACCCAGCAAAGTTATCATTCAGAATTGAAGATCAGATGAAGAGCTTCACAGATAAGAAAAAGCTAAAGGAGTTCTTCACTGCCAAACCAGTATTATATGAAATGCTGAAAGGTGTTCTTTAAGAAGAGGAAGAAGAAGAAAAAGGTAAAGATAAAAATTATGAACAACAAATATATATCTATCAACAAATGAACCTAAAAATCAAGTGAATTAAAAATCTGAGGAACAGAATAAACTGGTGAATATCATAGAATCAGGGGCATAGAATGGGAGTGGAGTGACAGTTCTCGGGGGGGGGGAGGGGAAAGAGGTGTGGGGATGCGGGAAGAGACTGGACAAAAATCATACACCTATGGATGAAGACAGTGCGGGGAGGAGGGATAAGGGCAGAGGGTGGGGTGGGAACCAGGTGGAGGGGAGCTTTGGGGGGGAAAAAGAGAACAACTGTAATAATATGAATAATAAAGATTTATGAAAGAAAAAAAAAGAAAATTGAGATAAATAAAATAAAAATGTCTCCAAGAATTGTCAATTGTCTCCGGGGGAGATTGTCCTCAGTTAAGAATCATTATTTCCAGCCGGGACCGGTTTGGCTCAGTGGATAGAGCGTCGGCCTGCAGACTGAAAGGTCCCGGGTTCGATTCCGGGCAAGGGCATGTACCTTGGTTGCGGGCACATCCCCAGGGGGTGTGCAAGAGGCAGCTGATCGATGATTCTCTCTCATTGATGTTTCTAACTCTCTATCTCTCTCTTCCTCTCTGTGAAAAATCAATAAAATATCTTTAAAAAAAAAAAAAAAAAAAAAAAGAATCATTATTTCCAACCAGCCATCAGCCCCTTCATCTTCATCAGGATGTTTAAGGTAATAACAACCTCTACCATTTATAACTCTTCACTCTTTAGAGCACATATGTCAAACACAAGGCCCGCGGGCCAAATCCAGCCCGCCAGGCCTTGCAATGTGGCCCGCACCACGCTGTCATCACTGCACTCCGCTGTCAGTTTATGACATTGTCAGTTTATGACTGTTCAGTAAACCATTCGACCCGCGATTTAGGCTGGATTTTAGATTTTGGCCCCTTCTCTGATTGAGTTCGACACCCCTACTTTAGAGTGAAGAGTCTAATCTATTTATAAAATATACATTACTTATTGCAGCCTTCCTATGGTACTGTCATTTCTCCCCTGCACCTCAAGGCTCAGAGAGGTTAAGTAAGTTGTCTAAGGTCACACAGCTATCAAGTGGTGGAGCTGGCAGATGACTCCAGTCTGAGCTCTTAGCCACTGGGCTCTGGAGGGACCTCTGGGGGCAGTCACCTTACCAGCAAGTCTGTGCTGGGAGTGACCCCAGCATGTCCTATTGGAGTGGGAGAGGCACAATGATATTGACACCCAAATGCCCGTGCTTATAGTCTCAAGCTGTCCGTAAGGGCTCTGGTCTATTGCAAACCACATCCTCTCCAGCCCCAAGCATTTCTGGGAGTCTCCAGGGGCACCAGGCATCTTAAATGTGCCCATAAGGAAGTCCAGCCTGCCTCCAGGCTGCGGCGGGGTTCCTGCCAACTGCCCAGTACCTTGAGATTTAGAGTCTACGGCATGAGGTGGTGATCAACCACTAAGGTCACACTGTAAGCTGGGCGGGGGCTATGGAGAAACACTGAGGGGGTTCCACGCTGTGGCTCACAGGGTGGCCGTGCAGGAGCCTGGGTCCCAGGGGGGCTGGTAAACCAGGGCGTCTGCCCACCCCTTCCCACCCCAGACGTCAGGATTCCTGCCCCAACCCCTGCATGCCCAACGCAGCCCCACACCCACACCCTGGCCCTCCCCACCAGAACAAGCCAGGGCCCTGCCCAGAGTGCCAGGCCTGGCTGACACCTCTGCAATGTCACGTCACCAGCTGCTTCGGATTCCCCGAGGGGCAAGGCCGAGGTGGGAGCTGAAGCCCGAGAGCAGCCAGATACCCTTCAGCTGGCAGCGCCTCCCAGGTGCCAAATGGGTGACAGCTGGGCATCTGGAGCAGCGCCTCCGCTCTCCGTGCGCCCCGTCTCCGGAGCGGCTGGGCCTGGCACTGCATTCCCGAGGCCTCTGCCTTCTCCTCCCGCTGCCCCCTGCTCTGGCTGGTGGTGAGGGGCTCCCGTCAGGATGTGCAGGATCGCCACAGCCGGTGGCTGATCCCGGGAAGGAGGAGGGTCTCACGTGAGAGAGGACCTTTCCACAGCTCTGCTCTGTCTCGGTTCACCGTGTCTATGTTCATGCAAAGCCCGCTCCGGCAGCTAACTCGGGCATGTGGGTTCCTAAGGGTGACTCAGGCGCCGTGAGATCTAGCCACAGAGGGGCCAAGTGGCCCTGCCAGCCCACAAAGCCAGCAGCCGCCAGGTCGGATCAGCCCAGGCCAGAGGACGCCTGGCCCGCCTGACCCACAGGAGGTCCCGTCTCCTCTCCGGGACCCCTGCAAGTGGCGGGTGGGCAGGAAGCGGTCCTACAGATGCGTGTCTCCCAAGAGCTGGGCCCTGTGTGGACTGTTTGAGTCCTGGGGTCTCACCGAACCCCTGAACAGCCTTGGGAGAGACGTCACTCCCCCATCTCGGAAGATGAAACCGAGATTCGGGGGTGCAGGGCTATGGCCGGCTTCACAGCAAGCGGGGCAGGACTGGGGTTGTCTGACGGCAGGGCCCGTGCTGGGAGCAGGACGAGGCGGTGCTGACTGTGAGTGCATGTGGGTGGCAGCTCCCCGCAGGGAAGATGTGGTCTGCCCAGGGCTGGCCACACATGCCCCCTGCACGTCCCCACTAGGCCCAGGGCACCTCCCGGGGCAAGACAGGCGTTGGAGAAATTCCGGGCTCACAGACAGACAACGCTGGGGCCCAGGCTCTGCTGCAGTCAGCTTCTTCTTCTTCTTCTTCTTCTTCTTCTTCTTCTTCTTCTTCTTCTTCTTTTTAAAAATATATTTAAAAATATATTTAATTGACCATCTACTATGTGTCAATTGTATTGATTTTTTACAGAGAGGAAGAGAGAGAGATAGTTAGAAACATCGATGAGAGAGAGACATCCATCAGCTGCCTCTTGCACACCCTCTACTGGGGATGTGCCCGCAAGTAAGGTACATGCCCTTGACCGGAATTGGACCTGGGACCTTTCAGTCTGCAGGCCGACCTTCTATCCACTGAGCCAAACCGGTTTCGGCTGCCGTCAGCTCCTTTCTCCGGGGCTGCAGGCCCGAGTGCAGCCCGAGGACCTCGCTCCGCCTGGGGCGGGATATCTCAGCGCCACCAGGCAAGGATGGTTGGAGATTCCCTCGGGGGTGTGGAATTTAGAGCACGGGACTGAGATGTTGGCTGAGGCGCGGCCACGTCCTTCTGTCCTGCTGCTCCGTCCTGGCCGCTCTCGTCTGGAGAGTCAGTCACGAGCCAGCAAGGGCCCGGCCAGCTGCAAAGAGCCCCAGGTCCCGGATGGAATTTGCACCTTGGATCTGCTAATGTGGATGAAAACCCTGATAAGACCTACTGTCTCTCCCCCCCGCCCCCCCTTCCAGGCGTGTGGGGTGTTAAGTGAATGGGGCCAGAGTCAGGGAGCCTTGGCCGGTCACCAGGGGCCCTGGTGGTGACCCCTCAGCCCAGTGGTGTGAGCCCACCCCTAGGGTGTCATAGGCCTGAGACTGGCCTGCCCTCTCCCACCAGAGGGCTGAAGGCACCCCTTCCTCTGCTCTGAGTATGGGAACACTCTTCTCTCTCTGGAGTGTGCCTCGGCCCCCTGAGCTGGGAGGGTGAGCAGGGTGGTTTCTGAATGTGCCAGGAGAAAGGCGATGTCAGTTGACCACCCCCCAAAGAGCCCAGGGCCCATTTTATTTTATTTTATTTTATTTTATTTTATTTTTTTTGCAAGCATTTTATTTTTTATTTTTTTCACTTTATTTATTTATTTATTTATTTATTTATTTATTTATTTATTTATTTTTATCAATCTTTATTGTTCATATTGTTACAAAGGTTCCTCATTTCTTCCCCCCTCCACCAGGTTCCTACCCCACCCTCTGCCCCCTCCCCATCCCCCATTGTCCTCATCCATAGGTGCAGTTTATGTTCAGTCTCTTCCTCCCTCCCTTTCCCCGATAGTAAATCCCTTTTCAGATAGTAAATCAGTTACTTAGCATTTTCTCATATCAATAATACCACCACATGCCCAATGATACATTTCACACAGAAGACATTTCCAAATAGGTCAACCAGCCTCATCCAGGCCCCACCCAAGGCACTCACAGATCAACACCCCAGCCCTATACTAACTCAACACATCCAGATCTAAGCCTTCATCACTTGATTCAGCAGACCCTCAAGCTCCCACAAAAGTTTCCAGCCATGTCTGAGAGGCAGCCATGGAGCAGGGGCAGGCGAGGAGCGAGCTGTTCCGGGCCTGGCTGCTCCGGGCCTGGCCTCTGTTGCTCTGGTTCGTTCCACAACCAGCTGCTCCGGGTCTGGTCACCGCCGCTCCCAACCTAGTTGCTCTGGACCTGGCTGCTGCTGCTCCGGGCCTGGCCGCACCCGACCCGGCTGCTCTGGGCCCGGCTGCTTCAGGCCGGGCCACTCCGGGCCTGGCCGCTCCCAGCCTGGCCGCCACTGCTTCGGGTCAGGGCCCATTTTAAACGAAGAAAGGGGGATGGGGCCTCTGTCTGCCCTCCCCACCCCCACTGCCCGCCGCCTGTCCTTCCCCCACGCTGCCAGGGTGAGGATCAGCGTGTTGTCTGTCCTCCTTCATCTCTGGCGACCAAAATAAACTGATATCAAGAGGCAGCCAGGGCGGGGGCAGGATGCCCAGGCTGCAGGCCCGCTGGCTTTAGCAGGTGATCTCCCATCTCTGGGTCAGAGCGGTCCCAGCACTTGGCACTGACCCACCTCCCAGCTCCCTCCACCCCACCCCACCCCCTTCCACGGGAAAAGGTCTCACTGTCATGAGGAGAACGCGCAGGTTCTGGTTCCCCTTCTGGGCCCTACTAGGTGTGTGTGTGACTCAGCGACTGCCTCACAGTGTGTTACACACACACACACACACACACACACACACACACACAGGCACCGCTATTTGTAGGAATTCATATGAAATTAAACATGGAGGGAAGCAGACAGGGCCACAGCCCTCCCAATTCAGACCCAGGAGCTGTGTGGCCTGGATGTGAACACACCCATCCCACAGGTAGTTAATGAGCACCTACTATGTGCCAGCCATCTACTGTGTGTCAGTTGTAGGTATGACAGGCAGCAGCGCACAGATGGGAGGCACAGGCAACACACTCATGGCAAATAGACCTGTAACAGGTAAAGGGGGCTAGAGAGTGAGGGTGGGGGAAGGCTCAGTGGGGATGGGGAGAGCTGAGCCCTCCTGGGGCCACGTGTGAATCTTGGGGGCTCTCCCTTGGGAGTCACATCCTCCTTCTTGCTCCCTAGCAGGTCGACCCGTTGTTCGGTTTCTGCCTCTGCATCAATTCCTCATTTATCCTTTTCTGTCCCCATAAAAACCCTCCCCAGCGGCCTATTCCAAGGACTACCTGGGGAGCCTGTACAAAGTTGGGGACCCTGGAAAGGCCCCAGAGATCATGGAGGCCAAGGCTTCCCAGGTGCTCGGTGTAATTTGTCACCTGGGACATGCCTGGGGCGATCGCTGATGCGCCCCAGATGGACAACAGGAGAAAAGATGGAGGACACCAGGTGTTGGTGGGGACATGGAGCACCTGGGCTCTTCCATGTGGCCGATGGGCATGAAGTCTATGGCAGCTTTGGAAAACTGCCTGCAGTGTCACTAACATTGAGCAAACCTGCTGTGTGCCCCAGCAAGGCCTATCGCAGGTGTTTACCCAATGGAAGACACGTACCTGAATGTTCACAACTGCCCACATGGGGAACTGCCCCAAAGCTCACCAATAGCCGAAGCCGGTTTGGCTCAGTGGATAGAGTGTCAGCCTGCGAACTGAAGGGTCCCAGGTTCGATTCCGGTCAGGGGCATGTACCTTGGTTACGGGCACATCCCCAATGGAGGGTGTGCAGGAGGCAGCTGATGGATGATTCTCTCTCATCGATGTTTCTAACTCTCTATTCCTCTCTCTTCCTCTCTGTAAAATATCAATATACTTAAAAAATTTAAAAAAAGGGGGGGCACTGGGGTGCTGCTAATATGCTGTTCGATTTGCACTCTGGGCATGCTCAGTTGGTGAAAATGGACTGAGCTGTACACATTGATGTGTGCACTTTTCTGTGGGTGGGGGAGATTTCACGTCAATAAAAAGTTTTAAATCGTCGGCGTTGTTCGGGCCTTGACTCTGGGTGAATGAATCAGGATCTCTGGGTAGAGGCGGGCGCTTTAGTATGCAGCCAGGGCTGGGAACTGCCAGCTTCGCCAGCCTGTTCACGGTGGAGGTGAGCAACCTGTGACGTCACCCGAGAGTCTAGCCTGTGCTTGCCTCAGGCTCCGTGGACCTGTGCCTGCAGCATCAAGCCTCCCAGCTGGGCTGAGTGAAGGGCCAGGGAAAAGCACATAGTCGCCAGTTTGTGTTTGTGCCCTCGTGGGGCCCCTGGTCCTGCCCCAACATCTGGATTTCCTGGTACGTAGCGGGTAGAGTTGTAGAGAAAGCACTGGTTTTGTGTCACCATCAATTGTGCACTGTGGGACCTTGGCTATCCTCCCCGACCTCTCTGAGCCTCAGTTTACTTTTCTGTGAAATGGGGCGATGATAATACCTGCTGGGAAGGCTGTGAGTGCAGCAGGACGGTGTTGTCACTTATGAGTTCAAGCGTGCCTGGCCAGCCCCGCCTCTGCTGTCCCCCCCAGTGCATTCTGTGTCCACTGGGATGCTTCGCTCAGTGTGGGCGCTTGATCTGCAAAAGCTGAGTCCAGGCACAAATCAACAAGACGGGGAGGGTGGGTTTCCCTGGTTCCTTCCACTTTAAGAGGTTTGTCTGGGCTGGGAGGGAGAGGCAAGGCAGAGGGCACCTCCTAAGGCCAGAGCTGGGGAGGCGTCTGCGACAGGGAGCAGAGGGCCCTGTGTCCTGCCTCCAGCGGGAAGTCCAGGGATGCAGTCCTGGGAGCTCACCAGAACTTCTTACGGCCGAGGAACACCCCCAAACGGTACAGAGAACCGAACAGCCCCTCTCTGCCCTTCTCTCACCGCCCCACCACGATACAGCATTGGAGAGGGGCTGAGCTTGAGTTAGCCACATGGCCCGGGGGGACTGTCCCGGCCGGAGAGAGACACCGTTCAGCAGGAGCCGGAGGAGCCGGGAGAGAGCCTGGGACAGACCCTGTCCTCAGCACCAGGCCAGACCCCCAGAACCTTGGCCTGACGCCAGGGAACCACGCATCCACTGAGATTTACTTTCAGGTGAAATATTCCACGTGCGTGTCAAGGCATCTGAGTTCCCCTGAGTTTGAGTTAATAAGAAATCCCTTACTAGTAAGTCGACGAGAAATCATACATCCAGCATCCTGTCGTACATCCAGAACCCTCTAAGGGGAAGGGGCCTTGGAAATGGAAATTGTTTGCCACGGAGAACAATGGGCCAAGGGTACATTGCAGCCCACCCGCTCCGCGGCCTGAGATCCTCTGTGGGCATGTGGGCACCCGGAATGCCTCATGCACCCTCCTGGGTCTCCCCGGCGCTCCATGCACGTGGCTGTGTGTGGCCTTGGTCACTGACAGGAGGTGCCACGGGCTCCCTTGCACACCAGGGGTCCCCTTCCCTTGCCTGGAGGAGGGGCCCCTGCTCTGGGGGCCTCTGCTGGGGCTGGCCCAGTGCCTGCTGGTTCCTCTATTCGCTGTCCTTTGTGGCTCCAGCCTCATTGCACAGCCTTCAGGGCTGGAACCCTGGAAGCTGCAAATGTCAGCCTCTGCTGTTTGCTACCTTCCCCCCCCCCCCCCCCCCCGCGATTTCTGCAAAGGCCATTTACACCGAATTCCTTCATCCTTGTCTCCCTCACTCCTTCTCCCTCATTCTGCCCTTCTTCCTTCCTGCCTTCCCTCCATTCCCCCTTTTCTCTCTAAGTAGCGCTCAGTCTCCCTTCTTTCTCTCTCTTCCTCAGCCTCCCTGCCTCCCCTCCTTTCCCATTAGCCCCCCTCTCCCCAACTCTCTCTCTCTTTCAATTCATGCTTTTTTCTTGTTCCTTTTTCTCTTACTTTATTTTCTCTCCCCCCTTTCATCTCTTAAATGGCCACAATTTCTTTCTTCCTTTGCCTTCCTGTTTTTTGTTTTGTTTTGTTTGTTTTTTAATAATTCTCTTTCCTTCTCTCCATTCATTCCTTATCCTCTCTCATTCCCACCCGCTTCCTCTTCCTTCCTTCCATCACCTCTCTTCATGTTTCCTCTTTTTCTCCATCCTCTTGCCTTTCCTCCCCTCTCCCACCCTTCCTGTCTCCCTTGCTCTTGTCTCTTTATCTCCCAGTTCTCCCTCCATCCTCTTTCCCTGCCTCTCCCTGTCTGATCCTTTGCTCCCCTCTCCCCTCTCGCTCCCTCCGGGGCAGTTCCAGAAACATACCCATATATGGCCTCTGTGCCAAGGATCACACATGATGACGTCACGTGAGGGCCCGCGCTCGGAGATGCTCTCCAAAGTCAAGTCCACAGCTGATGCGCTTGGAGGAGCTGCAGGCAGGACCACAGCCTCCCCCGTGCAATCTCCAAACAGGAAATCTGAGCCTCACAACATCTTATAGTCTGGCTTGCCATCATTGGTCATGCGGTGGGCCCGAAATAAACTCCCTGCTTAAAGGACAGCGTCTCAGAGCTGCCAGGCAGAGCAGCCAGACGCTCAGGGCCGGGGCAGAGGCGCGGGCAGGGAGCATGTGCTGAACTAAGACACTCTCCAGAGAATCCTTGTGTTCCCCCCGCGCGCCCCCTGAGGCAGAGCCGAACAGGTAACGCATGCTTTCCGCTCTCTCACGCACACCTTGAGCGAGGGTGTTTGGCTGGCTCATTCGGAGCCTCCTCTGGCCACGCTACTCTCTTGCCTCTCCCCGCCACCCCCCTCTCCTGCTTCCTTGGCTTACGAAGCATGCCAGCGACTTTGGTTTCGGATCTGGGGGACAGAGAAGCGGCTGCCTGCATGTGCCGATCCGTTCTCATGGAGGGTCCCGCTCAGAACCTCCGTCGGCGGTGCACTTCTAAAAATGGAAAAGCGAAAGGAGTTATCAATGATGCTATTGTTGGTCTGCAGGCCTTGGGCAATCAGTGCCAGACAAGTGGCTTTCAGAAGTGCTTTTATTTCGAGTGAATAGATGTGTTCCTGCAGGGGGGCCTCGGTTTTATGGAATGTCTGTGTGTGCCCAGTATGGTGGGGCAACAGCAACCAGGGTGCCAGGAAGCTGTGCCTGCGAGGGCCTGGGGTTTAGGAAGGGAAAGAGAATTTGGGAACAAAAACTAGGGCTCAAGGTAGAGAATGAGAAATGTCCTGTGGGAATGCAGAGATGCAGGGACACTCTGTGTGTGTGTGTGTGTGTGTGTGTGTGTGTGTGTGTGTAAGCATGAGGACACATTCAGTGAGGAGGTGGTCTTTGAAAAGGTGGGTGGAATGGCATCAGACAGAGGGGTGGAGAGGGACCTCCCGGTGCGGGGACAGCTTGGCAAAGGTGGGCCTGGGCGTCTGTGGATGGTGCAGTGTGTCTACGGCAAAGGCCATGGAGGTCAGAAGTCAGGGTGCACCCCGTGGGGGGAGGGGGGAGCTGGAGGCAGATGCAGATCCTACCAGGCCCGTCCAGAAGATGGAACAGCCCGGCCGGTGTGGCTCAGTGGTTGACTGTTGACCCACGAACCGGTCACCGGTTGGATTCCCGCTCAGGTTGCAGGCTAGATCCCCAGGGGGAGGTGTGCAGGAGGCAGCCAATCCATGGTGTTTCTCTCATTGATGTTTCTCTCTCTCCCTTCCTCTAAAAATCAATAAAAACCTATTTTGAAAAAGAAGATGGGACACATTCTAATTGTTTCTGAGCAGAGGGGGAGCAGGCGGGGTCTGACCTCAGGAAGTCAAGGGGATGGACTGGAAGGAGGAGGCAGGGAGGTGGCGGGACTGAGAGGGGACAGGTAGGTGATGGAGACCTGAGGCTGGGCAGGGGCCACGCCTGCCCCCCCCCCCCACACCTGCACGGGGCAGAGAGTAGCTCAACGCAGGGAGCGCTGGTGCATGAGGTTGGGGCCGGAGGAGGGCACGGGGTTCTGGCAGATTGGTCTCTCATCAGTTTGACACGCTGACTTTTCACGCAAGTTCATCTCAGCAAAGACTCCGCGGCCATGACAGCAGCGAGGGCCCCCTGGCCTGGTCCTACCTCTTCATTATTTTAAAAATTGATTTCAGAGAGGAAGGGGAGGGAGAGAGAGAGAGACATTAATGCCGAGAGAGAATCAAGATAGCACACCGGCCACAGCCCCGACCTTTGCCAGCAGAGGCCTGGGCAGAGCGCGGCGAGGCTGCAGGGGCCGATGCTCCCATCACTTCCAAAACAGCCGATGCGTCGGGACAGCTGGGGGCAGGCCTGTTTACAGCACCCGCCCCCCCCCTCCCCCCCAGGAGCTGGCAGAGGCCTCCACCTGGCACCACGCTGGTTTGCATCATCCGTTCTTGCACAACCAGAACTTGATTCCCAGCTTCAGCACCTCCTCGCAGCCTGGCTTTACGTAAGACCCTCACCCTCCCGGAGCCTCAGTTTCCACATCTGGAAAATGGGAGCGGCAATCGCCTCTAACTCATGATGCCCTGAGTGCCTCTCGGGGGAGGGGGTACCCTCGTCCTCCTTCTCCCTCCATATAATGCAGCCCGGAGGCCTTGCCATGGACAACAGCACAGCGAACACCCGTGAGCACGCACCGGGCGCTTGCTGTGGGCCGGGCGCTGAGTCCAGTGCTTGTGGCCACGTTTCTCAGGGACTCTTCTCAAGGGCGTTATGGATTAGAGGCGACGGCCGCTCCCATTTCCCAGATGTGGAGACTGAGGTTCCGGGAGGGTAAGGGTCTTGTGTAAAGCCGGACTGTTAGGAGGAATCCAATCCCGGCCTCCTGGCCTGTTGGCCTCCGGTGCCCACCTTCAAAGCCACGGCCTCCCGCGGCCGCCCGGGCACTGACACAGCAGTAAAAGGACCCGTCCCTGGCGCAGGCAGGGGTCATGCGATGCCCGTACAGCAAGGCCAGGCCCCAGAGAGCCTCCCCAGAGGAGGCTCAGAAATCCCCTTCCGCTCCAGGCGGCCTGGAGGAGGCAGCTGTCCCAGGACCGGTTAGCCCCGTGCCTCCTCCCCATGAGCACCTGCCCTCGGACGGACGGACGGACAGGAACTTGAGGGAAGTTGTTGAAGGCCTCGTGGTTGAGGGGACGGTTGGGGGGGGACAGAAAAGTACAGAGGCTCCTTACCTGCCTGAACTTCTAAAGAAGACCCCCGAGAGAGGGGTGGGGGAGACAGGGGAGATCAGGAGAGCAGAGAGAGGAAGGAGATGACCTGATAGTGGTCCTCAACCTTCTTAAAGCCTCGACCCTTTACTATATCTCCTCCTGTGGTGGGGACCCCCCACCATACAATTATAGCTGTCATTTTGCTACTGTCATGAATCGTAATGTAAATATCTGTGTTTTCCGAGGGTCTTAGGCGACCCTGCTAGTGGTTCTCAACCTGACTAAATGACGGCAGGAAAGGCGGGGGGGGGGGGGGGGTAGGAGGGGGAGCAGAAGGAGAAAGATCTTAGATGACTTTGCTGTGATCCCTGTGAAAAGATTTGTAGCCAGCCCTGTGGTTGGGCCCCAGGGTAGGGAGTGGGGAGTGAGCTTGGGAGGGCACCCCTACCTGCCTGCCCCCCTGAGCCTTCCCACCCTGCCTGCAGGCTGGGACTGGGGCTCCCAGAACCCTCTGCGGCTCGGGGGCCTCGGGGAGGGGCCATGTTCTCCTGGTGCCCAGAACAGGGCTGGGCAAGCTGCCCTTGGG
The DNA here is from genome assembly GCF_964339955.1 of Pipistrellus hanaki. NCBI lineage: Eukaryota > Metazoa > Chordata > Mammalia > Chiroptera > Vespertilionidae > Pipistrellus > Pipistrellus hanaki. The sequence continues at coordinate 7,784,260 of NC_140503.1, forward strand.
CTGTGGAGGGGCGGGGGCAGTGCTGTTGGAAGCTCAGGCTGGACTGGCAAGCCCCGCCCCGCCTCACTCCCGTCCAGGCCGCTGGCACAGATGGCAGAGCCTGGCTCCCCCTGACAGACGCTGGGTCGGGGGCCTGCAATCCTGGGTCCAGACCTGCATGCTGCTGGCCCCCAAGGATGGGCCTGGGGCTGCAGGAGGGCAGGGGAGAGGCCGGGAGAGGCCCAGGAGGGGCAGAGTGAGGGGCCAGACCCGCAGGGCCTGGCGGGAGAGACGTGTCCTCCCCTTGGGAGGCCAAGGTGAAGGTGGCCCAGGGACCTGCAGACTCAACAGCTTGGGTCCCAGAGAAATAAAATGGGAAGGTGACGTTCTCTGAGGCGTTTCTTAGCTGGTACGCATGGCACCTCCATTTCAGATGGAGCCTTAGATCAACCCTCCCCCCTCCCCTCCTCTCCCATTCCCACGGGCACAGGGTGTCTGGGGGCGTGGGCGTGGGCGTGGCAGCAAAGCCAGCTTTGGCAGGTTCAAATCACCGGCCATCACCTCCCACCTGGGTGACCTTGGGCCGGCCGTGCCCCTTCTCTGGGCCTCGGCGTCCCCTCAGCCACCGGGGAGAAGAGCCTGGCGTGGGGTCCGTGGAGGCCTGTGGGGTGGGGCCAGCGGAGGCCTGAGAGCAGATTCCCCAGCCCGAGCCCCGAGGCCTCGTCCGGCGCCTGGGGGGGCCAGAGCTCCCGCCAGCATCAAAGTCCGGGATCAGTGATGCGGGAGGAGCGCTCAGCATCTTTGGAGCCTGGACAATAGGCTTAAGCTCCCAGCAGCTGCGAAGCCCGGGACTCCAGCAGGAGGCCTGCCGGGGCCGCCCCATGGCCAAGGCCCACCTGCGCTCTGACCGCCCCGGGTGGGGGTCAGACGGGGTGGCCCGACTCTGCTCTCCCCAGGCCGGCCCATCCCTCAGCCAGAGCAGCACTGACCCCTGGCCGCTGCCCGGCTCTGGCTGTCAGAGGCCTGACTCCACCCACTCCGCCCCTTACAGTCTGGGCCTCGGTCTCCCCATCTGGCCAACGGGCAGAATCTTACCCCCCGCCCACCCCCGGGAACGGAGGACACGTGGGCATTTCATGAGCGTGGCCAGAAACAGCGCAGGCACCACGGCACCGCTGTGTTTGTGGTTTTGGTTTGAAAGCAGTCGGATCGGGGAGGGAGCCAGCGAGCCCTCCGGCTAGAACTGCTTCCTGGGTCCGCAGGCCCTTCCGGAAAGGGGGGCTGGGGGGAGGGCAGCAGATCCGAAAGATGAGCTTCGTCATGAACTTCCTGGGCATTTCAAGGGCTGGGGTTGAAGGCCTGGGGGGCCAAGGACCGCCCAGGCCAGTGCCTCGCTTCCTCCTGTGTGTACCCGGGCGAGCCCAGGCGCCAGGGGTAGGACTGCCTTCCAGTAAGGGTCGTGCGATGTTTGGGAGCCCTGATACTTTGGGGATAGGCAGGCAGATAGATGGATGGATGGATAGATAGATAGATAGATAGATAGATGATAGATAGATGATAGATAGATGATAGATGATAGATGATAGATAGATAGATGATAGATAGATAGATGATAGATGATAGATGATAGATGATAGATTGATTGATTGATTGATAGATAATAGATGATAGATGATAGATAATAGATAGATAGATGATAGATAATAGATAATAGATGATAGATGATAGATGATAGATGATAGATGATAGATGATAGATAGATAGATAGATAGATGAAAGATAAATTTATATAAACGGCGCCTCAGAAGTTTCCCGACTCTGTAGGGAGATAGGCCCACAGCGGGCAGTTAGAGCAACGGAATGTGAGTGTGCCCTTGGAGGCATCTCAGGATGCCTCAGCCACCAAATCAGGAGGGCTTCCTGGTGGAGGGGGTGCATGAACTGCGTCTGGAAGGATGACTGGCCAGGTGCTGAGGAAGGTAAGGGGAAGGGAGGGGAGGGAATAGGAGGGGAGGGGAAGGGAGAGGAGAGGGAAGTGAAAGGAAGGGAAGGGAGGTGAGCAGCAGTATTGGTTCTATAAACAGCCTAAGGAGGGGGAGGGGAGGGAGGGGAGGGAGGGAAGAGGAGGGAAGGGGAGGGAGCGGAGGGGAGGGGAGAGGAGGGGAGGGGAGGGGAGGAGGTGAGCAGCAGTATTGGTTCTATAAATAGCCTAAGGAGGGGGAGGGTGGCTGAGATCAGCCTGTGTGCAGCCGGCTTGCAGGAGTGACCCAGACTCACACTCCTGGCCCAGGTCCCTGGCTGAGGGGGAGCTCGGGATCCGGAGGATGGCTCCAGCCCCTTCTTGCCCCGCCCTCCCAGCCATGTCCCCCCCCCCCCATTGTTTATCCCCCCCCCCCATTGTTTATAAGCCACCCAGGAGCCACTCTTCCCATGGCAGCCTCCACAGGGTCACAGAGTTCCCGCCTCCCCGGTGCCAGGCCCCACTGCCAGTTCCCTGGTGTCCGTGTGCCTGGGTGTGTCTGGGGGAAGGAGCCGGGGGCAGGAAGGACCAGTTCTCCAAATGCTGGTATTTAATCTCCACAGCTCCAGCAGGGCCCGTGTTTCTGTGCCCATTGCACAGATGTGGAGACTGAGGCCCGACTCAAAGAGCGCTGTTCTGTGTCTTTTGGCGCTAACTCAGGGGACCACAGCCACGGTTACCCCCGTTTTGCAGAGGCCGCTGGCACAGGCGGGGGCTCTCCTGGAGCCGTTGGCTGGGATGCTCTGGAGGAGACAAACGAGGTGGCCCCGTTTCGCTTGGTGCAAGCCGGCTGCGGACTGGCCACCCGGAGCGCCACTCCCTCTGCAGGCCTCGGAGGGCAAAGCCACGTGCTCCGCCTTCCCTGGGAAAGGCTGTTTTCTGTTCCAGCGAGCCATCCAGAGGGTCCCCGGAGACCGCTGGCCTCTCTCCAGGACGCAGGCCTGGAACTGGACCCAGCCCCAGGCAGAGGCCTCGGAAATCAAGCTGGGCAGAGTGAAGACGAGAGGAAACTGAGACCACAAGAAGAGGAAGGCGGCATCTCTGACCCAGCCCCACCCTCACCCTGCCGTGGCATGGGTACCTTCATGGTGCCCATTTTACAGGTGGAGAAACTAAGGTTCTAAGGCAGTGGTCGGCAAACTCATTAGTCAACAGAGCCAAATGCCAACAGTACAATGACTGAAATCTCTGTTGAGAGCCAAATTTTTAAAACTTAAACTAGATAGGTAGGTACATTCTTGTTAACTTAATTAGGGGACTCCTAAGCTGGCCTTTGCTAAACACTCAAGGGGCCAAAGAGCCGCATGTGGCTCTCTAGCCGCAGTTTGCCGACCACTGTTCTAAACGCTCACAGGACTAATAAACGGTAAGGCTGTTATTCGAACCTGGTCCACAGGCTACTTCAGAACTGCCTGCTTCTGCTGGGGCTGCACTGCCCCTCTGCTCTCAGGGCGAGGCCCGGGGTCCCTGGCAGACACTCCAGCCTGTAACGGCACAGGCCTGGCGATGGGGACCCCTCCTGATGCAGCCTGTCTCCCCGTGAGGCCCAGCATGAAGCCCGTGCACACTGAGCCCTTTGCATTCTCCCACAAACCCTGTGACAACAGCATCTGCTGGTGTCTCCGCTCTGCACATCAGGATCCTAGAGAGGAGGGACTTACTCAGAGATCCTCAGCAACCGAGGGCCTCAGCGGGGAAACCGAGCGCTGGCCAAGCCCGCCGAGGGGCAGGGGAGTTCGCCCTCTCAGAGGCAGGGTCCTCGCCCTCAGGCCCCTCCAAGGTGGACCCCACCTCGTCCATCTGTGTGCGTGCGGGGCGTAGGCCAGATGGTCAGGCTGGAAGAGGACGGTAACATTGCCCCGCCCGCTCAGAGCCCACGTGTGTGCCCCAGGCGTGTGCCCGTTACCTGGTCAGTGTTCTTGGAGTTCCCAGAGGGAGCAGTGGATTTGGGTTTGGAAAACTGGGCTCCAATCCCATCTTTCCAGCTCTCGGTGCAAACCCTCCCCTCCCCTTCCCTTCCCTGAGCCTTAATCGCCTCATCTGTAAAATGGGAGCATCGTCTCGTGCAGGGAGTGGAGGTGTTGCAGAACTAATCCCAGTTAATTCCACAAAACCCACTCTTCCCCTGGCTGGTATGGCTCAGTGGATAGAGCATCAGCCTGCAGACGAAGGGTCCCGGGTTCGATTCTAGTCAAAGGTACAGGCCCGGGTTTCAGGCTCGATCCCCAGTGGGGGATGTGCAGGAGGCAGCCGATCAGTGGTTATCATCATTGAGGTTCCTATCTCTCTCTCCCTTCCTCTCTGCAATCAATAAAAATTTATTTAAAAAACAACAACACAAAAATACAAAAAAAAAAACACCCCAAAAAACAAAAAACCAGCCACTCTTTCCTCCTCGGCTGCTGTCTGGGGCAATGCCAGGAAGTAACTGACAATGGAAAAGATCTGAATGCCATTTGAAACCCGGGGTAGGGTCTAGAAAGTCTGGAATTGTCTGCAGGCGACTGGCTGCTCCAGGGGACCGTCGCCTGCTGCCGTGCCCTCCCAGGGCATCAGGGCAGGGAAGGGCGCGCGGCTGAGTGCTGTCCACAGGCCTGTGATCGGCCCATCCATACCAGGGCCAACCACCGCCTTGGGGTGAGGGCCTGGAGGGCCCCCACCAAATGCTTGCTTTAACCCAGAGCCACAAGAATGCCGCATACAAAGCACCCTGACTAAACGTTTATTATCACCTCCGGGGCTGCAAGTCCACGCACACAGGCGGACCTAAGCCGCCCGGGCTGGGCTGCTGGGGGCTCCTGGGTTCAGGCGGCTCCAGCTGCCCCAGGTGTGTTCCCTCGGGGCCCAGCTCAGGGCAGTGCCTCCAGGGGGAGCTCTTCTTCCGGCGATGGCAGAAGAGCAAGCCCCACAGCACAAGCACCAGTCCAGCGGTTGCTTTATCACGTCCACCGTCCACCGACACTCACTGGCCAGAGCAAGTTCATGGCCACGCCCAGCTTCAACGGGGAGGGGAGAGGGGGTACGCTGCCTCCAGGGAGAGGGGTGAGCGTTTGCCAAGCAAACCAAATTACAGCGCTAGTATTTTGGGTATTTTTAAAAAGACCTCATGTGATGCTAATGCTCAGCCAGGGCTCAAAACCGTTAACCTACGGTCACGCTGCTTGTCAGCCAGTCAAAGCGAAAATCAGGCTTGATGAATGTTACTTTATTTCCTAAGAGCAGTTTGTCTCAACCAGCGTTCATTTTTCCTCGAGGCATGTGTGGGTTTTTTGTTTGTTTGTTTGTTTGTTTGTTTTAAAGAGAGGCCCTGGAATTAACACAACATTAAAAAAACACACACACACACAATTGATTTTAATTAGATCACGAGATTTTAAGTAACAGGCTTATGTATGAGCCCTAGCATGCAATGCCCAGAAGTGGAAAAATGCCGGGATAAGATGTTGTTGGGAAATTGGAAGGAATGTGAGCACTGTGAACACTTGTGAGGGCAGGGATTTTGGTCCGGTGGCATCATTGTTGTACCACGAATGCTTAGATGAGCGCCTGGCACACAGTAGGTGCTCAATAAGTAACCCCTCCGCGTGCCTTCACAGAGACAGGCCGTCTGGAATGGGAGACTGAATGGTGGGTGCGTGTATGGTTGGGGAGAGATGGATGTGTAATTGGATGGAGGGGAGGTGGGATGGAGAAAGAGTGAGTAGGTGGACAGACAGAATGGTCAGGGGGTGGGTAATGGAGGGATGGGTGGGTGTTGGATGACTGGGTGGACAGACAGATGAGTAGATGGATAGGAGCATGAACGGTTGGGTGGATGGCTGACTGGGTAGTTGGATAAATAGATGGATACGGCCGAAACCGGTTTGGCTCAGTGGATAGAGCGTCGGCCTGCGGACTGAAAGGTCCCAGGTTCGATTCCCAGTCAAGGGCATGTACATTGGTTGCAGGCAAATCCCCAGTGGGGGGGTGTGCAAGAGGCAGCTGATCGATGATTCTCTTTTATTGATGTTTCTAACTCTCTATCCCTCTCTCTTCCTCTCTATAAAAAAATTAATAAAATATATTTAAAAAAAATAGATGGACACGTGGGCAGATGGGAAGTTGGATGGGTAAATGAGTGGGTGGGTGGAAGACAGGTGCATGGGGGGTATGGTTCATAGATCCGTGGATGCCAGAAGATAGCAGAGACTTCCCAGGGGGTAAACATAGATATTCTGCAAGAATTGTGAGTGACCAGGATGTTTGGGTCTCCTCACAGGGTTTTCTGGTTTGCTGCTTCCTCCTCCCCACCTAGTGTCTCCTCGGGAGACCGGGGTGAGAGGTGCGAGAGATGGCCACGGAGATCAGTGCCCCGGGCACACAGCCGGCCATCGGCAACGAGGAGTACAGCCTGTACAGCAGCCTGAGCGAGGAGGAGCTGGTCCAGATGGCCATTGAGCAGAGCCTGGCCGACAAGACGCGGGGCCCAACCACGACGGAGGCCGCCCTGTCCGCACGTGCCAACCGCCAACCTGCCCACTTCTACCCCTGGACCAGGTAAGCCAGGGGAGGCCAATGGGGCCATCCATAAGGTGCCGGTTCCAAGCGCTCTTAATCCAAATCCAAAATGATTTGCAGTTACTAGCTAAGCTTCCCGAGCCCCTGCCTCGTTTAACCGTCTTAAGAACCTTCTAGAAGGCTCTGCGCTAGAGTCCCATTTTGCAGATGAAGAAACTGAAGCTCAAGGCTGAGGACCTAGCCTCAGACCACACGGCGAGGGGGTGGGGTTGCAGGGACGGGGCTGTGGCCGCATGCTTGGATGCAGTGGACAGATATTCGCGTCTGCTTAGAGCTCCCAGCCCCATCTGGGCAGCTCCCTGGGAAAACCCGTCTCAGACGCAAATGACATCTCCCCAGCAAGGCGCCCCTGCCTCCCTGCTCCGGCACCCGCCTCAGCATGACCCATCCGCCCAGCAGCAGGACCGGCTAGCGCAGCACTGTGCCACCCCAACGGAGGCACGAGACAGGCCACAGGTGCAATTCCACATACACCATTTTTTTTGTGGTTTTTAAAAGCATATATATATATATATATATATATATATATATATATATATATATATTATTGATTTCAGAGAGGAAGGGAGAGGGAGAGAGAGATAGACACATCAATGATGAGAGAGAAACATGGATCGGCTGCCTCCTGCACGCCCCACACTGGGGGTGCCCTGACCCGGAATTGAACCATGACCTCCTAGTTCACAGGTCCACGCTCAACCACTAAGCCATGCCAGCTGGAATCCACATGCTCCATTTTGAATGCCCCCAAGAGCCACAGTAAAAAGTAGAGACAACCGAAACTGGTTTGGTTCAGTGGATAGAGCATCAGCCTGGGGACTGAAGGGTCCCAGGTTCAATTCCGGTCAAGGGCATGTACCTTGGTTGCAGGCACATCCCCAGTAGGGGACGTGCAAGACACAGCTGATCAATGATTCTCTCTCATCTATGTTTCTAACTTTCTATCTCTCTCCTTTCCTCTCTGTAAAAAATCAATAAAATATATTTTTTAAAAAGTAGAGAGAAACAGGTGAAATTAACTTATGCCTAAACTATTATCATTTCCACATCGTCAATATAAAAAAATCACAGAAAAGATGTGTACATTCTTGTCTTCTCACGTGAAGTCTTTGAAATCCGGTGTTTTTTGCACTCACAGTGCATCTCGACTCAGACTCCCCACAACTCCGGGCTCACCAGCCCCTGTGGCCAGGGGCGGCCGGACAGGACACCGTCTTGGTAGGGGGTGGGAGTTGATGAAGCACTGGACCTTAGATGCTTTTAGAAAAGAAACACATACATTTAAAAGATGTTCTGCTCACCAGGAGTCCAAGTCGAGTGTGTGTTGGGAAGTGGCCGACAGGGACCGGAATGGCTGCTGTACCTGTGTTATCTTGGGGTCCGGCCTCAGATCTCATTGTCTCCCCCTGTGGCCCTGGGCAAATCACCTGACCTTTTTGACACACAGTCTCCTTTTCAAATAATAATAGCGACAAAATAAACATGCTTTTTCCGGTGTCCGGCCCCAGCTGATAGGGAGGAAGGTAGGTGATGGTGTGACTCTGGCCTTGCCCAGGCTGGACCATCTCTGCTGGTCAGGCTTGGCGTCGGCCCCGGGTGTCTGTCACCAGGGAGTCCCTCCTAAAGGGGCAGGCAGGCAGCCTCCGTGGGCAGCTGGGAGGCTCCCGGTTACGGAGCTGTCCCCGAGGACACCCCATTGGGGGACACAACCTGAAAAACAGAAGCCCAGCACCAAGGACTCGGGATGCCTTGTGCTCTAGGCCACTCTGGTTCCTGTCCTGGCCAGTTAGTTCAGTGTAAGTCAGACCACAGCTTCCTCTTTCTCAGGAGGGATCAGATAGAAGCAGCCTCCCTCCCACGGAGCCTGCAGCACAGGCCAGCATCCCGGGCCTCGCCGCCCTCTCCCAGAGAGGGAGCCCCACCCGGGAGTCCAGCATCCAGACTCCAGCCTCCTCCTCCCTCCAGCGGAGAGAGAGGTGGAGACACACCCGTGAGGCCAGAGTAAACACGTATCCAGCCTCCTGAGAAAAAGGCTCTGAGAGAAGTAAACTGCCTTATCCAAGGTCATGTGGCCCTCACTGATGATCCAGGCACAAGCAATGCCAGGGAGAAGAATTCAGCCCTGCATCTTGTCACTCTCCCTCCAGAAAAAAAAAAAAAAAAAAAAAAAAAAAAAATATATATATATATATATATATATATATATATATATATATATATATATATATATAAAATTGATTTTTTACAGAGAGGAAACGAGAGGGATAGAGAGTTAGGAACATCGATGAGAGAGAAACATCAACCAAGTGCCTCCTGCACACCCCCTACTGGAGATTTGCCTGAAACCAAGGTACATGCCCTTGACCGGAATCAAACCTGGGACCCTTCAGTCCACAGATTGACACTCTATCCACTGAGCCAAACTGGTCAGAGCCAGAAAAATTTTTTTTATTGAAATTATTGGTGTGACATCCTACCTAATAAATAGGGAATATGCTAATTTACCATCACACCCTCACAAAGATGGCAGAGCCCACAGCCAATAAGGAAGGAATATGCTAATTGGCTGTCACACCCTAAAAATGTGGCACCCACAGCCACAAGATGGTGGTGCCCAATCCCCTCAGTCCCACTGGGGCAGCAGGTGCGCGGCACGGCCAGGCCCGTCCCCAGGTGGTCTGGCTGCTCTGCATGCCTGCCTCTGGAGTCCCCCAGGCCTATCTGCCCTCCAGCCGCCCAGGGCCGCCCAAGGCTCGGAAAACCAGGGCCAGCCAAGGCTTGTGCTGCCAGCAGTGGCCGCAGCAGAGGTGTGATGGGGCTTTGCCTTCCTCTAATCGCCAGGTCACTTCCTTTCTCTGAGGGCTCCCGGACTGGGAGAGGGGACAGGCTGGGCTGAGGGACTCCCCTCCAGGGCATGAATTTTCATGCACCGGGCCACTAATTAGTCAATAAAATTATGTAAGTTTCAGGTGTACAATTCTATAGTACATCATCTATATATTGTATTGTGTGTTCAAGTCAAGTGAGTTTCCATCACCATTTACCCTCCCCTTCCTCTCCCTACGCCCTTCCCCTCTGGTAATCACCATGCTGTGCTCTGTGTCTGAGTTTTTTCTTTGCTAATCATCTTCCAAGCTTGGCCCTGCGAGGGCTCCCTGAAAGGTGTGCCCAACTTCCCATCCCGCGGAGAAGCAGGGTTCCTGCCCTGCTGGCCAGAGAGGAACAAACAGGGGCCCAAGGCTACTCTGGTGGACCAGTCAGAGTGGGGCTAGGAAGCTGGGTCTTCAGGCTTCCAACTTCTGCATTTTATTTAAGGGGACATTTCTGAGAAGACAAAGGAGGAAAGCAGGAAGCAGGAACTTGCTTGGGCTGATGGGCACACACTGTGATCAATTCAATCTGTCCATCCACACTCACAGTGCACTTCTGATAGGCCAGCCTCCTGGCCAGGGATGTGAACCAGGCCTGGCCCCTGCCCTGTCCAAGCTTGAAGTCTAATGAGTATAAAAGGCACAGAAGCACCCGGTGTCCCAACAGGAAAGATGTAGCAACGGGGCTTGTCTCGGTGTCAGAGGGACGCAGAAAGGGTCTTTGCACCTAGTCAAGGAGGTGGGCTTTGCAGGATGAATAGGAGTTCACCAAGCAGGGTAGAGGAAGCAAACTTCTTCGGGCCTCAGTTTCCTCATCTGCAAAAGGGAGCCAATTGCATCTACTGCACAAAGTGGACTCGGGGGTAAATGGAGATGCGTTGTGCCATGTGCCTGTCACATAGCAAGAGCTCAGCCGGTCTCGGCTATGTGTGTGTGGGAAGGCAGATGTTGCCACTGGAATTCTGTTCTCTGTGATTCCTCTCCAGCCAGCCCAGAGAGGATGGCTTGGTCCGTGGGAGAGGGAGAAACAGAATGCTCACGGGAGGCAGGGGCTGGTTCTCCGGGAATCTGAGGTGGTGGCATGCAGCCACCCAGCCCTTGTAACTACCCTGTGGGATTGTACCCCCCCACCACCACCAAAAAAAAAAAAAAAAAAAAAAAGCTTTGGTTTGTTTCATTCATTTACATGTGTGCCAGGCACTGTGCATGACACCTGTGCTTGGCATAGGGCTGGCATGAGGACCAGCTGAGAGTCAGGCACGGGATCTGGGCACAGTGGTGGGCACGGGCAGGCTCATGAATTTGTGAGCTTCCTCCCTTTGAGGTGCGTTCAGCCAGGTGCTGCCCAGGGTAACCCCTCTCCTGGGGCGGCCCAGGCTTCTCATTCCCCCAGGAGCCGGCGGGCATCACAGCTCCGCTCGCTCCTC